>NC_138374.1:86775307-86840946 GCF_054177405.1 Leptonychotes weddellii
AATGAGTGCCTTTGTACAGATTTCTCTAGAAGTTTCTGAGAGTGGGAGCACTTCTGTTGATTAAGTTTCTAAAAGTGGACTTGCTGGATCAAAGGTTGATTATTTCAGTATTTACTAGAGAGACACGAATTACCTTCCAGAAAGGGTTGTGTCAGTTTCCTGCCTCAGGGAAATTCCCATCATTTATGAATGATGATACTTGTTCAGTGATGCATTTTGCAAGGAAGAATAATAATTCCTTCCAGGGACCTCTGTGTGAGCTCCTGATTCCTTCTGTGAGAATCTCACTTGTGTTTTCTGGGAGAACCCCTTTGTAAGAATGACCTCGCCCTCTGTTGCATCTCCACAGCCTTGTTTTTAGCATTTCACGTGTCCTTGTCCTCCCTGTGGCCTGCCCCCAAACGCTCTGTGTCCCAGCCATTCTCTCTCTCTCTCTCTCCCCGGCTGCTCTGGGCTTGGGTCGCCTTGGCTCCCGCCTGCTTTGTGCTGATTCTGTTCTTCGGCAGGACGTCAGGGCCTTTGGAGGTGAACTCCGAAGTGGCTCCAGGTAACTCCCTGCAACCAAGAGCATTCCTGTCTTTTCCCTTTGCAGGCAGGGGAGTGGATTTGGCTAGCACAGATCGGATTGCGGGCTGGGGAGGGGAAGAAGGCTAGGACGGAGAGGAGGGGGACAGCAAATTTTTCTTTTAGCTGTGTGGGCAGCTTTCCAATTTTATTTTGGTTATTTTTGGTCCAATTACTGGAGCTGATTTGAAGGCGAGAGCTTTGTGCCCTGGCCTTATGAGGGTCGCGCGGGTCAAAGCTACCACTTGCCTGTGTGGCCTTTGCACCAGGCACACGCGGGCCCACCACGTCACGGGAGTCACCTTCTTGCACATTTAAAAAAGGCGCCAGGTGCCTTTCCCCAGGTGAACTCAGCTCTGAGCCAGAATGCCTGGCTTGGTAAGAACGGGGCAGGCTGGGCTCCGGCCCCCACTCACACCCTCGACGGTGTGCCTCTGCGCCCTACCCTGTCCCCTCTCCTAGCTGCGCTCGGAGGGCATCCACATCAGTGGCCTGTCGTGTGGTCAGGGAGACACAGACAGAGGCCTGGGTGTCTGCAAACCCGGCCTCCTCCCCTCTCCTGCTTCTCGCCCTGTGATCTCTCCTGTGTCCTGGAGACAGAAAGAGCCCTACTGGGGGATTTTGCTGTAGCAGGTCTTGCTCCACTTAGAGCACGTTTTGTGTTTAGCTTTGGCTGGTAGCTTTTCATTCTGGGTGCAGTCGGCCTGACCCCTCAGAGCCTGAGAACCTGGTGCAAGGCCTTGTCTCATTGGCTTCACCCTGCTGGTGCTAATACTGTACGAGTTAATGCTAGTGGTTCTAACAGAGCAGCTCCGAAATCCCAGCTGCCTAACCCAAGAGATTTTTATTTCTGACTCACAAAGCAGTCCAATGACTGTGTTCAATATGGTGGTTTAGGGACCAGGCTCCCTCTATCCCCTACTCTGCTGTCTTAACCTGAGGCAGGAGAAGGGGCAAGGGAGGATGCAGAGGGCCTCATTTTGACCCGTAAATGGCCCACATCACCGCTGCTTGCCTTCTGTTGGTAGGAACTGGTCACATGGGGCCTAGACGCAGGATTCCCTGGGAAATATGTCCTTGGCTGGGTGGCTGGTCCTCAAAAACAGCTTTATACCATGGAAGAGGAGCACTGAACTTTGGTGGGCAGTAGGCTCTGTCTGCCACGGGGCTGAGCTGAGGAATGAATTCCACTCCTGTCCCATGGTTACCCTTCTACTCTGTGGGAAGAAGTCCTTATACTTTATTGAGCAACAGGCTTTGCTCAGAGATGACCTTTACTAAGGCTTCAGGTGGGAACGAGAGAGCTTTAACCTTACTTTGATCAGACTTCCCTCTGTTCCTGCTCTACCTGGTGAGTGCAGACCCCTCCCCAGTCTCTCTTTGCTCTTGAAGCAAAGTCACAGATAAATCTGATGGGAGCCATTCAGGACCTCCCTCTCCCATTCCCCCTCCAGGTTTTTTTTTTTTTTTTTGGTGATTTTGGCTAGAGGATCACCAGGGAGAGAAAGAACTTCTAAGAAAGGCAGTTTCTCCTCTTCCTGTGTTTGCTGAGGTGGCTGGAGGTGGGAGGGTAGCTCTGAGAACTCTGGAGAGGCTCAGGGAATAAATAAAGTCTGACAAAGGGCTGTGGCGCCTGACCCGGAAGGGGACAGCCCGCTTTCCTGCAGAGCCTTCCTACCCTCCTTCCCTCAGTGATGAACGCGCTGATTTCAGGGCTCTCTTCTTAAGGATGAGGAGCTAAAAGTGAATCTTACTGTCCCCCAAATGCAACTTAATCGTAGGGAGACATACTCTCAAATACCCAGAGCAGTCTGCGGGTTAGGATGGCCCCAGGGAGTGGGTGATACTGGAATGATCTGAAGGACACGTGGGGGACCAAGAACTCTTTCTTTTTACACAAAACCTTTATGTTTTAGAAAAAGGAAGCTGCTGGTCTGCCTTCTGACAGTGTGCTCTTCTCTTCTGCTTGTTTCACATGAAAAGTCTCCCCAAATCATGTGGTCCATTACCCGAGAGTCCCGCTGTCGGACTAGAGGGTTCTAGAAATATGGCAGAAGTGGGGCACCATTGGGTGCCAGCCCAGTAGAGAAGGGGGAGACCCGACCTCTTGGCTACCCATCGTCAGCAAATACATTCTTTTTCTTTCCATGCCCCCTTTCTGAGTGGCTGAGAAGTCCCAGTGCACCAGGTGTGGGCCCTAGTGAGTGAAGCTGAGGCAGAGTTTTCTGGTGGCCTAGGTATGTGTATCAGCTTCAGTGTCTTTGTCTGTAAAATGGTAACAGTACCTCCTCCCACGGCATTCTGACGAATAAATAACACATGTGAAACGCTTAGCACGGCATCCGGGACATAACAGGTACTCCACTAAAGGATGGTTGTTCTCCTATTCAGAACATTCCTTAAAGTGTTCCCAGTCCAGGGCTGGCACAAATTAGAAAAAAGTACCTCGACCACAGGCAGATTGAAAGAAGGTGTTTCCTCATCCAGTCTGCGGCAGCCCTGGGCAGGCTCCCAGGGGCCTGTGGCTTGGACCGAGGAGCAGAGCCCTCACCTCAGCCCGCACCAGCCCTGCTTAGACCTCCCCCTTCTCTTGGTTCTCAGCAATTTGCCTGGAAGGCCTCCTGGACCGGTCGTCTCATGGAAACCTTAAGAAAAATTTCAAAGTAAATAAGAGATAGAGGGGATGGAAGATGTGACCAGCTTTAAGCACGGGACATCAGGTGTGAGTGGCTCATGGAGATGTCCTGTCATGAGCTGCCTGCAACATCAGCTGCGTGGCTTTCTTTGTTCCTTTTTGTTATTGTTGTTGTTGTTATTATTATTGTTGAGGGTGGCTTGTGGGAAGCTGGCCCTGGGGGAGCTGGAGCCTTCTTGCAGGTGCTGTAGGATTTAGGAGAGTTTTATGTTGGCTCCGAAGCCTTGCTCAGTCCACTGCTGAGATGCAGCTACAAGGGCCCTTCGAGCCACTCAGTACATATTTGCAGGGCCCCGTCGGACACCACAGCCTGGGACGACGCCCCGTTATAACACACTGAACAGAGCCCCCGTTCTCAGGGCGCTCACCTTCTAGTGGGGGAGCAGAAAGAAACCAAGTGGTCATCTGGTCTTGTACCTTGATGTACTTGGTAATCTCAAGTGCTGGACATTTTATTTATTTTTATTTTTTAAAAGATTTTATTTACTTATTTGAGAGAGAGAGCACGATCAAGAGAGCACAAGCAGGGGTAGCAAAAGAAGGAGAGGGAGAAGCAGGCTCCCCACTGAGCAGGGAGCCTGATGTGGGGCTCGATCCCAGGACCCCGAGATCATGACCTGAGCCGAAGGCAAACGCTCAACTGGCTGAGCCACCCAGGTGCCCCGTGCTGGACATTTTATAGGAGAGGTTATAAAAGCTCTGGATGATGCTAAGTTTCTCCAGAGAGGATTTCTTTCTTTTTTTTCTTTTTTAATTTTTTAAAAGATTTTATTTATTTATTTGACAGAGAGAGACACAGCGCAAGAAGGAACACAAGCAGGGGGAGTGGGAGAGGGAGAAGCAGGCTTCCAGCTGAGCAGGGAGCCCGATGTGGGGCTTGATCCCAGGACCCTAGGATCATGACTTGAGCTGAAGGCAGACGCTTAACGACTGAGCCACCCAGGAGCCGCAGAGAGGATTTATTTCTGCTCTGGCTGGCTATTATTTGGGGAGCATATTGCCTTAATCGTGTTTGGGATTGAGGTGATTCAGAGCTGTGTTTCAGTTTTGTGAGGACTGTTTATTCCTTACTCACTTTTACTTCTTGGAGATAACCCTTCAAGGGTGTGTTGGCAGAATAATGCCCCCTTCCCAAGATGTACACATCCTTTTTTTTTTTTTTAAGTAGCCTCTACCCCCCCAGTGTAGGACTTGAACTCACAACCCTGAGATCAAGAGTCGCATGCTCTACCAACAGAGCCAGCCAGGTGCCCCAAGATGCCGACATCCTAATGCTGGGAATCCATGAATATGTTGGGTTCCATGGCAAAGGGGAATGAAGCTGGCAGATGGAGCTAAAGTTGCTAATAGAGAGATTATCTTGGATTCTCTGCGTGGCCCCAGCGGAGTCACAGGGGCCTTACTAGTGGAAAAGGGAGGCAGAAGAGGAGAGCAAAGTGACGCTCAGTGAGAGGGACTTGGCCTGCTGTTGGCTGGTGCTGAAGATAGGGAAAGGGCCACACACCAAGGACTCTCAGCAGCCTCTAGGAGCTGGAAAAAGCAAGGGCACAGAATCTCCCTTAGGGCCTCCAGAGGGAAGGCAGCCCTGCCGGCACCTTGATTTGAGCCTAGTGAGACCTGTGTCAGACTTCTAACCTACAGAACTGTAAGATACTAACTTTGTGTTGTTTAAAACCATTACCTTGGTGATAATTAGTTGCAACAGGAGACGAATGCAAGGGGTCCCAGCTGAAGTGTTGCGTGTTTCCCAGAGCATCCTCTGGGTGGGCCCCGACTCCACATTTTGTCTCCAGAGCGCTGAGAGCCTGCTGCAAGCTTTGCCTTGTAGCTCAGCCTCTTGCCTAGTGGCCTGTGCTTGCTGCTTGCAAGTCAGGAGCTGCCTGGAGAGCAAGAGGGGTCCAGAGTTCAGAATCACTTCTCTGCACTTCTTTTCTTGCAAGGATCTGATCCCTCAGATGTGGGCTGCTTTGGTAGCCCTAAACTTGGATCTACGGGTCTATGTCTCTTAGGCCACTGGTACTGATCTCAGCATTTGGCCCCACGCTGCTTGCAGATCAATGGCTATTCTGGCAATAAACAAAGGGTAGCTGTTGTGTTGGTGTTATTATTAACTGAGTTTAAGAAACTGGTGAGGGTCCCGGCTCAGCCTCGCGGCCTTGGGTGTGTCATTGAACTTCTCTGGCTCTCGTTTCTTCCCTGTGTCTAATGAGGTTTTCAGATGAGATGGTCTCATCCACGTCTTGCATCTCTAATTCTGGAGTCTCTGTGTGAGGAGAGCACTGTGCTGGTTGGTTCGGCAGGGGCCACACAGGGGAATCCTCGCCCAGAAGGTGCTTCCAGGGTCCTTCTCATATGGGTGAAATAAGGTCTATTTATGTAGAAGAAAATTAGAGAACTGAATAGCATATTATCAAATGACAAGACAGCTCAGGCAAAGAGCAAAGACTTCAATTTGGATCTAATGAAACGGCACAGACCAGTGTTATGAGCACTTATCTCTAGAAAAATAACCACCTTAAACACCAAAATACTTTCTCGTCAGCACAGTTTGGTTAATTAATCCGTGATGAATCAGAAAAGTTAATTGAATTTGTAGAACTTCAGGAACTAACATCATGATGGATTTAGGATCCCAGTGGAGCTGCAAGCTATCCAACCTTGGTTATTTGCATGAGCTGTGATTTAGACTTGACAATTGAGGGGCTTTTTTTTTTTTTTTTGTAAGCAAGGTGGCAGTTAAATGGATGGCAATTGTGTTCAGATTAAATAGGATGAAATTGGGTGGTATTTTGCAGTGTCTGCAATTCAATTTGTTTTCTGGGAAGGGAGTCAAGAAAAAAGCAAAAAAAGCCCAGGGTTATATAAGCATTAGACCAAAGCTGGAACTCCCCAGGGGGGGATCTGACTTTTAATCGTCTTTGTCTCCCTAGTCCCTAGCATGATGCCTTGTGCATAGCTGATGATTAACTAGCTAACTCACAACAGACTAGCCAATGACTGCAAACCAGTTAGCCGAATGAATAAATGATTCTTCCACCCAGCATGCAGTAAATGTTCACTAAACCACCCTGTCTAGGCCTCGTGGAAGGTATGGAGACTAGAATGAAAAGCTCCCCTGCCCTGGGAGAGCTCCCATCCCATTTGGAGTGCAAGCCCCCAACAAGCAATTACATAAAATTTGCTGTAGTAGCAGGTTAGTGTAAAGAGTGGGAAGGCCCAAGAGACCCCAGAGGGAGGGACAGAGTGAAGGGTTAGAGGGAGTTTGGAAGGATTTCACAGGACAAGTGATATTTGAGCTGGGTCTTCAAGTATGAATAGATATTTGCCAGGCAGAAGATTGGGAAAGCCACATTCCACAAAGGATGGTGGGGGTGAAGGATGGAGACCTTTTGGATGACATGTGGCTTCTTGTGGGAGGGAACAGGTGATGGGACTAGATAGGTATCTGGGAGTAAGGTTGGGAAAAGTCTAGAATGCCAGTTAAGGGGACCTTGACTTTATTTGGATCTAATGGGGAGTCTTTGAAGGATTTTCAGTATGTGAAGGACATGCTGATATCACGTTTTAGGAAGGAATTCTTTTAAATAGATGGTGGATGGGCAGCCAGAGAGAGGGATTCGCGGCAAGGACTCTTGTGGCTTGGTGGTGGGTAGCAGTCAACGCGGTGAGAGGCAGCCGGGAAGGAGGCTACAGGGTGGGGATAGGAAGACAAAAGTCCTGCTCAAGTGAGTGACCTTCCTGAGCATCCTTAATTTTCCTTATTTGTAAAATAGAAAAAAATAATTTCTATCTCATGGGTTATTTTGAGGTTTTGATGCGAAATTGCATGCAAAAACTTTAGTATATATTGCCTGGCACCTAATGACCACTTAGTAAATATTGGTTGTTTATTATTTACCTGCGGAGAGATGACAAGAGCCCTCTGGCTAAGGAAGCAGCCATAGGGATGGAGAGGAAGGGGGGAAAATCAGAGAAAGCCGGGAGGTAGGCTAGAATGCTGAGTCATGTTGCCTTGCCCTAGAGCTGAGAGGCAGTTTTATGCCGACTCTTGCTGCAGCAGTCTGCTCTTCTGGCCTCATTATAAACCTCAGATGAGGCCCTAGGGTGCTTGACCTTGGGCTATGCTGGACTCAGGCAGAGCCGGCAAAACTAAGTTAGTTGCTAGCAAGAGAGGCTCTTCTCTGGTTGAAGGCAGAGGCACCTGAACGCCTGCTTTGTTGCTCCTGCCCCTGCAGGAGCCCAGGCACGTTCTGCCCCTCCACCCTGGCGCAGGACGACCAGCTCCGTGTGCCCCAGCAGGAGAGCCACGTGGGCCCTCGGAGCAGAACGGCAGACGGAGTCAACATGTTGGAGGCTGGGATGTGGAGAGCAGCTTCGGTGAGCCGCACGTGGATGCTACTCACAGGGAGATATTGAGGGTGCCATGAAGGACCCCTGCCCACCCTTCCTCTTGGTTTGAAGCCCCACCATTAGGAACTGAATTGTTTGGATTTAAAGGCTCTTTGTCTCCTATTGAATGCAAATACCCCAGGGAAAAGTAATATCAGTAAGGGAAGGGCTAACAACCGTAACAGAAATAAGTAATAATAATGGTAACAAACAATATTTATGGAGAACTATTTAGTGTTATAGGTACCTTTTATTCATTGTCTTATTTAATAGTTCTGACAGTCCTATTAGGTAAATATTTTTTTCTCTGAGTACATGGAAGCTTGGAGAAGTTCAGAAACTTGATTAAAAACACAGCGTACATCTTTGAAAGCACCATGACAGAGCAAGTGAGAACAGGCTTGGGAGGGACAGAGAGGTGGGTGCCGGGTGTGGGGTTTTGCTGATGTCCCTGAAGGAGAGAGCTAGGAAGGAATCAAAAGGTAGAGGAGAAGCTAAATTTTGGCCAGAACTGGCCCTGTTTACCTCATAATCACTGAATTCGTAGACTTGCTTTTTGTTCCTGGTTCTGTCAGCTCTTATCTTCATTTGGAGACTCTGAGATAATCATGGCATTTCTAAGACAGGTTGGGTTAGAGTTAAGGACTCCAGATAGAACTGCCTGTGAGGTTCAGTTTTATCCAAGTTTATCCAGCTGTGGGCAGACAGGGCCACAGAGACCCCTCATGGCCAGGACTGGAGACTAACGGTCTTTGTGTTCCCCATGCGAGGCACAGAGGATGACAAACAGTAGGCACTCAGAAGGAATGCTCCCTAAGGTGTCCCCCCTGGAGCTCAGGCTTGCTCTCCTTAGAGCCCTACCAACCCCTCAGGCTGTTCTTCCTGGTTTCAGGGATAAAGGAATTACAGATCTCTCTGCTTATGAATTCAGGAGGGACCAGAGGAAGAATGAATACCATTGAGCTTCATTGTTTATTAATGATTGCTTACCCGGCTCATCTGGACCATTTAAAATTTTAATCTTAAATTCTAAGTTTCCAATCAGGAAGTGGACAGGGAGGATGTAGGTGGAGAAGGAGCCTGGTGGGCTCTTCAGGGTCCTGGTGACACATGTCCTAGACACAAGGTGGGAATGGCTTGATGGTCTCTCAGGGACGTGTCATGCAATGAATGAGTAGTCGGTAACATAACATAATTAAAAAAAAAAAAAGGTAACACTGGCAGCTCCAACATGGAATAGGAGAAAGCACTGGAAGTGAGCAGATCCCAGTTTCGCCACTAGCTCTATGACCTTGGACATCATGTTCCTTCTTTGGGCCTCCATTTGCTCATCTGAAAGACTGGGACGTTGGATTAGATGAGGGTTTTCAAGCTGCATTGAGAAATATGAGGAGTTCTGAGGTCCTCTGGGGTGGGTCTTCTTTGATCTGTTTAAAATATTGTGTTGTATCTATGGTATCAACTGACCGAAGAGCATGAGTGCCTAACATTTGGAGGGGCCCATTCAACATGAGTCTACGTCCTTGTAAAAGCTCTTTGAAAGAGAAACTATCCCTAACTGGATACCAAAAGTTTGAGCTATAGATCACTAGACAAGAGAGTACCTTTGGAAGGACACCACAAAGGTGAGGTATCCCCAGACTTTTCCTACTATCACTTTTCAAGATGTACTACTGCCTTTAGTTAAGACTTGTGGCTCCAGGGAGCTCCCAGTGAAATGCAAATATTTATGTGGCTATTCTCCCAGAATTATTAGTCCCCTGGATAACCTCTATAGCTCAAATTCATAGACCTTTTTAATCTAAAACCTTCACTCATCCATACCACCACTTCTAGCATTATCTTTCCCCTTGTAAAATTTCCATATGAAAGCCTGAATGCTGACATTTAAAATACTCTTATTTATTTGTCCCTCTCTCCATCTCTTCAGGGCAAATTTTGGAAGAGGTTTTGTTTTCAGGAGTATCAGAGAAGGAGAAGAGGTATTATGGCTAAGACAGCCCAGCCTCCTTTGCAATGTTAGTCAGGCTGACCTGGAGGGGAGGTCAAGCTTAAGTAAACTAGAACTTTTTTAGTCCTTACTCCAGCATGCCCAGCTAGTTAGGTATGCTTTGAGGACTTCAAAAGCTGGAGAATGTTTGGTATGAGGCATGGGATAAGAAAGAAGTTGCTTCTAGTAAGTAAATTATATGATGCGGGATGACTGCCTGCTTCCATTCCAATTTCCAGGGACCTGAATTCATACAACTTGCATGTTTCAGGTAAAGCCTGGAGTAGCCACTGTGGGCAGAGAAATACTTGGCTGAGCTTCCAAGTTTGACATTACATTGCTGGCTTTGCTGGAATTAGGCTTCTAAGGGGTATGAAAATAAGTTTAAGTTTGGATATATTATGAACAACACATGGTTCCAGTTTTTTAAAGATTTTTTTATTGTTATGTTAATCACCATACATTACATCATTAGTTTTTGATGTAGTGTTCCATGATTCATTGTTTGTGCATAACACCCAGTGCTCCATGCAGAACGTGCCCTCTTTAATACCCATCACCAGGCTAACCCATCCTCCCACCCCCCTCCCCTCTAGAACCCTCAGTTTGTTTTTCAGAGTCCATCATCTCTCATGGTTCGTCTACCCCTCCGATTCCCCCCCTTCATTCTTCCCCTCCTGCTTTCTTCTTCTTTTTTTTTTCTTAACATATATTGCATTATTTGTTTCAGAGGTACAGATCTGTGATTCAACAGTCTTGCACAATTCACAGTGCTCACACATGGTTCCAGTTTTAAGTGCGAGGCCTATTATTTGGTGCCATGCTCTTGCAAAGATGCTTTGAATTAAGACAAATATTTAAGGAAAACTATAGATAGGTTTGGGGGACATGTTGGAATTTTTGTAAGTTTTCACCTTCAAGTTTCTTAAGAGGTAGTATTTTGAAGTGAAATACATTCACATTGTTAAAGACCGGGAGAAAATTGACCAAGTACAGTGGTTTTGTCACCATATATAATCACAGGTGAATTTTTTTGTATTCTTTATTTTCTAAGCTTTATATCATGGGTATATTGTCTTATAACAAAAAAATATTGAAAACTTGTTCACTGGAAAATAATGAGCCTGAAAATGCCAGTGGTTGCATTTGCAATCTACTCCAGCTCTTGTATCTGTTACATTCTGGCTTCTGTTCTCCCTTCTGTACTGAAATGGAGTCACCCATACTCTGCAAAACAAAGAACACTTTTTAGTCTCTGCGATCTTTGACTGTGTGGACCATTTTCTTCCTGAAATTCTCTTTCCCTTTGACTTCCAAGGTAATCAGTATTTCCTGGGCTTCTTAGCCTTATCTTTTTCATGGAAGCCTCTTCACTCACCCACCTAAACTTCAGTGTTTCTCTCCTTGCTCCATACCTACATAGTGAGCGACCTCACAGAGAGCCAGCTTCAGCTTCCATGGATGAGTACTGATTCTCTCCAGCTAGACTTCCCTCTGATGTTCTAGTCCCACCGAGCTCTCTGTGGGGCAGCTCCACTAGCTGTACACAGGCATTGGAAGTTTGTTAGTTTAAATCCCTGGCCAGACATGCACCTTCTCTGGTGTTTCTTATCCTCTTACATGGTACGGCATGTAATTGTCCTTAGTTATCCTATCCCAGGCTGGCTCCTTCACTAACTTGTACTTCCTCCCTTTCCTGGGGGACCAGTCACAACCTCCTGGAACCTCCATCTCTCTAAACTCTCCTGGACCCACCATCACATCTCCATCCTCACTGATGGCCTTGGATTAGTTCTGTACTGCTTCTGGCTGGGTTACTATAAACATTCTTCCTGCCTTCACCCTCCAGTACATCTTCATCATGTGGATTGAGTCATGTTTCTTAAAGTCAGTTTCCAAATTGATTATGTCACTCTGCATAAAAACCCTCTAGTGGATTTTTCAGGATGTGCTCCTTAGTAAAGCCTTTCAAGGTCTGGCTTTTGCTTATCTCTGCAGCCTCATATCTCTTCACTTGGCCATATATATGCTTTGCTCCAATAATACTACCCAGCCAAGACCCCAGCTTCCAGTGATTTTTTTTTTGCCTCTTTTTGTCCTAACTTGCTGTCCTGTCTTTGAATTTTCTCAAATCTTCTTGAGGCCACCATGTTTAAAATCCTAAATTTTTAAAATAGCAAATTTATGCCATTTATATTTAATAAAACTTTCATTTCTTCAGGAAAATGCCCATATAAATTAATCACATAAGTGAATGAGAACACACAAAAAAGAATGAATGGGAAAATATGTTTTATGTTATAAAAACATGATTTATACTCAACTTTCTGACCACAATTATAGAGTAAGGCAAAGTGCATAGCTCCAAAGAAAGTAAAGGATTTTAATCCTAAATTTTAATATTGAAAGAACAAGTAATTTGAGAATATTTTGCTCTTTATAAAATCACCAGTAACCATCCTCATGCTTTTAATGGACTGGATGATGATGTATCTAATTAGTCAGCATAAGAGTTTTAGCAGAAGTAATGTCCAAGTTGTGGGTCAGATATTAGTAATTAAGGAAGACATCAGCAGGATGATGTCCTTGTGGCCTGGCCTAATTTTCTCCAGATATATGTTCATATGCAAGGCTTGATTAAGAATTAGTCTTGTGCTCTCTCTCTCACTCACTCTCTCTCTCTCTCTCAAATAAATAAATAAAATCTTAAAAAAAAAGAATTAGACTTAATTTTTAATTAATCAGAATTTTTTTCTTAAGCTCAATCATTGAAGACAAGCAAATTGTTTAAATATTCCAATATGGTTTCATGTATTGTTATTAGAATTAATATAATGACTTGTTCCTAGAAAAATAACAAATAGTTATCATCCTGCTCTCATAATTGAAGGGATGGGTGGATTTGAAAAATCTAAAAGGTCTCTGACTTTGTAAATAATTTTGGCACATTACATAGTACTTTTGAGGGGTTAAACTGTGAGAATTAATTTTGGCCAAAACAAAATTAAAATGAACATTCCATTGTCATTGTTGATCTTGTAAGTGGGGAGAAGAGACTTATTAAAGATTCAACATAGTTTTCTCCTCCTGGTCATTTAGTGGTAAAGCTCACTGAGATTCATTGAAGAAAGTGCATCCCATGCTGAAATAAAAGTGTTGAGTGAATCTGTGGAATGTGTGGATGTTTTTAGTGCTGATATCCAGTTACTGTTCTAGGACTATTGATAGGATTATTTTTATTATTGTGTGTTGTTAGGCAAATTCTTAACTTCTTTGAGCCTCAGTTTCTTCATCTGTAAAAGCAAAAGAACACTAGCAATCATACTGCCATCATGGGCCCCCTGGAGGTGGGGATGGGTTTATATATGGAAAGCACCTGGTACAGTGCCTGGCACATGGAGGTCCTCACTCAGTCCAGCCCCCACTAATGCAGATGTGCAGACATGTGCACAAAACACACGGGTTTAGACACAGAAAGAACAATATGGCTTCCATACAGACAGGAAAATTGTCCATAGAGACAAATCATAGAGAAAGGAAGCCATACTGAAGAAAAAGAACTGCCCTGGCAAGCAGGTGGAATAGTTCATAGAAACCACTTTAAAGCAAGACTCATCATTTTTGGTGATCATTAGTATGTTTCATTTTATATGCTCATTAGTTGCTGGCCAGTAAGGACATCCTATAAGAGTTTGGATTAAAATGTATAATTGTGGGGCCCCTGGGTGGCTCAGTTGTTAAGCGTCTGCCTTCGGTTCAGGTCATGATCCCAGGGTCCTGGGATAGAGCCCCGCATTGGGCTCCCTGCTCCGCGGGAAGCCTCCTTCTCCCTCTCCCACTCCCCCTGCTTGTGTTCCCTCTCTCGCTATCTCTGTCTCTGTCAAATAAATAAAAATCTTTAAAAAATATAAAATGTATAATTGTGTTTCTTCTAATTACTCATTCCCACCTAGCCTGGCACTGTTTGCGGGGAGAGCTGGTAAGAATACTTTGCGACCTTGTTTCTCAGAATGATAACCATAGGGCTATAATTTAAAGCATTTTTACTGCATGGAGGATGATGCAACGTTATTTCTTTTTGAAGAGGAAAGGGGGTGGGTCGGGAGCAGACTGAGGCTAAGGGGATCAGGGCAGAGAAAGAGTGAAGATAAAATTAGTACAAATATCTGGCACCATTTTCTAAACTAAGCTACAACATTTAGACTTTCTCAGATATTCAGATTTCCTTTGAAATCCTAGGTTGCTTTCCTATTATAGAAGGAAGGTTCCTGAGGTTCCCCAGGGCAGGCTGTGCTAGAATTAGCTGACAAGGTGGATCAATGTTTGCCAGCTTGAGGTTTCTCAGGGACAGCTCTGGGCACTGGTGGGGGCCCAGAACCAAATTAGGGTGCAGGCAGGGCCTGAGGCCGATCACACCGAGAGCACCCTCAGATGCTGTTTTCCAGAGCACATTTGGGCTGGAGAGAGAGTGGCATCTGAGCACTGATGTGCAAATCCCAGCTCTGATTAGGTAAGTCGTGTCGTGCTAGTCACTTCACCTTTCTGTTTGTCATTTTCTACATCTGAAATGATGAGCCCTTGCTTAGCAGACAACATTGTTTTGAAACTTAAATGATAGAATTTACACCAAGATACTTGGAAAATTAGGGAGCACAGTACAAAATGCAAAACACTTCAGGCTAAAATTGACATTCTGGGCTGCTTGAAGGAGAAAGCAGGGTTGGAAATCTGACTGAAAGGAGAGGGATAGATGCAGGGGTGTGGCAAGCAGACAGGCGACACCAGGTGTGGCTTAGAACTCAGACGTGGGGTTGCGTCCTGATGCTGCCTGATGCTGCGTGCATGACATGACATGCTATGTATGTAAGTACGTACGTATGTATGTATTTATTTATATTTAACCTCTCTTAATCTCAGTTTCCTCAACTGTAAAATGGGAATTATAAAATATTTATCATCTGGGTGGTTATGAAGATGAAACTAACAAAAAATAGACGCAATAGGCATGCCATGTTGTCATTCTTTAGAGAACGTTGGTGACAGATAAAAGGGCCTGCCAGCTCTTCTGGCTTTGTGCTGGAACAAGATCTTTCCTGAGTTCTTCACACCCTAAACGGTGGGGGGAGAATGGGGAAAACACAGACACTGATGGTTTCCCGATTTGTCATTCTGTCTTGTCGGCAGAAGTCCCAAGGATGTTAGCCCCTTCAGAAGGGGGTTTGACTATACTGATTGACTATATTTTTCCAGGGTGGCCTTATCAGTGAGGTGGTCCAAAAATATTGCTCTTCATTTATTCATCCATTTGTTCAGTCAACAAACTTTTACTGAGCACCTACTATGTGCAGGATGATGAGTTAGGCCAGGAGATAAGGATACAGTGGTGAGTAGGACAAATAAGGTTCCTACCCAAAAGTAGCATATGCTCTAGTGGGTAAGACAAAAACAATTATGTATGTATTTGGTTTTTTTAAATTTGTTTTTTAATTTTTTAAACAATTTTCTTTATTTGAGAGAGAGAGAGCACAGACGCAAGAGAGAGCATGAGCTGTGGGGGAGGGGCAAAGGGAGAAGCAGACTCCCCACTGAGCAGGGACTCCAACCCGGGGCTCCATCCCAGGACCCTGCGATCATGACCCGAGCCGAAGGCAGATGCTTATCCAACTGAGCCGCCCAGGTGCCCCAGCAATTACGTCTTTAGTGTATTGTATGTGGTGACAAGTGTTGGGAGGAAAAAGAAAGTATTAGAAGGTGACAGCAATGTCTTTGGAGGACTCAGGGTAGAGGCCACTGTCCCCTGCTCTGACCCTTCGAGTTGCTCCTGACTGCCCTCGTGGCTGTATTTCATCATCCAGGGAACTGTTTGGAGGCATAAAATGAGAGCGTGACCACGTATCCATTCCGTCTTTAAGGGGGTACAGTGAGGTCGGGCAGTTATGATCCTGGGATAACCAGAATAAGGCAGAGGTGACAATCTCCTCCTGCCTGTACCCCTGACCCCTGTTCTGGCTCAATGCCGTGTGTGTGTGTGTGTGTGTGTGTGTGTGTGTGTGTGTGAATGGGGCCGGGGTGGGATACAGAGACGACGGTTAGGCATACATAGGTCTGGCTCAGAACACTTGAAATGCAGACCTCGTTTGGCAGGACTCTCTGTGACTCGGGTATATTATCTTTTATTTATTTTTTAAAGATTTTATTTATTTATTTGTCAGAGAGAGACAGCGAGAGAGGGAACACAAGCAGGGGGAGTGGGAGAGGGAGAAGCAGGCTTCCCGTGGAGCAGGGAGCCCGATGTGGGGCTCGATCCTAG
Organism: Leptonychotes weddellii; assembly: GCF_054177405.1. Lineage (NCBI taxonomy): Eukaryota > Metazoa > Chordata > Mammalia > Carnivora > Phocidae > Leptonychotes > Leptonychotes weddellii. The sequence goes on from NC_138374.1 coordinate 86,791,256, forward strand.
GACCCTTGGGATCATGACCTGAGCCGAAGGCAGACACTTAACGACTGAGCCACCCAGGCGCCCCTCGGGTATATTATCTTTACAGCTCACAGTTTCATGGGACATTTGTGCAGATGAAATTGATCAGCAGCAGGAGGAAGATAGCTGTTGCCTAGGCAACCAGCTGATGACTCATCCTGGCGTTGAAGCAGCAAAAGCCATGAGACTGCAGTAATTTTCCAGATGCTTAACCTGTCCTCCTCCTTCTCTGTCTTTCTTTGTTTTCCTCTCTTCATCCTTCATTTCTTTCTGTACACCCACATCCCTGGGCCCTCCCCAAAGTTGACATTGCACAGGCTGTCTGCGGGGGGTGGGGACGGGGGTCCTGAGCTCCCTGGAGCAGTGATGCAGACCTCATCCCACCAGTAATACGTGGCTTCCCCCGCTGCTGCTCCTTATCTCTCACAGCAGGAAATGGCCAGACTGCAACTGTCAACGCCGCAGAGCCTCCAAGATGCTGCTTGTTGCCCTTGATCAGAGAAAACTCAAGTGAGCCCAGCACACTTCCTTTTAATCTAAGCCAAACTGAGCACATCCATTTATCTCAGAGACCGGCAGTGTTCCTTCGAGGAGAAGCAGTCATCCTCTGGGCCTCGCAAGCAAGTTTGTGAAAATGATGTTTACAGGTGACAAGGGTCACCCCCGGCAGCTCTCCGTATGCTGGGTTTTCCCATCCTCTTATCTTGCTTGTTCCACTCATAATCTGGTGTCTGATGATCCAGGCCTTTCTTAATTACCCATCACAATCCTCTCTAAAATGCAAAGCATGGAAGCTTAAGCCCTTCCCCTTCCAAGAGCATTTTCATTTCAATAAGGTTTTCGGAAGCAAAATAGTTTAAGACTCGGGGAAAACATCATTAGCCTTTCGGATATAGACATGGGCAGTGGGGTTGCTTCGTGGGCTGTGTCTGTAAGAGGGTCCTTCTCTGCGTGTGGTATGTGCAGCATCCGTGTTGCTGCTGATGCTGACATAAAACATGTGTATGTTGGATATAAGTTAGTGCCTCAGTTTTGCTGCTTCTCCCACCCGCATCCATACATATGCACTCTATCCACACACACACACACACACACACACACCACCTTGAGCAGCAGCAGCTGATGGGGAGGCAACAACAGATACCCACTGATGAAGGTCGTCTGCTCACTTTCACTTATTGGATGTATGTCAAGTATCCACTGTGTGCAGAACATGGTAGTGGGATTGGGAAGGTGTCCACATTCTCTCAAAATAGTTTACAATCAGAAGGGAATAAAGTCAGGTAGACACATGCTTAGAGTTTACCCTCTGGGTTCCTTTACTGCTCTGTGACTTTTTAACTAATGCAGTTGGCTCAGGTCTGTGGGATCTTTCTCCTTGGTGGTCCCTCCATGCCACCACACTGTCACACCACATTGAGGTGACCAGCTTGCAAAGCCACCAGGGGCATAGACAGACACTCATTCTCCTCATCCTGCATTGAAGAAAGCTGTCCTCTGGTCTCAGGCACACGTTGGGCCCATCTGCCTCGGACACCCTCATGGTTTGAGGAAATTGCACTAACTCTGGGAATGTGTAAATACAGTGAGGTATGAGACTTTTGAGACGGATGAAACCTGAGAGGTGTGTTCTCGGCCATCCATCCAGGGCAGGCTCTGCTGCTAAAGTGTCCCCGATGGCGGTCATCCCACCAGGCTTGAATGTGAGGGGATGGAGGCCACTTTTCTCACAAGGCAGCCCATTACATTTTTGAACGGATTGTATTGTTCACTTACTCATTCATTTATTGAGCAGTTCTTTTATTCAGTAAAGATTAATTGAACGTCCATTGTATGTTCGACCCTGGAGATGCAATGGTGAGCAAAGCAGTCCTACCAGCATGGGGCTTATAGTCTCCGGGTTGGCAGGATTCATGGTACAAGCTAACCACACCGTGATTGCCAACAGGGAAGATGGCAATGGGAAGAAGTTCAGGGAGCTCTGGGACCATAAGCTGGGGGCCTCTGGGCTGGTACAGTTGGGAGTGTGGGGCCAGGGAGTGGGGGGTCTTCCTCGGGAAAGTGAGGAGGGGCCAAAGAGTCCTGTTAGCTGGGTAGGATGTAGTGGTGGCCAGGGGAAGAGGGAATAGGCTGTGCAGGCAAGCGCCCGGAGGTGCGAGGGACCACAGCTGGTTTGAAAAAAGGAAAGGCGGCCAGTGTGTCTTGAGAATGGAGTGAGGGAGAGAGGGGTGTGAAAAGTGGCTGGTGGGGCTGCCAGCAGGTGGAACGCAGGGCTTCCAAGACATTGTAGCCAGAGGTGCCAAGTAACTTGCAGCTCAGGTGAGGAGCAGTGATGGTCCCCTCCCTCCCCCTCCGCTTCTTCCTTCTCCCCTTCCTCTGCATCTCCTTCCGGCCCCACATCCCCTGCCCTCCTTCTCTTTTTCCTTCTGTGTGTGTGTGGGGGGGAGGGGGATTGTTATCTAATTTGGTCTTTCTCAGAAGCTCCATCTGCTGAGGAGCAAGAATTTCAGTTTCAAAACTTACTGTGAAATAAAAATATAAATAGTCCTTTTTTTGAGTAAACATGCTTAGATTTGGCTACCCTTACCTGCAACTTTTCAGGCTGGCTCCTAAGAGTATTGGGGTGGACTTTGGTTTACTTGGTACTTGTAGCAGAAGTGACAAAGGGACCTTGGAGCCCTAAAGCGACCTGGACTGTCCTCTGCCTCTTGTGGTCTCTGCAGCAGTGACCCTTGTCTCTCTGGCCACCGTGTGGTCTGCTGATGTTGGTGGCTGTGGTGGGCTGCCTGTGCACCTTGTAGCTGGGCCTCTCTCCTTCCCTCCCCTTCCTCTCCATCCCTCCCTGTAATTGGTTAGAGCCCAACAATTGTCCCCTGGATGATTCAGCCCGACCCCAGCTCTTGCTGTGTTTCTGTTTTGTTCCCCCAAATGGCCTTTGCAAGGGGAAGCCTCTCTGTGCTGTGGAGAACCCTGTGATGTGGACAGCCAGTCTTGATTCTGAATTAAGCCAAAAGAGAGGATAAAGGAATTCAGAAAGTTCTCCCTTGCACGACTATTGGTTTGCTGCAAAACCCATTTTGAAATTAAATATGTGGGTATCAACTCCCTTTCCCTTTCTTGGCATTCCTCCTTTTCAGTCCTAATCTCTCCCTAGTAGATAGATGCTTTGCCATCTAGGGATACTTTAACTTCTTTGGGAAGGCAAAAGATAAAAGTGTGTAGGTGTGTGTATATGTTTCAAAATAGGATTCCTGTTACTACACTATTTTAAGGATTTTGGGTTCTTTTTCCTAAGATCATTAAGGAATCACTGATGCAGTTTTAGCAAAAGAGTGATAGTCAGATTTGCATTTTCATAGAGGTCTTGGTGATTGCTATAGAAATGGATGGGACAGCAAAGTCCATGTAGGCAGATGGGTCAGCAGGTTCTGGGTAGTGGCTAAGAAGATAAATAGAGACAGACTTGAGAAATGTTTTAGGAGCTTGGGCATCAGGTTAGGAAGATGAACCAGATATAGGCTTGAGGAATAGTAGGTATGAAGAAAGAACCTCAATTTCTGCTTTATGTGACTGGAGAGACTTGGGGACAATTTACTGAAAAGGAGAATACATAATAGGATACCCAGATTTAGAGAGTGGGGAAGATGTTAAGTGCCTTTGAGAAATACAAATGAGGGTGACAAGTAAGTGGGCATTGAGTATGGAGCTCAAGAAAGAGTCCCTCCAGTGTGAGTGAACACTGATGCCCAGGAGGGAGTAGCGGGGAGGAGAGAAGGGGACCTAGGGAAGGGCAGGGAAGGAAAGGAGAGAGGTGTGGTAGTGGATGAAGGGATTTCATTGTCATGGAAGAGACAGGGTTCTCCTGAGAGGAGTGGGTAAGGGGGATTGGTTGGGCAGGAGCCCTCAGGGGTGGTAAAAGTGTTGCTGCAGAAACAGGAGATGGAGGGGCTGGGGAAAATGGGGTGAGTCTGGTATTTTGGTTTGTCATCCCCACCCATAACTTTTTGCCTTTTCCCCTCTGGTCTCTTTTTAGCTCTGACTCCTTCTCCACTCTGCAGACACCCAACATCTACTGACTTGGCCATTGACTTGTCCCATTTTCTCTGCTCCCCCCGACTCCCCACCAAATTACTGTCCTGAATTTGAGAAAGTAACCCATCCTAGTGAGTTAACAATTTAATGGATTACTGCTTAGAGGTAAGCCACTTGTTACTTGAACAAAACTTTAAAAACAAAACAAAACAACAAAAAAACCCCTTTATCTTAATTCTCTGTAGCAAATTGGTGCCTTCCTTTTGTATCCCCTTTTTCCTTCTGCCTAAACCAGGCATGCTAAGGTTTCTTTTCAGTTGCCCTTTTGCTAAAGATTAAGAGACTCTGGGAGGGAGAATGAGGTCATGCACATGGCAAGGCTTCAGGGATCTGGGTAAAGTCCCGTAAGACCAGCTAAGACCATTGTCAGTGTTGCTAGCATTAGAGAGAGGAGGAGTTAATTGTATGAAAAGAATAAATATTTGAAAAGCATAGTAATTTCAAAGCATCTAAAGTAATTACTTCGTTTTGGTCTGGGAGGAAACATTAAAATGAAAAAGTGCAAATTAAAAAATGCAAATGGCTAATGCTAATAATGATGATCTTTACTGTAAGAAAACACTAAAAACAATATATGACTATCTTCCATAACCATGGAGAATATAAAGAGAAGGTAGGACAATCATTTAATTTGAACCTTGGAAAGAGGGGAGGGGAATATGGCATTTGTCAAATTTTTCTAATGGAACAGGATTGATATTTGAAGAGATAATGGCTGAACATTTTTTCAAAACTGATGAAAGATTTTAATCCATCACTTCAAGAAACCCAATACATTCTGAACAGAATATATAAAAAGAAATCCATGCATGGCATATTATAGTAAGAAAGACCAAGGAAATACCTTGGATTACCTTGAAAAAAGCGACAGGCCAACAGTTGCCTTCCTACTTGCAACAGTTGGGGCCCAAATACAGAGGACTGATATGTCCGAAATGCTGAGAGAATAAAAGTACTAACAAAACAGGGAGAATAAAGACATTTCCAGACAAAATGAGACAGAGAATTTGTCACCAGCACATCAGCAGTAAAGGAAATACTAAAGAGTAAACTTCAGGCAAAAAAGAAGTGATGCCAGATGAAAGGTTGGAAATGCAGGAAAAATTCAAGATGAATACAAATGTTAATATGTGGGTAAATGGAGATGAATATTGCTATACATGAATATTATATAAAGAAATCATCATCATCATCGTCATGCCTTTTGGAATTTAAAAATAAATACAAAATTAAATTCAGGACAGCAGGAGTATGCAGGTGGGTATTAGATAAGGGTTAGAGAATGGAGTTAAAAATGTTTAAGTTCTTTGCATTGTCAAGATGATGGGAAGAATATTAATTTAACATTAATTAATTAAACTTTGATAAGCCTACATGCATCTGATAATTTCAAGGGTAACACTGAGAGAATTCAAAAACAGTGTATAGCTTACAAACCACTGGATGGGAGAAAACAGAATAATTAAAATATAATCAATTCAAATGCAGCAGGAAATAAGGGAAAAATGTAGAATAGGCAGAACAAATAAGGAGCATATAATGACAGATAAGTGCTCATGTATCAGTAATTATGTTAAGTATAAATGGAGCAAATATGCTAATTAAAATTAGCAGTTTTTTAAAAAGGTAACTATATACTCTTTACAAGAGACACAGGTAAAACATATTCAGAAAGACTAATATCATAAAAAAAGATATATCCTACAAATTGAAACCAAAACCAAAAGCCAAAGTAGCTATATTAAGATAAAACAGATTTTAAGAAAAAAAAATCATTATTAGAAATAAACATATCTCTAGTTGGTGGCAAAAGGACAATTCACCAGGTTTATAAAACATTTCTAAATTTATTTACTCCAAATAGCATAGTCTCAAATATATAAAGTAAAAATTACCAAAAATTCAGAGATAAGTAGACAAATTCACAATCATAGTGGATAATTTTACTACACATTTATGAGTAATTGATAGAGTAATTAGACAAAAATCTGTAAGAATTTAAAAGAGTTGAATAACACATTGAACAAACCTGACTTAATGGTAATTTATAGAACAATTTCTTAGAAAAGTAGAATAGAGTTATTTTCAACACACACAGGATATTTCTAAAAATTTATTCTATAATGGGTGGAAAAGGAATTGTATTTGTATAGAATCTGACCATGATGCAATTTTCCTACAAATAAATACAAGAAAGATAACTAGAATATCCACATATATTTGGAAACTACAAAATACACTTCTGAATTACCCATGAGACAAACAAAAATTGGAATTTAGAAAATAGATGGAATGATAATGAAAATATGACATATGATTATTTACAAGATGTAGCTAAAGCAGTATCTAGAGAAAGACTTTTTTTTTTTAAAGATTTTATTTATTTATTTGACAGAGAGAGAGAGACAGCGAGAGAGGGAACACAAGCAGGGGGAGTGAGAGAGGGAGAAGCAGGCTTCCCACGGAGCAGGGAGCCCGATGTGGGGCTCGATCCCAGGACTCTGGGATCATGACGTGAGCCGAAGGCAGACGCTTAACGACTGAGCCACGCAGGCGCCCCTAGAGAAAGACTTATATTCCCACATTCGAAAATGTAGAAAATAGCTAAATAACACTCCCCCAATAGAAAGAAATCAATTATAATGATAATAGAAAAGATATCAATAGAAAGGATCATCAACAAATTTAAAAGTCAAATCTTTGAAGACTAATAAAATTGATACACATTTGGCAAGACTGATCAAGAAAAGAGAGAAAGAGGACATAGTCATTATCAAGAATAAAAAAGAAGACATCACTACAGATCCTTCGGATATTCTAAAGACAATAAGAGAATATTATGAATAACTATGCAAACAAATTTTACAATTTAGATGAAATAGATACATTTCTAGAAAAATATATAGGTAGTTAGTACAGATGGCCCACAATCATCAAGGACTTAGGCTCCTTCTATCATACCACTATTAAATGTTTGGCATTAGGTTTCTACTTCATGGTCTAGCACGGCTATTCAAACTTTAGCTATCACATTCATATTCTGGCCATCAAAAAGGAGAAAGAAATAAAGAATAGTGTACTCGTCTTATTTAAGATTATTTCCTGGGATTTTCATACAACACTTCTGCTTACATCTCATTGGCCAGAATTTAGTTATATGGTCTTTCTTAGCTGTAAGGGAGGCTAGTAAGTATAATCTTTCTCTCTGTTGGGCAGATAAACATGCAAGTTCTATTATTAAGAAAGAAGATGCATCTCTGTTACTGATGCATATATTTCCTGTAGATCCATTCATTGTACATCATGAAAGATGGCTAGCCTTGAGATAGATTGCCAGTATTTCACCCAAGAGAGTCCCTTGCTGGATGATGGGATTCTGGCAGCAAGTGGCTATAAAGTGGTTTGAGGTGTTAAAAAGAGACAATGAGCCCCAACCAGATTTCCCACACTAAGGGATTATTTCCATCATTCATTCAACAAATAATTACTGAGTCTCTAAGAATATTCCAGGAACTGTTCTGGATGTTGGGAAAAGAGCAGTAGATAAAACAGAAAAACCTTGGTTCTCAATACATTTAGAGCTAAGAAAAATAAAGCAGAAAAGGGGATATGGAGTGCTGGGGGTTGGGGAATGGTTTGTAAATTTTAATAAGGTGATCAGGGAAGACCTTACTGAGAGGTTGACATTTGAGCAGACCTTAAGGTGGTGGGAGAAGGACACTTTTCATTCCAGGAAAAGTGAATAACAAGGATACTCCTAATATCATATCTCAGCACTCTTCAGTTCCACAGGGATGACCTCAAATAAGGGGAGAGAAAAGGATCGGAGAGAAAAGGAGTGGCAAAGAAGAGGAAACTGGACCTTGGATAAGAAATCTAGAGCCAGAAATAAGATTTTGGACTTTGGGGGCGCCTGGGTGGCTCAGTCGTTAAGCGTCTGCCTTCGGCTCAGGTCATGGTCCCAGGGTCCTGGGATCGAGCCCTGCATTGGGCTCCCTGCTCGGCAGGGAGCCTGCTTCTCCCTCTCCCACTCCTCCTGCTTGTGTTCCCTCTCTCGCTCTCTCTCTGTCAAATAAATAAATAAAATCTTAAAAAAAAAAAAAAGATTTTGGACTTTGTCCCACTAAAATTCTAGACCTGGTCTTGGCTCAGAAGAAACAAGTCAGCAATGATGAATTTTTATTTTACAGTAGTTTATCCATTTTTGATTTTATAGTCATTCATACATTAAAGAAAATTTCACTTTTTAAAGGTTTTATTTATCTATTTGACAGAGAGAGTGAGAGAGCACAAGTAGGGGGTGTGGCAGAGGGAGAGAGAGAAGCAGGCTCCGGAGCCCAATGCAGGGTTAGATCCCAGGATCCTGGGATCATGACCCTAGCCAAAGGCAGTGCCCAACACACTGAGCCACCCAGGTGCCCCACATTAAAGAAAAATTTAAAACCACACACACACCTTTATCTCATCACCTTCACAGAATTATTTGCATTAAAGTTTTTTGCTTTCTAGTCTTTATCTATATGCACAGCACTTTTTTTCAATTCATAAAAGCCTTTACTGAGCCCAGATCTGAGTTACATAGTCAGGCAACATCTCCTTTGATCTCTCTGAACCAGAATCTGAAAGTGACAGGGTTATGAAATGGTTCTGAGGGGCATTCTTCTGCATGAGGTGGTTGGTAGCTTGTGAAGGGAAATAGAGGATCAGGGTGTAGTCGGAAGTCAGTGTTCTCAAAATGGGAAAGGCCGAGATAAAAGCATGCATGAACCTAGTTTGCATCTTGCACAGACAGGTGGATAGCCATTGGGAACCTTGGTAAAATGGCATAAAATAGTAGCATAAAAGGAAAAGAGATTCCCCTCTCCCCACAAAAAAAACACTTTACCAACAAGAAATTCATTCTTATGCATCCACTCTGAGAGAACTTTTAGTGAAATTAAAACTCTGCAGGAGAAACTTATTCCAAAAGACTTCTTGAAAGTTCAAACAAATTCATACCCTCCACTGTGGGTGTAGGTTGGTTGTGGAATTCAGAGTCCTTTTGGAAAGTGATGAAGTCCCAAGACAGGATCCTTGGGTGGATGAGCACTTCCTTCTCTAAGCCTCTGGCACTTCAGCTGTTGGTTCTTCAGAGGCTAGAGGATTGCTTTAACTGCTGCTCGTCCATCGACAGCTTTCTCCCAGCCTTCTATGGCCCTGTTGAATTTTTTTATTGTAAAGCCAGAATGGTGTTGAATTTCATTCTTAACTCTGTTGTAGACTCCTCAGTGCCAGGAGCAGTGGACAATGTGTTTCTCATTTGCTTATCCTTAATATGAGACAGATCATCAAGACCCTTTAACGTGAAGCCCTGTTATCAGGGTACTGGGTGTGTTGTGTATGTCCTCTGTGTGCAAGAAGTTGAAGGGGCTCCCTGTGAGGTTAATAAGGGATCCCACACAGGACTGGACTGGAGAAACAGGCTGCCTCAAAGAAAATGGAAGGCTCCTCAGGCCATAAAATATAAGGAGGCTATATTACTTTGCTATGACTGCCATAACACAGTACCACAGCCTGGGTGACTTAAACAACAGAAATTTATTTTCTCATAGCTCTGGAGGCCACAAGTCTAAGACCAGGTGTCAGTAGAATTGATTTCTTCTGAGGCCTCTCTCTTCGGCTTGTGTATGGCCAAGTGTCCCTGTGTCCTCACATGGCCCTCCCTCTATTCATGCTGTGTCCTAATCTTTCCTTGTAAGGAACCAGTTATATTCCATTAAGGCCCACTATAATGATCTCATTTTAACCTAATTACCTCTTTAAAGATGCTATCTCCAAATACAGCCATATTCTGAAGTACTGGAAGTTAGAACTTCAACATAGAAATTTTTAGAAAGACACAGCTCCGCTCATAATGGGCTGAAATCTAAGGTCCAGTATTGGTGGGATTGATGGTGGACTGGTGCTGTCCTCATTTGTCCAGTGGACTCCCTCTGTTAACTTGTGTTAGTCTGGGCATCTCCCAGAAGCAGATGCCAAGACAAGATGAAATGTGCCAGAATTTTATTAGAGGAAATGCCTGTGAGGAAACATGAGAAAGAAGTCAGAAAGTCTAAGAGATCTGACAAATCAAAATGCAAATCTGATCCCAAGTGAGAGAGAAGGGGAGAAGAAGTTGGGAGAAATTTCTTAGACTGCCGTGAGTCCAAGGAATTGTTCAAGAAGGCCATTGAGAGTCCTCAAGCCAAAGCCAGCCTCCAGGGGAGTCCTGTGTCTCTCGGGAGTGGGTCTGCTTTAGCATCCTTGCCGCACTCAGTCACAGATGGGAGCAGTGCATGCGTGCAGTGGATTCCAGAGCTCAGGGCCTGGGGCCCTTGTCCGTTGTGCTCTGTGTAGCTGGAGGTTTGCGAGGCACGCACTCACGGCTGCCACATAACCTGTAAGGATCTTACTGGACCGTGGACAGGTGTGAATATTTACCCCAGCGGGTGCTAACTGTGAGTTTAACAAAAAACGAATTCATGTAGAGGAAAAATGTCAAAGTCTGTAGACCTCAAAGGAAGGAGGCAAAAGTATCAAAGGAAAAAAGGGTTCCGGGCAAGATAGTTGAAGCTTTTGTTTTGCCTGGAGATATGGAGAATGATCCATATTCTCCTTCCTTCATTCTCTCCGTCCACCTCCTAAGATAAGCAGAAGTTCCAAATATTTTATTTTCACTCATAGGTTATAATTCTTTATATTGCTCCCAAAGGCTAGCTTATATATTTTTCCCTTGGGGAGAGGGTGAGATGGAAAAAGAGTGGACCACATCTGAGTCAGTGATGACCTGGGATGGCATTTGCCGTCCTGGACAGAGCGCTGGACTCTTGAGTCAAGAACCCTGCATATCTCGGCCAGTTGCCTTCCTTTTTTAGGCTGAATTTCCTCAGTTGCAGGAGGAGAGACCAGGCAACATAATCTCCAGTTTTCTTCAAAGGATTGCTATTCTGTAATGTTCTGCATTTTAACCTGCAAGTGTGTATGCAAGGAACAGTGGGCTGGAAATCAAATGTCCTCAAGTTTTACTAGAAGTTTCTTTTTTTTCCTACTTCAGCTGCTGCACTTTTTCAAATCTTGCATTGTAATAGTTTATTTACATGCCTGCCTCTCTAGGACTAGACTGTGAATTTCTGGAAGATAGGGTCCATCTCTGGCTTATCTGGGACCCCCCCAGCACCTTTCACAATTCCCAGCACACCTGCTCAGCCAACGTATGGTGAAGGGTGGTTGAGTTGGTTAAGGAAGCAGTGATTTAGTGGCTGGCAGTGGGGAAGACAGGGTGACAGAGTGGACAAAGGGTGGGCTTGAATCCTATTGTGCCACTTGTTGGTTATGGGGACTTGAACAAATTACTCTCTGAGCTTCCCTTTACTAATTTAAAAATGGATATATAATTCCTACCTGGCAAGGTTATTGTGAAAATGAAGTGAAGTCATTCGTGCGTGTGCTTCTCAAAACATGTGACACATGGGGGACCTTTGAAGGCTTTGTTACTGTGCCCCTGTGGCCTCCACGCTCAACTGCCGGGAGCAGGAAGGCTGGGGAGTCTGGCAATTCAGTCGTTAATCCATGACACAATATTTCAGGATATTTGGGTGTGCATTTTGTAGGAAATACCTTAATTTTCGACTTCATTTTACCATGGACCTCAGACCGATGGAGTATTTTAAGTGTCAGCTGTCTCTTGCTGTGACAAATAGGCAATATTCTACAGAGCTTTCCTGTCTGCTTGAAAGGCGCAATGCAGAGTTTGGCTGCAGCGTCTCTGCAGGCTCGCTGGGGAGGCAGCTCAGACTCCCCGGAGCCGGCGTCCTGAGCTTGCTGTTTAGCATATTAATACACTCGGCACTGAAAGGGCATCAGGGACATCTGACTGTCTTTTTTACTTTGAACTTGATTTTTTTTAAAAGATTTTATTTATTTATTAGAGAGAGAGAGAGAATACAAGCAAGCAGAGGGGCAGAAGGAGAGGGAGAAGCAGGCTTCCCGCGGAGCAGGGAGCCCAATGTGGGGCTCGATCCCAGGACCCTGAGATCATGACCTGAGCCGAAGGCAGACGCTTCACCGACTGAGCCACCCAGGCGCCCCTTGAACCTGATTCTGTGGATACACTCCTATAGAGCAAGTGAAGAAGCACTTTTCTCCGTAGCCTTCTTTAATACCATTTAGAAAAACACCAGGTCAATGGAGTGTGGTACCTGCTTCTCTCCAGGGTCTGGTTGGTCGACATGGCATGGGGCAAGGTGTGCAGTAACTGCCTGGGTGCCCATCTGCTTCCTTCTGTCTGCAGGCCACTCTGAAAGCAAGTGCATTCAGATTTACTAGCCTGGGACTGATACCATTTGATGTCGGGGTTTAAGTGGGCCAACAGCAGCAAAAAAATCTGTCTCTAATCTTTAGGAATGTCGTTCTGGCTAGTTTATTTTTATTTTTTTATTTTTTTGTAGCTACAAGTTTCCTCTGGAAGGAATGAAATTATAGAAAATTTAAAAAAATTATTACCAGTTTCCCTGTCTTCTTAAAACTGTAATTACCAATTGCCTTCAGTAGTTATAATAGTAGTTCCTTTTATTGAATACTTCATGTTAAATAGTATGCTAAGAGCTTTACATATATAATCTCTTTTTATTTTTGAAACAATCCTGTAGGGAAAAAATTAGGCATCCCATTTTGAGACAGACTCAGCTAAGAAATGACATGCTTTCCATTTCGCTGTGTTAAAAAACAAAATTCATCTGAGTAAATTTGAAGATCAAATTGGCTTTATTCAACAAATCATGAATTGGGCAGCGTCCCATTTAGCAAATAGAAAGGAGCTCCCTCGAGCTGTAGAAAAGAAAGGTTTTTAAAGGCACAGAGGGAATAGAGAAGAGGAAATTGGTAGTAAAGGGTGCATTGTTTTAGGCCAGGTTGCACTTCTAATGATCGGAAGGGGCCTATCAGTCCATTTCCTGGTGCCAACCATGAAATTCCGATGTTGGCTGGTGAAAGGTCATGTTTCTGGCATGGGGGTGGGGGGTGGAAACTGCAGTTGGATGAGGTATTAAGTCTTGGTTTGCTGATGAGGTGCTCCTGACACGAGTGACTACATTTTGGGCCTGTGGTTCTCTTTTTAACAATTGTAATACCTCATTTTAATCCTCTGCTTACCCAAATTTTTAGACTTTTTAGTCTCTGCCACCATGGCTGTGCCAAATGCCGCCTCGTCTGAGCTCAGTGTATCCATCAGTATGGTGTGGTCAGGGATTTTATTATTATTATTATTATTTTTTTGGCTCACACTCTATGTTGATGAGAGTGCCAGGGCAGTGGTTCTCAGAAAGGACCCGTGGTACTGTGTTATTTTAAAAAATTGGTCGTAAATACATGGCACGTGATAATTCTTGAGGTGGTACTGGCTCGAGATACAAATGGGTTTTAGGAAGTATGCAAATGGATTTATCCCAGAGGTTTTACTATGGATCATCAGGACTGACATTCCTTTGGGCGGCACCTCTTTTTTTTGTCCCTGGGGCCTGTCTGCTTCTCCTGTGGCAATGCTCTGCTTTCCCAGTTGGTATCTTCACCATTTCCACTGGATGATGCGTGTGCTGCCCATTCTATCATCCCGGCACCCCTTTCTCCCAAGGGCCGATGAGAGGGGCGAGGGAGAGAGAGAAGGAGAAGCAGTCTGGTGTCTGTGGGCCGGGTTCCTCTCCTTGCCTCTGCCGCCAGCCAGCTGGGACGCGCTGGGGAAGCCAACCAGTCTCTCTGGGCCTCAGTGTCCTTACTTGTGAAGTGACGGCGCTGGATCCACAGATCTCTTGAGAGACCATTTTAACAGGGCGTTAGGATGTGTGCAGTGGAGAACACCAGACTCCAGCAGGAAACATCCTCCTGGTGCCACTAGACAGACTGCTGGATTGACTGGGGAGAGTGGTGAAGCACTTTGGTGATTCCTACGTTTACATCATCTGAGTGTTACTGCCTTACCCTCAGATGTGGAAAGCAGGCCTTCATTTTTCAGATGACAGAGCAGAGGCAGATTTGACCACTGGCAGGCCGTGGGCTGTTACTTACTGCTGATTGCGTAATTTGCAGGGCACATACACTGCCAGTGAGTGACAGCTGATGTCACAGTGGCTGGGCGTGAGCACTAGTGAAATGGAGAGGTCTGCCGCACTTTGCTTTATTCACGTAGGTAGTCAGCCCCTGCAGAGGCTCATGTGGCTCCTAATGATTTTTGTTAAGTTTGGAGAGAAGCTGGACTGTAGATTAATTTCAGCATGCTTCCCCCAGACAGTCCTCATTTAAAAGGCTCTAAAGTTCCCAAATGAACACAAAATAAAAATGTCTGTTTTACTTAAGGGGAAAATTGCCTTTTTGCAGAAATACCCTCTAATATGGCCTTCTCTTTTTTTTAGATTATTTATTTATTTATTTGAGAGAGAGAGAATGAGATAGAGAGAGCATGAGAGGGGGGAGGGTCAGAGGGAGAGGCAGACTCCCCGCCGAGCAGGGAGCCCGATGCGGGACTCGATCCCGGGACTCCGGGATCATGACCTGAGCCGAAGGCAGTCGCTTAACCAACTGAGCCATCCAGGCGTCCCTAATATGGCCTTCTTGATTTGACTGAAACATCTGTCTAGCATGAGTTCCCTCATTGACACCACTTCCCATTCTTTCTCCAAGTATTTCTGCTCCCACACACGTTGTTTAGCAAGAACTTCTTCTATATTGTCTGAGATAAAAAGATAGCTTTCCTCCTAAAGTACCAACCCTTCTCCCTGTGCTCTGAGTTATTTTTCTGATCTTGAAAGGGATGCATGTCCATTGTAGAATATTTGGAAAATGTGGAGATGTGAGAAAGAAAAATAAAATCACGCACAATCCTACCTCCCAGAGATGGATGCTGTTAAGGTTGAGGTCTCTGATTTTTCTCCTAGCCATACTTTAGGGAAAAAAAATCACAAAATTGGGGTTCTACTGTCCATTAGTTTGAAGAACACTTGAAAAATATTCTATTGAGGGCATTTTCCATGCCATTAAATATTTTTGAGAACCTCATTTTAATGACCGTGGTCTTATTATGTGATGGTTGTGCTATAATTTACTAAATCATTCTTCTGTCATCTTGCATTTGCTTTTGTCACTTGTCCTCTTGACCCTGTCCTTTCATAGCTTCCCTGAAATTTTACTCCTTAATCATGCCTCCTGTCTTCCTTTATTACCACTTCCTTGCCCACTGGTGCCTTTCCCTGTGGCTTCATCCATCTGCAGGTGTTTAGGCATCTTTACTCTAGTCTCCAAGCGGCCGTGTCCAGTAACCTTTTTGAACTTTGGTATTTTCACATTAGGTTTTACCCATTTCAGTATCTTTTATTTTTCTAGTATCACAGATCATCTAAAGCAGAGTTCTGAGCATGCCACTTCCCCTGATGATCAGGCCTCAACCTAGCACCCAGCATCTTTCGTCCTCGAGTGCGCCCAGGATCTAATCCGACTACATTGCACCTGTGCACCCAGGCATCCTGTTCATGGTCTCCCTTCTGCTCCCATCATCCACAAGCATGATACTCATTCCTCTAAGCCGCTGATAATGCAATGTTACTTACTAGATGACACCAATCCATTCATTAATATCCTTTAAACAAAGTTTATTTAGTCCATTGTTTATGTAGAGAATTGCCTTACATTGTAGGCCAAATTTCTCAAACTTGACACTTTGAAGTAGATCAGATATGCTGCATGTCCATATTTCTCAACTGGAGTGTCCCTCTCAAAGGAAAAAGGAAGGTATAACTGTCAGGTCTTGATCTTTGTTCATGAACCGGTCCTTGTTCCTAGAGATCACTGCTGTCGTTTCTAAGGGCTCCTAAGTTTCCTTCAAGGACCACTACAAATCTGGATTTTTCTTTCTCTCTTTTTGAAAAATTGAAACTATCTCTGTTGATTGTTTGCTTACATCCATAAGGAGACAGGTGGAGGGGCCGATCATATGCCTGGGGTAGACTTGAACTGAGTCTGTGATCTTTGTAGGCATTTGCTGTGGAGGACCTAGTTACCCTGTTTTCTTTCTCTTCCATGGTCTCTACCTAAGGTCCCCTGTCCCCTCTAATGCTGTAGCCACTTGCTTGACATGGTAGATGTGGTAGGCTCTAAAGATAATGGCTCCCTAAAGATAGGCATGTTCTATCCCTGGAACTTTTGAATATGTTACCTTATAAGGCAAAAGAACTTTACATATATGATTATGTTAAATCTGAGATGGGGAGATTATCCTGGGTAATAGAGTCACAGAAAAATCTGAAGGTTCTCTACTGCTGACTTTGAAGACAGAGGAATGGTCCATATGTCAAGGACGCAGGCAGCATCTAGAAGCTGGAAAAGATGGGGAACAGAATCTCCTTCGGAGCTTCTAGACGGAGCATAGCCCTGATGACATGTTGATTTTATCCCAGTGAGAACCATTTCAGACTTCTGCTGTCTAGAACTGTAAGATAATAAATTTGTGTTGCCTTAAGCCACCAAGTTTGTGGTAATTTTTCATAGCAGCAGTAAGATAATGCAGTAAATGATCTATAGATACTTCATATTCTCGAGATCTGAAAAGGGCCTTAATGGCTGTGTACTCTAGGTTCCTAATCTTGAATCTCCTTTTTTGTTACCCCTGTCAAGGAGGAAGCCTGTGGTGTATGTGTTGGGTTTGGGAAGAGGGGCACAGCCAGAAGGAAGTGGGGAATAGAAAATGTTGTTTATTTAGAACAGCTTTTTGGAGATATAGTTCATATAGCACGCACTTCACCCACTTAAAGAGTATGATTGCATGGTTTTTAGTATATTCACAGAGTTGTGCATCTATCACCACAATTGATTTTAGAACAATTCATCACCCTCAAAAGAAAACCTGTACCGATTATCCTTCACAATACATTCCCCTCTGCCCCCAACTCCTGGCAGTCACTAATCTACTTTGGTGTATTTCCCCTTTCTGGATATCTCATATAAACAAAGTCATGCAACATGTGGCCTTTTATGTCTGGCTTCTTTCACTTAGCTTCATGTTTTCAAGGTTCATCCATGTTGTAGCGTGTGTCAGTACTTAATTCCTTTTTGTTGCAAAATAATATTCCACTGTATGTATATGCCACATTTTGTTTATCCATTCATCAGTTGATGGACGTTTGGGTTGTTTGTACTTTTGGATATTATATAAAATACTGCTGTGAATATTTGTGTATAAGTTTTTGTGTGGATATATGTTCTCATTTTTCTTGGGTATATACCTAGAAGTGGAATTGCTAGGTTCAATGGTGATTCTGTGTTTAACTCTTTGAGAAACTGTCAGACTATTTTCCAAAGCAGCGATACTATTTTACATTCCGCCAGCAATGCATGAGAAAGTGTCATTAATGGAAATGCTTGCTGACCTCTGAAAGTACAAAGGACACAGAATGCAAAGTATCTAGAGTAGGCTCTAGGAGAAGTTAAGGGGATGCATACTTAGTTGTCCTTCCTGCTTTCCCTCTGTTTTTCTCTCCTTATCCATTACAGTCAAGTTATCGGTAAGGTGTCTTTTCTTCTTTTGCAAATTATCTGGAAAATGTTTCTTATTTTGTTGTGTAATTGTTCTTATTTCTGAGGTGGAAAGAATGGGACTGCAAGTCTACCGCCATCCCACCCTGAACGCGCCCGATCTCGTCTGATCTCGGAAGTTAAGCAGGGTCGGGCCTGGGTAGTACTTGGATGGGAGAATGGGATTGCAAAATGTTCTAAGCCAGGTTTACTGATATTTCCTCCCAAAATATTTTGGGAAATACATGTAATACATTTGTCTGTCTGTTTATCTGTCTATCTATCTATCTATCTATCTATCTATCTATCTATCTATCTATCTTACTGCCATATCCCCCCTCAAACCTCTTTCTAGTATCTGAAATTTATTCACCCTATAGAGTAAATGTCCGATAACCACTTCAAGAGTTTTTCTCTGTTTTATGTTTCATTTTGTCAGAGATCAAAGCCTTAAGCCAAAGGAAGTATGCTTTAAAAAAATTTCAGGGATCAGTCAGGGGATGAAAAAAGTATTTTTCGAAGTTCTTTTTTTAGCACTTGGTTATCACTCCACCCAAACAATCACTCACTCACCCTTTCATAGTGTCAGCTCTGAACTCTGCCTCTTTTAGACAGCTCATCAAGGAGATTCAGGAAAAGATGGCAGAGGAGTAGGGGACCCTATTCCAACCGGTCCCCTGAATTGAGCTGGATATCTACCAGACTACTCTGAACACCCACAAAATCAGCCTGAGATGTAAGAAGATATATCTGGATCTCTACCATAGTGTCAGCCCTGATTAAGAACTCTAATGGAAAGATAGGCTTAATTGGAAATACATCCAGAGACAGGTGTCTTGCAAAAAATATTCTCTAGCCCTAATTCCACTTACCTGTGTTGCCAGTAATGATGATAGAATCCTTGATGTGAGTCAACATGGGCTGGCTCCCATTTTCAGTTTTTCTAGATGTCTATCTGCCTGCCATATTTTCAGAAGAACTGATCTAACATCTCATGAGTTTTGGTGCTGTTGGGACCGACTGGTGTTTGAGTTGGTTGGTGAGTGGAATAGAGCTGGGAAGCTGTATTTCACGTTGGTTTCCTGCCTCCAGAACTGTCGTTATCAATCACGTAGTCTGCAAACGCCAATTTGAAGGATGCTTGCAAGGTTATTCACGTACCTGAAGAGCAAGCACATGAATATACTTGATCCTCATGATTTCAATGTCTGGGGTGATGACTGGATCTCTTTGTGCCTCTTGTCTTTCTAGTTGCTGAAAAGATGTCTGATTCAATGGGAAAGTCCTTCAAAATCTACATAAAGAATTTGTCAGGGCTCTTGGATATATACAAAAGACCTCTTCAACATTGTAATGAGAAAACGACTAGAATCCTCTTCTCAAATTCTGGGAACATTCAGAAGCATAACAATTCAGGAAGGAAAATAGGCAAAATACCTTTGGAACCTTCTCCTCTGACTAAAACTAAATTTAACTCCAGAAAGTGGAGTCTGGCAAAAGGCATGTTTGTGTAGAAATGATTTTCTTCTCTAGCTCTAGAGATGACTTCATAGCCAAGTTTGAGATTAGTTTAATTAAAGGTTAAATACCCATCTTTTATGTTAGAAAAGTCACAGATCAATACTGTTTGAGGAAGTGACAGTCACATGGTGGTTTTGGAGGACCTTGGGACAAGATATTCTTTGGTGATCCCATTTACACTTAGCTAAAGATAAAAGAGTAGTTTATGGACTGACTTTTGTTCCCCACAGGGTATTTGACAATGTCTGAATCATTCCTGTATGACCCAGCAGGAGGTGGTTATTGGCAGCTAGTAGGTGGTGGCCAGGGAGGCTGCTAACCATCCTGCAATACACAGGACAGCCTCCCACAACAAAGAATTACCCAGTCCTAAATGTCAATAGTGTTGAGGTTGAGAAACCTTGAGTTAGGTGCACCATGGCTCCGATTCCAGTTATGTCACCTGGTAGGTAGAATTGACATTATTTAGCCTCTACCTGTTGCCTTTCCTGATGGCTTCCTTTTCAGGAAGAATGATCGCGTCCTCCTTTGTGTCCTATTGGATCTTACATATATGTCTGTCATGGCACCCATGATACTTTATTGTACATTTTGTATGACACTTTGGGTAATGTCCTTAACCTCTCTGGGCCTCAGTCTTCCCATCTATAAAATGGGAGTGATAATACTACTAACCTCAGGTGGTAGTTGTGAAGATTGAGTTAAGG
This sequence comes from Leptonychotes weddellii, assembly GCF_054177405.1. NCBI lineage: Eukaryota > Metazoa > Chordata > Mammalia > Carnivora > Phocidae > Leptonychotes > Leptonychotes weddellii. Next base: position 86,811,166 of record NC_138374.1, read on the forward strand.
CATTTAAAGTGTCTGTCATACTAGGTGCTCAATAAATGGAAGTAGCAGAAGTTATCATTATACCTTACGTAGCTGATTGCCTCTGCTGGATGGTAAATAAGTCTTTCAAGGGCAAGAACTGTGTCTGGTTTATCACAGATGTTTAATGTTTTTTGAATGTACGACTAATGAATCTCTTTAAGCCTTAATCTTTACTCAGCCGTAAAATGGGGCTAGTATTTCACTTGTTATCATTATATTTAATAAGATAATGTAAGAGAAAGTGTTTATAAAGGGCCAGCGCATAAATATTAGATTACTTTTCCTTGCCTTGGTACCAATAAAAAACTTTTGTTATAAAAAATGTTTGAATCTACAGAAAAGTAGAAAGAGGATAATAAAGTTAACACCCATATATCCATCACCTAGATTTTTTTTTATAAAGTCAGTTTTTTTTTTAAGATTTTATTTATTTATATGAGAGAGAGAGAGAGAGCACATGAGAGGGGGGAGGGAAGAGGGAGAAGAAGACTCCCTGCTGAGCAGGGAGACTGATGCGGGACTCGATCCCGGGACTCCAGGATCATGACGTGAGCTGAAGGCAGTTGCTTAACCAACTGAGCCACCCAGGCGCCCCTATCACCTAGCTTTAACAATTGTTAAAATTTAGTCATATTTACCTTATCTATCTATCTACCTACCCATTTTTCTTTCTGCTGAAGAATTTGAAGTAAATTATAGACACAATTTTATTTTGTACCTAAATACTTAGTATGTATCTTAAAGAACATATTCCCCTATCACTATAATGCTATTTTAGTCTAACAAAATTACTAATAATTTCCTAATGTCAGCAAATACTTAGTCTGTATTCCTATTTCCCAGTGATTTCCAAATGTCTTTCACAGCTGGTTTATTCAAACAAGATCCAAGTGGGAGTTTCTCATCAGGGAACTCTATTTTTTTTTTTTAATTGTTGCCCACTTTAGGGGCCAGCCTGGTTCTGCTGATTGCCAGCCAACAGATTTGAAATTCCTTTGGTAAGTTAGGATGGGATCCTACTTTAAGCAAACTCAATACACTAACTTAAACAGATAAATTATTCACAAGAGCTAATGGCTCACGTTTGTTCCAAGGTTGACTGCAACTATTCCACTGTAGTCTTCCTCTTGGTGCATCCACAGATGGTTAGATGAGCAGTGATCATGGGTCTGGGGTGAAAGAAGATGAAAACCAGGGTAATGGAAGCTCTGCCAATGAGATAGACATAGGAGAAAAATAGCTCTGGGAAGCACAAGGCAAATTGATGAGAAAACTAGATTCAATGCACGGAGCGCAATCTGTGCACAACCTCTCCAGGATGCGGAATCATTCCAACTATATTCACAATAGTCTGCAAACCATCTATTGCACAAGCAAGGGTAAGCAAGCGCCCTGTGCTGAGCCATGACATCATTGAAGCCAAGCGAGATATTCTCCTTTCTGCTTTTCATAGGGCTACATCACCAGAATCACTCATAGACCAGCGAGAGAAGTCAGTCAGTCAAGGATGGTCCCCAGTGTCCTATAAGTGCAGTGGGTTTGATCTAGTAACAGCAGTGGTCTATCAGAGGTCCTTGAGCAGAGGACTTGAAGTATGATGAGGAGGCATTTGATAAAGGTGAATTTTAAAGGTCAGGCAAGGTGGGCTGGGATAGAAGCAGGTTTGTATTGAAGAGGTCAGCCAAGATGTTATTGGGTTGATTGATTCAGGATGAGGTACATGTGGAAGTAGAGATGTTAAAATGAAACTAATGGAAATATTCTACTCTTTGTAATTCTTTTTACTTTCCATTTGATTTGTGCTACTTATGTCCATTTGCATTTGGTTGCATACTCTTTGAGGGCAGAGTCTGTGTCTCTGACCTCTTTGAATAGTACTTTGCACATGGTAAGTGCCCAACACATAAAATGTTTGCTTGTATTTAAGACACATCCTGTGCTTGTTAAAAAAGTGGATGCTTGTACATGTAAGTCTTGGTTACAAAGGTTAATGTTCCCTTTGGGGTATGAACTGAGACAAAGCTATATAGAAGATGAAAAGGTACAGATGCATGCAAGGGAAAAAAAAGAAAAGCCAGACACATGAAGGGAATATTGGAAATAGGGACCTGGAGAAATAGTTTGAAAGTCCTGTGAATCCTCATTATCTAGAGAGTAGAACAGTGGTTGCCAGGGGCTCTTTAGGGGAGGTGGGTGGAGGAAATGAGACTACATTGGTCAAAGGGTACAAACTACTAGTAATAACATGAATGAGACCTGGGGATCCAATGTACAGCATAATGACTACAGTTAATAGTATTGTGTTATATACTTGAAAGTTGCTGAGAGAGTAGATCTTAACTGTTCTCACCACCCACACACAAAAAGGTATTATAGGAGGGGATGGAGGTGTTAATTCACCCTACTATGGTAATCATTTCACAATATATACGGGTATCAAGTCATCGCAGACTGTATACCTTAAACTTACACATATTATATGTCAATCTTCTATCTTCTATCTCAATAATGCTGGGGTTAAAAAAAAAAAAAGAAATGGAGTTCTCGCTTGATCTGGGCAGAGCTTAAAGGTTGAGAGAGCTCTAACGTGGAAGTAGGAGGGGAAGCTGGAATTGCAGGAGCCTGCTGGAGGAGACTTTGGATGAGGATGGAATGGAATTAGTCATGATGTTGCATAAATTTAATTTACCACCTGTCCTGCTGAAAGTGCACAGATCTGGGTTCAGATCCCAGCCCCACTCCTCTAGCTGCGTGACCTTGGGCAAATGACTAAAGCTTGCAGACTCTTTTCCTTTCTGTGTGGTGTCAATAATTCCATCTGCTTTTCTTCATGGACATGAATTATAGTCCATGAAGGTGGAGTTCCAGGCATATAGTAACCACACCATAAAGAAGACCTGTTATTATAATGGTCCACCTCCTATGGTGGATGGTGCTTTCACCTCTATTGATGAATGCCTCCCAGAGACAACTGTATTCATAAATGTTCCTACCTGAAGTGAAATAAATATAGGAGACAGGGATTTATTGCAGGATGGGGTTTTCTGTCCTGTTTCAAGCAGAGCCGTTCTCCGCTGACTTCTGTCTATCTCCTGACCCTCTTGGTCCATGTGGAGGTGTTCTGCCACTCAGGGTCATGAGGTGGTCCATGGCTGAAGCCTTGTCCTAACACCTGAATGCCAAAACCTTGCAAGGCTCTGTCTCCCACAGGCCCTGCTTCCCAAGGTCAATTCTGGACCTAGCCCACAGACCAGAGGCTCTCACAAGCAAGAACAGCTCAACTCCACAGCAGGAACAACTTCCCTCAACTTCCTTGGTGTCCACATGATATTTTTCTAAAGCAAACTGTTCCTACAGAATTTAGAAAGCAGGATATATCTTTGCTTCCCCAGGAGTGAGGTTTTCACTATAGTGTTTGGCAGGTTCTTGTCATTGCTTGGGGGTTGCCAAGAGACAAGTAAAGGCTGGCTCAGTGTACGTGCAAATCATTGGTGTCTACTCTCCAGAACCACAGTCCTGCTCTCAAATTTAACTTGCATGAGAATCATCTAGGGTATTTAAAATTCAGATTCCTGGACCCCACCGTTAATAAGTCTGGGAAGGCCTGTGCTTTTAATAAGCATTCCACAGGGTGATAATACAGGCAATGCACGGATCATATTTGGAGAAATATGGAAGCAAGGTCGTTTGCCCAAAAGTCAGTTTATGGAATTGGCCGTCTGGGAATTAGTTTTTAGCAAACTGAGCAAGATTGAATAAACACGGCCTTAAGAAAATAGGGTCTTTTGAGCATGGCTTCAGGAATACAGATCTCCGTAGCCCTTTCTTGGTGCTGAGGCCATGTTCTGCCTTTACTATCAAGCCCTCCAACCTCATATTTTGTTTGGCATTTCCCGAGAAGCTTTTAGGATTTTTTTTCTTTTAATTAATTAATTTACTTTTTTTTGGTATGAGGAATAAGAAGAAAGCATTTACTCATTTCTCACCTTGTTTTCTTTAGCTTCTTAATTACAGAATGATTTTTGATGAAACCCGCTCCAGATGATGATGGTCCGAGGGTGACAGTGTGCTGGGGAACCACTCCAGTCATATTCATAAAACTTGGAAACCTCTTTTGTTTATTTATTCTTTAAACAAATACTTGTATGGCGCATAGTTGTGTGATGGGAACTAGGGTAGGTGTGAACCAGGCAGCAGTGCACAAATACAGACTACATTCCGGGAGCCATCACATCACTATGCCAACAGATGCAAAATTGCAACAGTAACAAGGTCGCTGGAGGTCCAGCTGTAAATGGGAGACTTGACCTCAACAGAGATGTCAGCACAGCTTCCCTACCTAAGTGATCACTGACCTGAGACCCAGGTGACCAGAAGAAGAAGGAGGCAAGAGCTTTCTAGGCAGTGGATCAGCATGTGAAAGGCCTGAAGTGGGGAGGCTTATGGAGAGTTGAGGGGTTGGTAAATTGATAAGATTTGGTGATAGCTCGGCCATGGGAAGTAGTAGGGAGAAGATGCCAAAGATGATTTCTGGGTTGATGGCTAATGGATGGTATCATTCCAGAAATCAGGAGATATTAGAAAAAGAGAGTATTATCCTTTTTGTTTGTTTCTTTGGGGGATTGAAACATGGGAGGTGCCTTAATGGGTTAATCGGAGGTGTCTTTGAGATATCTAACAGGAGCTGATGGGCATGGAGCTGAGGTCAACTGAGAAACCTAAGAGTCATTACCATTGGTGGGTAATGGAAGCAATGGGTTATGGGTGAGGTTTTCCGGAGATAGAAGAGAGCAGAGAATCATGCAGTTCTTAGGACTGACCCCTGAGGAAAATGAACATTTGAAGGGCAGGGAGAGGAGGAGCAAGCAAAGGAAAGTTTGAGTGAAGCTCATTTTTCTTGTGAAAAGTTTAGGTATTAAAAGTCAACTGGAAGAAACCAGTTGTCAGAAGGAGGTCGGACGTATAAGAGAGAAGGCTTGATGATGAAAAGTGCCCAGGAAGGCAGGGAGGTATGAGATCCAAAGTCCTGTGTCCCAAAGAGGTTATGGTGATATTGTCACCAAGTATTTTGCTAAATTTATGGCAGGAAACAGATAGCATTGGCGGGTTCACAGAGCTTCTGGTCTCTGCAGGGCTGGCAGGCTCCAGTTTCGGCGTCCAGCTGGATAGTTCTTGCCTGGAGAGGGTCTCAGTGAACACGCAAGAGATGTGCATTTTTGCAGAGACTTTCAGGACCCACAGGGTTTCTTCTCCAACAGTCCCTTTATCCAAACTGGTCATCCAGTGTTTCCAATGCTGTGTGCCCTGACTTGTCCTCAAAGGAACAACTTGAAGAAGTCAGTACTTGTTTTTCTTTTTTTATTTTCCTCAGCAGAATTATTTGGCTCTACAGAAATCCTATTTTAGATTCCATGAATCAGCTCTCCCTAGTGAAAGATTTTAGCATTTGGGGGCAGTTTTTGTGGAAACATTTTGTAGGATGTGAAGTGACAGCTGCCTTTTATCAGACATGCTGATCCCAGCTGCATCAGTGATCTGGGTCCCAGGAAGTTATCAGACTGGATGGACTCAGGCCACCAACAGAAAACAACCAATGGGTTCAGTTCCAAGGAAACTGTATTTAAATCCTGTGATGTTGTCAGAGAAAGTGTGTAATCCTGGAATGGTTGTTAGAAAAGACTGCCCATGTTGAGCCTGAAATGAGGTCAGACTTGAGAATCACCTGGGAGGGAAGGCCGGAACTTGGGTTGGGAAGGAAAGCTCTAGAAAGGGACACTGGGGTGAGGTCAGGCCATATAAGATTTTTTTTTTTTTTTAGAAGGTGTAAATTAAAAAAAAAAAAACCATCCTGTGGGCAGGAGACTTTCCAGGACTGGATTTGGGGACTGGGAGGCCAGGGGCAGGGATGCCTGAGGGACAAGTCAGGCCCAGACTGGTGTGGCTGGTTGCAGGGATGGAAGTTTTTTTTTTTTTTCTGAGGACTGTGTGTGAATCTAAGGCCTAGAAAACGAGCTGCGTGGTTTTGTTTCTGTTTTGTGTTGTGTTTTAAATGCCCAGAACTGTTAAATCAGAGTACTCTGATTTAGCCTGGGGGACTAGAACTAGTTTCAGAAACCCCACTGATGGGTGAACCAGTACCAAGGGGCGCTGAGAAATGTGACCTTATGTGCCTTTTGCTTCATTGGCGGGTATGTGGTGTTCTGAGACTCTCCCACACGGTTGAGTAGGCTTGTTTGGGGTGGGCTGGGGAGGGCGTTGGGGAGGAGGAAAGCTTTTGAAAGAGAAAGGTCGGCTGCCCTCCAACTGAGGCAGTGGGAAGTTCTCCAGGTGGCGGCGGACCCGGAGGGAGACTTCGTCTTGGTTTGTTTGATCTGAGCACATTTTGTCACCACTTTAATTCATTCATTTATCCTCATATATATACGATCTCTGTCATCTTTACACCATTCATATGCCATCTTATATATGTCTTATTTGCCGTGATACATCCCTAACACCTGTAGTAATGCCTGGAACAAAACAGACTCACACTCCCTCGCACTCCCTCGCACTCCCTCTCTCTAATCCTTTATCCCTAAATCGTTTTAGAAATAATTCCTCCAGCGAATGTTTATTCTGGCACCCCCTGCTTGTGCTCAGACCTGCCCCGGGCATCCCTCCTCAGGATATCAACCCTTCGGGACACTGTACCCAGAGGAACTCGTTTCCAGGCGTGTCTTAGCGGCAAACAGAGGGCTATGTTCTGCTGACAGCCCTGCAACTGCAGGCAGCAACACTCGAGTCCAGAATTATTTTGGAAAGCAAGAGTGGCAAATGCATTGCCGTATTGCACATGGGGAAATGCGAAGTCCCGAGGGAAGGACACGTGGAAAGGCAATGAGCATACAAATGAATTGCATGGACCCAAATCAGCATGCAAACGGGGAGAGAGAGAGTTCTTTTTTTTTTTTTAGATTTTATTTATTTATTTGAGAGAGAGAGAATGAGAGACAGAGAGCATGAGAGGGAGGAGGGTCAGAGGGAGAAGCAGACTCCCCGCCGAGCAGGGAGCCCGAGTCCGGGACTCGAGGATCATGACCTGAGCCGAAGGCAGTCGCTTAACCAACTGAGCCACCCAGGCGCCCGAGAGAGAGAGTTCTACTGGCATCCTTCTTCCTGACAGGTTTCCGAGACACAGCCCGTGCCTTCCCGAAGAGTCATTTCAGCCTCCCGGAGAGGCGCAATGTGCCCGAGACAACTGCTTGTCCGCAGGCAGGAGAAGGGGCGCTGAAGCTAAGTGCCCCTGGAGAGTGGAGGTGTCCACCAGGGGGGCTTTGTGGCGGTGGGGTGGGGGGCGGGCAGCAGGACTCCTGCCTTTCCAGGAGGCACTTCCACACATCTCCCCCCTCCCCCGCCACCCCAGGTCTCTGGGTGTCCTCCAGGGGCTCAGTAGACAGGAGTGAATTGAACTCGGGTTTTTTTTTTTTTTTTTTTTGGTGGCAGAGTTAAAGCCTCTTGCCTTTTTTGAACCCAGGGGGGCGGGGGTTGGTGTGAAGTTGGCAAAGCATTTTTTTGGGAGTTAATCCAGTTTGAATCCTGGCTCTTCCACCTTAAATGAGCTACTTAACCCACGTAGGCCTTCATTTCCTTGTCTGGAAAATTGGGGTGTCTCCTAAAGGTTCTATGAAGGCAAAATAGAACGGGCACTTGCTGTGTCCTTTGACCTACAGAAGATGCCCAGGGAGTGTTAGTCTTCTCCCCCGGGGGCCATGTTTCTGGCCTGGCACCTAGAGCGTTTGTGTGATTTTGTCGTGGCTGTCCCAGCTGAGGGGTCTCCAGCAACACACCTAAGGACTGTGCTACGTGAGTGTCCCTGGGACGAGGTAAAACCAGCCCAGAGCCCTTCACGGCTTTGGTCAGAGAGGGGACCGAACCCCGAGGGTCATCCTCTGTGGGAACCCCTGTTTACACCATACAGTTTGTGCCGAGCCCACCCTTGCCCAGTATTGGGGGTAGGAACTGGGAATTATGCCCGTAGGGCTGTTTAGAACGGGGATTGTGCCCTGAAGAGTTCACAACACGCATGGGGGAGTAACACCGACCCTTGACAGATCATAAACGCCGAAGCTCTGATGCAGACACGCAACTCCACCCCGGCCCCCACTGTAGGGTATGACACCCCTGCACCATCTTCTGCCAAGGCAGCCAAGAGTGACAGTGTCTCACGGTAGCAGCATCTCAGGGTGCATTAAACCGACTTAGAAAAGCTGATAAGGACAGTAAAAGCCCTCTGTATTTCTTGGCATTCTTCGTGCCACGCGCTGTACCCTCAGCATAACCTGGCAGAGGTGAGCATGGGTGAAGAGACTGATGGTCTGAGAGGCAACCCGAGGTCACACAGGCAGGGTCGGATTTCAAACCCGGTCTTTCTGACAGCGTATGGGCCATGTGGGCACGCGCTCACAGGCAGCCCCGCCAGTTTGCTGTGCTGTCTGCTCTTGGGTCACCCGGCTCCTTCCTTGTCCAAACCAACTAACACACAAACACTGTCCCCTCTCCCAGCTTCGGGTCACGTCCTGGTATCTGAGCAATGGAGGCTTCCTGGAGGGTGCCGTGACCTCTCAGTCACCGAGATCCCAGGGAAGGGCCATTGCTGCCACCGCCTGAGATGGGGAGCGTGCCGAGCAAGGGAAGGGAGTCGGGATTTTAGGTCCCGAGTCCAAGTTCCAGTTCTTCCCGATAGTGGCTAGTCACTGAACCCTTCCAGCCCTTTAAACTGGGTGATCGGACCACCTCTGTCCCCAGGTCTTGAGAGCCTGAAATGAAGCCCCCAAGTGACAGGTGTAAAGGGCTGCCCGCCTGCTGGGTACCACTGACATGCAGCCCGGCTCTAGGGCATGTGTAGCTTTTTACTTCTTTAATGTGTAGGTTTTTTTACAATCCCCCCTGAAAATAGATCCCAAACTACATCGTTGGCCGAGTATGAGAGAAAGGGCTGACTGTTGCCTGCAGAAGCCGTAAAGCTGCAGTCAGAGCTGTTGGCCGCAAGGAGAGCCCCAGAGTGTGTGGAGCAGCAGGGAGAACGGCCTCCTTGGGCCCGTGGAGGCAGGAGGCCCTTGGTCCGAAGTGACCACTGCTCGGAGCAGTGTGGGTGGTGGGGAGAGTCGGGGCAGCACATCCTCTCATTCCCAGCGTGGGGCTGCCGTTCCTCGCTTCTCCTGGCTGGAATCAGTGGGGCTGTGCAGAAGCCCAAAGACTGAGCCAGCTAGGTAGCAGAGAAGAGCAGTAAGAAAAGGAAGAAAGGAAAAAAAAAAAAAAAAAAAAAAAAACAAGCAAAATGCTACCCTACCATGGAATAGCAGACTCTCCCTGGACCCTTGGCTCCTCCTTCACCCATCCCAAGCAAAATAATGGGATAGCTGATTCTGTTGCTGGAACAGACACCTGGCCTGCCAATCTGGAAGTGGGGGCCACTTTCCAGGCCAGGCCTGGGTAGATGGAGGGTGCGGAGGGGACCCGTGGGTCATGCCATTGGGTTGATCCTGGTCTTCACTCAGGGTAGAGTTTCTGTCTTGGAGCTGGGTTGCCCTGCCCTGGTTAGTCTAGGGGATCTGCAACCACATCATTCTCCCTGCAGATGTTAGGAACATATTTTGTAAAGATTGGACCCTCTTGCCTTGATCTCCTTAGGAGGGAGGATTGGTAACCCGAAGATGAAAAGATATTTCAGGTTTAGAACTTGAAACCAAAAGTGGTCAGAGGAGCTCTTGGGGATGCCAAGAGGATCTGGATGGGTTTGGGGCTTCCAGTCCAGCCCTCGGTCGACCTAAGGAGACTGCTCAGAGTCTGGTCTTACCCAAGAAAATCCGATTCTAGAACATGAAGGGCAAATAATCAGGACTCATGTGGCTACTTCCTAATCAGGGGCCTGTGTTAACCACTGTCAGTCAATCACAGCACTTCTTGAAACTGAGCCCAGTCTCCTCAGCATCAGGATCTTTGCAACAGAGAATTCTACAGAAATTTACCAATTGTCAGGAGCTGTCACTTGAAATTCATTTATTCATGTGACAAATATTTATAGAGCTTTTACCTTATGCCAAACAATGTAATAGGCACCAGGGTATAATGCTGGCAAAAATCAGAAAAGATTCCTGCTCTTTAGAGCTTTAAGTTTAGTGGGAGAGCTAGATGTTACTCAAATAGTCCTGCCGCCAAATTCAAGTGTCACAAGTGTGTCACATGAGAAACATCTAATGTTCATAAATGAAAGATTGTGCCTGGCCAGAGACATCAGGAAGAAGTGATGGCTGAGCTGAGATCTGAATGATGAATGGGGGTTAGCCACGCTGAGAGTGGGGCTGGAACAGCACAGCGTGAGGGTGTGCAGGGGGCTGAGGACAAGATGAAGTTAGAGAGGCAGATGGGGTCTGGGTCCTGTTGGGTTTCCTCAGCCCAGGGAATGGGGTTTTGTTTTTATTACGAGAGCAGTGAGAGCAGTAGATACGACGTATGTTTTGTAAAGGTCACTCTGGATAGAGTGAGTGTGGAAAGTAGATTGGAGGAACTCATTGGGGATATGGGTAGACCAGTGTCCTGGGTCATGATGTGACCCATGGCATTTTGTGTTGTGGCTTCTGGTCAGAAAATTGTGGAGATCACTGATATGGAGGCTTCTAAGGAAACAGGTCTGTCCTGGGGTTCTAAGCCAGTGGGAAGGGACTCAGTACTGAACGGGGAGGGGCTAACACTTACCAGAAGATCCTTAAATCATTCCCTCCAATCTTGGGGTTTTGGCCAGGGATGGCAGAGGGTTTCCTAGGATGACTTCACATCTCTAGGCCCAGAGACAAAGAAGCATCTCAAGCATCTAAGTCAGTGCTGGAGCCAGGATATAAATCCACTCCCTCTGGATCCCATGGGTGCTGCTTGCTGAAAGGAAGGAGACAGAAGAAAGAAAATTTGCTCTCGAGGGCTCACTAGTGCCCCAAGTGTTCCATGCAGAACAGGTGCATCTGCTAAGGCTTCATGGATTGGCAATAACTACAGCAGGCGTAACGCCTCATTCTACCTTCACAAGGTCCCTCTTCCAAGTCTTTCCAGACCAATGAAGAGCTTTCCCATTTCTAAAGATTGCTAGGACAGAAAGCTGCCTAGTCCTACCTTTCCTACAGATGCTGTGTTGGGCAAAGACTTTAATCGAAGCTCCTGCACTGCATCCTTGTACCTGTGGATCGGGCTCAGAATCAGGGGCTTCTGAGAACATCAGAGCTCAGACATTTGGGATGCTGAGTGTGTTGTAGGCACCCTACATTTAGAAATTGGACATATGAGCTGTGGAGAGCTGGTTCTCTTGGTTGCCACAGAAACCATATCGAGCTGGATTTAGCATTAAATTATGGGGTACACACAGAGATGGAGTTAAACATTTGTCTACTACTGCTTTTTTTCTTTTCTTTTCAAACTGAACCTTCCCAGCAAGTGGTAGCAACACCTGTGAAGCTAAATGCGGGCCGAACAACATGTTGTGCTAAAGGAGTGGGGATTCTGGAAGCTTCATAAATGGCAAGGACATAGATCTCCACCAGAGGCAGGATTCTTGTCTGAGCATCTCCCTCCCAGATTCTTGGTCCTGCCAATTCGAAAGGAATATCTCAGGGAGGATAGAGAAGAGAACTGGATAGAGTCTAAAACTATAGCTTCCCATACGGTTGCCGCTAACGACGTGTGGCTGCCGAGTGCTTGAAGTGTGGCTAGCTCAAGTTGGGATGTATTGTGAAACACATGCCAGATTTCAAAGACTTAGCATGGTAAAGAGAATGTGAAATATCTCATTAATTTGTGATACTGATTACATACTGAAGCGATAATATTTTGGATCTCTTGGGTTAAATAAGATAAATTACTAAAATTAATCCCATCTGTTTCCTTTTATTTATTTACTTTTTAAAAAGATTTTATTTATTTATGTATTTATTTGACAGAGAGAGACACAGCGAGAGAGGGAACACAAGCAGGGGGGAGTGGGAGAGGGAGAAGCAGGCTTCCCGCGGAGCAGGGAGCCCGATGCGGGGCTCGATCCCAGGACACTGGGATCATGGCCTGAGCCGAAGGCAGACGCTTAACGACTGAGCCACCCAGGCCCCCCATCTGTTTCCTTTTACTATTTTTAATGTTGCTACCAGAAAATCTAAAATTACATACGTGGCTCACCCGACATTTCTGTTGGACGGTGCAGGTTCGGGGACTCTTGTTCTAATGCTGGATTGATTTGCCATCAACTGATGGTGTTTAATCTTAAGATACATCAGTTTCTTGACCTGCAAGGTATTAGGTATCTCCTTCCTCTTCACGGGTTTTTAGGAAGTTTTGAGTGGATGCCAGAGAGGATTCTGAGTGCACTGTCCAGATTTCCCCGTCAGGGTCGAGGTACCCATTCCCTCGCTGCCAGAGTGTCACTTCCTGATGACTCATAGCCGAGTCCTTGTCGGGAGTTGCTTGCAGCTGAAGGGAGTGTGTTGTGTTCTTTCAGGTGGGTCTGTAAAATCCAAGCGGCTCATCCCGTATCAAGCACAGGCATGGCCAGGGATCTCAAGGAAGCTACACAAGCAAGTGGCTCAGACCTCAGGTCACTACTCTTGCTTCTCCTTCAGCTGCAGATGCCTATGGCTGCAACGGAGCCTCACTTATGAACAGCTTAGGGAGGAGAATGGTCAAGTGTGGGTGACAGATGGCCTGACTCTGCATGAGGCTGCAAGCTGAAGTGGATTGCTCTCAACTACAGCCCCACTTGCCAGTGGCCCACAAAGAGAGAAGTGAGGGGAAAGCCTCTCAATACGCAGGGCTTTGAGTGGTAGTCCTGGCCATCCTTTCTGTGTGGAAAGAGTCTGGGCTGAAGTAATAATATCCACAGACTCACGAGAAATAGTGAATGGTGTGGCTGCTGGTTAGGGGCCTGCAGAGAAAAAGATGGAAAGATTTAGGGCATGGGGGACTGGGGGAGAGGCATGTGGATGGACTGCTGGGAGGGGGCCTAAAGGGTTAGGGTCATTGCATTTCATGTTAATAGCACCAGAGGCGAAGCCGTGGCAGGAGAGGCAGTTGAACAACCAAGCAGACAAAATGAATCAGCCCGTTGACGTCAGTGAACCTCTGTTCTCTGGCCACCTCAGTGTCTGAGCAGTGGCTATGTGAATGGAGCCGTGGCTCCATGGTGGCAGGGATCAGGGCAATCCGTATGGTATATACTGTAGATACTGGATAAACAACCACTAGAGGAGGCTGGGAACTAAGGGGTAGGAGTGGTCCTGCTTACCATCCCTCCCAGTGACCCCCCTGTGGGATTTGTGTTCCCCATCCCCACAGATGCAGACCCTGTGGGTCTAAAGAGGCTGGTTTCCAGGGGGCAGGTAGTGCTTTCATCAGAGTATATAACAGGGGCCATCTGATCTCTTCCAACTTCTGGTACCAGATTAGCAGGCAAGGAAAGAAGTTGCCGCTTGGGCAGGAGCCACTGACCCTGGTGATCAGGAGGAAGTAGTACTATTGTTATGGAAAGGGGAAGGAACAGAATGTTTGGCTCTCAGGTAGCCACTGGGGCATCTCTTGGTACTCCCGTGCCTGATACGAGGTACATGGGCAAGTGTAGCAGCCATGCCAGAGGACGGTGTGGTGTGGTGACCAGGGGCTTGGTCTCCTTAGGGATGAGGGTCTGGGTCACTCCACCAAGTAAGCTACCTAGAACAACAGAGACGTTGGCTCAAGGTGAGAGGAATGCAGAATGGATAGAAGAGAACACAGATGGTGAGGTTCAGTTGCAGCCTCAAGATCAGATGTGGTAATAGTGGTTTGTCCCATTAATCTTCCTTTGGTAGTTCCCCCTGGTGAATAGAACCACCAGAAGAGTATAGAAGTTGCTCCCAGAAGGGTCACACTTATCATAGAAGTAAGTGATCCAGGTGGCACAAAGCTGCTCTGTACAGGATACTGTGGAATGCTGCCCAGAATTCCTGTACGGGACCAAGTATCTTGGTCCCAAGTGCTAAGAGTGTTGGCTGTAAGGACTCACATCTGAGTCCCCCTCTAGGAATTAAGCTCATCTGAAGGTAGACCGAGGTCATAACTCCTCCCCAAGGGAAGCCCATATCCAATGACTGGTTGGTATGGAATATGGTCTGGCACCTTTGTCTTCATTCAGGACAACTTTGTAGGGAAGTCCAGCTTTGAGCTTCCTGTATCAATCAACTTCTCCCTCTGCCCAATTTTGCTTCTCTCATTCCCTTAAAGGTATTTAAGGGGGTCTCTAATGTGCACAAGAGCTCTGGATAATTACTGAGTGCACCCCCAGTAAACTTCCCGTGGACAAATATCTGTCTCAGAGTGTGCTTTCTGGGCCACCCAACCTAGGAGTGATGCTCCCTGTTACTCTATAGTGCAACACTCACTGAACTCAGCCCCAGGAGCTCTGGGTTCTAGTCAGGGCTCTGCACTTCCGGGGTCAGGGTAGTAACTGAACTTGCCTGGTGCCCCAGGTTCTCCATGTGTAAAATGGTGGCTCCGAGGAAGTAGCTGGGACCAGGTAATCTAAGATCCCTTCCAACTTTGACTTTGCATATATGTGTGAAATGGGTGGGGAAGGATGAGAGTTACATGAAGATCTGGGAGGACCTTTGGGGATCTTTGAGCTTTCTCCACTTTACGGATGAGGCAACTGTGAATCAGAAGGGTTAAGCGAGTTCCCCACGGCTGCCCTGCCTGAACATTAGCAAGACTGGAATTTGGACTTGGGCTTCTGTCTGGGGGTTATCCCCTTCATCACCTCCGATGTCAGTCACTATGGCAACAATGTAGGAGTGGGTAGCAGAGAAGACTTTCAAGGTTGTTTGGAGGGTCTTGATCAGCCAACTGCTCTTGGGACACAGCTCTGGGTTCCATTCTTCATTCAGAACCTTAACTCATGTTGCCAGGAGGTCATAGCCTTTGTCCTACGGCAGTGCTTACTGTGTGGGTGAATCACCTGAGATCTGGTTAAAGCATCAGAAACACCTAGGAGCATAAAATTGACCTCACAGATTCAGATTCAGCAGGTATAGCATGGGCATGGGTGTCTCT
Source organism: Leptonychotes weddellii (assembly GCF_054177405.1). Taxonomy (NCBI): domain Eukaryota; kingdom Metazoa; phylum Chordata; class Mammalia; order Carnivora; family Phocidae; genus Leptonychotes; species Leptonychotes weddellii. The sequence goes on from NC_138374.1 coordinate 86,826,277, forward strand.
AATGTGAACAAGTGCTCTGGATAATTAAGTTCGCCAGCAATATTTGAGAGCCGCGGTTGTGTAGCAGTGACCTTCACAGTCGCAGGTCTTCATGATACAGCCCAGCGGGCAGCACTCACCAGAGAGGCATCGTGTAGCCTGGGTGTCTGGGGACACAGCCGCTGGAGATGCGCTGCCTGATCCACACTGGCCAGGCACAAACGAGCACAGAAAGAACCCCTGGAACTTAAAAAACTTGCCTTAAAGGGTTATAGTGTTATTAAAACAATCAAAAGATAGAAGAAATATGTGGTCATTTAGAAAATGTATTTTCACAGTACTAACTTTTATAACAATTAGAGAGCTTTATCTTGAGGTGCTGGAGGTTGACAAGCTACCCGTGAGCTGCATATGAGACCATGTCGTGGTCGTCACCATTGTGGCACAGCTGAGACAGATTGTAAACTCAGGGTCCTGTTTAAAAAGCATCATTCTGTTCCCTGAGCTTTGCTCCAGGGCTTGTCCAAGATGCCAGTCTGGGGGGCGTCAGCATTCTGCTAAATGGCTTCCTTCGCCTATTTAGGGTGTGAAAGCCCAAATGGTTCTTCAGTGATGTTGTGTGGAACAAAATGGACCTGCCTCCCCTTAAGTGTCTCCAGATGGTTCACCTGCTAGCCAGCCTGCTGCTCAAAAGACACCCTTTATATCCCCCGCTGCTCATCCCCGGCTGCCTGGCCGATGGGCGTCCTCAGTACCTGGCAAAGGAGAAGGTTCTGCTGCCTCAGCACAGGGTGAGTAATGGAATGTGTCCGCGGACCGCCCCCCCCCAAGTGCACCTGCCGTGGCCGCCTACAGAGTCGAGCTGCCTCTGCTTGCGCGTCAGAAGAAAGTCAGGTGAACCCTGCAGGGAGGCGCTGTGGGCAGGATGCGCCGCGCAGACTTGAACCTGAGAGCCAGGGACGAGCCTCATCCTCCAGCCGTCGGGGATCACCCCCCCACATGACACTGCAGGTGGGGCGGCGCGGGAGTGGGGATCCTTCAGCACGTGGAGCCCGCGTGGGGAGCGGAAGGCCAGCAGGGGGCATTAACCCCGGGCTGGAATTCACCACGCTCTCGGGAGGGAATCAGCCCCAGGCCTGTGGGCGAAGCTCTGTGGGAGGGACGCGCAAGCAGAACCCAAGGCCGTTGGTTTCGCTCATGCCCAGCTTTAAAAATTTTTGTTAAACTTTATTTTTTCACTTTTTCCAGTTTTATTGAAATATAACTGAGATATATCCTGTTGTGTAACTTTAAGGTAGATACAGTTTCAGATCTTACGCTTAAACGTCTTTAATCCATTTCGAGGTAATTTTTGTGAGTGGTGTTAAGACAGGGTTCTCATCCCATCCTTTGCATGGGGATGGCCAACTCTCCCAGCACCACTTACTGAAGAGACCGTCCCTGTCCCTTCCCCATCGAGCGTCCTTGACTTATGGCATCTTTCATGAAATGAACTGCAGGGGTCTCGATGTTTCTTTCCCTCTCTTCCCAGCCTTTCCCAGGCAGCTTCCCTCCCGGGACTCCCTGGAACTCCCCCCAAACTACGGTGGCTTGTATTTCAGTCTGGAGCCCTGTCACCTCCCTTCAAGAGTTCTGTCCTTCCTTCTCCTCTTGCTTTATCAACAGCTTGTTTTGAGAAATAAATTGCCTAATTAATCAAACACCTGTTGACTGCAGACCTCATTTTTGCCACACGCCACACTGGGGACCAAGTGAGGAGCAAGATGGGCCTGATGACCACGTGGAGTTTGTTGAGCAAATGAATGTAGTGAGTGCTGACTGACTGAGGTCTAAGTAACTTCTTATCTCAGTAAATCCTTCTGTGTTCCTATCAGTAAGCACTTTTATTATGCCCATCCTACAGATGAGAAGAGTGAGACACTGAGGGGCTTATGGGAGGCCGTGGAGTCTCCCTTGGTGGAAACTGTGGCATTTGGCCTTTTCCCCATCTCCAGGCTGTGAAGGGATGGCTCTCCTTGCAACGTTCTTTACTCGGGGTGGGATGAGAGCAAAAAGAAGTAGAATTCATGACTGGATCTTTTCTCTTTTATTTTAAAAGATGAACATTCAGAAGCTTTGGGGGAAACTTTGACAATTGTAAAATCATGCTATTTGTTATATCATATATTTGTTGGAGTGATCAGAAATAAAACTGCTAAATTAAAAATGGCTGATGTGATTTTTGGGGGACCGTGAGTAGGGAAGAGAGGCTACCAGAGGACCTCGGAAGCTTGTGTCCTTTTCAGTCAGTCTGGGGGAGATGCGGCCCCCAGGAGACGAGAAGGTGGGGACAGCTGAAAAATCTATTTTCTTTTAGATGTAATTGACACTTTATGTAAGTTTCAGGTATTCAACATGTGGATTTGATACATTTATATATTGTAACATGGTTACTGCTGAAGCTTTCAAGAGGCCAGGAGAGTGATCAGTTTCTGAAGCCCTTAAGAAGAAAGTGGCATGTGGGGAGCTAATTTGGTGGCAAGCCCTCCTGGACGCAGAGATTCAGCCACAGAGCTTCCTTTCATGGGACTTGGGCTGTGCGAGGGGAGATGACATTTGAAGACAAACAGTTGCAAGACAAAGCCCGAGGCAGGAGAGAGAGGGGGCTGTAGCTGGGGCTAGCATGGTGAGATCAATGCAGCAGGAAAGAAGATTCTGCAAAATTTCTACTGCAGGTGAAGACAAAGAAATCTGAATTGTGTGAATTCAATCCAACCCGTACTTGGTGTGAGAGAAGTCCGTGTTGGAATAAAATGGGGCCATGTGTGACCTTGGACACGCCTCTTTACCATTCAGATCCACAGCTGAACTAGAAGTCTCCAAGGCTTCTTTCCGTTCTGAGTCGGAGGGGAGTGTGCACACAGTAGGGAAGGAGAAAGACGTGTGTTAACAGGGCTCTGCCAGGGTTCTCCCGGGGAAGGTCACTGGTTCACTGTCTGACATGGGGTATGGGGACCAATTTTATAGGTGCTGTGTTTTCCCCTTGTTGTGGGGAATCTGACCGCTTCAGACACTGAACTGCTTAAAAATATCAGCACTGCGGTTTTCGCCAAGTATCCCTGCTGCAGGCAGAGGGCGTTCAGAGGCAGCAGGCGGCGCTCTTGGTCCTAGAACAGATTGGTGCCTGGGCTTGGATGCAGACGAGCGGAGGCTCTGCAGCCCGCTCTCTGCAGCCCACGTCCGAGGGACCACAGCAAAATGGCTGGTCAGGACTGCTCCTCAGGCATAACTGTCCCCTCACTTGGACACTCCCTGCTGGGCTTGGGCTCGAACACTGACCAAGATGAATGTGCACAGCCCCCCTCCCTGACCTTAAGACCAGTCGCTGCGTCTGCACTGGAGAATCCTCAGCATCACGAATGCTGACTGCACATGTCTGGGCTTTAGATCGAGACAGGGAAGAGTCACAGCCTCCCTGGGTGTGGGGATCATACTCATCACTTATCACATGGGCAGCTGAGGGCTCCAGGTCCTCCTGCCCTGTTGGGTGAGACAGTGTCCCTCTGGGGAACGTCAGGGAGGCAGGATACCGGGAGAATGAGCCCCTTACCTGGAAGAGCTGGGTTTTACCTGGGAAATATTGCAGTTTTTCAGAGAAGAAAAATCTGAAGTTGGATCTTCTTCAAAGACATATTAAACAGAAGCAAGCCAGCAAGGAAACAAATAACAAAACAACAAAATAATCTCATAATTAAGTGAAAAGATCACTGGGTTGGAATTCAGGAATCTGGTAAGGACACTAGTCAGCTGTGTGACTTTAGGCAGGTTACTTATCTCTGGTCCTGTCTCACTTTGATCATTAGTAGTAACTGCTGATTTCTCTTTTAGTTAAATAGTGTGTGTGTGTGTGTGTGTGTGTGTGTGTGGCAGGCATTCTTGGGGACTGAGGACACCCCTTCACTCTGATTTCCATTTCAGTCATTAAAGCGCATGGTGACCACACCCAGAGAAAAGAGCCATGCCGCCTGCATCATTCTGGGACTTGAGGTAGTTCCTTCAGAAGCATCATAACCAACATACAAGTGCTTATGACCTTCATTTAGTTGCTGGAACAGCCATGTGCCTCCCATCAAAGCCCCCATCTTCTGGCCTCTCAGGGGCAACATCAATAAACTGAGATCCAGCAGGGAGAGAGAGTGCTCTTCCTTTACTCCTGGGGCATTGGCAGCATTTGGTAGAGGTGAGGGGAGAGGAGACAGGGAGGGTGACAGGTGGTGGTGTGGGGAATGCAATGTTACACCCCTGCTTAATGGGCTTGCGACTCATCAATCATTGTCAGCCACCAGAGAATCATTGAGCACCTACTGTGTGTAAGCTTGGCGCTGGGGATGTAACTAGAACCCTACATTATCTTTGTTCTGGAGGAGCCCACTGACTTGCCAAGATAAAACAGAGTCTCTGTTTTCCCTTCAGCTCAAAGAAGCAAATTTAAGCCCTACGGGGCTCACAGACGTGCCCTGCTCAAAGGGTCCTCCCTGCCTACACCCCCTCACCCTGCATAAGTCTTGGTGGGACACAGTCAGGAGTGAAAACAGTGCTTTTCAGACTGAGGGACACAGCTTGGCATTGCTTTGCCCTGGTATCCAGATGGTCACCAGGCTGCCTTGCTGAGGATTTTGTTTGGCAGGGACGTGCTCTGATTCCCGAACTGTAGGTTCTGAGGATGAGATGTGGCCAAGGGCTCAAAGTCCCCGGAATAAAGCAGCTCTTCTGCACGCTCAGCAGCATCAGGCTGTGGACGCTCCAGGCTGTGAGGCATGTCCCCAAGCAGCAGTGGCGCCTCTGGTGGGTACTGCGGGGTGTCCGGTCATGGCCCCGCTGAGTGAACCCTGCCGGCCCCGCGGCACGGTGAGCTGCTGACCCATTGAAGCAGCCGTGCTGCGTTTAGCAACTGGAACAGCTCTGAGGATTCTTTCTTTGTTTAGAAGAATATGTAATGTAACCCTGGAGACAACAGAGGAGGGCCACGAGATGATGCTTCAAAACTTGATCCTAAACAGCGGCCATAACAAAGCATTTCCATCAGAATTCTTGAGCAGAAATGCTTTTACCAGCCCTGGCAGGATGCAGCCACTCTGGGGAAGCTGTTCAGTCAGTCAGTATCTATGTATCAGACATCTCTCATTGCCTTAGACAATAAGGGGGAAACAAGAAGTGAAATGGTTGATGCCCCCTTGGCGGCTATTACACGGCTGACACTTAGCTACGTAAATTCAGAGAGCTCTTTACCACCATGCCAGACGGGTCCTTGGGAGGCAGAACAGAGGTGCGCACGGCTACCGGAGGATAATACAGGACGACACATGGTGGAGGACTAACTCATGTTTATAATAAGAGCGTTTACACGAGTTCAGAATAATGCCCTGTCGATCTACGGGCCTGGGTCAGCTGAAGTGTACTGATGTGCTTACGCTTAAGCAGGTATTGACCTTGTGGAGGAACTTGTTGAGAAGGCTGAGGGTCAGATGAGAGCTGGTCGGTTAGGGAAGTGGGTGCAAAGGGAAGTAAGCAAGGAGTAGCATCAGGGGGTCTCAGGCCATCTTGTGCCTGGAATGACTCTAGGTGCTGGGGAAGACACAAAAAGATAATTAAACGTTTTTTTTTTTTTTTTTTTGCCTTTTGGGAATTTAGTCTGGTTGGATTTACAAGATCAATTAATCAATTTGGGAGCTACTAGCAAAATAAAAGAAAGAGAAGAATTCTAAGAGGTACACAGGATCCATGACTGTCCTCTTCCATCCTCAGTGGCTCAATGTTTGCATTAAGGAGAAGTCCACGGGCCATTTGGCCAGATGATAATGGCAAAGACTCAGAGGCTCTTTTCTTTTCACTTAGAGGTGCTGCTGAACACTGGTGGTGGGGTTGACCAGAAAGACTGGAGTCCTTCTGGCTTCCAAGATGGTGGATCCTCTTGGGCAGCTGTTGGAGCAACTTCTCTCATGAAACTCAAGAAACACTGTTGCCTCTTGGCTGATAGATTTTCTCAGGGACACAAATATGCTAGCGCTTTGACCTAGTTCCCAGTATTTCCTACAACTTTCCAGATTTGGACCCATGGATTCATATTCCAGTGTCTCTTTCCTCCCTTTGCCTACTACTTAGCTATGCAGACATTGATGCAGTCTACCTGCTTCTGCCCATAGCTGCTAACTTGTTGCAGCCCGTGACAACAACTCTATAAGCTTTCTCTAGCTGGCTGACATCTCACAGGGGTTCTAGGAGCTTAAAAATTGTGAACAAGAGACAAATAGGGTCAGGTAAAGATATCTGGTTTGGACAAACCTCCTCTGGTGGAGTGCTAGAAGAGTGACACATGAGTCCAGGAAGATTTCTGGGAGAAAGAAACTTATCTCCTGATGCTTGAAAGCAATCGCTCTGGCCCTGTCCTGTGGGAACAGAATAATTAAAGGGGTGGGGGCGGGGTAGGTACAGGAGAGCAATGGGTCAGAAGTCAGCCCAGGCGAGGGTGGCCATAAACGACTGACGGCCACGTTAACCTGTCTAGAGCTAAAGGGAATACGGAAGGTTTAATTATAATTCTCAAGTTAATAGTCTTATATTCAGAGGTCCCTGTTCAGAGAAATCAAGTTGTTTTTAAATTTTAAATACCTGGCTGTTCCTGTCCAGTATGGCAAGAGACCTTGTAAAAAGCAGGTGCTCTCGCAGCCCAAAGGGGAAGCGATGTCCCCAGGGACCCGCTGTTTCAGAGCAAAACCACCACCTCTCACGTGCTGGTGATGTTGCATTCTCTCCACGTGGTTAGATTAGTTAGGGAGCTTTCTCTTTGGGGGTCTCCTTGGCCTATTTCCTGGTGCATCCAGGGAGAGAGTGAGAACCCGATCCCTTGATTGCTAAGAACTGGCTCTAGGAATGGGCCCGAAATAGAGATACTTACAAAATTGTTAATTTCTCCAGTGCAGGATGGGGTCTCATTCATTCCTTTATCCATAGTGTCTAAAACAATGCATGAGACATCAGAGTGAGTCAATAAATGTTCATTGAGCCAATTTAAGCAATTTGTGCTTTGGGATGGCCATCTGGAAGATGCAAGATCTAAGAAAATGGTGCCATATCTCTTTTACCTCTGAATATTTTCTCAGATAATAAGATGTTGGCAGATTTGTGGCGATTCTCAAGGAAGCTGGGAAACAGGGCTGCCAAATATGGAGGATGATGAGTTATCCCAGAAACGGAAGGAAATGAATTCCCTTTAGGAGAACTCAGTGAAGTTTTGGTTCCTGCAAGGACTGCGAGGTGTAAAGAGATGGGTTGCTCAAAGAACACTGGCAGGAAATGTTTTCTCAAAGGAGAGCTGTTTGTCAGGTGGACTAGGCAGTGTGTGTACAGCATGTGTGGCCTTCCAGGAGACCCCGGGGGTGGGCTGGGGGAGTGGGAGTGGTGTAGCTAGAGCCTGAGAAAGGGGGAAAGGAGAGGCTGAAGAAGCGTGGAAGGAGAGGGAGCAATGACGGAGGCACAGGACCAGCCAGGGACAAAAGGCAGTGACCTGAGTGGGACGAGAGAAGGGCAGCGTCAGCCAGTGTGGAGAGGAGTCAGATGGGGAAATAATGAGGGGTTACACTTGATTTCAACTTAGCAAATTGACTAAGGTTGGCGGTGAGTGGGAAGGACGAGTCTAGGAAGATGAACATTCAGGGGCTTGAGGTCCTGCTGCAAGTGACAAAGTTGAGTTGTTTTTATCTTAAAAACTTACGCAAATTTGCAAAAAAATTATATTAGCATTTGCATTGTTATGAAATATTTAAAACCTGCTAAAAGACATAACTTGCCTTTCCAAAGTGTCAGAGAAAATTGGGACTTCGGAAAAATGCACCTGGTCATGTGTGGTTTCGGATGCCCCCCACAAGTACATCTTTCGAGAAGCGTGAGAGTCCTCTGTGATCGGGCCACATCCCTCCTTCCAACTTCCACTCAGGCCAAACTGGTCTACTCACTGTCAGCCCCCGAGCCTTGTCATGAAGATTCTGCTTATCTGGTTTTGCACGTGTTTAAAATTTCCTTCCACTTCTCTCTCCCATCTTCAGGGTCTATGCACATATCCCCTCCTCCATGCAGGCTTCCAGGCCCTGTCTGACCTACTTTCTTTCCCATCTCTGAAATCTTGCAGACTTATTTGCTGCACTGCATTCTGGGATTTAACCATAGATGAAACCATAAATGAAAATTGCTAAAAAAAGTTACTGAAGCTACTACTACCACTATTATTATTATGGTATTTGAGGTTGTGTGCTTTGTTTTCTCAAACAGATGATAAGTCCTGTGATGTCAGGGACTCTATCATTGATGTTGTATTTGCCAAAGCACTCAGCTCAATAACTACTTTGTGAATAGATGCAGTCATTCTATATACACATAAAACAAACTTATAGCCAAGTAGAAGAAACAGGATAACTCTTTTTTTCCAAAATGTATTTGTGACTTAAATTTCATGTCTGTTTCCATTACACAAAAGCTTTTACTTCCTCAGCAGCACACATTTAGATATCAGAAAGCTAGTATCCTCCCCCTTTATGTTTTCTTCTCTCCTTGCCTTTGCTGGGTCATCTCAGGTGACTGTGAGTCTGATGTTGTCTAAGTGTAAGCACCTTCTCAGTCAAGCCTGCCTGAGCTCAGGTCATAGCTGTTTAGTCAGACATTTCTCTGCTTGCAAAATCAAAATGCAGAAAAGCTAAGATGTGTGATGGGAGATGGCTTTCTGCAGACATCAATATGGATACCAGAGTCTTCTCCCAAAGCCCTCCTTCCTCCCCTGCTCCCTTGCTAGGTTAGGGGGTCCCACCAGGTCCCACTTGATTGTTAGTGCTCAGAGGTGCCCAAAGATAGAAGCTACCCCAGGGGATGTCTCTGTCTACACAGCTCGTTATTATATTCTTAATTACACAAAATCTCATCAAAGAAGGTTCTGGGTCCATTTCTTGAGACAACATAGGAAAAATGTGCCGGAAGGGGGTAGGAGGAGACAAGGATCATGTGATACTTTTTTTGGACCGGGGCGGGGGCGGTTGTCTACCGAAGTTCTGAATCTGGTAAACATGGAAGGGGAGAGTGGAGCAAGGAGAAAATGCAGAGTGGCTGGGGAGATTGTTGCTGCAAATAGAAAGGCCTCAGGAGGGACATCAGGTACAGGAGCCAAAAGGTGAACACGGAGTAAATGCTGGGCGCTAAGCTTTGGAGGATGAAGACTCCGTTAAGTGGCTGCGGATTCCGGGAACTAACTGGAGCCTTCCGAGTTCATGTCCTTTTTTACACCATCGTGGAAACCTATGCAGGCCGTTGGTTATCTACTGGCTCTCTGAACCCTGTGATTTTAACCCTGAGTTAGTCTCCTACGGCTGCTGTCACAATTGGGACTTAAAACAGTACAACTCTGCTATCCTGCCTTTGTGTAGGTTGGAAGTCTGACGTATCTGCCTCACTGGGCTAAAATCAAGGTCTTGGCAGAGCTGCTTTTCTGGAGGTTCTAGGAGAGAATCTGTTTCCTTGCCTTTTCCACCTTCCAAAGGCCACCCACACTCCTTGGCTCATGGCCCCTTCCTCCCCCCTGCCAATCCACCAACGTCGCAGGCTAGGACCCTGTTCTCATCATCGCATTCCTATCTATCGTCCTCTTATGCTGCTACCCTCTTCCACAGTTGAGGACCCTGTGGGCCCATCCAGAGAGTCCAGCAGGATCTCCCCAGTTTCAGGTGAATTCAAAGTTTCCACCTGCAACCTTAATCTTCCTTTGCCATGTAATTAACTCACAGGTTCTGGGCATTAGGATGAGGACATTGGAGTGGGGGCATTGTTCTACCTGCTGCACTCCCTGGTGCTACTAATCCAGGTCCAGGTCACCATTATCCTTCCCTGGATTACTACTACAAAAGCATGGATTTTGGAGTCAGACTGCCTGCATTCAGACTCTGGCTCTGCTATCCACTAGCTGTGTGATGTTAGGAGGACTCTCTCGGTGTCAGTCTCCTATCGTAAATGGGGGACATGAAGAGTACCAGCCTCATAGCGTTGTGGACAGGATTAAGCACATACTCGGCATGCTGGCAAACAGTCGGTTAGCTGCTATTGTCATTAGCGAGTCTCGCTGTCTCTACCCTCAACCTTATTTACTGGCTCCTCCACCCTGAAGCCAGGCCATGGTTTTCAACACAAGCCGATCGAGTCCCCTTTCCCATGCCGTGATATCATTCCCATTATGGTCTTTGCTATCCACATATCTTTGCTCCACATTTCAGTCATAGCAGAGGATCTGAAGTGTGACAATGTCTCTGCCTATGGTGCTCCTCTTGTCTGGACTTCTTCCTTCTCTTGATCCTGTGTCCAACTGTACTCATCCTTCGTAGCCAGTGTTCTGACATCCTGGGCAGAACTGGTCACCCACTCACTTGTTCGATCTCAGGCACTGCTCGGGACCCTGAGTGTGCCACCAGCCCAGCAGCCTCTCACTGCAGGGACCACACTCCACCTCTGCCTGGAGCCAGCCACACACCAGATACTCAAGAAAAGTGTTGGAAGCATGTGACATGGGAATTTGTTTTTTTTCCCGGAAATTTATTAATGTGAATTGGGAAGGGAGGGGCTCAGAAAGCCTGGGGATCTACATGCAGAAAAACTTTTACAACAGAAGAGAGGCTAGTTTAAACTAAAGTGATAAATAGATCGCAAACTGGGAAGGTTTTTCTTCTTGCTCTACACTTCATTGACTGTGTTGCCGGCCTAGGAGTGAGATTAGTGCAGTACCAGCTGCGCAAGAGATGCCGAGTCTCAGAGTTAGTTCCTTATCGTGTGAGCCCAAGGCATCTACGAGTCCTTCTGTTCCGTCCCTGAAGGTAAGAATGGCTTGCTCCCATGGGCACAGCTGTCTAGAGTTGTCATGCTCAGCATGGGATCTTCTGAATCCCATTCCTAATGGAACTAACTGTATTCAGGCCACATATATCCCTCCTTGCTGATTTTGCTACAGGCATTTAATTTTTTCCTTGCTGTAGAGTGGAAAAGTTCATGGCAAAATTAACTTGGGATCCTAAAAATGTGAAAGGCAACCTTAAGACTGTTCCCAGTTTGCAGATGGGTTATAATTAAAATGTCATTTGCAAGTTGGTGATTTGGAACCCAGAAGGGGCTATTTTCACATAGAAATAGTGTACTTAGTGGTGATTAGGCTCCCAGACATGTATATCTCAAAATGCAACTGGGATACATCTATTTGAAATTAATAGCTAAGACCATGATGGTACCAGGCCACAGATTAAACAAAACAGAAAAAATAGGATTAAACCACATCTATTTTTAATGCTAGTGTCTGAGGGAAAACACTTTTAATTAAAAAGGGATAAGAGGTATATGAAGATTCTGAAGAGGATTTCTCAGCAATTTTCAGGGCTTTACTGGCTCTTTGTAAATCTGATTTACATTGAAAGTCTATAAATTTATCTTCTTTTGTTATTGCTGCAGGCATTAATCTTATGCATATTGGCGATGATAATAGGTTTTACATTATTTGGGGGGTGGAAGTTGGGGAGAATTCCTATTATGTGCCAGGTCCTTACCTGTGCACAGAATAAAGTTTCTGCCTTTGAGAAATTTCCTTTCTTATAGGAGTATTCAGGCAATAAACTAATGACTAATTTATATATATATAGTTGTCAAGTAGTGATAAGTGCTTTGAAGAAAAAGATTGGAGTGAGAGATTAGATTTTGGATACAGTGGTCAAGAATATGTCTTTAAGGGAGCTGATAACCGACAGAATTCCTCAAAGAAGTAAGGGGCAGTCAGTGTAGACGTGGGGGGAAGGATATTCCAGACAGAGGCAAATGCAGGGCAAAGGCCCTTAAGCAGGGATGTGCTTGGGCATCTTCAAGGACTGGGGTTAACAAGCGGTACAGAAGTCAGGGAGGTAGAATGGCCATGGAAAAGACGTTGGGTCTTATTCTAATTGGGATTTTTCTGTGTATGGAATTCTAAGTTTTTCTCAGAGAATTAAGAAAATATTGGACACAAGGGAATCCAGAGTTGAATACCTTTGATGTTTTGTGGTAGAAATTTCTACACTCTTAGTGATAAGAGATGGATAAGAGAGGGAGAGAGCATTCTTGTCATACCCCTGAGTAAATAGATTATAAAACGGTTGGGAGGGTTAACTAGTGAAGGTCTTGGGGGTGGAGGGGGGGAGGTTAGAGAATTCCCAGCACTGACCACCAGATGGCGTGTTGAGCCCAGGACAGCTTGGTTGCTGTCCAAAGCGGACCTGGGCTGGGGAGGGAAGAGAGCATCATGAATTGCTCAGGCTGGGAAAGTCTGTGCTTCTGTGCAGTAACTTGTCACTTGCTGAAATTGCTGAAATCATGAAAAAGAATGACTCTAAGGTAATCGACAGTGATAATTGTGAGTAATTTACATATTCTTTTGTTGTTTCAATGACAATGGTTCTCCCTTGGCTTCTATATACATATATATATATATATATATATATATATATTTTTTTTTTTTTTTTTTTTTTCTTCCAGGAATAAGGAGGGAGCTGAGACTGCCCTGTGGACTCTCAGGTGTCCTGACCACTTCACTGCTCACTAGCATTTCCTTAAGGGGGTAAACCAGGAGATGGAGGTGGAAAGCAAACTGGTCAATTTTGCTGCACCTTTATTGTTCTGAAAAGCATGTAATCAAAGGCAGGAGAGGGTGTTGAAATTAATGGCTAGGATAACAATTTGAGGTTATTCCACTCCTCTTTTCCCAACACACACAGCATCACCACAACTACTGCACCTGAGTGCATTTGGTCCTTGAGCCCATTTGACACGAATTACCACAATTCCTGCACTCCTGGGTCATCCCTCAGCCTTAGACTCTCATCCCCACAAGGGTCTCTGCAGGATGTGGCAATCCTTCCTGTGGTCAGCTCCCTCCCTCTCCCCCTCCCTGCTTTATTGTTCTTCATAGCACTTACAGCATCTGCCACTTATATAATGTATATATGCTAATGTGAGCTCCATGCAGGGGGCGGTGTTTGTCTGTTTAGCTCACTTCATATTCTCAGGACAGTGACAAGGCAGTGTTTGATAAATATTTGTTGGGAGGTTAATCATTGTTCATTGGGAAGGACAAGGCCTGGTCTGAGCAGGCACAGGCACGAGAAAGGGAAGACAGGATGTTCAAGAGCTTTCATAGACAAAGAGACTGAGTATTTCTTGATGCCTGGCCAACTCTCTGTTTGTTTGTTTGTTTGTTTTTGATCCCAAAGACACTGTGGAGCTTTTATTAGAAAAATGGCTTGAATGACAAGTTTCACACAATCCCTAGTGTTCTGTAGTATTTGGCATTTGCTTACAGGCTTTTCAGCAAGGGAGGCTGACCTCGTTCTAGGTCTCCATGGGCATTTGAACAGTCTAACTTTGTAAGTGCCTTGGGATATTGCTCTTCTCCCTACTCAGATAAGGAAGACTTTATAGTATGGATGTTTGTATCACCTCTTTAATACTCTAATAATTGGTATGAGGAGTTCCTCCCAGTCACAGTTTGTATAGCTTATATAAGGTCCATATGGCGGTTGCCCCCCTACCCCTTGGCAGGACAAGTATGGTGGTGCCTACCTCCAAGGTCACAGGGAGATAACTAGCTATGGGAGCAGAGAACCTGCCCACAAGACATTTAGGATCTCCCTTCCTTCTTAAGTTTAGTGGTTTTACAGTCTGTGAGCACCTTGAGGGCAGGGCTGCGTCCTGTCCATCTTTGCAGCCCCACAGACCCAGCTCAACCCCTCTCCCCCTGTGCCCCCCAAGAGGCACGGTATGTCTACAGTGAATGGTGACCTTGGCTGATATTGACATCTCACTTTTTGCCTTTTCTCACTGAAACAGGCTCTTTCAACTCCTGTCCGTTTTTATGGACAGACATATCTGCAGTGACATGGATGAGTCCTGGTGACAGAGTGGACTCCTTCCATGGTCTGAGGGTAACAATGACTGTGACATCATGTGATGATCTCAACACTGTTGCCCGGTCTATGGCTGTCCTCCTTTCTCTCTCAAGTGTCCTGGCTCATTAGCATTTCCCTAAGGGGGTAAACCAGGGGATGGAGGTGGAAAGCAAACCAGTCAATTTTGCTGCACCTTTATTGTTCTGAAAAGCATGTAATCAAAGGCAGGAGAGGGTGTTGAAATTAATGGCTTGGATAACAATTTGAGGTTATTTACGTCACAGCACTTCCCATTAGATTAGGCTGGAGAATTCATTTTTTATTAGCTCAGAGAACCTTGTACATATATCTCTCAGAACAGGATCCCACTGAGGTGACAGAGAAATGTTACTATTACTGTAAAGATGATCACATAGTGGTCTCCTATCTTTTTTTTTTTATTCTTATGTTAATCCCCATACATTACATCATTAGTTTTAGATGTAGTGTTCCATGATTCATTGTTTGTGCATAACACCCAGAGCTCCATGCAGAATGTGCCCTCCTCAATACCCACCACCAGGCTAACCCATCCTCCCACCCCTCTCCCCTCTAGAACCCTCAGTTTGTTTTTCAGAGTCCATCGTCTCTCACGGTTCGTCTTCCCCTCCGATTTCCCCCGCTTCATTCTTCCCCTCCCGCTACCTTCTTCTTCTTTTTTTTTTCTTAACATATATTGCATTAT
>NC_138374.1:86841446-86859501 GCF_054177405.1 Leptonychotes weddellii
TATTGATTTCCAGCCCTTCCCCTCCATCCTCTGCCATCCAGCCCAGGGAAACACTATGGATGGCCATGGATCTCTTAATTCTGGCTCTGCCTTCCTTCCAGAAATCCTCTCTCAACCCCACAACTCGGAGTCATTTCCTGCCCCTGTGTTATTTTATTCCACATTGGCTTTCTCCCATGGTGGCAATGAGCATGCTGTATTGTAATGACCTTTTTTTTTTTTTTAATGAGAAAGTGATCTGTATTTTTATTTATTTATTTATTTATTTATTTATTTATTTATTTATTTATTCATTTATTCTTATGTTAATCACCATACATTACATCATTAGTTTTAGATGAAGTGTTCCATGATTCATTGTTTGTGCACAACACCCAGTGCTCCATGCAGGACGTGCCCTCCTCAATACCCACCACCAGGCTAACCCATCCTCCCACCCCCCCCTCCCCTCTAGAACCCTCAGTTTGTTTTTCAGAGTCCATCGTCTCTCATGGTTCGTCTACCCTCCCGATTTCTTCCGCTTCATTCTTCCCCTCCTGCTATCTTCTTCTTCTTCTTTTTTTTCTTAACATATATTGCATTATTTGTTTCAGAGGTACAGATCTGAGATTCAACAGTCTTGCACAATTCACAGCGCTTACCATGTAATGACCTTTTGATTGCCTTTCCCTCTCAGTGGACTGTGGTGTCCTGGCGGGAGGAACTGTGTCTTTTCCTTGTTGTATCCTTTGGCATGTAGTGGATGATCTGTTGATATATGTTGAATGTTGACTGAATGAATGAATCCTGCCACGTAGACCTGGCACCCATTTACCCTCTTCCCCATCTCCTGAGGCTCACCGGGCTCATGTCCCATTTCCCCAGGATATTCTTCTCTGGTGTCCAATATGTGAGTGGGCATAGAGCTCAGCTAGCACCTGCAGAACCTTCCCCAGACTCCATTCTCAGAATAAGTATATAAATTGGCCATGATGAGACAGTGTTTTATCTTTGTGACTTCACAAGATCTGATCTTGGCATACCTGAGTGGCTCAGTCGGTTAAGTGTCTGACTTCCACTCAGGTCATGATCTCAGAGTCCTTGGATGGAGCCCCATGTTTGGCTTCACGCTCAATGGGGAGTGTGCTTCTCCCTCTCCCTCTGCCTCTCACCACCTCCCTCCCCCATGACTGTGCTCTCTCCCTCCCTCTCCCTCTCTCTCAAATAAATAAAAAAAAATTGAAAAAGAGTTTGATCTCATGAGTAGAAATGTAGGGCTTTTAAGGAGAAGGGTGGACCTAAGAGCAGCTGGAAGGAAGTCTAATCCTCTAGCCACTCACAGTGGGGGCCCAGTCAGATCACAGAACAGGGCAGGGCAGAGAGATACACACCACATACCGTCAGATCATGGGTGGGTTGTCATCATTCAGACTTTCCCAAATTCCTTGTAAACAAGCTGAAATAAGATGATCCTCATTTTCAGTTGAGCCCAGGATAGTAATTTCTTGGAAAGTGCAAAGGAAGGCAAAACCTTCCTTTGAGAGAAGGAGGAACAAGTCAACAAGAATCCAAGGGAGGGAAATTGCTTTTCTCTCTGGTTTCTGAATAGGTGATGGTCAGAGCTGGCAAAAAGCCCAGGACATGTCAGCAGTGCTGGAAAGGAGATGCTCTTGCTGTAAATCTTGTGTTGATTTTTGCCCCTCCTTTCCCACTCCCTTCCGCAGTATCATTCTCTGGATTGCAGAAGCCCCTTACACAAGCTCACATTTCTTGGTGAGTACTCCTGAGCTGCCTCCCTTGTGCCCCAGAGCACTCTGTAATCCATTAGAGCAGGGATCTCAGTCTGACTTGGGGGAGTTATGGGTGCAGCTGTCTTTTTCTCTCAGAGCAGACACACTGGATTTTCTCTCCCATCTGCATTTCTGCATCAGCGCCTGCAGACAACTTTCCTCCAAAAAAAAAGACTCTCCCTATATTGTTACTTCTTTGAATTAAATTTGCCCTTTTGGCCGAAGTGCCCGATGGACAAGGAATTTTACCAAGTCCAAGAGTAGTTTTGGCTTCCCAGTGGGAAAAAGTTGCAGCAGGTAGCCTACTTCAGCCTCCTCCCACTGATTGCCAGGCCAACTGCTCAGGCCCATCTCTGCCTCTTCAGATTGCCCATATCTTTCTGCCACCGCCAAGGCCCTGTGGTCTCTACTGGCTGTTCTCTCTTTCCCTCTTACTTCATCCTTGGTATTCTTTTCTTTCTCTTTTTAAAAGATTTTATTTATTTGGGCACCTGGGTGGCTCAGATGGTTAAGCGTCTGCCTTTGGCTCAGGTCATGATCCCAGGATCCTGGGATCGAGTCCCGCATCGGGCTCTCTGCTCCTTGGGAGCCTGCTTCTCCCTCTGCCTCTCTCTCTCTCTCTGTCTCTCATGAATAAATAAATAAAATCTTTAAAAAAAAGATTTTATTTATTTATTTATTCATTTGAGATACAGATAGAAAGAGAGAGTGAGCAGGGGAGGGGCAGAACGAGAGGGACAAGCAGACTCTTTGCTGAGCCTGGAGCCCAATGTGGGACTTGATCCCACAACCCTAAGATCATGACCTGACCCGAAACCAAGAGTCAGATGCTTAACTGACTGAGCCACTCAGGTGCCCCCATCCTTGGTATTCTTTAGTTAAAAGTCCTCTAAGATTTGGCACAGAGCAGGTAACAGTGCCCCCAGATGTGCCTTCCTCACTACATCTCACAGAGAAGTGACAACCCCTCTCACTGGCATTTAGGAGACATCTTTTGGGAGGTGACTATTAGTTAATACCTTTTAGAGCAAGATATGAGCCCTGGCCCATCACTGTACAACTGGGGTATCCTGAACATGTAACTCAACTCAACCTCTCTGAGGCTCAGTTTCTGCATTGGTAAAATGGGACTATCATAATACTTGCCTCATAGGGTTAGTGGAAAGAGTAAACTTCATCCTTGGTATTCTTTTCTTTCTCTTTTTAAAAGAGAAAGAACTAGAGATCATTTTACTTCAATCTTCTCAGGAATAGAGTGACTAAGAAGGGATGGTTACTAACTTGAAATTGATGAGAAGGGGTGGTGGGAGGAAAGAATGCTGGTCTGAATGAGAGAAATAAGTCAGAGGATCACACAAAGCTGACCTTTAACTCTTGACTTCCTTGCAGACAGTGACAATGCTCTGTTCTTACTCATGAGGGTGAGATTCCCAACTCCCCTGTCCCCTTCCCCTTCTTAAGTATAGGCTGGAGGAGAAAATTGAGTTAGAGAGGCTTGAATAATACCTGACATTTATGGAGAACTTCCTGAGTAGCAAGCACTATACTAAATTCTTCACATACTATTTGTTTACTCTTTCCACTAACCCTATGAGGCAAGTATTATGATAGTCCCATTTTACCAATGCAGAAACTGAGCCTCAGAGAAGTTGAGTTGAGTTACATGTTCAGGATACCCCAGCTGTACAGTGATGGGCCAGGGCTTATATCTTGCTCTAAAACAAAGGTATTAACTAATAGCCACCTCCCAAAAGATGTCTTCTAAATGCCAGTGTGAAGTTTGCATCTTTGAGACCATCAGATGGGTAAACATCCATTTCACTGCTTCTCAAAGAAATGGACTATTATGGTCTATTTCCTTATTGTTGGTCTAACAGGAAATAGTTTGGTGCATTACTTATGAACCAGTTCTTAGAACTAGGACCATAAACCTTGACTTAGTACAGGAAATGGTGTGGTTTACATGCTCAGGAAACAGTGACCAGAACAAAGTATTTGGCAAATTTTATACTCTTAGTATAAAATTGAGAACTGGAGAGCTAGGGGAAATACCCGAACATTTTTCCATGCTTGATAAATGCCTTTCCACATGTGATTTTTAATGGCTGCATAGTACTCTATTGTATGGTGTACCACCATTAGTTGCATGAAACTTGGGCAGTGGGGATGTTATTGAAAGCAGGGATAATTTAAAAAAAGAGAATTTGAGTATTAGGTGTATGTTAGCTAGCTTTTCCAGCTTTAGAAATTTGCATGGTACTAGCTCTGTCTAAAGAAGGAAACCTATACATGTTGTGTGATTTTCTAGGCAATGTCGGGGGTGGGGGACAAGCCTTTTAGTCAAGTTTCATCCCAGTCACCTCCATAAAGTCATCCAATTCAATCTTGTAGTCTTAGAGAAGGTCAAAGATTCAAGTTCCAATTCTCTTAAATGAGCTACAGAAAATACAATCCACTCTTCTTAATCCAATGGGGTCAGACTTGTAGCTTAGATCTGCAGGAGCCTTTATTAAATGAAAGAAGATAGAAGCCTAACAGCATTCCTAACGGGGTGCCAATCCTGGGAAGAATGTCCAGAATATGATTCTCTGTCAAGTTCGAAGAATGGTATGTTCTGAAAAACAAACAAAAAAATCCCACAAGGGGGTTTATTCTGATGTTACCTACTGGCTAAGGATTAAAGCATTAAGAGAGACACAAGAGATCATCTTTGCAAAGCAGGAAGACTCTACAAATATCAAATATTGAATTAAGTCATTAATTAGAGTCATGTCCTAGAATTGTGCCCCTGTACCTGGCCAAGCCATTTCTTGTTTCGTTTCAGGTTCCAGATAGTAGATCCTCACAGTGGACAGTTGATGGACAATAATGATGGTATCTCTCAGGCAGAAGGGGGTGGGATACTGAGATGGGAGGAGAGATAAGGGACAACCATTGGTTCGGTGGGGACAGGGGTCAGGTCTTCTCACCCTCAATTCTTCAGCACCTAACATAGCAGCTGCCATATAGTAGTAGATACTTAACATATATTTTGAGAATAAATCGAACAATTAGAGGTTAAAGCAGAACTGTGGGCTGCCCACTGCCATACTTGGATATTACAATAGAATGCATAGAACATGTGGCAAAGGGTATGGAGTCACTGTCCTCTCTGGGTTTAGGCCTGGGCCTCTCTCAGCTTCTTAGCTAACAGGTCAGGAATTTCCCAAGAGATCATTTGACTTCAATCTTCTCAGGAATAGAGTGACTAAGAAGGGATGGTGTCTAACTTGAAATTGATGAGAAGGGGTGGTGGGAGGAAAGAATGCTGGTCTGAATCTGTAGTAGCAGGATCCCCTCCTATCAGCCATGCTTTGAGCTGTGGAGAGAAGCTGGGGGGCTATGCTGGTGCCTGTAGAGTAAGAGATGACCTGGTTGACCTTGATTATTAACCAACCAGTTTTAATGGAAAGGTGGGGAACCACAAGTTTAGAGGTAAAGGATTCCATTTGCAGTAAGTCAACCTAATCCTTACATGTTTGTCTTCTTTCTGGGAAGGTGGAAAGCTCTTCTTCAGAACAAAGATATCCTGGTGGTGACACATGCAGAATAGAAATCAGATTTGTGACCTTTGCTTCCTGCTTTTTGTTGGAAGAGCTTCAGGAAAGTCAAACAAGCTAGAGAAAAGAGGATCTGTTTCCCTTCTGTAAAGCCAAGTTGACCCATATTTATATCCCACCTCTTACACAATTAGTGTGAAAGTTTAGAGTTGGAGGATGTCTTCTGTAATAAGCTGCTACCAGAAAGTCCCATTATGTTGAGAAAAAAACGAAACCCTTGCAAATGATGGCACTTGGAACGAGAACAAACTTCCTGGGCAAGTAAATGGTAGAAGACTCAGCATTTTAACAAATTATTTCTGTTCTCGTCTGTCATTAAGCTATGGAGTTTCCTCCTCGAGCTCTTAATAACTCAAATAATCCATATTGATTCAAAAGGGGACTCAGGGGCTTACAGAATCCCCAGCACACAAGCATCAAAAGTGCCTGGCAGGAAGCCAGTTCTCCAATGTTACTCTTGGCTGGGAAGAGTGAGGAGGAATTTGCGGTGACAAATGGAGTGAGTATGAGTCACTCCAAACCCTATCCAAACCTCATCTTGGCACCTTGCTCATGGAGATGCATGCTGTATAATGGTGGAGAGTACATGCTTTGGAGCCAGGCTGCCTGGACAAACTACTCAACTGCTCTGTCTCTCAGTTTCTCATCTGTAAAAGGTGGTGGGCGAGGAGGGTAATAGCACTTACCGTATTGGGTGTTGTGAGGATTAAACATGTTAAACACTTAGAACAATGCCTGGCACATTTGGTAAGTGATCACTAAGTGTTTGATATTATTACTCTGCATGGGCTTATACCTTCAGTTCAGTCTTTTGAGGCTCTGATTTGAGTAACTTGGTAGGACAACTATTTTCCAGAGTGGTAGGCAACTTATAATGACCTGTGATAATAGAAAGGAAGAATAACAGCAGGCGAACACCCACAAGCAAACAATACAGTTTGTTTCAGCCAGACAATCCAATATCTTTCCCTAACATACTTCTCTTCCAAAAAAGAAATCACAAAGTAATTAGAGCTGTACTTCCTTCTTCTGACCATACATACCTCTACAGTGGGTGCCAGCTGCCCTTCCATGAAGAGTTCTATAGCCACAACCCTAATAATCCATGTATTTTGATTCATACATCGTCATAATAGTGGATGGCATAGAGTCATATGGGATTCCTATTACTTACCACTTATACTGTGATTAAAATGTCATCACCAACCCTGATGCCCCATTATTTCCCATTCCCTTCACTATAAGAATTGATATCTATATTTTATTTAGCCCATTCCAACAAACATTTTTGGACTATCTTCCATGTACCAGGCATCATGCTAGACTTGAATAGGATAATGTTGTTTCCTGCAAAAAAGGAGGAAACAGAGACATATATGTCCAAAACTAAAGTTAGGTTGAAGGATTAACTGTGAAGATTTTGGGGCCAGAGCCCTGGAATGAATGATGATTTCCTGTATCAGTACATGTTGAGAAAGTCTTTAGCTGTTTTAGGCAGAAAAATATTCAAGGTCATTTATGCTGAAATGACCCAAGAACCAAGCCTCATTTCAAGGCTCTGAGCAGCTTTCACATAGACTAAATCAATAACAAATTTGGGACCAGCTTGGAAGCGTTGGAACAATAAGAACATGATATGAATGAGAATAAAATTTAAGCTTTGCATGGCTGACTCAAGGCTTTCCATTTGATTTACCGATAAAATTGAATTCAGATTCCATATTTTGTCCAGCTTCAGAGTACACAATGCAACCCAGTCTAGCTTTTCTCTCTGGGCTAGTTAGAAATGCTACTGGTCAGTCAGGGCCCAGGGAGTTGGTGACAGTGCTCGAGGCCTTCCTCTAATGATCTTTTTTTGGCAGCTGTAATTCATGCTCCATTATCAAGAGAGAACTGGCAGGTCCAACTCTCAAGCCCCAGATTTTCTCCCCAACTAGATACTATGCCTGTTGGATAGCCCGCAAACTCTCAGACTCAGTTCACTATAGTTATTCTCTAAATCTGCTTCCCTTCCGTGGATACCAGGAATGACACCAGTTGCCAAAGCTAAAAATCTGAGAATCATCTCTGTTTCACTAGTCACTGCCATCCAAGGAGGAGTGAAGTCATTTGCATGTCTGAATACCTCTTGAATCTGTCCCAGCCTCTTCATACTAAGTGACTTTCACAGTGTCAAAGCCTGGGGGTTGGGGAAGCATTGCTGAGATTATTGGTGTGAGGGTCAGGGTGTGAGGGGTGGGGGTCAGGTGGGGGAGGATAATCTCTTACCCTGGAGCTGCCACTCCTCTCCTCATCCCTCATCTGGATTAATGTAATAGCTTTAATCTTGTCCTCCTCCACTCCATCTCCAAATTGCTGCCCAAGGAATGTTTCTAAAGTGCATTTCTTAGGAAAACGTTGTTATGAATCTCTTGACAAAGGTGTAATGAAGGGCATGGAGAACTTAGTCATAGCAGATAATGAAACAGTTTTAGCACTGGTACATGAATATGAAGACAAATCAATGCAGCAACAAAGAAAGTCTAGAAATAAACCTAAGTGTATAATGGGCATTATTCATGTAGATAAAGATGGCATTTCAAACACATGGGGAGAAAGTAAGGATTAGTGGGTAGTTGTTCTTTTCTCCTGGCTTGGACTGCAAGGGGATGTCTGTGTTTGCCATGGCTGTACCAGAAATGGTGTATGAGCATATTTGCTCCTTGGGGCCTGCATGGCTTTCCTACAGTGTTTCTTGGGACTGGGGTACACATAACTTTTGCTCATAGTCCACTAGTAAGAACATGGCCATATAGGTGCAAAGGTGGCTGAAAACGTAGTCACTAGTTGAGTGGCCATGTGCCCAGAAGGAAGGAAAGAATGGATTTAGGGGGACAATAGCATTCTGCCTCCTTCAATCACCCCATAAATATCAATTCAACACCTACTACATGCCAAGCACATTCTAGGCATTAGGGATACAGTGGACAAAACAGGCAAAAGATCCATGCCCTCATGCTTACCTTCAAGAGCAGAGCAGGAGTGGGATGTGGGCATACTCAAAATGAAAAAAAATATCTATATGTCAGATGATACTAAGTGAAATAGCCAGAAATAAAGTAGAGAAGCTGTATGGGGAGTTCAGGGAAACAGGAGTGGCTTGCTGCAACTTTAAGTAGGGTAGTAAGAGGAAGATCCTCTGAGAAGCAGACATTTGAAGCCCAGAAGGAGGCAAGGGAGTGAGTCATGTGGATCCATGTGGGAGAAGAGCCATCAGGGAGTAGTGAGAGGATGTGCAAGCACCCCAAGCAGGGTGATGCTTGGAGCACTTGAGGAAGGACAAGGAGGTCCCTGTGTCTGGAGCTGAGCAAGCGAGGGGGAGAGTAGTAGGAAATGAGGTCGGAGGGATATTGTAGGGCCAGGGGGAGGAGGAATGGGCAGGTTGGGTGGAGCCTTGAAGGCCGTTGTCAGGGGCTACTGGAGAGTTTTGAGGCAAGGTCTGTCCTGTTCTGACTTATATTTGAAAGGCTACTATTTTACAATTCAATCCTGAAGGGCAAGGATAGAAGTTAGGAGGTGATTACAATAATCTAGGAGAGATCCAATTTAAAAAGGGGCAGAGAATCTGAAAAGACATTTTTCCAAAGAAGACATCCAGATGGCCAACAGACACATGAGAAGATGCTCAACATCACTCATCCTCAGGGAAATGCAAATCAAAACCAGATATCACCTCCCACCTGTCAGAATGGCTAAAATCAAAATGGCAAGAAACAACAAGTGTTGGAGAGGATGTGGAGAAAAAGGAATCCTCTTGCACTGTTGGTGGGAATGCAAACTGGTGAAGCCACTGTGGAAAACAGTATGGAGGTTCCTCAAATAATCAAAACTAGAATTACCATATGATCCAGTAATCCCATTACTGGATATTTACTCAAAGAAAATGAAAACACTGATTCAAAAATATATGCACCCCTATGTTTATTGCAGTGTTATTTATAATAGCCAAGATATGGAAGCAACCCAAGTGTCCATCGATAAATGAATAGTTAAAAAAATGTGGCATATGGCCATAGAAAAGAATGAAATCTTGTCATTTGCAGCAGCATGGATAGAGGTAGAGAGTGTAATGCTGAGTGAAATAAGTCAGTCAGAGAAAGACAACATTTGATTTCAATCCTATGTGGAAGTTAAGAAACAGTACAAATGAAGAAATAAAGAAAAAAGAGACAAAAAAACCCCCCAGACACTTAAATACAGAGAACAAACTGATGGTTACCTGAGGGAAGGTGGGTGGGCGGGAGATGGGTGAAATAGGTGATGGATATTAAGAGTACACTTATCTTGATGAATACTGAGAAACGTATGGAATTGTTGAATCATTATATTGTACACCTGAAACTAATATAACACTATATGTTAATTATACTTCAACAAAAAATAGAAAAATATATCTCTCCTCTTATTTTCTTCTAATTTGCATCAAGGAAACCTGGGTTCAAATTCTTACTTTCTAGGTTTGTGATGTTGGACAAATTACTTAACTTTGAGGTCGTCATCATCTTATCTGTAAAATGGGGACTATAATGCTTATCTTTCAGATTTGTTTGTGGATTGGATAAGTAATGTATATAAAGCAGGGTGCTTCATTTGAGTGTCAGAAAAAAACCTTTATTGAAATGGAAGGTATTATTATTTTCCTCCCTTTACAGATGTAGCTCAAATTCACATGTGCCCGAGTGAGATCCACACTGGACGTCAGACTTTTTGCTTCCTAATCTGATACTTTTCTTATTTTACCATCTCCCCACTTTGTGTCCAGGCTTAGTGAAAACGTGTCCAGTTGCAAGCAGCTGGATATGGATCATACCTCTGGACTTCTGGGGCGGGCGGTTTGGAGTTTATCTCAGTGGAATCCTAAAATGATGGCCCATCGGTCAGCATCATTGATGGGGCCCCTTGCTATTCACCCAGCATTGCCTGGAGTTGCTTTAAGGGCCACAAGTAAGTATGAAATCCTTTTCCATGCTCTCAATAAGGAGACTATCTGGTTGCACTGACAAGGCTGACATCTGTAAAATGATAGCGAACGGGACAAGCCAGGGAACCCAAGGTGACGAGAAGGCCATGGACAGACTGTAAGGCCTGCTCTTCCAAGGAGCTGAACGGATGGGGGAAGGTGAGGCTGGGCTTCCTGGAGAAGGTGGCGTGAGAACAGTATCTCGAGGACTGTATAGGATCTGGTTTGCGGGGAGGGCGGAGGGGGCAGTCCAGAAGAGGAGATGGATAGGAGAAGTAGAGAAGCGGCAGCTCTGCCAAATCTCTGTTTTTCATGCCCTTGAGGTAAAGGTAATGGCAGTTATCATGGTTTAAAAATAACTGGAGGCCACGGGCGTCAGCACCCGCGAATTTTTGTGAGACAGCCAGGTTATGAGATTAGAGCCTGCAGGCCTGCCGAGTCTATTCAGACTGATTGCCCTGTCTGGGGCCCCACATCAGCAGGGCTCCGCGAGTCCTCTGTCCTGCTGTGCTCAGCGTGGGGGCCCATTGGAGGCTGAGAGTTGAGAGAACACGTGCCAGGAGAGGGAGCACAGGGAAGCCAGGGGACAGAAAGAGAGACAGACACTGGCCCAGTGGCAGGAAGGAGCAGGTGCTCTTAGATGGCTGTTTGTCAAACTTGGAGCTACAGCTCCGTGTCAGCCACCTCTTGCTGGGAGGTGGAAGGAGGAAGGGGGATGAGGTGCTTGGGTAGGGAATGGCTGGGGCCAGCATCCCCAGCAGCCCTCCTCCTCCCGGCACCTTCTCGGGCGCTGGGATTGTGAAACTCTATTAGAGATGCAGTGAGCGTGCCTTCAGTGATAGTCTGAACTCAAATGAGGTCATTCTAACAAAGCCCGAGGAGAAAGAGATCATTCCAGACGGAGGAGGAGGGACTTATTAGGCTCACACTCAAACAAGGATATGAAATCCAAACAGTTTTTCTAAAAACAATCCCTTCAGATAGTCATGACCTGCTGCAGAACTCTCTTACGTGTTGCTGAAAGGATTGCACATAGTCTAATGGTTTGAGAGGGTATTTTGGCATCATGTGTGTCCTTTTTGACCTAACAATTCCAGCTTGAGGAATTCATTCGAAGGTAATAACCATGGATATGGACAAAGATTTATTGATGCATTATTCACAATGTTTATTCAAGCATTACTTTTTTTCCTACTATAATAACCATTTTTATTTGTAAAAATCCAGATATAAAATGTATTCTTTTAGCCTTTCCAAGTTTTTCTTTTTATAAAAACAAAAAGGCACATAAAAACCTTTCCTGCTGTCATTCCCATAGATGATGTTTTTCGGGCAGCCCCCCCGCCCCTTGCCGAGCCCCCCGTATAGCTACATGCTTCATTCTGGGACATCTTGTTTCCCTCACATGTGGAAGTTTTACTTCTAAATAGTGAAAAGTTATAAACTAAATGCTTAAGAACAGGGATTTGATTAAATAAGTTACAAGAAGTTCCTATGAGGAAGTACAAAGCAAACATCAAAAATCGTGCTCTAGAACAGGGGTCAGCAAACTGCAGCCCACAGGCCAAATCTGGGGCACTGCCTGATTTTTTATGGTCCTTCAGCTGGGAATGCTTTTACACTTTAAATGGTTATATAAGCACTTACGTAATAGTCTCAATTTTGCTTCTTGGCCTGCAAAGCCTAAAATAGTATATAGCCCTTTAAGAAAGAGTTTGCTGACCACTGCTATGGAAGAATACTTAATGAGATGCAAAATTTTCTTTATATACATAGTTAGTAGAGGATACAGTGCTAGTGTCTAAGTTATCTATTACTATTATCTATTACTGAGTAACTGTCCCAGAATTAGTGGCTTAAGACCCTAACTGTTTTACCTGCTCATGATTCTTTGGATCAAGAATTTGGACAGGTCAGAGCAAGGATGTCTGGAGTCTCAAGATTGGGGGGCTATATGGGGTGGTTCTGTGGGTAACATATATCCAGGGTCTTAATGCTCTCCACTGGGCTCCTTAGTTCCCCATGTGGCCTTTCCATGTGGCTAGTCTGGGCTTCCTCACTGTATGGTGGGTTAGGGGTAGTTGAGCTTTTTACATTGCAACTGGTTTCCCCCAGAGCGAAAGTAGAAGGTGCCAGCCTTTTAAAGGCTAGGCATGTTTTCACTCTGCTGCATTCCATTGATCAGTGATGATCACAAGGTCAGCCCAGATGCAAAGGGCTTGGGAGAATGTTCTACCTTTTGATGAGAGGAGCAACATAATGCATGGGGTGGGGACAAGAGTGGTACCTGTCTTTAGAGACTGTCACAGTGTGTAAAAAAAAGTACATACACATAGGTACATATCCACATTCATGGGCTCCTAGTAATGACCATGAGAGCAACTTTCAGGGGATACTAACATGAAAAAGAACAGCCTTACCTATTTTAGAAATCTGCAGTAGTTGTCTCTTATGTGCTTACCTATCATCTTTTGAACAACTTTCTAGATTTGGGTGGATGAGCCAATGTATAAGAGAACTCATATTTTCTTGCAGCTAGAATGCGAGCACGTGAAGGTATCACTTAAAAAAACCCCAAAACAAACAGATTAAGAAAGTTTGAGCTCTGGAGCCAGACTGTCCAAGTTCAAATCTCAACTCTGTCACTGACAGATTATGACTTTAGACCAGTGATAGAATTTTTAAGTGCTATAGTTCCCTCATCCAGAAGAAGGGATAATCAGAAAATAATCCTGTAGGGTTGTTGCGAAGCTTCAATGGGTTAGTTCTTGTCAAGAGCCTAGAACAGTGTCTGGCATACAGCGAGTGCTCAGTAAGTGTTAGGATAGGGCCTGGACTCTGCCCATCAGACATCAGCATAAAACTTCAGTTCAGATGTGGACACCACAAGACAGCAGCTGTGGGGCTGTGGGGCTCAGAGTTGCTGGCACATGCTACATAGGCATACAGCTTTTCCCTCGTCAAAGATCCAAGCGGAATCAGTGGTAGGGGCACTTACAGTAAATCCCAGCTCCAGGCATTTATACTCAGCAGGTGTTTTCTCCACTGATCACTTCTCTGTGGTTTTGGGCATTATTCCTGGAAGCTTCAACGCTTAATATGTTTTTTTTTTCAGCTAGTTCAATGATTATGTGAACTAAAATATCTTTTTAATAAATTCTTTTTTTCCTCCTAAGCTAACCAAGTGGATTCTGTTGTTTGTAGTCAAGAACTGTGGCTGATGTAACCGTGGCATGGCTTCAAGGGTGCCGGGGGTGCCTCCTGGGCTGTTTTTTGTGTTCGATATTCCAGCATCAGGGATATTCATTCCTTAAAGATATTCTCTTACACATTGTATGTCAACACATGCAAATCCTGGAAGGGAGATATCACACACAAAGTCTTCAGTTATTAATAATATTATTAGTATTGTGTAATGTGCCTTCTATGGATCTAGGGGAGCTAACTTGGATTCCTGCCTGAGCATCTTGGGCCTGGAATCAGATCTGTTCTGCTCAAATTTGCTCCTCTCTAGTTCTCCAAAACTGGGCATGTGACATGGCCTTGTCTTATCACATTTCCAGAATTGCCTGATAATGACCAGAACTTCCTTTTGTCTAGAATGTTTTGCATTTTTTCCCTTGGGTGACATAAAATTTATATAATTTTTGTATTTGTCTGATGCATTTAGGTGAAACAAGTGAGTAGATCTAAGAGATGCCTTTGATGTTCAGATTTGGAACATACCAACATCCATCTAGAACAGTTTCAGTAGTCACTGGTAGGTATTGTCAAAAGATGTCAAGAATCCAGAAGAAGAAAATGCAAACATTTCTGGCCTAGATGTGAAGCTTGGATAGCACACTGAATCCAGCCTTGACGGCATGTGTGATAGTTGTAAGGGGAGAGGGCTGAAACTGGGAGAAGATTATAAAAGATTTAAATGGGAGAGGAATTTTTTTTTCTGGGAAAGATGGGATGTTGTATAAATTGAATGTTCACCTTTGAGCTATACGGGAATAAATTGCCAATGCTCATGATGTTGCAAGACTCATAACATCAGTATAATTTCTTAAGATTCCATGAGGCAACAAAATATTACTATTTCTATATTAGTCCAGGAATACCCAGAGGGGTTCATGATGCCACTAACAATGAGTAACAACTCATCTCGGGGAGATGAGTCCATTAGGGCTTCTTAAGATGTTTGCTGGCTGCAAGATGGCGTTGGCTCTGTGGATGGGGACAGGGAGATATGGATGAGGCACTTGGGCAGCCAGCAGATCAGAGTGGTATTGACCAGGGTCTGGGCTAGGAACAATGGAGAATGGGTTGAGGGAGGGCAAAGCATAGCGCTACAGTGAATGAGAAAGGCCCTAAAAACAATATAAGAGCTAGTTGGAGATACATTTCATGTATTCAGTTCACATTTACTAAGATCACTCCTGCTCAAATATTACAGAGGTCTGTGTGGCTTTTCTGTTGTCTTCCAATTGAGAGCATTTCTATGGAACTTTGCTTCTAAGTGAGAAGAATTGGGACCCGGAAATCAGAATTTTTAAACTTGAGTTCTTAGATTCATTTTTTATCTGTGTGTCCTCAAGCCTGTTGGTTCACCTTGTTACATCAAAAAAGTTGCATCTGTAAAATAAGAAAATAGTACTCATTTTATACCTGGGGCTCTTCGATTATGATATGAGATGGCACTGGAGAATTATTATTAATTTTGTTCGGTGTGATAAGGATAAATGCCATGGTGCTTATAATTTACTAAAATACTTCAGTGAAAAAAGGTAGATGTATTACAAGATACTCATACTGTGAAATCCAAGAGATGGTTATTCAGGTTAATAACACTACTTCTCTCTGTGTTTAAAATTTTCCGTAACTAAAAGAAAAAATACCCATCTTACTTAACAAAAAAATAGCCATCTTACTTAACACACAGGATGGCTATGAGGATCACATGAGAAAATAATGGAAAATGTTTTACAAGTGGTGGAGCACTAAACAGGTGTGGGTTATAGTTCTTCTCATTGTTCTTATAAGGGAATGATAAACAGTTATTCCATCTCTGCTCTTGTCTGGATGAGTGCGCTTTGTTTCTCTCTTTTCCTACTTTCCTCACCTATTCCAGAGGCTCAAGGCTGGTAATATTTTCATTCATTGTGCAGAATGGAGCAACAAAATCCACAAAGATCACTGGGGAAAGGAAGGGTTTGGGTTTCAGTCCTCTCTCTACGTGGGGAGTGGCTTCTGAGGTGGTCAGCTAATTATAACGTATCATGCCTCCATTTCCACTTGCCAGCTTGCCAGCTTCTGGAAAGACCTCCATGCTTGATTCTAACAACTAATGCTTTTGGTCGAAGAGAGAAGAAAATGATG
Source organism: Leptonychotes weddellii (assembly GCF_054177405.1). NCBI lineage: Eukaryota > Metazoa > Chordata > Mammalia > Carnivora > Phocidae > Leptonychotes > Leptonychotes weddellii. The sequence continues at coordinate 86,857,178 of NC_138374.1, forward strand.
CAGGGCTAATTACTGAGGTCTTGTGGGATTACCTTTTAGCCCTTTATCGTCATTTTCCTCAGAAGTTTAAATCCTTTGGAAAGAGAGCATTTGGGGCAAGTATATTGGTACAATATGCCTGTAGGGACATTTGTTCTCTTCCCTTTCCCCAAACTCCAAGGATTCGTCCTAAGAGTGGAATGCAGCTCCATTTCCCCCTTCAATTTTAATGAAAATAAATTAATGAGCAACATGCTATACTTTGCAATTTTGTTCTCTTTTCATATAGACATAAATTTTTCTGAGCAGTTGGGAGCACTGTACTTGGTAAGAAAAGACACTTTATATTTAGCTATTTGCATATTAATGCTGCTATAGCATCCTTCATATGGCTGATGTATCAGTGACACCAGATATTAAATTTCTTGCTCTCTTGTACTTTGAATGAAACTATGACTTGGAGAGAACAAATTCTCTAGGCTGGCTAGAAGCCAGGCCTCTCTTTCTTTCTAAACCACTAGCACAGTGGGACTGTGGATAACCTTGAAAAATCATTTTGCTTCTGCAGCTTCTCTCTCTACCTTTGTGAAATTAGAGCAATGGTGTGTTCAACTCGTTTCTTTCCTTGGGGGAATATGACTAATGGGAAGGGTGTTTACAGAGTACTTTGGTTGCTTTAGAGAAGATGTTCTATTCAGGGCAATAATAGAAAATCTTACAAGTCATGAGACCTCTGGGTGATATGTTGTCTGCATACAAAATATTCATATTATTGTTTTATATTTTGCAAATTAGATCTCCCTAGCACAACTGGGATTAAATTGGATGGGCATTTTTTTTTTTTAAATTCTTGGAAGCCATGCTGTTGTATTGTTTGAAGAATAAAAATATAAATCCTCGGGCGCCTGGGTGGCTCAGTTGGTTAAGCAACTGCCTTCGGCTCAGGTCATGATCCTGGAGTCCCGGGATCGAGTCCTGCATCGGGCTCCCTGCTCGGCGAGAAGCCTGCTTCTCCCTCTGACCCTCCCCCCTCTCATGTACTCTCTCTCATTCTCGCTCTCTCAAATGAATAAATAAATCTTTAAAAAAAAATCCTCAACCAGTGATATAATAATGATAAATAAGATTGACAAAATACATGAAATAATAAGGGGGTTGGAGAGAAAAATTTTATGAGAAAAAAATCAGAAAAGCTATTCAGTTGATCATTCCTAGCAGAAAATCCCTGTGAGTAACTAAGCATCAAGCACTCTCCTCAATGAGTTCCACAGCCCACTTCTTAGGTTGGAAACATGAAATCATTATGAGAAAGCCTCCAGACTTTGATTATCAAAATGGAATGTATTTTATAGCCAAAACTGATGACTTAACATGAAATAAACTATAACCCTTGCTAACCAAGTATACTTCTATATTTGGTTTTTGAGAAGAAGAGGCAAAAGACCAAACTGATATCAGATAACTGTTTTGAGGAGACATTTTTGGGGCAAGCTCTTTAAAGTGTGATGAATCCTAATTATCAACCTCTTCAAAAATCTACTTGTAATTCTATAGGGTGATACTATTCAGCACGATGGTCCTGAGTTGAGAAGTCACAGAATCAAGATCAAGGCTGTGGGGACCCCCTAGAGATTACTAGACAGACCTCTCTCCTCTACAGAAGATGAAACTGGGGCTCATAAAAGCCCTCATTAAAATATATTTAATGTACTGTGCAAAGGATTTGTTCCCTAGTTCAACAAATATTTATTGAATACCCACTATGTTTCAAGCAAACATCTATTGATTACCTCCTTTCTGCCAGGGGATGGATAATAGTTCTCAAGCAGAATAGGGATAATAGGAGAGATTACATACAAATAATTAAAGGGCGGTAAGCTATTTTTCAAAGAGCTATGGAAAATAGAGTATCCCACTATTTCTCACACAAGAAATAGCCTAGAACAGTATTTCTTAAACTTTATAAAATTTTCTGATCTATAATATTAGGGGTCTCGGTAAAAAATTCTTGGTGATATAAGGTTAGGAAATGATGCATAATTTTTTCTTGGAGATTTACAGTGTACAATGTACAGAAGCTCTGCAGTTAAAAAAAATGCTTCTCAAATTTGAGCATGGACATCATCCTTTGACCCAACCCTCTTCCCATCTTTCCTTTACTCCTCTGCCCCCTTTCCCCCTCTTCTCCTTCTCTACCTTCTCCTCCCTCCTCCCTCTCCTCTTCTTCTTTCTCCTCCCTATTTTTTCTAGAACATTTTTTACATCTCACAGAACTCTCAAGTTCTATGGGACATTGTTTAGGAAGCTCTAAAAAGTGTTTTAGCCATTTCTCAGCTAACCAGAAA
>NC_138374.1:86860001-86882577 GCF_054177405.1 Leptonychotes weddellii
GTCTCATTTTAAAGGGTCTACAGTCTACTTGGAGATACAAGTCATATATAGAGAAATCTAACCATGGAAGGGCTGCTTCCTTACTTCATTTTGTTACAGCTCACGTGTCAACCCTTAAAGAGGCTATCACTGACCACTCTACAGCAAGTAATACCAATACATACTTTATCCCTTTTCCCTGTTTTATCTTTTTTTTACATGGAACTCACCACTACCTGGCAATTTATATCTGTTTGTTTGTGTTCTGTTATTTGCTTATTGCTTTTCCACTCTACTAGGTTTCTGTTTTATGAGGCTTTTGGCTATTAATTATTATATCCTAGATGTCTAAAACAGTAGCTGGTACATTAAATATTTGTTGAACAAAGACATGAATGGTGTATGTAGTACATGTTCAGGGAAAACAAACTTTTTATTTTCTGAAAGCATAGAAAATTCTGACCAGAACCCCCAAGAAGATAAATTATTATGCATACTTGCTCACCTCTTAAGGATGGGTGAGAAATTCTGGGTAGTGGACAAGCAGCGATGAGGGAAAATTCTTAATTTTAAGAATTAACCCTCTTTAGGATACTTAAGACAGAGTTTGAGATGGGGTAACAAAAAAATACATGGTTGGGTCTGCCAACTCAACCCCCCCACACCCTAGTAATATGCACTGATTGGTATGTCCATAGAGGTTTAGAGAGGCATCTAAGGAGGAAATCTACAAAACAGGTAGTGGTTTGGAAGGAAAGATAGGAAGGCTTATTATCAGCTGAGAGCAAGTGAGTGGAACGGAATCCTTCAAAGGAGATTCCCCAGCCCCTCTGGGTTGCAAGACTTACCACATGTGCCAGCATGCCATTCTTCTTAGAACAAGGCCGGCAATTTGCTGACTGTATTTTGGGGCCACGTCACTGGATTTGAAAGTGGGTTCTAAGACTGGATCCTTTCTTTTATTTTCATGCAGTTATGGATAAACACTGAATTTAATTTTATTCCTGGAATTTAAAAAATTAGGTAATTTTGGTAGTTCATAAAGCCCAGAAACCATGACCTCAGCACCTCATTGAAACTGGAGCAGGATGGTTTCAGTGGTTTTTGTTCAGGGTGTCTTATATGTTGGTAAAGCAGGAGCTAGGGTCTTTTGACTCTCTGGATGTCCTTCACAGACTGAAACAAATGAAAGACTCTTGGGAAATTTTCCAATGCTGTAGGAATGATGAATTTTGTTCAGTGTTATAGAGAGACTGAGAACATGTAAGAGAAAAGGCAGTGGAGGTACAGAGGTAGAGAATGGGTAGGTTCACTTGGGTTGCTCTTAGCAAACTGTCCAAGCTCTCCCTCTCCTTGGCCACAGAGGACTGTGGTGTTTGACTTTACCTGTCACACGGTCCAGCTGTTTCCGGAAGATACCACTCATGCTTTCCATTGAACAGTCCTGTTGTTATTTCTAGGTGATATTGAGCAGCACTGTATCCCCTTGCAGGCATCACTCCACTCTACAGCTGGCTGATGTTAATGAGGTCAATCTTGTGGGTTCAGTTCTGCTTCATTGACTTTGCATGAAGAACTCGACTCTCTTCAGTGGGCAAGACCCTCAAGCCTGCTCAGGGCCTTCATGCATTTGTGCTGTTACTCCTAAGGGGAAAAAGCTGGAGTACTACTTGTCTCCAGAAGAGAAGCAAGGAATGTCCTCTTTAGCCCAAAGGGCAGGCCCATAAATTATTAATGATTTGAATTAGAAAATGTAGCTTTAGGCAAGAGGGAATGTATTTGTGAGAAGAGCCCTGGGCTAGAAGTTTGTGATCCTGCCCTCCCTCTGGTTTGACCGTTGTGTATGTGTTTGTGTGAACGCAGGCCTATCACAGAGCCTCTAGGTCCTTGTTTGCTCTTCTCTAAAATGAGGAAGCTGGTTAGTGCTTCTCAGCTTTTTCAACCAAATTACCTTTAATAGAAAAGAGTAAAAACATCTGGATAAAATTGCTGTATGTGATGGTACCAAATTGTTCATGAGTTCTCTTTTGCCTACAGGATGTTACAAATTCTTCCACTTGACATTATAACCTGGTTCTGATTTATCCTTCTATGCTGCTTTGACATTACTCCCTTCATGAATGTACCTTTCCATGCACGCCCATGGTTTTCTGCCTTTGTGCCTTCCCTTCATTGTCCCCCCAGCATGGAATGTCCCTGTTCTTTCCCCTACACTTCTACATGCTATGCATTTCTTAAGGCCTGGTTCAAATGCCATTTCCTTTGCAAATTTGCTTTGATTCCCTTAGAAAGAATCTCTTCTCTTTAGCTTAACTATGCCTCTCATGTGGCACACACTCTCGACTTTGTTTTTGTATTTGTTATCTTATCTCCTCTGCTAGTTTGTGTTTTTCTTGGGGATAAGCATGTCTTCTTTTCCATTTTGATACTTACCCACGAGTTCCAAATCTAGCACAGAATCTTGTGCATATTGTATTTCCATTGAATTTTGTTGAATGAATAAATAAATAAATAAATAAATAAATAAATAAATAAATAAATAAATTTAGCCTTAATGTCAAGAGACTATTGGTGGAACAACAAAGATCCATCCGAATTGCTGGAAAAATAACTTAAAGAAATCGCCCTGTTAGTCTTTCATTAATACTACAGCCTTTAAGAAGATTACGTACATAATGTTTACTTAACCTTTCACAATTTATAAGTTCTTTTTTCATATATGATTATATCTCTTTCCTAAGGCAGCATATGTGGGTACATATACTGCAATATAATTTTGATATTAGCCACCTGGAGTTAGCTCAGACTTCAGAAGTTAAGATCATAGTTTCCAACAAGACTGCCTTCACTTAAGTTGCTAGCTGAAAGTTTGGGAGCCCCAGGCCACCTTCACTTGTAAGTAACAGGCTACAAATTGAGGATCCTATGACCCCCTCAGGTTTGACATTCACTAAAATGACTTACAGAATTCAGGAAATTGCCATAATTACAATTGCAGTTTCATTATAAAGGATACAAATCAGGACCAGCCAAATGAAGACACATAGAGTGAAGTCTGGTAGGGTTTCAAACATGGGGTTGTCCTCTCTCAGGAGTCAGGGCATATCCCCCTCAGCACACTGATGTGTATCACCAGTCAGGAGGCTCTTCTGAATTCAGAGTTTTTATTGAGGCTTCACTAGGTAGACACAATCAATTAAATCATAAGGCATGTGATTAGACTCAATCTCCAGCTCCCTTCTTTCTCCAGTGGCTGGAAGGTTGGGCTGATAATATGTGGCTCAAAGCCCTAACCCTCTAATCACATGGTTGGTCTTTCTGGCATGATCATCCCCCAGCCTGAGTTATTTCCTTAGCAGATACTCAGAAAAGGTCCAGGAGACCCATGGATAAGAGACACCTTGTCAATCGGGAAATTCCAAGGGCTTAGAATGCTTTGTCCCAGCAACCTGGGACAAAGACCAGAAAAATTCTTTATTATACAAAAGTAGGAAATAGAATATTATCTTCTATCCAATATTACAAGTGGCATTGAGGAAGAAATGACATGACTAGTGTCATAAAGCTGCATAGTAATGGAGCCAGAACTCCAATCCCAAGCACCAAAAAATTCCCAAAAGACACTTCAAGTGTCTTTCCACTGCACCGTGATGGCTCCCTTACAGAAAGGGTAATTTTGCATTATCATTGTCATTTTATCCTTCAAACTCCTTGAGTAGCTGAATGTGACCTGAATGTTCCCTTGGAAACCATAATCACTGTTCCCAGTGGTTATCAAGAGCTCCTCCTCCTTTTGTCTGGGGCCCATCGATACAGAAAGTGTGAAGTTGGCAGCCCATTGACCAGGAGGCCCATTGTACACACAGTTTTGCAGACTTTGAAGGTGAGATACAATCCAGAGCTGCCCTCTTTGTTGAGCCATGGGGAGCAGTGGAGCAAAAGAGTCATAAATGTTCAATTTTTGTGTCTTTTTTCTGTAGGAGAATCTCCATTCAAGATTAGAGCATTTGTTATTGAAAGCTATCTATCTATCTATCTATCTATATATCTATCTATCTATCTATCTACCTAGTCTATCCATCTAATCCCCCCCCCAGCCCTCACCCCAAATCATCTATCTGTGGCCCATTTTCTAACAACTCTGCAGACTGAGTGTGGCTGTGGCCTACTTTTTGTAGTGGGGAAGGAGGAGTAGGTAAGGTGGAAGATCCCAGGCATGGCTAAAATGCAAATTGATGCCTTTTTTGACATTGCTGTCTTCTCCCTCCCCTGCTTCTTATTAGCCCCCCTCCCCTAGTGCTTCCTAGTCCTTTTTTCCTTCCCCAGTTTTCAGAGTGCCTTTTTACTTCTTTTCCTACATGAAGTCATCATCCTTGGTATATAACACTTCCTGTATGTCAGGTACAATTCTATGTGTGTGTATCTATTAACACTGTGATCCTCACTATTATTAACCCATTTTACATATGAAGAAACTGAAGCAAAGAGATGTTTTGTGAACTTTCTGGGGCCTCTCAGCTGGTTAGTGGTTGACCTGGGTTTCAAACCTTGGCATCCATATGAAATAGGGAAACTGAAGGACTTCATAAAAAAATCTTTTTGTTCCTTTTCCTGCTTCTATTCTTGATAAGACCTGACCCCCACTTTACACATGCCTCATAATACGGATAGCACATGTCCTCCTCCTTGTAAGGGACAAGGAGTTAGTGATTTCTAAGAAAGGATCAGGTGAAAATGAGCAGATGAAGCCATCATGCGTGCATTCCAGAGCACCAGAGTGCTGGACATCTAGGTACCAAGACCCCCTGGCTCCAAACAATAACACCTGGGCCCTTGTCTTTGTTCTAACTGGTTTCTGTATGTCTGTGAAGAAATGTACGCTAGACCACAAACCTCAATTAAAAACCCCAGGCCCTAAACAAAGAAGAGACTCTGCTTTCCTTTCCAAAGTCTCCCAGGCACCCTGTCTCTACCTGTACTCTCTCTCTACCTTCAATAAGCTCTGTTCTCACCTCCTGGATGCTGACTTGAGTTTGATTTCTATCCTGCCTGCAGCAGGATCCTCTCGCTGGTCCTGTGGGAACCCCTCCAGGTCCCTGGACTCACCTGCTGGTGTCACAGATAGCCAGGTCTGTACTCTCAGCCATTCCACTAAGCTGCCTTGATTAAACAAAAAGAACTTTACTTTTGAAAGTCTATGTGAATTTGGCTTAAATTGCTCTCTTTATTCCTTAAGGCTTGTGTGACCTCGGCCAAGTTGTGTAAACTGCCAGAACCTCAGTTCATTATCTTATAGACAGGGTAAACCAACCCTTCTTTGATTTGGTACCACCAGGACAGAATGAAAAACAATGCCCTGTGCATGAATAGTATGCTCTCCACTCACATCCATTTCTCTTTCCCCTTTAACAGAGGAGTGGAAGGACCTCTAGAAGGGATTGCTGCATTCCTTCTGAGACCTGTGCTCAGCCTTGGGCATGCAGTCAGGTTGCCATCTTCCAGACAAGCCACCACCCCCTCGCCCAAAAAAACCCCAGCCTTCTGAAGCTGCACCCAGCAAGGAGCTGGGGCTCCTTATCACACCACCACAGCTGTGCCCAAGTCACTGCAGAGGAGGACCTGGCTTCTTTCTTTTAACAACGATTTTCAAGGAAGTAAGCTGCAATGCCTGGAAAACCCAGATAGGTCAAGTTAAAAGTACAGAACGCTGTTTCACTTTCCCTGGGGCTATTTTCCTCTCTTTCTGTCTATGGCACTTATGGTCCCTGCAGCAGATGGATTGTGGGCAAGAGCCTGTGACATGGGTTTTTTCATCTGGGAATCTCAGTAGAGATCAAGGTGGGTCCTGATCTCACCCTGGCCTCAACTGTAGTGCTCAGCACAGTGGCCAGTGGTTGTGAGGCCTGTGACTGGAAGTTTACCTCTTTGGGTTTCACTGCCTCTACAGAGACTTTTCTTATCCCTTAAGGCCGAGCTCAAGTTATACCTTGACTGTTGAGTTTCCTTGTTCTACCCAACACAAACAATTGCCAGTTTCTTTGATTAAACTCTCTTTGTTCTACTTGAACTTTGGTGTTTAACTGACTGTCTCAAGGGTTAACAGTGAGCTCCTTGAGGGCAGGATCATTGCCTTATTCCTTTCTTTGTTAAGTGGCTAGACCCTTGCTCAGTACTTACCAATTTCTGATATGTGATTGTTGAATTGAATGGTTGTACATGCCTGCCTGCTTTTGTGCCTCTGCACAGATCCGTATCATTCCAGAACTTACTCCTGTCTGGGAAATCACTGAAGGCATTTGGGCCATTGGTCCTAAGGAGTTTCCTTGACCTCCTTTTAATTTTTCTCTCCAAATACCAAGGCAGTCCAGCAGAGTCAAAGAGGAGTGAGGTTGGGAGCAGACAGACCTGCTTTAGAGTTGTGATTCTGCCATTTACTCCTGCCCTGACGCTGGGCATGTGCATCACCATCTCTAAGCCTCATTTTACAGTTGTGAAATGGGGCAGTGGGTAGCCAGAGCTGCTGAGAGCCCATACAGCAGTTGTGTGGATTAGAGAAGGGAACCCCCTGAGGCCTGTGTGCCCTGAGCTTGGTGAGCTGAGTGTGAGCTGGATTTCAGCCTCCAATTGCTCCCTTGGCTGGTATACCTGCAAACCATTCAAGGATGCTTTTTTTTTTTTTTTAAAGATTTAATTTTTTAAATTTTTAAATGTAATCTCTACCCCAATGTGGGGCTCAAACTCATGACCCCAAGATCAAGAGTCGCATGCTCTACTGACTGAACCAGCCAGGTGCCCCTCAAGGCAGCTTTCAAAGGACTTCCCTCACATGGTTGGCATGAAGGCTAAAGGAGGTCATGTGGATAAAGAGCATGCAGAAAGCAGGGCGTGAAATTGCTTTACTTTTTGGTGACCCAGGCTCAAATAATACCATGCCATCTAGACTATACGTCTACCTTCCCCTGACCACCTCCAGCCCCACCAACCCCAAGCCCTCTATCCATCCCATACTGTGGAAAAGTCCTGGGCCACACCAGATCAGCAGCAGTTTGTCACTGGAGTCCCATGTCTCCTCTGTGGGTGCTGTGCCCCAGCTCTACCCCACTTCAGGAGCCCTGAGCCACCCTTCCTTCTCCTTCTTCTTCCCCCTCACTCAAAGAGATTCTGTTTCTGGAAAGAAGTCGATCTCAGTCATTTGAGACTTTGAGCTTTTCCTTCTTTCTAATTGTGGATTAGCAGCCTTTCTCTGCTGTTGGAGGTAGCTCCGGCGTTACTGAACATATGTGGTAGCTATTTGGGAAATGTGGATGCATTCCTGGATCACAAAGTACTTGCTTCTTCTGAGGCATAAGGCAGATCTGAAAATGGACCCTACAGGGGTGAAACATATTCTCCTGGATAGATAGATACATGATATTTTGATAATCATATCTTTACCAGACCCTAAAATAAGCCAATGAACTTTATTTATTTTTATTTTTTAAAGATTTTGTTTATTTATTTGACAGAGAGAGACACAGCGAGAGAGGGAACATAAGCAGGGGGAGTGGGAGAGGGAGAAGCAGACTTCCCGCTGAGCAAGGAGCTCGAGGTGGGGCTTGATCCCAGGACCCTGGGACCATGACCTGAGCCAAAGGCAGACTCTTAACCGACTGATCCGCCCAGGCGCCCCAAGCCAATGAACTTTAAACTGAGCAACGTGCACACCAACATTCCTTCTGTATCCCTGACTCGATCCCATTACCAGCTTCACACAGGCCTGTTTGTTTCTCTCTCCTGTTCTCTGATCTCTCCTGCTTGTCTCTAGAGAACAGTCAGGATTGCTCACGTCTTTGTCCCTGAAGCTCTTATTTTCAGACCAAGTAGAGAGAGTGGGAGGAGAGCAGAGGCTAATTTCATCCCGGCTCCCTGATGTGCCCTGAATCCCAAACAGGAGCCACACAGAAGCACACTGGGACTGAGGTTTCAGGACACTAGGATCTCCCATACTGCTCCAGAATCATAATTGGAGGTGTGAGGGGATTGCTAATGGAGGACAAGATTGCAGAGCTTCCTCGACAGTGGTTCTGATGCAGGGAAGGTGCCGGCATTTTTGATGTTTTACGTCCCAGGAGACAAAGCAAACCATGAATAAAGACATGAAAGGTTTATTGAACGGTAGCTAGCCGTTCCCACATATCTCAGCTCAATGTACGCATTTTTTTAATGCCACGTTTTACTGTTAGTCTGTTGTCAGTGTGGCAGGGTGACTGGACACTAGGTCCTCAAAGGAGATGATCTGGATTTGAATCTTGTCTGTGCCAATGTGGGCAAATTACTTTGTATGTTCACGTCTCAGGGTTCTTTTCAGCAGAGTGTAGGTAGTAGGGGTACCTACTTTATCAGATTATTATGAAGGTTCAATGAAATAGTGCATGCAAAATGATTGGCAAAATGCCTGGCATATTATAAAAGTGCCGGTAATTGTTAGCTGGCTGTTACTATGAGGGATAACAGTGACAACCCAAGGGTTCTCTTTCAGCCTGGGGAAGGTTCATCTGAAACACAATTTTACGTCCAACGTATGAATCGGAATTAGGGAGAGGCTTTCCTTCCTTTGCTAATTTGCTGCAGCACCATGTTGTGGAATTCCTATCATTCGATCCGAACGCAAAGTCCTGGATGTTAGTTCTGATTCCGTCGTTATGAGGCTGGAATCTTGGGCCCTTCAAATAAGGGGTCGTGCCCTTCCTTCTCTAATCTGCAAAACCAAAGGGTCAGGTGAGATGAACTCTGTGGCCCTTTCCAACTATGAAGCCTGCCATTCTTTGTTCCCACTCAGCATCTCTGGCTCCAGGAAGAGGTTGAGTCTGGACTCTGATCCTGATGGCTGCTTGGCATGTTGGTGAGTAGTGGGGGTGCCTGGGTTGCTACCCTTCCTGCCTTCGATCACTCACATTTTTCTCAGCAGATTGAGCCACTGAAATAAGGGTCCTGTCAGCTTGAACTTCACATCCTCACCCGGGCAGGCGGCATTACGACCCTGGGTCTCCCAGGCACACAGTTCAACACTGACAGCTTACTTCAGAGAAGCCAGAGGCCTCGGTGGGTCTCTGTTGCTGCCCACTATCTCTCGTTTCCTAGCTCTGGTGGGGTCCAGAGTGTTAGAAAGTGAACGTGAGACACCTAGTCTGACTCCAAAGCTGTGCTCTTGGGCAATCTGCTTTGCTGTGTTAGCAATACTGAACCACCATTCTTAAGGCTCTGACAATTAGTCCATGGACCTATGTTAATCTAGGGGAATGGACTATGTGAAAATTAGTCCATGTGCACTAATCTGCCTATAAAACAGAAATAAGACATCAAAGAAACAAGTGCAGTGAAACACACATAGCCCATGGGGCCCTAGAGTCATTTATGGTAAGAATTTCCTCCACTCTGGGGTCAAATGGTCCCCAAAGAAGTCAGGGCTACACTTTGACACATGGTGAGGGCATAGTGGTTTTTGTCCTTGTGTTAGGGCACAGAAGAGGTGACTAGCCAGGGAGGCCCATGGCACTGACTTGTGTCACCCCGAGCTCCCTCCCCAGGGCAATTCCAGGAGCACTTGTCTCAGTTTCCTCCAAGAAGCAATTGTGGTAATTGGGCTGCCCTGGTGGTGTCACAGGTGGGCACCCCCCGAATGGACAGAGAGCACTGTGGGGGATATTGGGGACCACTGTCACAGGTTCCATGCAGTTAGAGTTTTTCAGGGGCTCTTACAGTCCTCCCGAGCAGGGTCAGACAGCACTGTACACATTGGCTTTTGGGGTCATAGGGTCAGTGGGTCTAAGCAGGTGCAGTTTTCTTGTCTGTCTGACTGAGAAAACACTCCCTAGGATGGTTCTTGTTTGGTCCTTAAACCTTGAGAGGTACAAAGGAGTCCTCAGGTGGCTCTTCTAAAGAATAAAAAGTTTGGGGGCAGTGGTTGCTCCCAGAACCTATGGATGCATGGCTTCTCAGTGTGCTCATCATGTGTATGGAACCCAGGTGTTAGCTCTGAGTTCAGACATGACTTACCTCCAACCATTTACCTGGAAATCCAGCGCCTCTCCTAAGATTTCTGCAATTTCACGGAAGGCTTATGTTTTGTCACTATTTCTAGCTCTGAGCTTCTGCTGCCAGTGAATGAATTTCGTTTCTAGATCATGCCGTGTGTACAGTTTCTGTTCCACACTGGGCAGCATGGCTAAGGGAACTCAACTGACTTCTTTGACCACACACGTGCATGTGCATGTGCGCGCGCGCACACACACACATAGTTTTTGTGTGTCTAGCAGACTTCACTGAGGGACTGAAGGCTGGGAGAAAAGGCAAAAAAGTGTGACATTTCGAGCAACATAACAACTTCAGATTCATTATGAAATGCCCTTGTATTGAATGAAAGTCCCCTTGGACCGTCCACCCTCATAGTTGGCCATCCCCTCTCTCCCCTTGCTTCCTATTTATTTTTTGGTTTGTTTACTCCAGGGTTCCATCTTTTTTACCGGTGATTCCCCAAACATAGTTCCACTTCTTTCTTTCTTTTTTTGGTTTCTTTTCTTTTGTTTTTTTTTTTAAAAAGTTTTTATTTAAGATGGCTCCATTTCTAAGGGGATTCTGATGCCAGATGTTCAGATCACCCCACACATTCCAATACGACATTGAGAGGAGTCTTTGCCCAGAGCTGGTTTCTGATCTGGACAGTGAAACAGTGGTCAGTGAAGTCATACATGCTTCCGTCTATTTCACCTCCAGGCCATCATGTTCTATCCTTCCAAGGCACTCATGACCTTGTCTCTTCATGGCTGGAGCGGGTTACCCCTGGAATCTCACTAATTCTTAGCTGGTGTTTGCTTATCCCTGTCTGATATGCTAACTGATAGCCCTTCTGCAGTTCTGCCATCTGCTTTTATTCCCAAGGGTGGGGGATCAGCACTCACTTCACCTTCTTGTTCTGCCCTGCCTTCAGTTAGGGGAAGCCCATACCAACCCCTTTTTCCTTCATCTTCCCTTCTCTGGGTCCTACACCTGCAGAGACATTGGAGGCAAGGGATGTATATCCATGGTCTCTGGTGAGTGGATAGATGTCCGAGGACTCTCAGGCCAGCCAACTATCATTTTTCTGGGTCTTTTTTCCTGAGAGAAGTACTCCTACATGGGGTGTTTTTTCATGAAAACTTCCTTTTATCTTCAATTCATCAATTAGTAGGAACTTGTTGTGAATCTTCTAAATTTAGTAACTGTGTATTAGGTGCTGTAAACTATTATATTGTACCTAATATTGAAGTCTCCATGATATCTGTATTCCTACTTTACATCTAATCTGATCAGGGACTTATTGTTTTGGGGGAGTATAACTTAAATGTTCATTTTTGCTATGTGATGCTTATATAGTTTCTACAAACTTAGCCACAAGGTCTTATTTTGGCCCTGGAGGGCAATCTCATTGGTTTTTACATTGCTCAGAAACCAGTGAATAAGTTAATCTGAACACTTAAAATAGCCTAATGTCCTCCCGGAAGCAGTGCATAGTGGAGCTGAGTCATCGCAGGGAAAGTCCACATCTCAAGTGTTGCTGTGGTCAGAAAAGAGGTAAATCCCACAGCTTCATCGCATCAGAGTAGCCTGTGAACTTCAGAGGTCTCTGTCAGCAAAGACTGCAACAGAGCTGGGCTTGACAGCAGGGCCACTCGGTGACCCCATGTGGCCTGCTGTCTGGGTGCCCAGGCCTGTGTTCCATCCTGAAGATGGGGAGACAGATGGGTTTCCAAAATCTGTGATAAGATAGCATTGGGGCAGGGGTGTGTGGGGGAAATACCCATCACCTCAAATAGCCCAGACAGAAACTACTGCAGCAGAACAGAAGTTCCCTTGCCTTACCAGGTGTCTGCATAGAGTTGAGAGCTGGGCCAGAGGCATGTGTGTGTGTGGGGGGGGGGTGGGGGGGAGGCTGCTGACAAGAAGCAGAGGGTGGAGGTCCAAACTTCCTGTCAGAGGGGCTGGCAGGTGAAGTACTGGGGCTGATGGCTGAGGAAATGGAAGGAAGGCAGTACAGGCTGGTCAGGCAGAAGGAGGAGTGTTATCTGGTGGTTTGAGGTGGTTTTCTGGAGGGACGGCTTTCCCTCCACTTGGCAGGGAGCCGCTGGGTGATGGGGAGAGAGGAGGAAGCTGGGCTGTATGCTGAGTGTGCGGCTGGATGAGGAGGGCATCATGGAAGGGCTCCAATGCACATCGAGCTCACAGAGGAACAGGGGTGTCGCCAGGCCACACATGTGGAATCTGCCTTGGTCCACAGACTTGGGTGACTCACTGAATTTACCCACCTGACCTAGGGGGGCCTGCAGGGGGAGACTCAAAGGCATTGACTCAGATTTTAGTTCTGATGATCTCAGCTTCACTGTCACTTCCTCAAGGAGTCTTCCCCTCACTCATCACAGCAAATTAAGTATTCTGGACGCTATGAGCAGCTGTAATTTCCCTTATGGTTACAATCAGTCAACTCTGCATCCATCTGCTTATCCTCTATCCCCCCTCTGCATATCTATCCCATTCAGCACTGTCTCTCAAAGCCTGGTGTGGCCCTAATAATTATTTGTTGAATGAATGAATACATAAATAAGTGCTCACTGAGCACCAACGGTGTGCCGAGGCCAACGTGACTGCTTTGAGGAGATGACCTGGTGTGTCGGCCACTGGCTCACCCTGCAAGTGGCTTGCAGGCAGGTAGTGGAGTGATGTCAGGAATAAGGCAGGCACAGTGGGAATGAGCCCCAGGACAGGAACAAGGAGTTCTCAGGAGACGATGGCAATTAGTACCTCTTGTTTACAATGGTTAGTTACAAAGACTATGAATAAGCCAACTCATCAATCTTTGCAACCCGGCTGTGAGGGACCCCCGGTGAGCTTTATAATTTCATTTTTACAGAAGGGTAAACCAATAATCAGAGATGATCTGAGATTTGCACAAGGTGATGGTGTCAGATTTCCCTCCAGGACACTGATTTCTCATTCGTTTTGAGATAGATCTTGAGGAATGAGGGAAAATGGACAGGAATTGGTGGAAGGAATGGAAAGAGACATCCAAAGAGGACAGGACATTAGTAAAATCATGGCTGTTGAACGTTCCAGGATGTGGGAATCACAGCACCAAGAATATCAGGGAACATTCTAGGAGGAAATGTAGATCATGTAGCCCAGGCCCTTTATATTATAGATAAAGAAATTGAGGCCCAGAGAGATGAAGTTGAGCTTTCCACAGATGCAGAGCTGCTTAATGTGAGAGGGATTAGCTAGAAACAGGCTTTTGGCTGTTAAGCACAGGGCATCTGCCCCACAGGGTGAATCATTTGAAGCTGGTTCTATATTCTGTCTAGTTGGGGAAATTGGCCTTGGGAGGATGAGCAACTTATCTAAATTCACATTGCTACCGATGGGACTTAATCTGGGTCTTGGATGATCCAAGGCTGTGCTCTTAATAGCTTAGCTATGGTCTTCCAGGTCTTTCAAAATGGTTTGGAAGCTGTTTCATAGGGAAAGCATCCTAGTACAGAAGCCAACGGCTGAGCTGAAGCTGGCATCTATGTCTTGTGACGGAGCTGAAAGTTGGGCAGTTCCTTTCTCTTACATTGAAGAGTTGGTATAATTTTAAAGACTCAGAGAAGGCTGTCCTTCCTAATAAGGACCTGTCATAGCTTTCAGTTCATATCAAGAATTGTGTTAACTTGAATAAAGGTTTTTTATTTCAAGAGAATGCTTTCAGCATCATTCTGAAATAAAGGAGGCAACTCACAGCTTGTGATTTATCAACTCTAATTGTAACTTGAGTTGAGTTTTGAACATGTTGAATTTGAGGTAGAGATGTTGCATGAACCTCAGGACATATGAGCAATAATAAAGTTAGCTAATGTGTATTCTGTGCTGTCTCAGGGCCAGGCCCAGGGCACACTTATGTTGCCTTTTGCGATCCTTCAAATGCTTTATGGAGTACCTTGTGGTTTTACTCCCATTTTAAAGATGAGGAAACCGAGGCATCAGGTGCTAAGGACATTAACCATGGTGTGAACCCAAGCAGGCTGTCCACCCTGTTAACCAATATGTGGGTCCAGAGCTTAGGACAGGCGATGGAAAGTTTTAATATGGTTGATAATGAGAGACATTACTAAGAAGTGGAAACAGCCCATTAGGTCAGTACGTTCTTGATATTACTCTGTTTCAACCCCTGGGGTGGAAAACTGCAGCATTGTTTATTTTCAAGGTGCTTTCCTGGTCTAGTTTATGAAGTTTAGAAAAGTGTGGGAAATCCTGCCATTTTATCTCAAACACTTGCAAAACCTCATGCCACAAACCCTCAATTTGTCCTCTAGTCCCCACTTCCAGTTTCAGACTGCCTCCTGTGAGATTCTCTGTTGGCAGCTGTGATTTCTGGGATTCCATTTCCAGTGCTCTCTCTGAGGCTTTGCAGGTGGCTTAACTAAAGTGGACATGATGTGTCATTTAATGTCATGTCCCATGTCCAAAAAATCGTGAGGGTTTGATTACCTAGAAGGAAGGGAGGGAGGGAAATTATTATGAAAGGGCCCCCAGCACTGTCAAAAGTTTACCTGCTGCGTGGGGTTTGTGGCACCATATAAAGTCCCTGACATTTGGAGGTCAGCAGTTAACTGAAGAGGCTATGCTGTCTTCAGCAGGGCAAATTGCTGAGGTGGGTCTGTCCTCAGTCAAGAATAAATGGACGTTGTGATAGCTGTGAGAGCTACCAGAGTTTGTGATAGCAACCCGATGCCTCTGTGCTTATGTTAAAAATAAAAGTACTGTTGAACACTAAAGGGACTTCAAAGCTCCCCAAGAATGGAGTGCACTTGTGGGGAAGGGCCATTTTCTGTCACGCCCTGGAGAGTTTAAAGAGGGACTGAGCAAAGGGTATGCAGTATGGAGGCCGGTTTGATGTCTGTCACACGCAGGGAAGACGAAAGGTCTTGTGGAGGTTGCTTCTTGATGCAGAAGAGCACTGTGGGCAAAGACTTGCCGCCTCAGAATCCTGACCTTTACTTGTAAAGTTCTTCTCTCAGCGCATCATTTAACAAAATCCTACCCATTTGCTGAAAATAAAACAAAGCAAAGCAAAACAAAAAAACAAAACAAAACAACAAGCTCTTTACTGCTTACTTTCTTTCTCCATCTTCATCATCAGACTGCTTCCTAGAGGCATGGACTGTGACTCTCACTAGGTTTCCAGGACCTAGCTAGCTAGCATGGAGCCCTCAAGAATTGTCTTGAATGAAGAAGCTTTCCTCTATTGCAAGGAATAGGGTGGTTCAGTATTTGCAAATCAATCAACCTGATACATCACATTAAATAGAGAAAGGATAAGAACCATAGGATCATTTCAATAGATGCAGAAAAAGCATTTCACAAAGTACAACATCCATTCATGATAAAACCCCTCAATAAAGTAGGTTTAGAGGGAACATATCTCAACATAATAAAGGCCATCTATGAAAAACCCATAGCTAACATCATCCTAAATGGGGAAAAACTGAGAGCTTTCCCCCTAAGGTCAGAAACAAGACAGAGATGTCCACTCTCACCACTGTTATTCAACATAGTACCGGAAGTCCTAGACACAGCAATCAGACAACAAAAAGAAATAAAAGACATCCAAATCAGTAAAGAACAAGTAAAACTTTCACTATTTGCAGATGACATGATACTATATATAGAAAACCTGAAAGACTACCAAAAATTGCTAGAACTGACACGTGAATTTAGTAAAGTGACAGGATACAAAATCAATCTACAGAAATCTGTTGCATTTCTATACACCAATGATGAAGAAAGAAAAATTAAGGGATTAATTCCAGTTACAATTGCACCAAAACCCATAAAATACCTAGTAATAAACCTAACCAAAGAAGTGAAAAGACCTGTACTCTGAAAACTATAGAACACTGATAAAAGAAATTGAAGATGACACAAAGAACTGGAAAGACATTCCATCTCATGGATTGGAAGAACAAATATTGTTAAAACGTCTATACTACCCAAAGCAATCTACACATTTAATGCAATCCCAATCAAAATACCAATAGCATTTTTCACAGAACTAGAACAAACAATCCTAAAATTTGTACGGAACTGCAAAGACCTCGCAAAGCCAAAGCAATCTTGAAAAAGAAAAGCAAAGCAAGAGGCATCACAATTCCAGGTTTTTAGTTATATTACAAAGCTGTAGTAATCAAAACACTAGGGTACTGGCACAAAAATAGACACATAGATCAACAGAACAGAATAGAAGACTCAGAAATGAACCCACAACTATATGGTCAATTAATCTTCAACAAAGCAGGGAGGAATATGTAATGGGAAAAAGTCTCTTTGGGACTACATCAAAATAAAAAGCTTCTGCATAGTGAAAGAAATAACCAACAAAACTAAAAGGCAACTTACTGAATGGAAGAAGATATTTGCAAATGACATATCTAATAAAGGGTTAGTATCCAAAATATATAAAGAACTTATACAGCTCAACACCCCAAAACCAAATAATCCAATTTTAAAATGGGCAGAAGACATGAACAGACATTTCTCCAAAGAAGACATCTAGATGGCTAACAGATACATGAAAAGATGCTCAACATCACTTATCATCAGGGAAATGCAAATCAAAACCACCGTGAGATATCACCTCACACCTGTCAGAACGGCTAAAATAAAAAACACAAGAAACAATAGGTGTTGGTAAGGATATGATGAAAGAGGAACTGTCTTGCACTGTTGGTGGGAATGCAAACTGGTGCAGCTACTCTGGAAAATAGTTTGGAGGTTCCTCAAAAAGTTAAAAATAGAACTACCCTATGACCCAGAAGTTGCACTACTTGGTATTTACCCAAAGAATACAAAAATACTAACTAAAAGGGATACATACACACTGATGTTTACAGCAACATTATCTACAATAGCCAAATTATGGAACCAACACAAGTGTCCATCAACTGATGAATGGATAAAGAAGATGTGGTATGTATATATATGCACAATGGAATATTATTCAACCACAAAAAAGAATGATATCTTGCCATTTGCAACAACATAGATGGAGCTAGAGAGTTATGCTAAGTGAAATAAGTCAGTCAGAGAAAGACAAATGCCATATGATTTCACTCATATGTGGAATTTATGAAACAAAACAAATAAGCAAAGGAAAAAAAAGAGAGAGAGAGAGAGGCAAGCCAAGAAAAGACTCTTAACTATAGAGAACAAACTGATGGCTACCAGAGGGGAGGGGAATGCAGGGAAGGATTAAACGGGTGATGGGGATGAAGGAGCACACTTGTTGTGATGAGCACTGGGTAATGTATAGAAGTGTTGAATCACTATATTGTATACCTGGAACTAATAGAGCACTGTATGTTAACTATCTGGAATTTAAATATAAACTTAAAATGAAAAGAAGTCTTCCTCTAGAGCACTGCATCTCCCCTTCTTGCCTGATCAAGAATATCATTCCCTGTTGTTGCTTCTCTTTCTTCCATCAGATAAGTGATCCCATTCCCACAAAGCTTGGTCTTGGTCACATTCTACCCCCAAAGCCCTCTACTGCCTTGATTGGAGGTAGAGTCTCTTCCCCTCGCATGATGGGCAGGGGGACCTCATTGCCAATGATTCTGTTAATATTATGTGGTGATAGGAACACTTGTCCCAAGGGAGTCAAAGAAGCCAGAATGGAGATGGCGACTTAGCTTATCTACTTCTCAGTCTATAATAAAGATGCTGCTCTCTATGTGGCTGGGTTTCTGACTTGGTTTCCTATAGCCACCAAGAGAATACAGACAACCAGATGAGACTTTTTCTCCTAACCTACCTTTCCTCCTTTGGATGAAACATCTCTATTCCTACCAACGCAAGCCTCCCTCCAGGGCCCTGGACCCCATCCCCTTCTGTCTAATCAAGGATGTCACTAGAGCTTTAGTTCTACTCTCTCTTGCATCTTTCCTTCTCTTCTGGACTTTCCAATCAACACACAAATATGCTGTGCTATTTCCTGCCTAAAAACAAATTTCTTCAGGTGCCTAGGTGGCTCAGTCAGTTAAGCATCCAACTCTTGATTTCCTTGCAGGTCATGATCTCAGAGTTACGAGATCAAGTGCCGAGTTGGGCTCTGTTCTCTCTCTCCCTCTCTCTCTCTGTTCCTCCCTCTCTAAATAAATAAATAACCAAAACCAAATTTCTCTTGAACTACTAGCCCATTTCTCTGTACCCCTTATGGCTAAACTCCTCAAAAGAATTATTTCTACTAATTACCTCCACTTCCTTTTCTCACTTCTCTTGAACACATTACAGTCAAGTTTGTTTTTCCTTCACCATTCAAACAACTACACTAAAGCCTACTTGTGTCAAGGTCAGCAATGACTGGGATGATGATTTATCTTACTTTGTTCACATCAGTTCTGGTTTATGCCTGTTGTCTTGACATATTTTAATTATTAAGAACTTCTTCCTTTGCTCTTAGAAATGTTCTGATTTGGGCAAAGATTATATGGTCATTTTACCTACCAAAACCTTTCATGTCCCAATCCAATGGTGAGTTCCCATTTTTACTCCCCTGACCAGCTTATCTCACCCTCGTTCTGGAAATGCTGCCTTCCCCAACCCCAGGGCACTATTCTTTCTTCTCTCAACTCTCTGGAGGCTGTTTTTCAGTCTCTATGGGGGTCCTTGAACCTATTTTCAGGCTTTGGATGACCTCATTCAATTTTTAAAATTTGCTGGTATTGATGGCCAGAATTATATATTATATATTTGGTGCCTGGGCCATCCTCTGAACTCCAACGCAGTCTCCATTTGGATTTCTCAGAGGCACACCAACCTCTGCTCCCTGTTTTCTCCCTAGACCTCATCTCCATCTCAGTAAATGACAGCCGGCTTTCACCTCCTTGGGCCCAAATCCTCCAAATCCTGACCATCCTTGCCTCCTCTCTCTCTCTCATAGCTCCAGTCTAATCCATCAGTAAATCTGTCAGCCTTAAATTAAAAATATGTCCAAAATAGAGTCGTTTTCTCTCCATCGTTACTACTTTTTCTGTGGTCTAGCCCACCGCTGTATTTTACCTTCTTTATTTTGGTCACCTGCCAACCGGTCTTCCTGCCTCTACCTTGCCCCTCGCATCACTCACAGTCTAAAGGCCACAGAGACACAGCCTGGGTGATTCCTGTGATGGCCCATGAGACCCTCAGTGATACGTCCTGCTCTCTCTCAGCTCATAGACTCCCACTCGACCGCAGCCACCACGGCCTCCCGGGCCTTTGCGCGCACTGAGCATGCGCCCATGCCACCTCGCCGTCTTTGCATCTGCTGTTCCCTCTGGCCAGAGCTCTCTTCTCTTGGGTTTCCTTGTGGTCTCGCGTCCTCCTGTCTCTGTTCAAGTGTTGCCTTTTCACCTTTTCCTGACAGCTCTCACTCTGCTCAATAAAACTACCACAGCACCATTACTGCCCCTCAGGCACTCTCTGTTCTGCCTCACCCGGTTTTATTTAATCTGTGATACTTAAAACCACATGACACCATCTATTTGTTTTCTGTCTGTTCTGCTATAAGATCCGTTCACGAAGACAGGGACTTTATCTTCCTTTGTTCTAGGCTTTATCCCCAGCACCTAAAACAGTCACAGCCTGTGATACATATTTATTGAATGAAAGAACCCACAAATTGATTTCTAGCCTTACAAAATGAGATTGATGACACATTTTTCAAAGATTTCCTGATGTCCAAGAGTGGTACCCACTGGCAGTCATGAGAGATAAACATAAGATATTAAAAAAAAAAAAAAAGGACGATATAGACTCTTTTTGATTTAAAATGATGACACCACCACCAAAATGTCCCCCAATAGAAAATTTAAAAAAATTATGTCATACTTATATGGGGAATATTATATACCTATAGAAATGATTTTCAAAGGATATTTAATGGCCTGGGAAAGTGCTTACAATATAATACTAACAGAAAAAGAAAAAAAGATGCCAACTGTAGGGTCTCAAATATGTAAACACAAGTGTATGTTTTGGGAAGAAAAATACTGAAAGAAAATCCCCCAAAACATGAATAGTAGTGATTTCTAGGTGGTAGGATTATGGGCAATTTAAATTTTTAAAATATTTTATACCTTTCCTAAAATACTAATCATGAATATTTATTGTTTTACCATCATAAAAAATAAGTTCTTATCTACTTCTAAAGTGATTGCATCCCAGGCTCATTGAAGTAGGATACTCCCTTCGAGTTTGGGCAAGTATGGTAAAGGATTGATTTTGCTAGTCCTACACATTCTCTCCAACTCTAGGAAACCTAAAAGTGTGCATTTGGAAGTCAACTCTCTGAGGTTGGTAATCCCTGGCCTGAGAAAACACACTTTTGTGGTTCTTGGTGACAGTAATTATCTTTGCTCATTAAGACGAGTTCATTAGGGCTACTAGTTGATAGCACCTTGTTTGCCTTTATATAATGGGTAGCGGGCCAATCCACAATAATATTTAATACAGTAGACCTCTGGGTAATGCAGACTGTACATTTAGCTATTATTAATCTGGCTTTGTGAGGCTTTATTGTTAACATATCATTTCTTTTTCTCATGCTAGCCTGGTAACATTTTTGAAGTCCCTCTTTCAGTTACTAGAAATAATAGTTTAAGTCTGAATATTGTTTGTGAAAGTACTAAAGGTATTTTGAGGTTTCAGTATATTGTAGAGAAAGGGTTGACCAAACCCCATATGGATCAACTAGTCAAAAATCTAAAAGTCAAAATTCAAATTGACTCTAAACCCATGGAGTCAGACTTAAAATCTCTGTTCCTGTTCTCCTTTGCTGTTGACTCTGTGATGGAAATCTTGAGATCTAATGCATGAGAATCTCAGAAAAAAGACGCCGTGAATATGCATGTGTTTGTTTCCCCTCTCCTCTTGGTATTTTTCTGAAGTGGGCCTCAATTTTTAAAAGATCATCTGTTAAAAATTTATATTATGGAGTTAGAAGAGTTCAAGAATAATAGAGCAGGTTGTGTTGGGTTGTTGTCAGCTAGCTTGGGAACTAGTTTGTAAATTGTATAGTCTCATTTTTATTTTTAAATTACTAAGAAAAATCCTAAATATAATAGTTCAATTTAAAGAATACTAACAAAATGAGCAATCATGCACATGTAGGTTAAGAAATACAAGTTTACAGTGAATTAGAAGCTTTCCTGAACTTTTCCCCAGTCTTTTGCCTTTTAGTCCCGAGATAACTACTCTTCTGAATTTGTGTTAATCACTCCTTTGTTTTATTTATAGTGTTATCACTTAACACATGTACTCAATATATTGTTCATATATATAAAGGAACTATACTGGATGTGTTTTTCTGATGTGCTTCTTTCTCACAATTTTAATTGATCTATGTAGCTGGAGTTTGTTATTTTTCACTGCTGTAAAATATTCTGTGTATGGGTGTACCATTATTTATTCATCCATTCTATGATTGATGACATTTGTGTTATTTCCAGTGTTTGCTGTTATAAACAAGGCTGCTATGAGTATTCCTGAATATAACTCCTAGAACACATGTCCAAGAGTTTCTCTAGGTATAAACTTGGGAGTAAAATTCTGACTCATAGGATATGTGCATGTTTAACTTTACTAAGTCATACCAAACTACTTTCCAAAGTACTTGTTTAAATTTATACATCTAGAAACAGTGAATGAGAGTTCTCCTTTCCTCTTTATATTTACCAGCACTTGGTATTGTTCAACTTTTTTTATTTTTACCTATCTGGAAGGAGAGACTTGGTATATCATTTAGTTTGAATCTGCTTCATCCTATTTACTAATAAGGTTAAGGCTGAACATGTTTTCATTTAATTTATGGATTCTTTACATTTCCTTTCTATGAAATACCCAGTCATAGGTTTTGCCCATTTTTCTATTTTTTTTTGGTTGGAGGAGGCTTTTTCCTGTAGGAGATATATTTTTCTGCATAATAATCTTTGTTTGTTATATGTGTAGCAAATATTTCTCCCAAATGGTGGTTTGTGTTTTTGTCTTCTTTATATGTCTTTACATGAACAAAAGTTGTTAATTTTAATGTAATTAAACTTATCAATTTTTTTAGGGTTTCAGCTTTTGTGCTTTGTTTTAGGTATGAAGATCTTTATTTTATTCTAAAAGTTTTACACTATTTTTTTCACATTTACTTTTTTAGAGAGGGAGAGAGAGAGAGAGAGAGATGGGGGAGGGGCAGAGGGAGAGGGAGGAGAGTCTCTTAAGCAGGCTCCATGCCCAGCACATGTTGGGTTCCATCACACAACCTTGAGATCATGACCTGAGCTGAAATCAAGAGTTGGATACTTAACCGACTAAGCCACCCAGGTGCCCCTCACATTTAAATTTTTAATCCATCTGGACTAATAGAGCAAGATGGCGGAGGAGTAGGAGACCTGGATTTCGTCTCCTCTCAGGAATTCAGCTGGATAGGGATCAAACCATTCTGAACACCTACAAACTCAACAGGAGATCGAAGAAAAGAATAGCAACAACTCTCTGAACAGAAAAGCGACCACTTTCTGGAAGGTAG
>NC_138374.1:86883077-86910458 GCF_054177405.1 Leptonychotes weddellii
AGCCTGGTGATGGGTATTGAGGAGGGCACATTCTGCATGGAGCACTGGGTGTTATGCACAAACAATGAATCATGGAACACTACATCTAAAACTAATGATGTAATGTATGGGGATTAACATAAGAATAAAAAAATTAAAAAAAAAGAGGTAAAACAAACAGAAAAATTTTTAATCCATCTGGAATTTTTATTGTTATGAAATAGGGATTTTATTTCATTTTTGTGACCTGGTTAAGCAATAGTTTTAGAATAATTTATTAAATTGTGCATTCTTTCCCCACTGATCTTCAGTGCCTTGTCAGTCACAGATAAAGTGAGTCCATTTCTAGGCTCTTTGTTCTGCTCAGTGGGTCATTGTCTATTCCTTCCTCATCAGCCCACTGTCTTAATTACCTACATTTAAACCAAGGGTTAATCTCCATCTTCTATGGTATGTCTCTATCTCTTCCTTCTTACCTTTCTCCATCTAATGCAGTAGTCTTGTCTTCCTTTGGCACTTGGTTTCTAATTAGAAGTGTGTGCATGTAGCCAGCCAAAAGCCAAAGTGAATGTATCACTTCTCTCCCCTTCTCAATTACTCTTTGTCTTTAGAGTTTTGGAAAATCACCCAGTGAGTAGAAATGGTACTAGAGAAAAGAAAACTGCCTTCAGTAATTTCTAGAAGTAGGGATTTTTTTCCCTCTCTTTTTGATCATTCTGCTTACTCTTTGGGTGCTATGTTGCTTGTCTATTCGTGATCTCAATGCATGTGCTGTCTGAGCTGATCTGTAAAATGGGCTCAAAACCCTCAGGCTGAAAGTGTCGGCACGGGAGCATACCTTAACTGTGTAACTTCCTGTGGCTGCTCAGTTTTGTGTTCTGCTTCTTGGACAAAGCAGGTTTGGCGATTACATGTGGGGCCTTAAGGAATGGGAGAAATACTAATCCTAGGGAAAAGGTACAGGATGAGTCACTGGAGACAGAGAAATGAATGTCACTTTTGAGACCTTGCAAATGTCCCTGCTGTGCCCTCCTCCACCCTTCGCTCCTGTACAGGTCCTCCCCTTCAAATGTTTCACAAGCTTGCAGGCGAGCAGAGGCTGGGTCACAGCTCCTCCTACTCTTTCCTCGTTGCTGACAGTAGACACGGAGAGTAGTGCTGCAGTGAAAGACCCTGTGGCTTTCCCCGGTGGCCCCTGTGGGTGTGACCAAGTGAATGGGTACTTGTATGTGTAAGTATATGTCATTATGGTGGGAAAAGAACAATAATTCTCTGCGATCATTGTGGTGGGTTTCCCTCTCGCTCCACCCGACCTCTTCTATTTTAATCTATGTAGCCCCTGCTCTTGGGTCCCTTGCAAATGTCACTATGTTCTCCCCTGCCTCCCCTTCATTCTCTTCTGTGACCTTTTTAGGACATCTTGTGGCAAGGCTTTCATTTATGGGGGTTGGATGGGTGATGCAGGGCCCCTCCCCCCTCCACTTTCAGAGGGACTAAAAATCACATTGCTG
Source organism: Leptonychotes weddellii (assembly GCF_054177405.1). Taxonomy (NCBI): domain Eukaryota; kingdom Metazoa; phylum Chordata; class Mammalia; order Carnivora; family Phocidae; genus Leptonychotes; species Leptonychotes weddellii. The sequence goes on from NC_138374.1 coordinate 86,884,568, forward strand.
AAGTCCAGCATATTTTGCCTGAAAGAAACACATTTCTTCATAAAATATTCTACTTAATTTCCCACATAAAATGGTATGGAAGTCTCTCTCTCTCTCTTTTTTGTTCTTTCCTTCATATTAACACCCAAAAAGGGGAGGCAGATGGAAATGAAATCAAATCTGCAGCCAGTTGGGTGCCATCTTCCATTGAGAATTCTTCCAGGGTGCGTTCAGATTCTGTTTACGTACCAATCCCAGCTATGGGTGCGATAAGGTGAAGAAAAATATTTTATTCACCAAGCTTCCGTTTACGCAAAGCACTGTGTTTGGAAGAAATCCTTTGATCAATTGGTTGGGTTGAAGTGTGAGACTTCGGGGCATGCTCTCAAGCAGTAAAATTCATTCTCTAGCTGCATGAGATAGAGTATATTTTGTTCTTGATAGGAAGGGGGTGCTGAGAGAGAGGAAGAGGGGCAGGAGTGTCTTGACCGGAGACTGTGATGTGCAATGCATCGCCATCCCACCATCCCTGACCCCCGCCACAAAATCCATGAGCTTGCTGATCTCATGCCTGCTCCATGTGAGTAGAATGCTGGAACCTGAGGAGCTGCATTTCTTGTCAGCACTGACGTGGGGCCGACACAGAAACAGTATGCACAAAGGCAGATGCCAGAGGCAGAAAATACCACAAGAAAACAAGTCTCCAGGAATTTGAAGAAACTGTGGGGAGAGTTTTGAGTTTATAAAAGCTATGGAATTTGAGTCTTCAACCTTGACTTCCATGTCAAAGGGACAGAGAGGCCCCTTGTGACTGCAAGGGCTGCCTCCGGAAAGCGACTTGGTTCCTCGTGAAGTACTGCAAAGCTCCTTATCTGGCAGAATACTACCTGGCCTCTTCACAACAGCTAGATGGAACCTGTGGCCCTTCTGTGCTACATCATTTGCTTACCGACTCTTGCAACTTTTGACAATTGGTGCTGTCAGAGCTCATGTGAGCTACATCCATGTAAACATTGGATGTTTAAGGATGTCCAAGACTCAGGGCTCAGGGAAACCCTTGATCTCAGAAAACCAAATAAATATTTTGGTAGCAGTGAATCTATACACAAGACAATGTGCTATCTCTGAAAACCAGAGCCAGTGGCCTTCAACAAATCAAGGTATACTTTACTTGTGAGAGAAACTCCTGTGCAAATTTCATTTTGAATATTGTGTAGTTAGAGATTCATATATACATTAAGTTTAAGAACCAATGTGTAGATTACTTCCAATCAATATGGCAAGAGAAAACCGACATATACAGATAAACTTCAGTCCAACCACATAGAAGTGCCAAGAAGACTAGAATATAATATGATATGATATGGCATGAGAAAAATTAATTTCTCAATTTAAAAACATGGAGGGGAAGTCTGTGCACAGTGCCTATAGAAGCAGGATGTAAACCTTAGGTGGGGAGGAAAGTTGGGGATTTTCAAAGAGAAGATGACGTCTCAAGCTCCTACGAAGTGAAGAGTTGGAACTGACCTCCTTGCACAAAGCCAGGTATCACATGGTGCCATCCATGAGATAGATTGGAAAATCTCTGCCTGACAGTCTGGGGACAAGCATGTGAGTAGTCACATATTCTGGACTATGGGTTGGAAAAGGGTAAATTAAGAGAAATGAGGATCCCAAACTTGAATTGAGAGAAGGTGTACAACCCTAATTTACACCATCTGCAGAGTGTTGAAACTTTAAGCAAGGAAGCCAACAATCAGACAAAACACCCCCACCAATCCAAAAATAGTGAAACCAGTGAGATCCCAGGAAAGGCCAATGCAACACTGCTCTGGGAGGAGCAAGAGAGGATGCTCCTTCAGAAGAAAACTTCTGCCAGAAGCTTCACTTCCATTCATACACCACGAAATATCGAAGGAATCCCATGGCCATGAGACAGAGAGAAAGCAGGAGGGAGAGGGAGAGAGAGAGAGAGATAACAGACAACAATGAGAGAACCAAAACTCAAGGAAATGCAGAAAAAAGAGCAATCTTAGAAGGAGTTATTCTTAAAACAACAATGATTAAAATAGTAAAACAAAGGATGATTCAAATAAAAAATTGAGGATAATAATTACAACCTCTTAATAGACAGATTAAACATTAAATCAGACACATCTGAGAAGAAAATCAGCAAATAGGAACTTAGTTTAAAAGAGAGTAATTTGAGGGCACCTGGGTGGCTCAGTTGGTTGGGCGACTGCCTTCGGCTCAGGTCATGATCCTGGAGTCCCGGGATCGAGTCCCGCATCGGGCTCCCTGCTCGGCAGGGAGTCTGCTTCTCCCTCTGACCCTCCCCCCTCTCATGCTCTCTCTATCTCATTCTCTCTCAAATGAATAAATAAAAAAAATAAATAAATAAAAGAGAGTAATTTGAATGCAACATGGGGAAGAAAAATGTGGGAAATGCAGAAGAGAGGATAAGAGACACGGAGGATAGAATGAGGCGGTCGGGCATACTTCTCACAGGAGCTCCAACAGAGGAACCAGAAGCATTACAGGATGTATCCAAAATGACGATGTCTGAGAATTTAGCAGAACTGATGAGAGAGATGAATTTTCAGATTGAAAGAATGTATTAAGTTGAAGCAGAATAAATTAAAAAATTATATATACCCAGACACATTGTGGTGGAACTGAAAAACATCAAGGACCAAAAATTCTTTTTTCTAAAAAAATGTATTTATTTGAGAGATAGAGAATGCACACAAGCAGTGGGGCGGGGGGAGGGGCGCCCTAAAGTCCAAAAATTCTTAAAAGCTATCAGAGAGAAAAGACAAATTAGAAGGTACCCAAACAATTTCCAGACAACAGACTTTTTATAACAACAATAAACACCAGATGATAGCATGGAATGATGTCTTCAAAGTGTTAAGAAAAAGTGTATGTCAGTCTGAAATTCTGCAGTCAGTTACACAAAAATTTGAGGCAAAATAATGACATTTTCAGATATACAAGGACTTAGTTTCCTATTTAGATCAGTAAAAGAAATAATAAGTATGTACTTCTGGGGAAAGAAAATTAAACCAGAGGGAAGGACTGGGATGCAAGAGTTAACTGAGAATAAAGAAATTGGTGGGGCCCCTGGGTGGCCCAGTCGTTAAGTGTCTGCCTTTGGTCAGGTCATGATCCCAGGGTCCTGGGATCGAGCGCCGCATCTGGCTCCCTGCAGATGGTTTTTTTGACCAAAAAACCCCAGGGAGATACTGGGAAACAAATCTGATGAAATGTTTGGAGAGTCAGCATGGCATAGTGGGTAAGCACAAGGACTCTGGGACCAGGTTATCTGCAGTCAGATCTTGGCTGCTGTATTTCTGTATGTGTGATTGTTAAAGGAAGTCATTGAGAGGAGGCGACTGTTCATTGACCCATGAGCTGGGCTCGGGCAATGGAAGACTCTTCACTCCCTCCCCTGACCTTGGAATGTATGTTCCGCCCACAGTTCTCATAGTAGAAGCTGTTTCAAGGTCCCAGCCTTGAGAGAACAACGTGTTATTGAGACCATATATACTGAATATGGGACTGAACGTGGTTAAGACCTCTGTGTAAACTTTTAAGATTCTGGTGACCGCGTGTGGACTTGTCTTTTGGCCATCCAAGACAGCCTCGTACGTAAGGTCCCTTGCTTGTTAAAACTGCCACCTACCAATCTGGAGTGGTCTGCCTCTTTCTTTGGTCTCCTCTGCCGTCCATGTATGGGAACTGGTTTCGAATTTCACCTTGGGGACCTCTCATGGTTGTGAACCAACAGTGACCTTGATAAAATTAGCTAATCTCTCTGTACTTGAGTTCTCATGTGTAACATAGCAAAGAATGGGGGAAATAGTTCCATCTCATACAGGTCTTATGAAAATTAGTGAATATTTTATAAAGGACTTAGAATAGTGATGTGGTATATATACATGTTTGTTAATTGAAAACCTAAACATGAGAAAAACTTGTGGAAGAAATATTGAAGAACATAAAAGCAAACCTAAATCGAGGAGAGCAGACCAAGATTCAACATTATAAATATGCCAATTCTATTATAAATATGCCAGTTCTCCTCAAACCAATGAAGGCGTTCAAAGTAGTTCTAATGAAAAAATACTGTACGTGTTTTGTTTGTTTTATTTGGCCAAGCGGAGTCTAAAATTCACATATAATAATAAATGGTCAAGAATTATCAAGACCATTTTAAAAATTAACATGGAAAACAGACTTAATAGACCACACAAGTAAAATGTGATGTAAGCCTGAGATTAAGCAAAGAATCCACAAAAACAGAGCAGACAGCCCAGAAACAAAGCCAGTCACATAAGAGATCATGATAAAGATAGTGCTACAAATCACTGGGAGGAAGGATCCACATTTTTTAGTCTATTTCATACAGTTTCTGGCCATAATCCACAGAAAAAATATAGTTTATCCCATAACCTAGTAACCACCTAATATATATGTTTGTCTATGTGTTTTATGAAACACCATTTACTCTTATTAAAGCAATGTAGCCTAATATTTTCCATATTATTTAATTTTCTGAAAAATGGTGGCTAGGACCCACTAAATTGTTTTCATGTTTCATTAACAGATTGCAAATCTAGAGTCTGAAAAATGTTATATTAGCTAATAAATGTATGGGGGAAAAGTAGCTTTTTGTATTGAAAAATATAAAACTACATACCGACCTCACATTATACTCAAAACCAGATTCCAGAGAGATTAGAAGACTAAGTGTGAAAAACCTTCCAGATGAAAATATGATTTAAGTTTCGAAGGAAATATTCTTAAGTTACAAAAGGGAAAATGACAAAGGAAAATATTGATTAGTTTGACAACTTCAATTTAAAACTCCCCAATTACTTCTGTATGACTGGGAAAATATATTTGCAGGATTCGTATCCAGAATATTAAAGGAATTTTTGAAGACCAATAGGAAAAATCTAACAACCTAATAGAAAAATGGGCAAAACATATTAATTGGCCAATTAGAGAAAAGGGAGTTTGGAAGGCTCACAAATGTATGATAAATGCTCAGACTTTCTAGGAATCAGAGAAATGCAAGTTTCAGCGCTATTTCATAGCCATCAGATTGGCAAAACTACAGACCGATAATACCACGTTTTAGGAGAATAAGGGGAAATAATTCCCATACTCTTCCATTGGGAGCAAAACGTTAAACATGGACAATAAAAATACTGCTCAGCTGCAGGGTAGTGCTTGCCCTTGCTGAGGGGGATGGGAAATAAATGGGGGCGGGGAGGATACTAAAGAGACTGCACTGTGTTATTTAAAAAAAAAAATATCTGGAGGAAATAAGGCACAGTGTTACTTGTTAATTCTGAGTAGCAAGTACACTGATAATTGTTATTTTATTATCTGTACTTTCTTTAAGTTGAAAGTATTTTTTATTTAAAAAAAAGGTGTGTAAAGAAAGACATGATTATGAAATTTACTTTTCTTAAGGGAAGGCACCAGCCAGTAAATAGTCATTAGCCACAATATAAATCCCCAGGGGCCTCATTCCAATGCAAGTTGTCATTAAAGTCCTTAATGGGAGTGGCGGGGGCTGATTCTGATAAACACCCTTGCCCTTCAAGGTTGAGAACTGTACCTCTGCACTCTGGTTAGGTTTGTGTAAGCTATCTTGGGAGACCTTCACAATGAGTGTCCCAGAATATCTCAACCCTTTAGGAGTTCTCAAAGTTGGGCAGGGGCAGAGTGGGAGATGTGTTAGAACCAGCAGGCATGTGAAGATGCCACATGAGGGTTGAAAGCCACTGCTCCAAGTTGACTTTTCTCAATTTGACTTTGTTTCCATCACGTTTTGTTTATGTCCATAATATCCCGTCTTGACTCTAATGAACTCCAGAGAGTGAGTTCCTTCAGTAATTGTTTATTGAACAACTATTTGGTGCCAGGCGCTGTAGTCAATTCTGAAGGTATAAGAATGAACAAACAGTTGTCTTGAGGAACTTATAATCTATTTGAAAGAGAAGCTTCGAGTATAGGGTGGCCTATTTCCTCTGTAGGTTAGTTAATCAGAGTAATGTTTCAATCATGGATCATTTGAGATTGAGTTTTGATCCCTGTTACAGAGGTGCTGTATTTACCTTTCGGAGAATAAATAGTGAGATCAACATTGCAAACACGAAAGCTTTAGTCCTTAGTATAATCTCTGTGTAGCTCAGAGAGCCTACAGGTTGTATACGGTGCCATCTATAATAACCTTTCAGAATTTCCCTAAGGTTTGAGTTTGGCTTGAAACAAATGTCTTCAACATCAGGGCTGTTGCATTCAGCTGAGCGGTTTGTACACTATATGAGAGTGTCCAACGAAGGAGGCAAGAGGACTGAAACTCAGCCCAAACACTCCTCCTTCTTCACAGAAGGACATCCTTTTCTAATTTGTCCAGAGGGGATGCCTTTTTATAATTTGCATGAAGGAGGTGGATAGGCTTGCAGGTAACCTCGCTGACCATAACATTTCCCCAATTGAGTACAACCCACAGAACTTACATATGTTTCCTGCAGAGGTACCACTTGAAATACTAGGGACCATATCTTTATCTCAAGAAAGAAATGACTCAGAGAATATATTTCTGAAACTTTAAAATGTTGGGACCAGAAGGATTTTAGAAAACATGATGTTTAAACCATAATTTTCTATGTGTAGAAAGTGACTTTGATTTTTAGAATTTAAATAGACCTGCCCTACATGATGCAGTCAAAAGACACTGTCATAATAGATGCACGATGCCTACAGAGATTAAATCAGAGTTTCAGGCTTGGAACAAACAGCAATGTTCCTCTAATAAACAGTGTTATAGATATCCTTCAAGGCTTACATTTGGGGAAGTTTCAGTAGAATGTGCATGGTGGCAAGGAAAGAGAATCCCAGACAGACAGATAGCAGTGGGATCTACAAAATATAGGGACGTTAAAAATATTTTTAAAAATTTTAATTCCAGTACAGTTAATATACAGTGTTATTTCATACAGTGTACAATATAGTGATTCAACAATTCTATACATTACTCAGTGCTCACCGTGATTAAGTGTACCCTTAATTCCCTTCACCTATTTTACCCACCCCCCCGCCCACCTCCCCTCTGGTAACCATCAGTTTGTTCTCAATAGTTAAGAGTATGTTTTCTGGTTTGTCTCTCTTTTTGTGCGTGTGTTCATTTGTTTTGTTTCTTAAATTCCACATATGAGTGAAGTCATATGGTATTTGTCTTTCTCTGACTGATTTATTTCACTTAGCATTATACTCTCTAGATCCATTCATGCTGTTTCAAATGGCAAGGTTTCATTCTTTTTTTATGGCTAAGTAACACATATCTTATTATATTTTATTTATCCATTCATCTATCAATGGACACTTGAGTTGCTTCCATATCTTGTCTATTGTAAATAGTGCTACAATAAACATAAGGCAGCATATATCTTTTCAAATTAGTGTTTTTGTTTTCTTTGGGTAAATACTCGATAGTGGAATTACTGGATTCTATTTTTGATTTTTTGAGGAACCTCCATACTGTTTTCTACAATAGCTGCACCAGTTTGCATTCCCACCAACCGTGCATGAGGGTTCCTTTTTCTCCACATTCTCACCAACATTTGTTCCTGGTGTTGTTGATTTTAGCCATTCTGACAAATGTGAGGTGATAGCTCATTGTAGTTTTGATTTGCATTTTCCTAATGATTAGTGACATTGAGCATCTTTTCATATGTCTGCTGGCCACCTGTATGTCTTTGGAGAAATGTCTGTTCAGGTCTTCTGCTCATTTTAAAATTAGATTATTTATTTTCTTAATGTTGAACTGTATAAGTTCTTTATATATTTTGGATATTAACCCTTTATCAGATATGTCATTTGCAAATATGCTCTCCCATTCAGTAGGTTTCTCCCATTTGCTCTCCCATTCAGTAAGTTTTCTTTTAGTTTTGTTGGTTGTTTCCTTGGCTGTGCAGAAGTTTTTTTTTTTTTGGATGTAGTCCTAATAATTTATGTTTGCTTTTGTTTCCCTTGCCTTAGGAGACATATCTAGAAAAATGTTGCTATGGCTGATGTCAGAGAAATTACTGCCTATCCTCTCTTCCAGGATTTTTATGGTTTCAGGTCTCACATTTAGGTCTTTAATCCATTTTGAGTTTATGGTGTAAGAAAGGGGTCCAGTTTCATTCTTTTGCATGTAGCTGTCCAGTTTTCCCAACACCATTTGTTAAGAGAATTTTTCCCATGGCATATTCTGCCCTCCTTTGTTGAAGATTAATTGACCGTATAATCGTGAGTTTATTTCTGGGCTCTCTATTCTCTTCTATTGATCTATGTGTCTATTTTTGTGCCAGTACCATATGTTTTGATTACTACAGCTTTGTAATATAATTTGAAGTCTGGAATTGTGATGCCTCAGCTTTGCTTTTCTTTTTCAAGATTGCTTTGGCTATTTGGGGTCTTTTGTGTTTTTATACAAATTTTAGGATTGTTTGTCCAAGTTCTGTGAAAACTGGTGTTGGTATTTTGATAGGGATTGCATTAAATATGTATATTATTTTGGGTAATATAGACATTTCAACAATATTTGTTCTTTCAATCCATGAGCATGGAATATCTTTCCATTTCTTTGTGTCCTCTTCATTTTCTTTCACCAATGTTTTACAGTTTTCAGAGTATAGGTCTTTCACCTCCTTGGTTAAGTTTATTCCTAGGTGTCTTATTATTTTTGGTACAATTGTAAATGGGATTGTTTTCTTATTTTGTCCTTCTGCTCCTTCATTACTGGTATATAGAAATGCAACAGATTTCTGTAAAAATATAGGAACATTAAAAAATCCTACATGGGGAGCCTGGGTATACATATATGTATACCCCTGGGAGGTGTCTCTGTCCTCTGTGCTAGAAAAGATTTAGGGGCACTGCCCATACAATTTTCCCTGCAAGATGGTTCTCTTCTGCCTTTGTGGCTAAGTGTAAGAGTGCTGGAGCCAGATTACTTGTGTTCAAATCCCTGATCAATCACTTACTAGCTGTCTGACTTGGGGCAGGTGCCCCAACCTCCCCCAATTTTTAGTTTTGTCAGGAATAAAATGGAGAATCAAATAAGATAATGCATGCCAAATGCTTAGCAGAGTGCCACATCTGGAGTAAGTGCTTATAAAATGCTAGCTACTATGCTAAACAATTTTAAGCTATACTCACTGTAATCTGGCATATGAAAATGTGTGTGTGTATGTGTGTGTGTACCCACAAAGGCAACTGCAGTCTAAAACTATTCTTTGTTCTGTTCAAAATATGTAACAGTTAAAAAATCAAATGCGGGAGGGTAGATAGTCTCAGTAGAACTGAAATAAACTATAAAAAAATAAAGACTAGGCTGATATAATATTACTTACTTAATAGAAAGGAGATAAAGAGATTTGCAGTGAGAATTAGGAATCATTTTGTTACTAAATATTACATCTGGAGTGACATTAGGGATCCAGATGCTGAGAGACTCAGGGTTAGTACTTAGCAGAGTTTTCACTACTCTTGGCTTGGGACAAGGGCAGAAGCAACAGGAAGGAAAGGTTGAAGGGTGTTATATTAAAAAGTTAAGCTGTAGTTGGGGAGGAAACCACAACTTTGAAGATGAGATTCTCTTGAAGGAATTGGTGAATGTAACAGTGTGTACAGTGATGGTGCTGATGTTGGGAAGGCGACTGCCAGGCAGGGAGCTTCTCCTGTGAATTCTCTCTGAAGTGAATGATGGCCCCCAGATATCCAACTCTTAGGAGAAGTTGACCCTATTGCCACTGGGACTCTGAATAAATATGGAGGTTAAAGCAAATACTAATTAGTAGTAGCTGAAATGGGGCAGTGGTGGGGGGGACAACTCAGTCTATCCCCGGACATGACTTTCCTTTTAATTTTGGTATCAATAGTGATTTTTCTTATTGCTAAAACATAAGAGTAGATAATTTATGTTTAATGTTTATTTATGAAGCTCTTTTAATGAAACAGCATCTTTATTGGAAAAGCATAATTATTATAGATTCTAGAAAATACCAGGAAATAGTTTAATTGTAGATCAAATTGCTAATGTGATTAGTTCCTGGGAGAAGTAATGAGATTGAAAGCATAGTCAGGAATACCTAACCAGTTTCTAGGGGACATGCATTTATAAATTCAAATTTTTGGAAGGAGAGTAAATATATTTGGTTGATACCTTGGGTATTACATTTATTGTTAAACTTCTCACTAGATCATTCCCATCAGCATGCAAACTTGATATTATTTCTCCCATCTAACAATAAAAATAAATAAAACACCCTCTCTTGATCCAATTTCCTCCTTAAGCTACAGTTCTTCTTTTCAAGCCTTTATTGTGACATTTGTGAGACAACTGTAGGCTGTAGGCTAAGACCTCTGTCCTTAAAGAACTGTATATATTGGCTGCCTCCCATTCTTCTCCCAGGCCCTCTTGAACCCTCATCAGTAAGGTTTTGCTCCTACTGACCCACTGAAACTTCTCTCCTCGTGGTCATCGTGACTGTCCTGTGTTAAACCCACCTGTCATTTCTAAGTCCTCATTTTCTGACCTATATCCAGCATTTGAAGAAATTGCTCACCATTTTCTTACAGATATTCTCCTATCTTGGTTTCTAGGACACCACATGACTCTGCTCTTCCTTCTGTCTTTCCGACTACTTCTCATTTTCTCTTGCTGGTTCCTCCTCATCTTCCCACCCTGTAGACTTCGGGGTGTCCTAAGCCTCAGTCATTGGGCATCTTCTCTTTTCCATTAGCTTTCACTGTGTTTGTGCTTTCACCCGTTATCCTGGCTTTCAATGCCACGTATATGCTGATAACTCTCAAATGATTACTTCAAGTCCCAATGTTTCCTCTGAACTCCTGACCTAGCTACCTGTCTACCTGATGTTTCCATTTGGATGTCTACTAAGCATCTCAAACTTAACATGTCCAAAACTCTTAATATTCTTCCCCAAACCAGCAACTCTTGTGTTTCCCTATCTCCGTTAATAAGAATAGACACCATTCTTTCAGGTGCTCATATCAAAAAACTTGGTATCATCCTCTACTTTACTCATGTTCTACCATTCCACACCTAGTTTGTCAGCAAATCATGTCAGTCCTACCTTCAGAATAGAACCAGCCTTTGAGCCCTTTTTCCCCCACCCCCTGCCAGGGGTCTAGTCCAGCCTCATCTCCACTCTGTATCTATCTTAGCCCCCTGTGATCTATCATCAGCACAGCCAGAGAGGACTTGTTGACCTAGGTCAGATCGTATTGCACCTTTTTACACATTATCCAGTGTCTTCTTTTCCCACTCAGTGTAAAAGTCAATGTCTTTATTTATTTATTTTTTTTTTTAATTATTTTTTTTTAAAGATTTTATTTGCCAGAGAGAGAGAGCGAGAGAGAGAACGAGCAGGGCAGGGAGGAGCAGAGGAAGAGGGAGAAGCAGACTCCCCGCTGAAGAGGGATTCTGATGCGGGGCTTGATCCCAGGATCCTGACCCTAGCCGAAGGCAGATGCTTAACTGACTGAACCACCCAAGGTGCCCAAAAAGTCAAAGTCTTTTTTTTTTTTTTTTAAAGTCAAAGTCTTTAACCACAAAACCTGAAGGCCTGGATTGGTCTTGCTCCCTGTCACCTCTATGACTTCATCTGCTACCCTCTCCCCTTTGTTTTCAAACCAGCTACTTTGGACTTTTTGGATACTTCTTCAATGTACCAGGCACACGCCCGCATCAGGCCTTTGTACTTGCTGTTTCCTCTGCCTGCCTGGAATGCTCTTCCCTTAGCTGCACGGCTGGCTCCCCCATTTCTTTCAGCCCTTTGCTCAAAAGTTGTCTTCTCAGTGAGGCTTTTTCCAGCTTCCCTATCTAAAATCTCAGCTACCCCTTCTTCAATATTTCATTCTCCCTTTATGCTTTATTTTTCTCTTTAGCACTTACCACTTTCTGGTGTATAATAGATTTTTACTTGTTTAATTCTGTTTATTGTCTTGCTTTCTGGCCAAAATGTTTGCTCTTTGAAGTCACAGATTTGGTTTTGTTTACTCTTGTAGCCCCAGTTCTTAGGAAAAAAATGACTGACATGCTGTAGGCCTCAGTAAATATTTGTTGCAGAAGCGAATGTAACTAAATGAATTGTGGACAAAGAAACATTTCCGAGAATTCTATTCTACTACTGTTCTTTCCAAACACATATTTAAAGAGGGTGCTTTCATCCTCTCAAGGTGAATGATTTTGGCCATTCTTAGCCACAGAACCACTGTAATCTTTAGCCACCAGAACTTTCAAATACTGAAAAATGACAGCATTAATTGTAGCTACATGTATGTCTTAATCGGTCATTTATTGAGTACCTATTTAGCACCCAGAACTGGCTATTTGCTGCATTGTTACTAGCAAAGGGACGTTTGGAGGCAATCAGCTCTATTGTTCACCCACTGAGAGACCCTGGGCAGTCACTAAATCTCTCTGGGCCTCAGTTTCCTCTCTGTGAATGGAGACAGTGGTATTCCACATTCTTCTGAGCTGTTGAAGAGTATGTGAAAGTCCATTATATGCATAATTGCACACTGCTTGATATCTTCTTTAAAGAAATATGATTTCATTAGAAATAATTATAGGTATTATAAATTATAATAAATATTATAAATAAATACTGCTATTCTAGTATTAAAATGTTTTGCCATGTAAGCTTTTGCAAGCATTACAGATATTGCTGCCCATTATTTCCCGCTGAGGGGAAGAAATAGAAAGAGTACTTGTTAGCAAAGACAGTAACAAGAAAATGATTTTTCCCAGTTTTAATGAGATATAATTGACATATATCATGGTGTAAGTTTAAAGTATACAGAATAATGGTTTGGCTCAGATGTACTGTGAAGTGACCACTATGGCAAATTTAGTTGGCATCTGTCATCTCATATAGCTACAATAAAAAGAAAAAGAAAAAAGAGAAAAAAAATTTTTGTGATGAGAAGAATATCATTTTAACATGTAGGTGAATGACTCCATATAGATGCAGAGACACTAACATCAACAATTTATCTTTTACAATATCTTACTGCATACAAGGCACTTTCTCATATTTTACTTCATTTTGAAATATATTTGATAGTCAGGATTGATAGGATATTTTTTCCATTTTTTTTTAGAGGGGAAGCTGAGGGTTATTTAGGTGACTTGTCCAAGGTGATACAGACCCTTAGTGGTGAAGCTGAGACTGTTTCTGATGCCTTAACCAGTCTTCTTTGGAGTGTCTCGTGTTCCTATGCTAATAATCCTATGGTGAGAGCCTCACCACATTTCACTGACTGGTTTCTACTCATTGCAATGTTGGTGTTCTTGGCCAGAATTCAAGCTACCTCAGCCTCTAATACACTTTCTCCTATTGCTTTAGGGAGGTCTTCCAAGCCCAGCTGTGAGATGTGGAAAACCACTGAGGAGTCTTTAAACTCTTTTCTTTTTTTTTTTTTTTAAAAGATTTTTTATTTATTTATCTGAGAGAGAGAATGGGAGAGAGAGAGCATGAGAGGGGGAGGATCAGAGGGAGAAGCAGACTCCCCGCTGAGCAGGGAGTCCGATGCGGGACTCCATCCTGGGACTCCAGGATCATGACCTGAGCCGAAGGCAGTTGCTTAACCAACTGAGCCACCCAGGCGCCCCTAAACTCTTTTCATAGGCACTCATTGGGATGATAAAATGCCCGTGGGTCCATGGGTGCGTGACAAAGGAATGAAACTTGAGATAGAAAATGCCAGTCCAATCAACAAGCCTTCTTCAAGGGGCTCTCATGTGACTGACACTGAGGCGGGGTACAGGCAAGATTGGGTCACTGATTTTGGTTGGAAGGCTGTCAACCTCATCAAAATTCTCTTACCTAGTATCTGACTCCATTACCTCTGCTTAAAGACTTCAATGGCTCCCCCAAACACCTTAAGGTTAAGATCCACATGTGTTGGTTTAATAGGTGAAGTCCTTTGCCATCTGGCCTCTTCTTACCTCTGCTCTTGCATCTCACTCCATACCAGCTTGCCCCATCAGAATCCACATATTTGTTTTCTCCATCCTCTTCATGCCATTGGAGTTTTCCTTTGTCCAGAATGCGGAAGCACCCTTCCTTCCTTAATTAGAAATTCCTACTCATCGTTTGAAACTTAGCTGAGTGATCAGTCCTCTTTGACTTCTTTTTTTCTGCCCCACCCTTACCCACTAGGGGAGATGTCCCTTCTCTGTGCTCCCAGAGAATGCTTTGCTGTTTTTAGTTACTGAATAATTATTCTGGGTTACAGCTCTTTTTTTGATTCACCCATTGTTCCCAGTCCTATCACTGGGCTTGGAACTGCTAGATGCTTAGTAAAATATCTATTGCATGAATGAGTAAAGTATGAGTGAATTGTTGTTGAATATGAGGTAATGATTGCAAAACAATTTTAATTGTTGTGTGTAACCTATGACATGAAACCTGGAGCTCACATACAATGAAAATTTGGGGGCATAACTTTAATTGTCATATTGGTCCCCATGCTTCTCAAGACTATTGAGATTGATAAAATACTTTCAGGGGTTCAAGGAGCATCCTAGTTAACCTCACACGGAGAAGGTGCTGAGGCTCTCCCTTGTAGAGAAGCTAGCACTTCTCCAGAGGCATGAGGTAAAGGCCACAGAAAGTAACAGGATTGTGAGGGTATATGGGTATCAGAGGAAATTTGCCTTTGCCACAGAATACAGCATGCAAAAACACATTAAATTGGAATGCTGTAAACCAGAGTCACATGGTGAAACATCACAAAGAGAGAACCACAATGTGACACTTATGTGGTGGAGAATGGAAGAAAAATCAGCTTTTCCGTTCATACAGTAGCTCACTCAGAGCAACGTGGTCTCTCGAACAGCCCACCTTACTGAGATGGCCCTTTTCCCAGCCTGCTGGTTAGGTCCATTTTCAGGGAAAATGATGCTACCACATTCAGTGTAAACAATCTAAGACTGATTCCAACTTTACAAAATTAAAAATGTGAAAAATATAGGCATCTTAGAAATTGGCAATTTGGTAACGCTTTATTATTTATTTATTTATTTATTTATTTATGAGGGGGGGAGGGGTAGAGACAGAGAGATACTCTTAAACAGGCTCCATACCCAGCAAGGAGCTGGATGAGGGGCTCCATCTCACCACCCTGAGATCATGACCTAACTGAAATTAAGAGTCAGACACTTAACTGACTGAGCCACCCAGGCATCCCAGTAATACTTTATGTTTAAGCAGTACATAGCATTTCACATTTTCCATTTTTACATACAGCACTGTTTTTTTTTTCCATTTTTTTATTTGAGCACTGGTGGTCCCTCACCTAGGGGAAATCTCTAGCTCTAAAGAGGGGTCAAAGAACCGTAGAGTCTCTCTCCCATGGAAAGTCTAATGAGTAAGATTTCAGGTTGGCAAACAGCAGAGGCTGAGAAGGATGGGGGTGGGGAGCAGATCAGAATTTTCCTCTTCTGCCTTTACCTCTCCTCCACACAGTGCTTTCAGAAGAGAAGCTATTTCCTCTCTGCTCCACCACCTGCCCCCAGCTTCAGCTTCATGGTGGTCTACCACAAACATTCTGTACTGACAGTAGAGAAGTTGCCAAGCTTCCTGTCAGGCACCATACCAAGCAGAGGAAGATTCAGCCCCTGCCAGACCAAAAAAAAATGCCTTTGTTGTTTGGCTGGTCAGCATGAAGAGGGAATGGAGGGAATGGACCATGAGAAGCTCTGGTAAAAACACATTGCCTATTGAGGTCTGGATGTACACAGGGGTATTGATGATCTGGAGATTGTACTTGGGAGATCCTTGAGTATGGGGACTTCTTCATCTATACCTCTGAACCTGCAACAGCACAACACCTAGCACCTGGTGGGGACTCAAAAATGTTGAATAAATGATTGAATAAAGGAAAGACGAAATATAGTATTATTCCCCAGAGGGTAATTGGATGCTTTCCAGGTGGGGGAAACTGAATAGAAATAACTTTCATTTTGTTTTTCTTCCATAAGGGGTCAAAAAACCAAAGCAAAACAGGAGTGCTCAGCTATTCCTCTTAAATAACAACAGAGAGTTTGCAGCATAAGGAATCAGATAACTGCTTTGTAGACACCATTTACCACTACACAGAGGATATATTTTAAGTCATGATTAAGAACTAACTGGGGTAGGGGACAACTTCTTCAGGGGTCATGGTCTGGGTATTGAGTTATGGTCTCAGTTGTTACCATGGGCAGGGAAACTGCACAGAATAGGTGGAATAGACCATCCTAACCATGATTTGACTGAAGGGAACAGTGTTCTGGGCAGAGGGAACAGCATGTGAGAAGGCCCTGAGGAATAAGAGAACAATGTTTAACATGTGATGTAATAAATGAGGAAGCAGCAATAGGATTTAGACAATGACACCAGAAGTTCTAAGCAAAATGAGAAATGTAATAGTTCTATTGTTATGAATCAGCAACCATGTAATTATGGATCAACTTTTAAGAAGTGGTGCCTGAAAATCAGAGCTTGAGTTTAAGTTTACATAGGTTTTGAAGCCACCTCTACCTCTGCCTCTGGACCCTTCCTCTCCTCCCACCTTAAATACAATTTCAGAAAGGTATTGCATTCTATGATTCTTTCTGGAATAAACAAATCTCCAGATTGCCTCAGTCTTACAGAGAGAAGGAAAGGAGGAGTTTGCTTTGTGGCTCCGTTACTTGCCGAATCTATGGATTTCCAATGTTCCTTGCTGGCTTTCCTCTAAAAAAAAAAATAATTAATTACTTTTTTAAAATTTGGTCTTTGATACGTTAGTTATTTGAGACACCAATCATTTGTCTGCTTGGTTTCCCTTCCCATTTCCTGAAAACTGCCCCCCACCAACCCATACATGAGAGAAACCATGTTCCCTAATAGAGTCCTCATACCTCTGGCAATAGCTGATCGATCCAGCAGTGAGCATTTGACTCAGACTCTGGGCAGGAATTTGGGAGTGGGTCTAAGTGACTTCAGGTTTCATCTAGTTGGGACCTCAAACAGAAAGTAGAAACAAGGGCAGCTATGATCCACTGTGTGGCCATCAGTGAGGCCAAGGAGCTCCTGCTGTAATAGAGGAGAGTAGAACTTTGCATGTCTCAAATGCTCCAGGCCTGCCTCCGGATTGCTCCCTAGGCCTGGGTGCATCTTTGCATATGGCTTCTGTGAGTTACTCTGGTATCCTTATAATGTTCCCCTCATTTCCACTTACACTGGTTCCACCCCGTTTTCTGTTATTGCAACCCCAATAGCACTGATTCTCATCCCCAGCCCAGTGCAGGAGTGAGGCTTCTTGCCTCCATTTTGAGTCTAAATCCTTTGTTTCAGCAAAGGGTTTTATCTCAAGCCTCTTAACATTTTTGGGCAATTTATTGAGAAACATTGCATTTCTTCTGTTCTAAAATAAAAGCAATGGTAAGACACTTAATAGGAATTTTCAGGGAAAATGATGCTACCACATTCAGTGTAAACAATCTAAGACTGATTCCAACTTTACAAAATTAAAAATGTGAAAAAAATAGGCATCTTAGAAATTGGCAATTTGGTAATGCTTTATTTATTTATTATTTATTTATTTATTTATTTATGAGGGGGGGAGGGGTAGAGACAGAGAGATACTCTTAAACAGGCTCCATACCCAGCAAGGAGCTGGATGAGGGGCTCCATCTCACCACCCTGAGATCATGACCTACCTGAAATTAAGAGTCAGACACTTAACTGACTGAGCCACCCAGGCATCCCAGTAATACTTTATGTTTAAGCAGTACATAGCATTTCACATTTTCCATTTTTACATACAGCACTGTTTTTTTTTTTCCATTTTTTTATTTGAGTTTAGTTGACACAAAGTGTTACATTAATTTCAGGTGCCAACAGAGTGATCTGACAGGTTGATATTTTATGCTATGCTCATACAACGCTATTACAATATCATTGACTACACAGAGCACTGTCAACCAAGGCAAGATCTTTAAGTCTCTAGTCCAGAGATATTCCATGAAAAAAGCTTGAAAGTTTGACATATCTTTTTTCTCTTTATCATGGATCTTTTCTTATGAAACCTTTTTTGAGAATATACTCCAGAAAAACAAAAGAAGTAAAGTAAGAAAGAGAAGGATGTGGACCTATGAAGTAGTGGATTTAACCCCAGACAACACGTGGGCAGCAGGAGGGGAGAAGGCTCTAGGAAGGAAACCTTCAGGAATAAGGACAAGTCAGTTAGACTACCTACCATGTGCAGCATTTGGCAAAAAAATTAGGATTTGTGGATTGTACAGGGGACAAGAGCAATTTAAAACAAAGGCCAACTGGAAACTCCAAGGAAAACTAAAACCTGAACAAGGAAAAAAATGTCATAATTGAATGTGGTTTTCTGCATTTAGTAATGGTCACAAATTCATAATAATATAATGTTAATTATTCAATATACTTATATTCCTTTATTGGAAAGATGAAGGACAGGAGGGAAAAATAATGTTAAAAAAAAGAGGAAATCTTCATCTGTTATAATACCAAATCAACAGATAATGTCTAAAATTCATAAATTAAAAAATTGTGTGTAAGTAATATCTATATAGAGAGATGAGTATATCCATAGAAGAAATGGCCAGAAGAGTTAAACATAGTTCCCTCTTGGGAACAAGCCTGGGGGCTGTGGATGGTGAGTCAGAGAACAATTATTTTCATTATAAATCTTTGCCTTTTAGTGCTATTTGGCATTTTTAGAAAACCATTTTCATGTATTTCAATGAAAATCTTCCATTTAAAGTATATATATTTAGGCTGATGTGACATTTTTTAGTCAATTGGATTTTCCTAATCATGGCTTCTTTTTCTAAATACTAACAAATATTTTATTTACTGATCTGTTCTAGAAGCTGGGTAAAACTCAACATTGTGTCATTTTGGAGTCTACCATATCTTTATATTTACAAATAGAGACATTTACTTGTTTTCCATCTCCTGTTATCCTTTTATTTCCCATGATTATTTAGATCTTATCGACACTGCTTATCGGCTTTTAGTATCCCAGACTGGCAAGTTTCCTTGAAGTAACATAAGGGCACACACACAGAGAGAAGAAATGAGAAGCAGCTCAACCATGGGCAGGCTGGGTGGACTCACATTCATGTTGTGGCACAAATTTGGTTATGATTCAGCCACAGTAAGATCCAAACAGGCTGGCAATGCAGAATGTCACAGAATCTTAGTAGATGCGCTTTTGGAAATCAGAAAGTCATTTCATATCTCTGTGGTCTGGATATAGGGGAGGAGCTGGGTTCCACTCAGATCTCCTGTTCATAGGAGAAGGTGTTGCAAGAGCTACAGAGGGTGAGAGAGCAGGAAAACACATCTGTGCTGGAAACTAGGGCATTTCTGGTATGGGAGGGCAATGGATTGGGACTGTTCCAGTCAGCAGTCTAGGATGCAAAAATAGAAACCAACTCTAGAAAACATAAGAAAAAAAAAGACTATTGGGTAAATCACTGAACTGTCAGGAGTTCTGGAGAATCTAGATCAGAGAACAGGCAAGCAAGGGAAAATCAAGATGGCGCCATAGGGACAGTTTCCTATTTCCTCACTGAGCACTCACCAGCCCGATGCTGAATGCCACCAGCTCCCTAGGCATCTGGGTGGCTCAGTCTATTAAGCATCTGCCTTCGGCTCAGGTCATGATCCCAGGGTCCTGGGATCGAGTCCTGCATTGGGCTCCCTGCTCTGCGAGGAGCCTGCTTCTCCCTCTCCTCCCTGCTTGTGCTCTCTCTCGCCATCTCTGTCTCTCTCTCTCAAATAAATAAATAAAACCTAAAAAAAAAAAATATTGAATGCCACCAGCCCTTAATTGTGGTGACCTTACTGCTCTACTCTTGATCCTGTCATAGCTACCATGAATAATCTTTGTCTCTGAACCACTTCATCACTCTCTTCAGATGCAAAATTCTGGGGAGAAGAATCCATTTGATTTAAATTTGCCTTGTTTCCAGGTGATTGGGAGAGAAATGTGTCTTCCTGCATTTTCCATAGCACGTAGTAGGGACTTTCTTTCCTTTTATCTTGGATTTTGGGCCAGCAGGACAGTTGTGTGGATGCTGGGTAGCCAAGCTCTATGACCAGATTTATTAATGATCAAATGTGGAACTGTGCTTACAAAGGGGAAAATTAATGGTCCCAGCTGTGGTGACATGGGAAGGGCAGAGAATAAGCCATTGAAAGTAGGTTGACATAATTCATCTTGGTCCAGAGACTTGAACTTTTTAAAATGTCTAGCTTTTCTCTTGTTATTTACTACGTGCCTTCAACTAACTCTTTTAACTGCTTGCTCTGTCCTTGTCAGTTTGAAAACCATTCCCCTTACCAGAGAAAAAGGAAGATAACTGAAGCTGAACTGTTCTTTTTCTGTCAACTACATTATATTTTAAAAACTAGGGGTGCCTGGGTGGCTCAGTCGGTTGGGCGTCTGACTCTTGATTTCGGCTCAGGTCATGATCTCAGGGTCATGAGATTGAGCCCCGCGACAGGCTCCATGCTCGGCTTGGAGTCTCCTTATCCCTCTCTCTGCTCGCTCTCTTCTCTCTTTCTCTCTTAAATAAACAAACAAACAAACAAATAAATAAATAAAATCTTAAAAAAAAAACCCTAGAAAATGCTGCCATGCTTATTAGTGGGCTCTAAAAAAAGTGATACACAAAATAAGATCATAATTACTTATATTATAGGAAGTTACAGAAAGGTGAGCAGAGTAGATTCTGGATGGGGTCCAAATGTAATAGGAAAATGATATCCTCTTTGTCACTAGCAGCTAAGAATTATGTCCAAGGCAATCACAGCCTCATGGTCTCAGAGTTGGAAGTAGGGCTGCCAGATGTTGCAAATAAAAATACAGGCTGCCCAGTTAAATTTGAATTTTGGATAAATAACACATAATTTTTAGTATACGTATGTTCCATGCAATATTCAGTATATACTTATACTAAGAAATATTTGTTGTTTATTTACAATTCAAATGTAACTGGGAATCCTGAATTTTATCTGGCAACCCTGGTTTCAGGAGATCTCAAAAGCGTTCAATCCAATCTTGATACAGAAACATGCTCTTCAGAGCGGGAGCAGATCCCACACTTCACTCAACCTCTCTATTCAAAAAGCAACAGATCATTCAGGAACAGAGTGTGCCTGGCCAGCATTTTGTGTTCAAATGGAAAATCTGAAAAACAAAAAGTGGAAAGGAAGGCTAAGTACCTAGGTAAATCGGGAAAAACTTTCATTCAGTTGTTTGTTTAATCATTTAAGCAAAAGCATTACTGTCATTACTGAATTAAGTAGGTAATTATCCTCACATAACAGGACTTTAAAATGTTCTTTTAGGAACTTTCACTCTCAAGTACATAAGATTTTGCATAATATTAACACTATTAATAACACCCACTAATATATATTGAGTGCCTAATACATGCCACGAACAATTCTAAGTACTTTGCATGTGCTAACTCATTTAATTCTTGCAATAGCTCCATATAGTAATTAGTATTATCACTTCTATTTTTTATATATAAGAAAACTTCTGAAGCACAGAGAGGGTAGGTGCATTAAGTAACTTGCTGAAATTCACACAATTACTAAGGGATCAAGCCGGCTATGAATACCAGAGTCTGGCTGGCTCTTAACCACTACAATATATTAATGCTTGGAGAGAGGCATATGTAAACAAAATCATATTACATTAAAAGTAGTGTAAACTGAGTATTCTGGGGTTTGAAACTATACATTTGGTTTTGCAACTTTAATAGACTTCCTGATCTTGATTCACTGATGAAATGGCCATGTTATGGCACATCTGGTTGGCTTCTACTGAAGAAGTGGGAAACTCCTGAAGAAAACAATTGGGTTTGCTAGTTGATTCTTCTCTGGTAGCTTCTTCCCATTCACCCTGATGGATCCAGTGGAGCATATAAATTACAAGTAATCCCTCCCCAGTTAGGTAAAGATCAGTCTGCCTTCCTGAGGTTCTTCAGGCTTTGTTCCAAACACTCTCAGCTTTTTCAACCATTCCTATTGAGCTATGAAGAATAATTAGTTTATACTTGAATTCTGTGATTGTGCATGGTTATATATGCACAATCCCAGAACTAAATATTTTCTAGGGCTTAAATCTGTCTGCAGAGATTTTCTTATCATAAGACTCTAGTATATGTTCAAATGAAAAATTTTGGTCTTTTACAAGGTACTACAAGAATATTAGCTCTCATGTGAAATTTGGAATGGAAATTCTATCCTCATGACTTCTCATGGTGATTCTGTGTGCACTGTTCTTGCTGTATCAATTTTTGGCAGTGAAGAGTAAAAATTAGGAAAATATTTTCTTTTGTTTTAGATCTGCTACATTTTTTCGGAGGATTTAAGTGTAGGACTTTTATAGTGAAAGCCAAATGAGGAGGGTGCATCCTCCAATTCTTTCCCCCTTTGTCCTTCTAGAAAACAAAACTTTTCAGGGGCGCCTGGGTGGCTTAGTCAGTTATGGATCTACCTTCGGCTCAGGTCATGATGAGGATGGGGGGTCCTGGGACTGAGTCCCATGTCAGACTCCCTGCTCAGCGGGGAGCCTGCTTCTCCCTCTGCCGCTCCCCCCTCTGCAGCTCCCTTTGCTTGTGCGTGCTCTCTCTCTCTGTGTCAAATAAATAAATAAAATCTTTAAAAAAGAAGCAAAACTATTCTCTTTTTTTAAAAAAAAGATTTTATTTATTTATTTGTCAAAGAGAGATAGAGAACACAAGCAGGGGTAACACCAGGCAGAGGGAGGAGCAGGGAGACCGATAAGGGACTCGATCCCAGGACCCGCAGATCATGACCTGAGCCGAAGGCAGACGCTTAACTGACTGAACCACCCAGGCATCCCAAGAAGCAAAATTTTTCATTGAATAAGTTTTTTAACTTCTACTAGGTAGCCTGGCATTAGCATTTATAGAAATGTGGAGAGAGAAGATAAATTGAGAAAAGTAGCCTGGGTTATCTGACATTAGAGCAAGCAGTGGCTGGAGAAAGTTTGCTTCATGTGACTAAGTTTAGCCACTGACGAATGTCTCATGGTGGTCTGAGTCTAAGGACGAATGGTTTTGAAAGTATTCATCACCACCAGTGACGAAATTTCACTGCAGTTTTGGTTACTTTCAATAAACCACATAGACCCGCTGGGGATTAGAGTGGGGTGGTGCGTGCGCGCATGCGTGCTTGCATGCAGGGAGGTGGAGTGGAGGGAGCGAGAGGAAACCTAAGAAAATAGTTGTGGTGTGATTTGCCTCCTCACCACTGTTCTCCGGGCTTCAACAGCGGTGCTAGGGCTGTCAGTACTCCTCCCATGGCTTTGTGCTACTTTGTAAAAAACAATCCCAGATTTTTACTCCTTTTCACTGAGGTGGGTTCTGGGAGTATAATGATTCTCCTTCACCGATGTGGGTGATACTAGGAAGAGAATGGATATCACTTATTTAATCCAGTACCTGTGCTTCTGGGAATTTGCCTAAAGAAATGATTTGACAACTGCACAGGAATATATGAGAAAGGACGTTTCGTGCAGTCTTGATAATAATTCCTTCCTCCCCCATTAAAATTATCTAAATGTCCATCACTAAGAGATACATTTCATTACATGCATTTAAGAGATTCTCCATGGCCATTAAAAATGATAAAGTTCTATATATTTGGATCTAGAATATGTTCATAAATATTTCAGGTGAAAAGAAAAGAGGCTAAGGACCAGTATCTATCTATCTATCTATCTATCTATCTATCTATCTATCTATCTATCTATCTATCTATCTATCATCTATCTATATCTATCTATCATCTATCTATATCTATCTATCATCTATCATCTATCTATCTATCTATCTATCTATCTATCTATCTATCTATCTATCATCTATCTATGTATCTATCATCTATCTATGTATCTATGTATCTACGTATCTATGTATCTATGTATCTATTTATCTATCTATCTATCTATCTATCTATCTATCTATCTATCTATCTATCTATCTATGTACCTACCTACCTACCTACCTACCTGTCTCCTAAATGCATAGGAAATATTCTGGAAAGAATGACACTGAAGTACTGAGAGTGGTTATCTCTGGATAGTAGAATTTTAGATGATTTTAATTTAATTTTAACTTCTCATTTCTGTTTTCCAAACAATTTTTTAGAATTAATATTCATTAAACTGTTCATATAATAAGGAAACAGAAAGAGTCCATATAACCTTATCGTTGCTTCTAGAAATACCATTTCCACAGTGCAGTCATCCTTAACTAGAACAGATATAAAGAATTTTTCCAACAATATCTAGTTTAAACATGGAACTTAGATGGATTCACCTTAATAGGAAGGTTATACTTGCTCTGATTAATTTTATGCTCTTTAGTAAAAGATCAGTTGACTATATTTGTGTGGATCTATTTCTGGGCTCTCTATTTTGCTCCACTGATAGAATGATCTATTCTTTTGCAAATACCACATTGTCTTGATTACTATAGTCATGGAATTTTCAGGAGTTGTTATAGCAGGAGTCCTAGAGAATGTGACCCATGCACTATCCAAGACTCAAACTTCTGCCTCTGACAAGTGCTGTAGGCAGTCCTACAGTGTAATTTGGGAGTTATTCCTGACTAAAACATGTTCTGTTGTTTGCAACTAAGAACTCACATGGAAAGAATGACCTCCATAGATAGCTAGTGAATGCTTCTGATGGGAAGTTGTCAAATGTAATTAGCTCTTTGTTAGTCTTCTTTTAAGGTACTACGTAATGGAGGGAAGAAATGACAGACCTGTGTCTAAGTCTTGGCTAACTATGTGGCGCTAGGAATCATCTAACTTTGCTGAATCTCTGTTTATTCTTTTGAAAATGGGGATAATTTCTGTCTTATAAGGTTATTATGGAGGAGTAAGAGATAGTAATCAAAAGTATTTAGCAGATAATAGCAAGCCCTTAATTAATGCTATTTATATTTACTATCTGTCAAACATGGGATGATTTTCTTACTCCAAAAGTACCTAAAAGATAAGCTAAGTCTCATTATTTGATTGGATGTACCAGCTTAGGAAGACTGATAACAACAGAGACAATAATTAAACATTTTAAGGAAACACAAAGACTTTCAGTATGAGTAAGCTGATTTTTTTAGTAGTACAAGCTTTATGATTTAAAAATAAATATTAGTACAACATCCAAACAAAAGAAAGGATCGATATATCTTATAACAAAGGTGGACCCATATAAGTTGCATGTTTATGTTAAATATTGTTAAAAGTCTTTATATCTGTTCTTGTTAGTTAGGCATGGCTTCACAGTGAAGGTGGTATCTCTACAAACCCTTGTTCCATATAAAATAGCAGCCTCCACCCCATTCCCAAAATCTCTTGTCACCTGCTTTATTTTATTTTTTTATTATGTTATGTTAATCACCATACATTACATCATTAGTTTTTGATGTCTTGTTCCATGATTCATTGTGCATAACACCCAGTGCTCCATGCAGAACGTGCCCTCTTTAATACCCATCACCAGGCTAACCCATCCCCCCACTAGAACCCTCAGTTTGTTTTTCAGAGTCCATAGTCTCTCATGGTTCATCTCTCCCTCTGATTCCCCCCCTTCATTCTTCCCCTCCTGCTATCTTCTTCTTCTTTTTTTGTTATGTTAATCACCATACATTACATCATTAGTTTTAGAGGTAGTGTTCCATGATTCATTGTTTGTGCATAACACCCAGTGCTCCATGCAGAACGTGCCCTCTTTAATACCCATCACCAGGCTAACCCATCCTCCC
>NC_138374.1:86910958-86965912 GCF_054177405.1 Leptonychotes weddellii
CATTCTTCAGTAGGATGCTCTTTAGCCTCCATGTATTTGAGTTCTTTCCGACTTTCCTCTTGTGATCGAGTTCTAGTTTCAAAGAATTGCGGTCTGAAAATAGGCAGGGAATGATCCCAATCTTTTGGTACCGGTTAAGACCTGATTTGTGACCTAGGATGTGATCTATTCTGGAGGAAGTTCCATGGGCGCTAGAGAAGAATGTGTATTCTGTTGCTTTGGGATGGAATGTTCTGAATATATCTATGAAGTCCATTTGGTCCAGTGTGTCATTTAAAGTCTTTATTTCCCTGTTGATCTTTTGCTTAGATGATCTGTCCATTTCAGTGAGGGGGGTGTTAAAGTCCCCCACTATTATTGTATTGTTGTCGATGTGTTTCTTTGCTTTTGTTATTAATTGGTTTATATAATGGCTGCTCCCATGTTAGAGGCATAGATATTTATAATTGTTAGATCTTCTTGTTGGGTAGACCCTTTAAATAGGATATAGTGTCCTTCCTCATCTCTTATTACAGTCTTTGGTTTAAAATCTAATTTGTCTGATATAAGGATTGCCACCCCAGCTTTCTTTTGGTGTCCATTAGCATGGTAAATAGTTTTCCACCCCCTCACTTTCAATCTGGGGGTGTCTTTGGGTCTAAAATGAGTCTCTTGCAGACAGCATATTGATGGGTCTTGTTTTTTTATCCAATCTGATAGCCTGTGTCTTTTGTTTGGGGCATTTAGCCCATTTACATTCAGGCTAACTATTGAAAGATATGAATTTAGTGCCAATGAATTGCCTGTAAGTCACCTGCTTTCTTTTAACTCATAGCTCTTATCATCGCCACTTGACATATTTTTATATAGTCTGCATATTGTTCTTTTCTGTCTACTAGACTATGATGCCCATAAGAGCTGAGATTCCGTCTCACTACTGAATCCTCAGCACCTAATGTAGGAATTTAATAAATATTTATTAATTGGGGCACCTGGGTGGCTCAGTCATTAAGCGTCTGCCTTCAGCTCAGGTCATGATCCCAGGGTCCTGGGATCGAGCCCCACATCGGGTTCCCTGCTCCGCAGGAAGTCTGCTTCTCCCTCTCCCATTCCACCTGCTTGTATTCCCTCTCTCGCTGTGTCTTTCTCTGTCAAATAAATAAATAAAATCTTTAAAAAAAATAAATATTTATTAATTGAATAAATAAATACAAACTATCTTTCTTGTCATTTTATTCTTTCTTCTAAGAATGAAAAACAGAAGCCCTGTTAAATTTAACTCAGATTTGGCTACTTGACACTGATATTGTCCTAGTATGATGAAGAATATAAGGGGGAAAAGGCCAGAGGGTATGGGGACTACAACAGACCTTAAACATAATGAGTGATGAATTTGATTCTTCATTCAACTTTGGGGACCCATTTAGGTTCTATTCAGTATTGTATTTCTTAAGGTAATGCATGCAATCTCAGAATCCTGCTAGGTTCTGCATGAAAGCTATTGGACATGCCACTAACGCTACATAAGTTGATTGAGCCTCTGTCATCAAGGATTCAATTTTTTTTCACTCTGCTCTGTCAAAAAAATTGGAAAAGTGTTCAAAAAACATTAAAATAAAAAGTCATTTTGGTTAATTAGATAATTAAATAATCCATAACACTCATAATTCCTTCATGAAGAGGTCTTGTATTTGTGACTGATCCTTTGGGATCAGATGAAAATGTCTTCTAGCTTGAGGTTAAAGATGTCTAGTGACATGCATCCATCTTCCTTTTGATTATTCAGATATGGGGGGAGACCAGGTATGGGGAAGCAGAGATTCAAAGGTTTGGCTGACTCCAAAAAATCAGTCATTTATTATTTATAAAAATAAAACTATAACTTCTGATGAAAACCACAGGCTGCTTCTTTGTCACGAGCTTCTCTGGCAGACATGGTTCCAGTTTCAGAGTCTTTGTGATGGTTTCAGTGTTTGCCTTTTGATTATAATTGCTGCCATTTATGGAGTCCCTTTTATGATCCAGACATGTTGCATGTTCTGTTTCTAATTCTGATGTCTGTGAAGTGGGGAGGATTTTGATTCTCCTTTATGTAACACATCTTGCAGTGGTTGATCTGGAATAAGGATAAGGTCCACTGACCTGGTTTGACAGCTCATGGTTCCCAGTGCAGTATGAGACTTCTCAAGGAGAGGCTCCTTCAGATGGCTGCTGGCCACTGAGGTTGGGCCTCAGGTGCTGGCCAGTGCATCCTTCTTTCCAGGTGGACTGAGCTTGATTAACATCCAATTTAGGAAATATGTAAATGCTTTGAATTCTGCACCACAGAGGATTTTAAGGTTATGGCAGATTTTGTGGCCAAAATGACAGCTTTCTGAAAAACCAAAACCAAAACCAAAACAACTACTCCTTTGCTTATTGACTTTAATTTCCTGGCAAAGTTGTTAACTTGATATAGAGGCTAGGCACCTTTCTTCTTCCCAGCCTAACCTTCCCTGGATAGTTGGTTACTTTGACTCTATGGCTTGTTCTGGTGAGGTTCCCCAAGTGACCTGTGAACAATAAACAATGTATTGGAGATTATTTTTTTTTTAAAGATTTTATTTATTTGACAGAGAGAGACACAGCGAGAGAGGGAACACAAGCAGGGGAGTGGGAGAGGGAGAAGCAGGCTTCCCGCGGAGCAGGGAGCCTGATGCGGGGCTCGATCCCAGGGTCCTGGGATTATGACCTGAGCCGAAGGCAGACGCTTAATGACTGAGCCACCCAGGTGCCCCTATTGAAGACTATTTTTAAGCCACTTGTGTGTGGTGGTCAGTGTGCAACATTTCCTGTGTCACCTAGATCCTTCAGACTCCTGGCCATGAATAGTACCTGTCTATGTAGTGCAGAGCAGTGGTTTTTAACCTGCTGATCACCACAATCCTTTTAGAAATTTCTTTGAGTTCTTTTTGGGTGGTTGTGTAATTTTTATCAAGAAACAAAGGTAAATATGAATTCACCTAATGAGAAAGTTCCTGCCTATTAACACAACGTACTTTCACTAACAAAGAATAAATAAAATAGCTACGAATGATACAGAAGCTTGAAATGTCAGAAGCTAGCTCTTACTAGATTTCATCTAGTAAGATGAAATAATAAGATTCCTTATTAGTGATTGCTGGAAGTAAGCAGCATCAGTTATTGTATTAACTGGTTACTGAATAAGACTTTTTTTTGTAAACTGTGAGAAAAAGATGTACAATTTTATTGGAAAATAAGCAGAAGCAGGGTAGTAATCAGGGAGAAAAGTACCACAGAGCCAAGATTTGTCCGCAAGCTGGGGAATTCAACTGAAAAATGTATAATTCAGTTGGATTTCCACCTAGCATCAAGTGCTCTGTCTCCACCTGTGTTGAATTCACCATCAAATTATCTCCAACCCCTCCTCCTCCTGGGCAGGCTCTAGCTTGGACACTGCTATGTGTAGTACTTATCCCTATCATACCTACATTTTTAGTACCACCATCCCTAGACAGAATCCTTGTTCTAGATTGGTGTTTCTAAAACGCATCTCCAGTTGGTTTAATTCTTCTATGAGAAAGGGTTCTGTAACTTAAAAATGCTTAGGAAATGCTTGGTTAGCCAATTTTTACTGCAGGACTTTTCAGAGCTTTTAATATGGTGATACACACTGTGATTTCATAAATTGCACAAAAATTTCCGAGCTTATTAGAAATGGACTCCCCTCTTCTTTTTTCACAGAATAACTAATAGAACTAGTGTTTGGTATAAAATACTTTGAGAAATCCTTGTTGACCTACTCTTCTTGTTATTCTTCAGAATTTAACTTCTCTGTGCAATTCTTTAGGAACCTTCTCTGCTTCACAGGGTGACAGTCTATGATGTAATATATTAACCATAGTTCAGTGTTAATGCCTGAGAGTGAGGCTATATGCCTTATTTATTCCAGGATTATTTGTGGGCTCCTGAACATTCAATGTTCTATTTCAAGTAATTGATCAAACCACTTGTTATGTTGCAATGGATTATGATATATATCTACATGTATATAGATATAGATCACTCACCAGAACATGAGTCATGTCTTGTTCTTGTCTCTTGTTTCTAAGATAGTATCTTATACATAGTAAGAACTATCTTTCTTGAATGACTAAATAACTTCATGAGTGAATGATTTTAATGGAGGGATTTTGGATATTATGTCAGAATGATGGGAGAATTGCTTTGGGTCAGGTGGACTTTTGGTGGCAACTGAAAAATCAAAGTATGTTTATTTACTTATTTTCACAGTACTCACTGGCAGCACCTGCCAAACTGCTTAGAAACTCCCGGGAACATGCACAGGCTACTCCCTCAGTTCATATTAGCACATGCGCTCTCTCCCTCTTCTCTTTAATTATCCTGAACTTAAAGATAAAAATGCATCCACAAACTGTGTAATTTTCTTAACATCATTTTCCTAATTGCATTATTGTCTTATAGACTGTGGTCTAATTTACGTGGCAAAAGAGAAAGAACATGGTTACAAATTAGACTTGTAAACTGTATGTTATCTGAGTATTTATATGTTATCTGACATAATATTACCAATTTCCACCATATTTCCATGAGGTTGATAGAGGTAAACATAGGAGCACCGGGTCACTGAAAGGCCTGAATGAATGGCTGAGTTCTCAAAGCTAGTTTGTGGTAGAACCTCTCCTGATATTCATGGCATAGAGTTTCTTTTATTCTTTTTTCAGTGGTATTTCTTTGTGATAAATCACCTACTTAATAAGTAAGGAACCCACAGTAAAGTAATAATAAGTAGCGTTCTGTTCATTATTGATTTGGTGAGAGTCCCCAAAGAAAACGTCAGAACTACAAGATACTTTTCCATCATAGAAACTCCTAGTCCAGATGTCAGACCAGATAAGAAAACTAAAATGTTTTATCTGTGTTTTTAAGCTGAGGTTTTCTGTTAGCAAGGATAATCTTGAGGTTTGCAGGAAGTATTTGTAGTTCCTGTCAGAAATTAGAACTGCATAAATATGAATATAGCTAGGATCCTTACTTTTTATGTATAACTAGCATTGCAATAGTCAGGAAACTGAGTAGAAAAATAGTTGTAATAAAATGACAAAGCACTCTCACCAATAAAAAAGAAAGGTACAAACATTCCAATGGAAATGGACAAAAATAGGAAAAGGCAACTCATAAAAGATTATTAACATCACTAGTAGTCAAAGCAATTAAAATTGAACAGCAATAAGATATAACCTTTAACCTTTCTTGCATAAGTTTGCAATGGTTAAAATGGATGCTAAAAGCCAGTGTTGGTAGATTTGGGAAAACAGGTACTTTCATGCCTTACCGGTGGGAGTGTATATCAGCTCCTATTTTGACCTTACTCTAAGCTGCAGTTTCATACATTATACATAAATATCCATGAATTGACTTTCTTTTTTTTTTTTAAGATTTTATTTATTTATTTGACAGAGAGAGAGAGACAGCTAGTGAGGGAACACAAGCAGGGGGAGTGGGAGAGGGAGAAGCAGACTCCCCACCGAGCAGGGAGCCCGGTGTGGGCCTCGATCCCAGGACCCTGGGATCATGACCGGAGCCGAAGGCAGACACCCAGTGGACCAGTGGACAAGGAATGACCATTGAGAGTTATCTTATGTGGCACAAATTTGCCAGCCAGCTTCATTTTATATATTCAACCTTTGTACTACTTCTTAAGAAAGCAGAATGTATGAAAGTAAGAGACCATCTTGTACAAATTTCCTGGAGGGAATTTATGACAAAGAGATACATAGAAAAGTATACAAAGTTGGAAGACATGTATATTCTTTCTCTGTGGTCTAGGGTTAAAAAAAGAAGGAAATAACCCAGGATTAGCAATAGGGGAGTAGTAGTGCATAAGAGAGTACCTGACAGGGCGCTGGTTAAGAGTTGGCTTTGGAATATTGCAGATCTGAGTTTGAATCTTCACTTTAATATCACTCAGCTTTGTAATTGTGAGTGAATTACTTAACCTATCCTAGCCTCAATTCTCTCATCTATAATATGTAAATAATAACTCTACTCAATTCATTATATTGCTATAGGGATTAAATGGGCTAATGCCCTTAAATGCTTAGCCGCAAACCTCACACACTGCAAATATACAATGAATCTTCAGCCATCGAATGCTATAGAAAGATGGTAAAGGGATATAACATACACAGGCATATCATACCTAGAAAGATGTTTGGAGGAAGGTCTATCAACAGTGGATAATTTGTTATCTCTGGGCAATGGGATTTAGGTGAATTTTTCTTTCTTCTTTAACTTTTCTATAGTGTCTGATTTTTTTTTTACAACAATTATACTGTTTTTATCAGAAAAAATATTAAAAATATTTTAATTTAGAGAAAAAACTAAGTATAATTTAAGAGATGTTGTACTTGGAGCATGTTTTAAAGAAAGCAATAGTCATTGTAATCTTTCCTTTATTTTTGTCCTTTAAAAAAATGGAATCTCATGGCACAATTGGATTAATCACAGTTGCATGACTGTGGCAGGGCACAGTAGGCCTTAATTGCTCTTCTTTCCAGGCACAGATCTAGATTACATTTCACAGATGCAACCCCTTTCTCCCACTCTATCCTTGTGTCTAAATGGGACCAGATAACTAGTTCTTACCCATGAAATGGGACCAAAGAATAAGTATCACTTCCAGGTCAAAGTAGTTAAGAGTAGGTGTGCCTTTTCCCTGGTCTTCTGTTCCCTGTCTTGTAGCTGGAAGACAAGGACTCCCAGGCCCTAAGGGCTGGTTTTGCCCAAAGGTGGAAGCAGCTTAGATTCCTGAAACACCTTTTGGAGGAGGACCTCTGAGAAAGACAACTGACCAGGCACTTCTGCATTGATTTTTGTGTGAGGGAATAATAAACTTTTTCAGTGTTATGCCACTGAGAGTTTGAGCTCTTTTGCCATAGCAGTTGGTCTAATTTGAGTCATACCGTTATACGTCATCCACTTTGGTCTATATATGACCCTCTTTTATTCAGTTAATTAAACCGTGTAATGTACCACCACAAACCTATCCCCAATCTAAAGACTTGAACATTCCAAATAACTTGTATCTTTGTGCTCCTTCTTTTGATATTATCTAAGTATATACCTAAACCTATATCTATCTATATACAGGAGTAGAGTGTCTGGAGCTACACAGTATGCAAATGTTCAGCTTTACATAATAACGCCAAACTGCTTTTCTAAATGTTGTACCAGTTTCTAATGCCATGAGTAATGGATGTTGCTCTATATCTTTGCCATCACAGAAGTATTATCAAACTTCTTAATTCTGGTCATTTGAATGGGAATAAAATGGGTTCGTGCCATGGTCTTGATTTACATTCTCATGATCACTAGTGAGCTGAAGCCAAGGTACTTCTGAAGAAAAAGATAAAAAAGAGGGCTTGCCCTACTAGACATTAAGGTTAAATTATAAGACTATAGTAATTCACATAGAATGCTGTGAATCACGGATATCCAAATTACCAATGGAACAGACTAGAGAATATAGAACAGATGCACATATACATGGACCTTCGATACATGACAGTAGTGTGGGACAAAGAGAAACTACTCCATAACCAGAGCTAGAAAATTCAGTTATCCAAAGAGAAAAAAAATGCATTTGTATCTCCATCTCACATCACATACAGAAATAACCACCAGAAAGGTTAAAAATTTAAGTGTCAAATGCAAGACTTTAAAACTTTTAGTAGGGGTCAGTCTTTCTGACTTTGGGGAAGGGGAAAATTTATTTATTTATTTATTTAAAAGATTTTATTTATTTATTTGTCAGAGAGAGAGACAGAACACGAGCAGGGGGAGAGGCAGGCAGAGGGAGAAGCAGGCTCCCTGCCGAGCAAGGAACCTGATGTGGAACTCGATCCCAGGACCCTGGGATCATGACCTGAGCCAAAGGCAGCCGCTTAACCGACTGAGCCACCCAGGTGTCCCAGAAGGGAAAAATTTATTAAGGTGCAAAAAGCAACAACCATATAATAAAACATTGAAAAATTTGATTACGTTAAAATCAGTATTTTTTGGTTATCAAAGACATGATAGAGAAAGTGAAAAGACAAGCTACTAACTGAGAGAAAATACTTGCAAACCTGCAGTTGACAAAGAATTAGTATGGTGAATACATAAAGAATTTTTACATACTCATACTAAAATGAGAAACTCTCCAAAAATGGAATATTACACAAATATGCATTCTGCAAAGACATTTTTATGTAGATTATCTGTTATGTATGATGAAATACAAGTTAATCTTTTTCAGATGAATCAAAATATTTAGACTAAAAAATAAAAAGATATATAGTATTTCCTTATTTGTACCCTTCATACTTATATCTTCTTCCCTCAAAAGTGAATGTTTTTCTTCAAAAATGGATTTTACCATCCCATTGTGTGGTCACACATATATAAGTGGTACTGATGTTCCAGAGTACTAGACTTCACAGGTATAAATGTTTATGTTTCCTTGTGCTTATGTACTCTTATGCATTTACATTTATTCTGAATATATTAATCCAGCACCTTCTCTGCATCAGGCATTGCCTTAGACTCTGAGGAATGAAAAGGACAAAAAATTTCTGGAAGGAGATGGAAAATGTTAAAAATCCACGGGTAAATTATATGGTTATACTACATGGTGCTAAGTACCATGCATAGAAATAGAGCAGCAAGGAGAGATCAAATGATACCAGAATTGGTATGTGGGTTTTCAATTGGGTGGTCAGGAAAAGCCACAATGAGAAAGCAATGGGAGTGAGCCATGCTTATGTCTGTGGGAAGAGACCATCAGGCAGAGTAAACAGCTAGTGAAAAGTCTCAGAGGCAGGAGCCTGGCTGACATGTCTGAGAAATAGCAAAAGGTCATTGTGACTGCAGTGGAGGTTATAAGGGAGAAAGAGTAGCAGGAGATGATGTTAGAGAATGAGTGAGAGGAAGGCACAGGTCATGGAAGCATTTGTAAGCCCTTGTAATGACTTTGGGTGCATATATATTTATAATTTTATATCCTCTTGTTGTATTGGCCCCTTTGTCATTATATAATCACCTTCTTTGCCTCTTGTTACAGGCTTTGACCTAAAGTCTATTTTGTCTAAGTATAGTTACCTCTTCCCTCTTTTGGATTCCTGTTGCATGGAATATCTTCTTTCATCCCCTTACTCTGAGCTGATATCCTTAAAGCTGAGGTGAGGCAACACATAGTTGGGTTTTTTTTTTTTAATCCATTCAGTCATTCTATGCCTTTTGATTTGAGAATTTAACCCATTTACATTTAAAGAAATTATTGATGGGTAAGGACTTACTAATGCCAACTTCTTTTCCACTGGTTGTTTTGTAGTTCTCTTGTTTCTTTCCTCCTCTCTTTCTGTATTTCTTTTTCTTTTCTTTTCTTTCTTTTTAAAGTAGGCTCCACAGCCAGCATGGAGCCCAATGTGGGGCTTGAACTGAGATCAAGACTTGAGCTGAGATCAAGAGTCAGATACTTAACTGACTGAGACACCCAGGCGCCCCTCTTTCTGTATTTCTTTGTGAGTTAATGATTTTTCTGTGATGGTACTGTTTGATTCCCATCTCTTTATCTTTTTTGTGTTTACTATAGGTTTTAACTTTGTGGTTACCACGAGGCTTGCATAAAACATCTTACAGATGTAACAATCTACTGTAAACTGATAACAACTTAACTTCAATTACACATTAAAACTCTATCTTTTTATGCTTTTATGTCATAATTTGCCTTTTTTATATTGTGTATCCATTAACAAATTATGATAGCTATATTTATTTTTAATACTTTTGTCCTTTAACTTTTACACTAAAGTGATTAACACATATTGGAGCACCTAAGTATATTAAATAATGCTAAGAGATCTGCAGGGAGAAAGAGCCAACAATACAGTAATAGCAGGGGACTTCAATGCTTGATTTCAACAATGGATAGATTATTGAGACAGAAAGTCAATAAGAAAACATTGGACTTGAACTACCCTTTGGACCAAATGGACCTAAGAGACATATACAGATCATTCCATTCAACAACAGCAGAATACACATTCCGCTCAAGAACATGCAGACCATTCTTTAGGACAGATTATATGATAGGTCACAAAACAAGTCTTGGCACATTTGGGAAGACTGAAATCATACCAAGAATCTCTTTTGACCACAATAGTATGAAACTAGAAATCAGTAACAGGAGGAAGATGGAATATTTACAAATATGTGGAAATTAATAACAAGCTTCTGAACAAACAATGGGTCAAAAAGAAATCAAAAGGCAAATTTAAAAATATCTTGAGAGACTATGGACTCTGAGAAACAAACTGAGGGTTCTAGAGGGGAGGGGGGTGGGGGGATGGGTTAGCCTGGTGATGGGTATTAAAGAGGGCACATATTGAATGGAGCATTGGGTGTTATATGCAAACAATGAATCATGGAACGCTACATCAAAAACTAATGATGTAATGTATGGTGATTAACATAACATAATAAAATAAAATTTAAAAAAATCTTGAAACAGCTGAAAATGGAATCACAAAGCTTAAGAGATACAATATAAGCAGTTCAACATATGCAAATCAATAGATGCTGTAAATCACATTAATAGAATGAAAGATAAAACTCATACGACTATTTCAATAGATGCAGAAAAAGCATTTGGCAAAATTCAACATCCTTTCATGACTAAAAATTCTCAGCATATTGCATGTAAAAGGAATGTACCTCAGCATAACAAGGCCAATAATGACAAGCCCACAGCTAACTTCATACTTAATGGTGAAAAGTGGAAAGCTTTTCTTCTAAGATCAGGTACAAGACAAGGGTGTCTATTCTTGCCACTTTTATTCAACATAGTACTGGACATACTAGCTAGTACAATTAAGCAAGAAAAAGAAATGAAAGACGTCTAAATTGGAAATGAAGAAGTAAAATTGTCTCTGTTTGCAGATGATATGATATATAGAAAATCCTAAAGACTGTCAAAAAACTGTGACAACTAACAAACAAATTCAGTAAAGTTGCAGGGTACAAAATCAACATAGAGAAATTAGTTGTGTTTCTAAACACTAACAATGAAATACTTGAAAAAGAAATGAAGAAAACAATCCCCTTCACAATAGCATCAAAACCAATAAATACTTAGGAATAAATTTGACCAAGGAGGTGAAAGATCTGTACACTGAAAATTATAAGACATGGATGAAAGAAATTGAGGAATACAGATAAATTGAAAGATAGTCTGTGTTCATGGATTGGAAAAATTATTATTCATTTACTGTTGGCCATTCGTATGTCTTTGGAAAAGTGTCTATCCAGCCTATTTTTAATTGGATTATTTGTTTTTTTTTGTTGTTGTTTTGCTAATGAGTGGGTTGTATGAGTTCCTTAATTTTTTGATATTAACCCCTTATCAGATAGATGGCTTGCAAATATTTTCTCCTATTCTGTAGCCAGCCTTTTCATTTTGTTGATTGTTTCTTTTATTATGCAGAAGCTTTTTAGTTTGGCATAGTCCCACTTATTTATTTTTAATTTGCTGCTTGTGCTTTTGATGTCATGTGCAAAAAGTCATTGCCAAACCAGTGTCAAGAAACTTTTCTCCAATATTTTGTCCCGGGAGTTTTATGGTTCCAGGGATTAGATGTAAACGTTTAATCCATTTTGAGTGAAATTTTGTGTGTGGTTTAGGTTAGAGGTCCAATTCCATTCTTTTACACATGAATATCCAATTTTCTCAGCACCATTTATTGAAGAGACTATCCTTTCCCCTACTGAGTAGTCTAGCCTCACTTGTCAAATACTAACTCGCTACATAAGTATGGGTTTGTTTCTGGGCTCTTGATTCTGTTCCATTGGACTATATGTCTGTCTTTATGCCAATACCATACAGTTTTGATTACCATAGTATTGTAATATATTTTGAAATCAGGAAATGTGATGCCTCCAATTTTTTTCCTCAGGATTGCCTTGGCTATTAAGGATCTTTACTGATCCCACGTGAATGTTAAGATTGTTTTTTCTATTTCTGTGGAAAATGACATTGGAATTTTGATAGGAATTGTATTGAATCTATCAACAGCTTTGGATAGTATGGGCATTTTTAATAATAATTTTTCCAATATGCTAAGTAAATATTCAGCCATTGGTCACATTGTCTATTTGGGAGAAAACCACAGACACAGTTCCTGGCTTTGTGTTTGTAGATGGTCAATCTTCACTTAATGTACCATCACCCTAAATATGGTCTTTGAAGAAGAATTCATTTATTAAAAACTATTTGGTGAAAGTCCCACTACATAACAGACATTCTTCTAATGCCAGGGACCCAGTGAAGACCAAGTCAAGTTCCCCACTCTTAAGGAGCCTGCCATCTAGTGGGAGATGCAGAAATATAATTGAGTAGGGCAATAAAATAAGATTAGTGATAGAACAGTGGTGGAGACAAACACACAAGCACAGAGGATGGCACAACTTAATTTTATCTAGAGGATTCAGGAAAACTTGTAGGAAGGGGAGCAGTTTACAAGTAGGGAACTGGGACGGACATTCTAGGTAAAGGAAGCAATATGTGGGGGGTATAAGAGAGAACAGGATATTAGGTTGAATGCATACACGTTTGTCGAGGCTGGGGGTTTGGGAGCGTGTGTGAGGGTTGGAAAGTGAGTCTAAAAGGAAAAGCAGTGTTAGATCATGAACAACCTTGTATAGGACAATAAGAAATTTGAAATAAATTCTGTAGGCAATGGAAATTGGCAAGAGGTTCTCAGTAGGGAAATAACATGATTAGATTAAGGCATTAGAACAATTAACTCTGGCAATATTGTGGAGAATAGATTGGAAAGGGAGGACAGCCGATGCTGGGAAACCAGTTGGTCTACTGCAGTGGTCCTAACAAGAGATGATGAGGGCCTGCCTAGAGCAGTGTGGAAAGAGAGGAACAGGCCTATTGAAGAGCTACTTAGAAGGTTTACTTAGTACAGCTTTGTTGAGGATGACATATGAATGGATAGCAATGAGTCTAAGACGACCCCAGGTTCCATGTTTGGAAGTTGGATAGAAAATAGCATATTTCTCCGTGTCAGGGAGTAATAGGAGGAAAAGAATTTTGAGTGGAAAGATGTGTTCAGATGTTAAGGACTGATGGTATAGCCAGGTAGAGAGAGAGAACTAAAAACCACTCTGAGGTCCAGAGTGAAGTCTGGCTGGAAAATTAAATGCCATTAATGAAAAATCTCTTAGAGGTTACCCTGTAATTTTCATGGAAGTATAGGAATTCATTTTTGTATCCCTAATAGCAGTGGCAAATCCTTTTAGCTGCTTGTGCAAACACATAATTAAGAAATACATTTTATAGGGGCGCCTGGGTGGCTCAGTTGGTTAAGCGACTGCCTTCGGCTCAGGTCATGATCCTCGAGTCCCAGAATCGAGTCCCGCATCGGGCTCCCTGCTCGGCAGGGAGTCTGCTTCTCCCTCTGACCTTCCTCCCTCTCATGCTCTCTGTCTCTCATTCTCTCTCTCAAAATAAAAAAAAAAAAAAAGAAAAAAAGAAATACATTTTATAGATACCCATGTAAAGCAAAACCAGACAAAACAACAACAAACTGAGTGCCAGGAAGCTGCAACTGATATAATCAGACCCTGCTAGAAGATTGCAAGTCGAAACTACATTTGGGGAAGACTATATGGTAACATGTGGCAAGAACGGAAAGAGGATCATATGAGTTTGCCAAGTGATCCAACCTCTGGCTATTGGGGGGAAATGACTGAGTATGTATTAATGAAAACTTACCTTACAGATGTGATCTATAGAACAGTGGTATAAGGGAATAGTTTAATGTGTATGTGCATATATTTACTCAGATGAGAAACACGAAGTCTATGAAGAACCATGGGAAGATATTTACACTGATGCTAAAACAGTATTTATAATTGTCACAAGTCTGCAAACATATGTCTACCAATAGAGATTTACTGGAAAAAGCATTTAAAAATGAAAACTGTCAGAATGATATGATTATAGATAATTTTCTCTTTCTCTTTTGCTTTTTTTCAAAATAAAGTTCATGTCAAGACAACTTTTCAAAAGGTTTTTATTTTTATTTTATTTTTTAAAAGATTTTTTATTTATTCATTTGAGAGAGAGAGAGAGTGAGCATGAGCACAAGCAGAGGGGAGGGTCAGAAGGAGAAGGAGAAGCAGACTCCCCGCTGAGCAGGGAGCCTGACACGGGGCTCTATCTCAGGACCCTGGGATCATGACCTGAGCCAAAGGCAGACCCTTAACCAATTGAGCCACCCAGGTGCCCCTCAAAGGTTTTTAAAAGGTATATATTAAGTTGCAATAAACCAAACATGTGCATATAGACATGCTCCAAACACACTTACTTAACTGTTTCTTGGGTATGAGGGGGTGTAAAGAAATGGGAATCACTTGAATGAGGGTAGAGGGGAGAAATGAAAAGAAAAAGAGAGCTGGGAAGCTCAGATTGGCAGCAGCGTCCCTGTGCCCCCCTAAACAGTTGCTCTGGATGGTATCAGGGGCTCGTGAGCCACGGTGGTGGAATCCTCACATCACAGCTGATGTGACATGAGACAGATGGGGGAGCAGGACCACACTGACCACCTCACTCCATTTCCTTACACTGTCCCCGTGCTGGGTCATGGTACCGATGTGGCCTTGGGGCATGTCTGCAGTGGAAGATTTGAATTTCAGCTGGTGGCAGGAGATGAGACAACCACGTTCCTTTATGCACACATTTGGTTTCATTGACACGTTAACCACAGGAGCAGGGGCGAAGACCACAAGGTGTGGGGTTAGTATGAGCGGAGGCAAAGGAACTTTTTCTTAAAGAAAAAAGCATCTGTACTGCACAGACTTTCCACGATTCCACACCCACCCTGAAAGCCCCCATTCACCACAGGAAGTACGCTGACCACTGGAGGAATAAAGAGGCTTCTAAGAGCAGCCGTTCCTCACCTTCTCCTCGCATAGCTCAGCAAGACCTCAGCCATGAGACCTCTCCTCCTGGCCCTGCTTGGCATCTGCTTTCTCACTGAATTCATCGTGGAAGGTAAGTCGAAAGGTTCTGTATGAGAGAGGAACAGATATGCAGGCAGGCGGGTACATATTTGGGGTCTGACTCAGGTTTTGACTGGAGTAAACTGCTTTCTCCAGG
Source organism: Leptonychotes weddellii (assembly GCF_054177405.1). Classification (NCBI taxonomy): domain Eukaryota; kingdom Metazoa; phylum Chordata; class Mammalia; order Carnivora; family Phocidae; genus Leptonychotes; species Leptonychotes weddellii. The sequence continues at coordinate 86,926,167 of NC_138374.1, forward strand.
GTAAGCCTCTGACTTCCCATGTGCAAAATAGGAATGATAACTTTGAGTTCAAGGGACTTTATAGATTCTGAAGATAGACAGAACTTGCTTACAATCTGGCTCCCACTTTTCATAATTGCGTCATTTGGGGTAAATTTCGCAACATCTGTGGACCTACGCTTACTTATAAGCTGAACATAATGACAGATACTCTCACCTGGGATTAAAATGGAAAAAAAAAACAACAAACCAAAAACAAACCTAACAATTTAGGAATACTTACCAGATTTCCTCACTAGTAATAATTTCTTGATTAATGTTAGCTGTAGAATGGTGGTGGTGATTATATGTGCCTTTGTAGCTTTTGCCTATTTAATATCAATCTTGATAAATTCTCAAAGATTTTGGAAATTTAGTCACAATGTGGGGATGAGTTGGAGGTTGTATATTCTGAAGAAAATCAATAATTTCTATTAGATCAATGCCTTATACACATTCAGATAAACCTGCAAGTTGTACCCAGATGAGACTTAGGTATACTAGGCATCACCTGACTGTTCTATACATATTTTCTTAAAGGATCATTTTTTTTCTCCAATTGGTTGAAGTTTACTTCTCCTTGTGGCTCTGGCAATAAAAGAGAATATCCTTCAAGTATAATTAATGTTTCAGTTAACTCTCCTTTCAACTGCCTAATTTGTAGACTTACTACTTAGAATAGGATATATGAATCTGATCATGGATCCCTAAGGGTGTCTATGAATAGAGGTGGCAAAGTCTGGAATTCCTTGAAATTGTGGGCAAAATAAATATTGATGTAACCAACAACTTTAAGGCTAGTTAATTAGGCCAAATATTGCAATGTGGCTGGCATTTTGCTGAGAAAATAGGTCTGCTGTTTGGTGGGAACCCAGGTATGGTTAGGGGCAGCGACCCTCTGTTGGAGACAGAGGAGGACTGCAGACACTTGGGTCACTTCCCAAGCTTCCTCCTTGAATGACCTCTATGAGTCCACTGGGGCTTAGCCTCTATGTACAACTGTGGGCAAAGCAATCTCTGCTCTGATTCAGCTCTGCAACAGGAGTGAACATGATGGTTTCAGTGATAACACTACTGAGAATAAGAAGGTTTGGGCGTTTTGAGTCTAGTAGGATTCTTTGAGTCTTGGGAGTCCATGTTAGGTACTTCTCAGAGAAAAATATTGTTTCCTAAGTAGTGAGAGAAATACAAGAAAAGATCTCTGTCTTTCACTGGGGTGAAAGACAGTTGAGCATTAAACATAAATTGGCAAGGATGGGGGGTAAAGAATGTGTGGACGACATACTGGGAATGCTGGAAAGGAGGGATGAAGAGGGGCGCAGCTAGCTGACAAACACCTTATATTTAGTTTCATGTTCAAAAAAAGCCTTCTGATATCAGCAACACCGTAGATCAAACTTGATCCTCATCAGCTGTTACTTTAGATGCTTTTTAGCTGAATATTTCCCTGAGAAGCAAATACCAGTCATTTTACCTGAGGAGAAAATCAGCACCTAGAAACCGTGATTAGATTCTACCAAACCTTTAATATTATTAACTCTCCCAAGTTATTTCCCCTTCTCCAATGTAAGATTGCTCTCTGAATTGAAGTTTAGAAATCCCCTTGTGTGGGGGGGTGGATTTCTGTTGAGGATGAACAGTTTATGAACTCCATCCTTTATATATCTTACACCTTAACATTTAAGATAACACATGTGCCTCTTCCCACATTTTAATGTTGCCTTCCCCAAATTACTCTTTATCACATCACTCTGTTATTTTAGTTATAGCACTGTAACATTTATACTATTTGAAATGATAATTTATTTTTGTTTGTCTTCTTGGTTTTCTTTACCAGGTGTGGGGAGTGAAGTCCTAGAAAAGAGCATCTGTGTAAGTTTAACGACCAAGAGACTACCAATTAAAAACATCAAGACCTACACCATCAAGGAGGGCTCCATGAAAGCTGTAATGTGAGTTTGTCTCCCCAAAAGCTGGGCTTGATGGGACAGAGTGTATAGAAATGCTGCCTTCCTCAGGAAGCTGGCATGGGGGAAGACCTCAAGTGAACCAATAGCCCCTTTGTTTTTCCAATTAACCATGTCTTTATGTAGCACCAAATAGCAATTATTGAAAAAATTTGACAGTCAAATAAAGAATATCATCCTCTTTTCTGATTTAGTTTAGCAGGAGAATCTGACTGGGAAATGGATTAATATTGTGCTCAGTTTTGAGGGTTAGGTTTAGAGATGGCTGGTGTGGCTCAGGATTTGACCATATAACCACACTGGTATAGGATGCTTCTCAACCCATCCCTTCTCTTTCCTTATGGTGTGCTAGAGTAAAGTAGAGTGCCATGTTTTATCAGTTACCATATCTTAAGGAAATATGTGAAAAACTAGCTACATAGTACCATTCTCTTTCCAGGATCTCATTTTCAGAATAGTGGCTCTTCCCAACACATAATTGCAATTTTACCCAAAGAGATTAAATAAAGAAATCACCTCTGTCCAGGAAACAAGATGAGTGTGTTTAGATGTGAAAAGGAAGATATATGTAATAATTGAACTAGATGACCTCAAATGTCCATTGTAGTCACAACATTTGGTAGCTTGGATGGAAAAAGGAGTCTGAGAATTATGATGAATAAAGGAGCTAGGTATTACCTGGATGTATTTCTCTTTTGTGTTAAAATAGATGGCAGGAGAAAGGTTTTCATTTATGGTGTCAAGGTTTTGAGAATAATTTCTGCACATAACCTCTTATATCTGGTCTGATCTTAACTCCTGGTTCCAAGGCTGTGAGGACGTGACTAACTCTATCTTTTCCTTGATTTGCAGATTTATTACCAGACGTGGCTTTAAAGTCTGTGCTGATCCACAAGTTGACTGGGTGAAAAAGGCAGTAGAAATTGTGGACACGTCTGCCAGAAGAAACATGAAACAGACCAAGCCTACAGGAGCCCAACATTCCACCAATACAGCTGTGACCCTGACTGCATAGTGGTCTTCTGGCCCCTCGTTTCCTCACTAGCCAGCCAGCTCATTTCCCTTTATAAACTCCTGGACTAATTAGATTATATTCACTTTTTATAAAAGTGCTGCATGAGCCAACTTATTTTCTTGTATTTTTATTTTTTATGTCTTTCATATTCATTTAGATGTTTTAATTAATAAATATTTATTACTGAGAATAATCTCAAAGTCTATTTATTGCATATTGGGAAAGATAATATATCATTTATGCTCTGTCTCTGTCCTAACTGTCCCTCCCATTGACGGTATTCATGATGGGAGAGATTTTGGCCAGTGTTTATCAGAGATGAAAGCTATAGTCATCATTCTTAGGTTCCAGCTTGCAAGTGACAATTGTGACAATGTGACAAGTGACAATTGTGACAACGGCAACAATTTAAGAACTATTTCAACCTGTCTTCATAATAGAGTTCTATTTATGAAATAGGGGAGAAAATAAGCCAACTGTCATTGCATTTCCATTCTGAGGGTCCACTTCTCAAAAATGGCTTCACTCATGTTTGATCTCTAGCAGATTCTCTTACCTCTCTGTGTTTCTTTTGGTTTCCTATGAAAGGACACAAACAAAGGGCTTGTCAGTTCTTTCATTTGTCAAGGTAGCAAAGGTTAGACTTTTGGTGAAAAGATATTTTATTCAAATAACAGTCATTGCTCTTTGAAATGGGCAATGACCTTGCTGTCTTCCCGTGTTGTCTGTAATTGTCACTACTTTATCATACTAGGCATGCCTGGCTGTCAGTAAGCTTTTAAATACCTCAAACACTGGCAACCTGGAACATTTCTTGAATGTGATCACAACTTGCAGTAAAGTTTTAATTAAATGTTCATCTAGGCATTCGCAATATCCCAGACTCATGCTCTGCTATATTTTCGTTAAATTGCCAATTTGATTCATGTTTATGCCTATATACTATCCACGTAGCCCATGATGCATACATCCAGTTCTTTGTGACTCTAACTAGTAAGAACTAACTGTGCCTTGATCATTTCAAGGGAAAAGGGAATACTTACTACTATCTAGTCCTCAGGGGGCACTCAGCAATATCAAATGCTTTCAGAGATTAACTGAGGGCAGCTGGTTGGAATCTGCTCACTTCTAGTCATCCAGCTAGTGAGCCAGAGTGGGCTCCATTAGAAAGTCGCTTCCTAGCAAAAGGTGGGCCCATCTATCCTTTCCCGCTTCTATTTGCCCACAATAATTTTCAAAGCTGACTTAAAGAAACAAGGACTAAGAAAAAAATACTTGCTTTATGAGGGGTGACACATGGCAAAGTCATAGAAGAGGAACGGAATGGATTCTTGATTGAGGTGTGTATTTGATTTCCCAAATGTGTCCCAGACCCTAGAGGTTTCCATGATATAATAATAATATGACAAATGGAAGAATATGGGTATGCACATCTTGTTAACTTACCACATTATTGAAGGTGGTGCTGTATGATGTCAAGGGATTTCAGCCAAGTAGTGTACATAACTTGTAACTAATTGACTGGATGTTTTGAATTCATTTGTGTAGGACCTGAGTTTTCTAACTATACTCTGGTGGTTTATTGGATTTTAATTCAATTCAATTCAAAGAAATAATGTAAGAAGAAGAGATCTCAGAATATTATTTTCTTTTTTTAGGGGCTGCGACCACTATTTGTGCTCCTATGACATCTTGTACTTACCTTTAACCAAAAATTTATCAATTTGTACTGAAATTGCTCATTTGTCTCTCTGTGTCTCCCCACCCCCCTCCCGCCATCCCCACAATTAGACTGGAAGCTGCTTGTATGTATTATTCAGAGCTTAGGATAGAACTTTAGGGCGTCAGTTAATATTTGTTGGATGGATGGGGGGAAGAACACATGTTAGCTTATTTCCTTCATTCTATGTCTACTCTTTTATAGTTCTAAAATTATATTTAACTCAAAATAAACTTTTATTTTATTTATTTTTTTTTAGACAAATTTTTTTAAATTTTTTATTTATTTATTTGACAGAGAGAGAGATAGCGAGAGCAGGAACACAAGCAGGGGGAGGGGGAGAGGGAGAAGCAGGCTTCCTGCCGAGCAAGGAGCCCGATGTGGGACTCGATCCCAGAACCCTGGGATCATGACCTGAGCCGAAGGCAGACGCTTAACGACTGAGCCACCCAGGCGCCCTCAAAATAAACTTTTAAAAAAGATTTTATTTATTTATTTGATGGAGGGGGGAGAGAGGAAGGGAGGGAGAGAGGAGAGAGAAAACACAAGCAAGGGAAGCGGGAGAGGGAGAAGCAGGCTCCCCACTGAGCAAGGAGCCTGATGTGGGACTTGATCCCAGGACCCTGGGGTCATGACCTGAGCTGAAGGCAGATGCTTAGCTGACTGAGCCACCCAGGAGCCCTCAAAATAAACTTTTTTTTTTTTTAAACGATGTTCAGTTCAGCAAACATTTTGGGGTACTTTCTTTAGGGCAAGCACTGTGTTAAGCTCAGGATATATCAAGATAAGTAAAACAGTATTTCTGCCCTCGGGAACTCACAGTCTAGTGGATGAAACTATGATGTAAGCAAACCAACTGCAGTACAGGGCTTAAAACAGGAAATAATATAAGCATGTTCAAGAAACAGAGATAACATGGAGAAGGGAATGATTATCTTGGGAATGTACTCTCAAAGGATTTCTGATTTTATATAAAATTATGAATTATTATTATTCATAAAAAATGCCGGGAAGATGCACCTTTAGTTGGTTTGAAGAAAGATGTTGTTACATGTTTTTCTCTGCACTAGGAAATTCCTCACTGTGATTATAATATTTGTATAGTATTTTATGCTTTTCTAGGTATCTGATGTAACAACACAGTGAGTCTAAAACTGTCACTATAATTTAATTGGTGAGAAAATGAGCCACACAGAGATTGAATGTCTTGGCTAAGAGCACAGAGTTACTGAGAAACTGAGCCTAATCTCAGACATCGACTTTCCATGCTATCCCAGCCTCATGAAGGAGAGTGGGGTGCAGGAGTCCCCCTAGCATGGAGGTAAAATAGGAGTTCTCAGAGCATGGCCACATCATCCCATAAGTCTCAGAATTTTTAAGGTAACTTAGAAGTATTTGAAGACCATAACAAGCACATCCCATTTGATTTTTTCCTATGCAATTATTTTAAACATGTTTTAAATTTATCAAAATAACACATGAATGTAGTCAAAAGTTTAAATAGTACAGAAGGACCACTAAGGAAACCCACAGTCTCCTGCCCTGTTCTTTCTCTTTTTTAATCTTCTTCTTCATAGACAACTGCTTTTCACTCTTTTAGCTGATGATCGTCCTCATAGTCACCTTCAAATCACCAAGAGTTGCACGCCACTATTTCCTGGGTTGTCAATTTTGGACATGATCTGTGGCTGCCTGTATGAAACGTTAGGACCTAGCTCACTTAGTCCCAACCTTCTGCCATTGTCTCCATAGGATTATGTTGATATTTCCAGTTAGTTATGTTGATAGCTTTAAGTAATATACGTATTCTTTTTTTTTTCAAAGATTTTATTTATTTATTTGAGAGAGAATGAGAGACAGAGAGCACGAGAGGGAAGAGGGCAGAGGGAGAAGCAGACCCCCCGCTGAGCAGGGAGCCCGATGCGGGACTCGATCCCGGGACTCCAGGATCATGACCTGAGCCGAAGGCAGTCGCTTAACCAACTGAGCCACCCAGGCGCCCAGTAATATACGTATTCTTTATTTCTTGCCCTGTCAACTATGGACAGCATTTCATGACTTTGCATTTGCAATACTGTTCTGTTTTCTATAGCAAATACTTAAATAGTTTTTACTCTGTCACCAGCACTAGTTTATTGCTTTACAAATGTTAAGACATTTATCACATAACTGACCTCAATTAAAGACAAAACAACTAGCACATGAAAACTGTGAGGGTATAGCTCAGATGTAAACCCCTGGAGGTGTGGTCCAAGTTCAGGCTGTTGACGGCTATGTCACGCTAAATTCCTCTCTTCAGAAGCCAGTCCCCTGAAGACCAAACCACACATAAAGAACCCATGAAGAGAGTAGCAGGCCTACATAATATCTTCGTCTAGCCAATTAATTAATTAGTTCATTCAGTAAGCATTTATTGAGGGTCTACTCTGTGCCAGAAACTGAGGTGCGGCAGTGAGCAGAACAAAGTTCCTGCTCTCACCAAGCTTACCTTGCGATAAAATGTGCCCTATCTCTTTCTCCAGGATTCTTCCATCAACTCAATCAACAGATGTTTATGGTGCCTAACGCACGCAGTCTGGACGCTTTGCTGGGCTCTGGGATGCAGTGCGGAAACCGGACACAGTCTTTACCTGCGGGAAGCTTACCCGGCTAAGCAGACAAGTTCACCACAATGTCACCCGGGCGCTGACAGGGAGACCAGAGAGCGCGCTATGGACGCGCAGGCGCAAACTTGCCCAGGCTTCAGCCTGCGGAGGGGGGCAGGACCAGCTCGAAAGTAGCCTTCAGCCTGAAACCGAGGGATAAGCCAGTTATCCAGGGGGTTTCAGTGCATTCCAGGCAAAAAGAACAGCAGCCGTGAAAATTCCTGCAGGCCAGAGAGATGGGTTAAGGAAATGCGCATGGTTTCTTACGACTGGCCAACCGAGGGACAAAGTGAAGGTTAGAGAATAATGGGGGTGAGGACAAAAGTGAGGGAGAGAGATGGAGAATTTCCCCAGGGCTTCGCCAGCTAGAGCAGGAGTGTGCACTTCATGTTACAGGCTGTGGGAAATGACACTGCTTGCCAGGTGCAAAGTGAAGTGCAGAGAATGAGATGGGGGCTGGGAAGCCAACTGGGAGCGGGCTCTGGACCTGGTGACTTTTGAACTTGGCCTGGCATGGTGTGACACATTTTCACTTTTCCTCTCGGGCCTTTTCTGCTTAGCCAGCGTGCGCATCAGCGATGCTTGATTGCCCGACTCTGGTGGGTGGCTCAGTGACATGCCAAATGCCTCAGGCCAGCTGCTTCGTTCCAGATTCCTTGGCTGGGCGGAGCCAGGGCTGGGATGGGAAAAAACCGCATTTGCAGAATCACCTTATTATTTGCATTATTTATTGGCTAAGGCTGGATCGGTGGGACCAAGAGGAAGGAGGAGGCAGGGCTGGGAAGCAATAAACTTGATATTACTGGGGTTTTAGAGATCCACAGACCAAGCTTTTTCTGATTTATTTGGTTTCCTGCGTATTTGTTGAGCACTTGGCAGAGTACAAGGGACACAGGATCTAGTCCGCTGTTACGGAGCCCATGATCTAGTCCGCTGTTACGGAGCCCATGATCTGGTGGGGAGAAAGTGCAGTCCCCAAAGCCATTCCAACTTGGATATTCCTGACAGTGCAGCTCAGGGCTCCTCTCCTCTCAGAGAGCTTTGTGATGTCCCGAGCCTGGGTGACGGCCCTCTCATGTGCCCACTCAGCCCCTGGGCTTAGCTCTATTGTGGCTCATTTCACTCTGAAATACCAATTACTTTTCTTTGTTTCTTGTCTTACTTCGTACATAGTCAGGGTAGGGACTGTGAATTTGATCCCTCTGTATCTAGTGCCTGGCATAATGCCTGGGACATCACAGGCTTCCAGTAAGTTTTTGTGGAATATATACGACATTATGTGAATCTACTCCAGCAGTTATCATAAAAAGCTATAGGCATGCAGAAGAGAGAATAGTTAAAAGTGCCCTGGGGAAGTTCAGAAAAGCTCTTCAGAAGAGGTAATATAAAAATTGTGCCTTTAAACCTGAGAAGGAGCTCTCCAGGAAGAGAAGTTAGAGGTGGGTGTTCCTGCTGGGGAGGGGGGGTGGCACATGAATGGAGGCACGTTGAGGGACACTGCTTATTTTGGGGATGTCTATGGTGTAGACTCAGGGGTCACAGAGGCCAGGTAGCTGAGGCTAAACTGAAAAGCCCCGAGTGCCCTGGAAAAGGATAGGAGTTTAAATGGAACACCCCTGGGGCAGCGTGATCAGATCTAGGTTGGGAATACTAACTTGAGGGAGTAATAAAATGGTTGGGGGTGGAGGGGATAGTGAGGTGACCACTGCATCAGGCCAGGCTGGAGGAGGTGGTGGCTTGGATGAGGTCCTTGAAGTGGGAATAGGAGCGAGGGGTCTGGGGCAGGACCGGAATGGCTTGGTTAGCAACGGGTGTGTGGGCTGAACCAGTTGGAGGAAGCGAGGCTGCTCTGAGGCTTCCAGTTTGGAAGACTGGTTAAGAAAGACCACAACAGATTGGTAAGATTTTAGTCTAATTTCTGGTGTGGTTACTAATAGATCCTGAAAAACAAAACAGTACAACAACAACAACAACAACAAAACAGTACCAAGGAGAAGGGGATGAGGAGAAGGATGAGACCTGGAAGAGTAAAAAGACTCTATCAGCCTTAATGCTCAAGTCATTCAGACAAAAGCCCAAACTGCATTTTTATTCCTTTTTGACAGATAATCTCTTTATAAGGATGAGGTAAAAATAACACTGAATATCTGTGAAATTCTCTGTGCCCCTTGGGGAAACAAAGGTATACATAAATGGAATACAGTATCTGCTGGGTGAGTCACCAGTGTTATTTTAAGAGAGATTTGTCACACGGCAGTGGGAGGCAAAGAGGAGCAGAGAGATGAATCCGTAATGAGAGAAGGAGAGAAAAGAGGTACAAGAAAAGGTTCTGAGTGGGAATTGGGAGTGACTGTGAGGCGGTGTTTGAGGACAGAGGGTGAGGGAAGAGGCTGAAGGGACGTTTCTTTTTTCCTTCTTTGGGAGGAACTAGTAAAAAATTGGGACAGACTGCTGAGGGGTGGAAGGACAGAGGAGTGAGCTGGAACCTCAGCCGAGAAATAGTTGCCCTTCCCCTGCCTTCCAAAAGTAATTTCAGGCAAATCCAAGTGATGCATGTTGATTTCTGTCACACCGTTTGCCTGAAGTAGTTGCTAAGGCTGTATGATCTGCTTCCTCCCCAAACTTGTGATTTATTTCATCAAGGTGGAATGCTGAATGAGATATTTGGGAGGCAGTTTCACATTCTAGAGTAAGGAAACAAAAGACACATGGCCAGACTGAGATGGTCTTAATCAGAACCACCAGACCCTGTGTGAGGGACGACTGGACTCCATTTCCCTGAAGACTGGATGGGGGAGGGGAGTGTTGGCAGACCAACCCATCATAAGCACTGGGGGAAAGACAGGAGTGAGGGTCTTCGTGTGATCTCTCCCCCACATCCTCACTCTCCTGGGTAGATACTAGCGTGGTGGTTAGGAGTCTTAGCTCTGCCTGGATTTGTATCATGGCTTTACCACTTACTATATAGGTGAGCAAGGGAAAATTTCTCAATTCCTCTGTGCCTTAGGCTGTCTCATTCATAAAATTGGAATAATAGTGCTGAAGATTATTGTGAGGGTTAAAGCAGTTAAAACAGGGCTTGGCATAAAGTGAAGGCTCAATAAATGTTAGCTTTTATTATTCCTAGTGGGTAGGGTGGGAAAGGATGTGGTAAAATGGAGGGTAGATGGAAAAGGAATAGATACACTGAGGATGGACAAGATTTCCCGGAAGCTGACATTTACTGGTTGAGACCTCTGTCTCCATCATTTAGGCAAAACTGGATTTAATTTTCTATTTTTTCTCAATAATTGCATCTAACTTATCAAATCATAGTGTGTTCTATGGAGTACTTGTACCAGGAGAGTCTTCATTTAAAAAAAAAAGAAAAGACTATGGTCAAATGCATTTAGGAAACGATCATCCATCCCCCTTCCTCTTGGAGAATCATGGCGACAGCTTGTCCAAGTCTCTGAGAAATGCTGTGAAAGGGACAACCAGTAAACCTCACTTATCTCGCTGTGTCCTCAAGTTAACCTGAATACAAAACTCCTTTCCATATACTATTTATTAACATCCCAGGAACACCTACTGAACATAAATTCTTCAAAACGTTGGAGACCAAAAACCTACTCAGATCCATAATCTTGGAAGAACAAATCTACAATCCTTTAACAGCATCACCATGACCAGAAAGAGGAATCTACTCCAGGTCAGCTCACTTCTTGTCTCTGTAACTTGGTGGAGCCTAGAGTGTCACTTTGGAAATGTCTGTTATTCTGGATTGTGTGTGTGTGTGTGGGTGTGTGTGTGTGGGTGAGCGTGCGCATGTGAAGTGTTCACAGAGTCTTTGGCTTCTTTATGTTGTAATTAACCAGGTACTGCCTAAAGCATCTACTTACCAGCCCTGGTTGAATATCTACCATGAATGAGATGTCATGCTAAGTATTTTGGGGCCAAAAGGGAATACTTGAAGGATTCTGAACTTTCCTTTTTCAGTGGCTTTGTGGGTGCCCTTCATTATGCCTGGAGTGTGACACTTTGCCTCCGCTTTCCTCCTTCTCCAATCATTAGTGTCCATCTTAGATGCCACCTCCTCTAAGGAACCTCTCCTGTTCTTCCAGTTGGATCTCATTTGTGGCTTCTCTAAACCTCTGGCCTTTTCTTACACCATTCATTTTACTCTGCTTCAAATTGTAGATATTTGTGAAGTTTTTATCCCTCAAAAAATTGGAAGTTGTTGGCAGCAGGGACTGCATCTCATTCAACTCTGTATTTCTTGTAGTACCAACAACAGGGCTCTCCCATAGTCTGTGCTCAACATGCAGTTGCTGAATTGGAACTGTTAAAAGGAACATAAGGTATGGTCCATGTCCCTTGAGTTGTTCAGATCACATTTGTGGAGATAATACCTACACGGGAGGATATAATGACGACAGAAGGTAGAGGTGACTGGTCATCGCTTAGTTAATGGAATGGACTGACTCTGCTCCAGTTGATTGGTTGTGGCTGCCTGACTTTCTGTATTTGATGAGATCTTGAGGCTACTTCTTGGCTAGTGGGAAGAGTGCTGTGGTCAGTTATTGGTGTCTTCCTTGTATTATGAGCTCACTGGTGGCATGCATTCAGATTATGTGGTGATACTGGTATGGTCAACAGTGCATGGGGCTGAGAAGCAGATTACTATGGGCTGTTGGGGTTGGTTACAGAAAGCTTGTGCCATGGATAAAGATATTTCAACCGGACCATAGAAGAGGAGTAGGTTTTAAAAACCACTGGGGAGAAGTGATATAAGATAAAAGGTGTGGTGGGGTAAAAAATCAAGATATTTTTGTGGAGTATTTCATTACTTTGCCTCTTCTAGTAGACTATAAATGTTCTGAAGTCAAGGTCCATTTTTGCTCTACTCATGACTATATAGCAATGTCTGGCCAAGTGCCTGGCACAACGCAAATACTCAGCAGATATATGCTAAATGATCAGCGAGTATGGCCAGGACACTTAAGATGATAAGTAGGATGAATGCAAATGTATCTTAGGAAGGTTTCTTGAGCCTGAAGAATTAACTTTATCTTGCAGTCATTTTGAAGAATTGATCTTATTTAGGGGACAACTTGAGTTCCATGGAGATGTCAGTGGCATCTGAGTGCTATATCACACAGCTGAATTAAGGTAATTCATTTAGATCCATTTCCCATTATTGACCTCATCACAGCATCACACACCTGTACCCGCACCAGTAGGAAACATAAGTCTCAACAAAGCGTGGATGTCCAAACACATTTCTGGGGCTGTTCAGCTGAGGTGGAATCTCCTGGGTGTCTCCTGTTCCCAGGGATAGAGCACTCTCTCCTGTCACAGAAAAACAGGCCATTTGTGAGTTGGGCTGCTAAGCCAGGACACACAGGCATGAGCAGAGAAACCTGCAGCATGAATCCTCTCCTCTGCTCTCATGGTTGGCAACTCACTTTGGGAAGAAGATTCATTTCACTCCTCAGGACAATTCCATGAAAGAGCTGTGCTATTAGACTTCCATGCATGCATGTCCACATCAAAATGGGTTGAGAGAAAAAGTGGATATTTATACATCCATGTAATTAACTTTCCACCTGGGCAAAATATAGGCCCTCATGTTTAGTTTTCATTGTAAACAGAAGAGGCAAATAATATTAGTGTAGTGTCATGATTGTTTTAATCACTTTTGTGATTATTTTTCTGCCTTGATTGGAATTCTCTAACTTGCTATCTCATCACAGTGTTAAAATTTTGTCACGTGTTTGGAAGAAGTTGTCTTGGGCTTCAAGGAATCACAATTACTTAAATGTTTCGATGGACAACAGCAGAGGAATCTAATGGTAAGGTGGGCTATACCTTATTGAGACTGACAATCCTTTCACATTTGTCCAAGAAACTGCTCTGTGTATGTTTTGATTAACACTTATATTTACATGATTTACTCTGAAAATACTAAAATTTTATATTCCATGTAATAGATTTGTAATGTTTAGTAAAAAATACGTTGGGAATGAACATTAGATTCTAGAGTGAGTTGTTTAATGTGGCTGGAGTTGTTTCTTGATCTGATAGTGGTTATACCAGTGTGTTTAGTTCATGAACATTCTCTTAGCTGTTAACTTACATATATTTTTTGATATGTGTGTTATAGGTCAATAAAAAATTGAAAGAAGTCATCATTTAGTTCCTTCTTTTTCATATATTTAAGGCTGGAATTCATTAAGAATCCACAAGAGTTAAATTTGACAAAATGTAGAGGTAGCAAATTGTTTTAATGGTGGAAGGTTTAAGGACACTAGAAGTGGGAGAAGGTAGCTTACTTCTCATCACATTCACCTTAAACAATTAATTTCATGGAGTTGATATAACATTAATCATAATCACCAGTGTGATTCTAATAATCAAGAGCATCATAGCTAAAGATGAAAGATTAAGGGTTTGGAAATCATTTTCCTCCTAACCAATGAAGTGTTTCTCCATCTATCTTGTCAAAAGCAAGACCAACAGGCAGAGAAAAATTGCATAAAAATGAAAAGATCCCAGGACACCGTTGATGTATACCCTTGGCATATTATCTTGATGCCTTGAAAGTAAGAAACAATTTCAAATGCCTCTGTTTACAAATGTCCTTTTTAGAACATTTTTACTTGCATTAATTCACTGAAGCTTCAGAGCAAAAGACGGATGAGATAGGGTAGGAAGGTGGGAATTGTAATGTTTCAAATGAGGAAAAAGAGAAATAAGATCTTACGCTAGGCTGCACAATCTAGGTAACTACACAGCCAGAGCTTCTGACTCTGGTCCAGTTCTGTCTTCTGTGTTCTTTGAGTATTCTGCACTAAATATTTATTATATAAATGTGAATAAAGGTTGTCCAACAAAAAGCACCCACAACCCTTTATTCAGTGTCCATTCCCTATGAAGTGGAGTGCTGGGAGGGGAAGAATCCATAAGTCCTTTCTAATTAATTGCATCTCTCCCTCCAGACAGGTCCTTTGTTTTCTCAAGTTTGATGGGGTGAGTTTTTTTTTTTTTAATAACTACAAGCAAAACTGCAGTAACTCTTGCATTAATATTCTCTCTTAAGACACTGGTAAACACTCCGTGTTCAAAGCTCTGATAACCTGAATATGGTACAGAAGTCCATGTTTAATGATGGGAGGCAAGTCATCCTTAATTAGCACAGCTAAACCAAGGGCCTGTGAATAGATGGGTCAATCTACAAGGATCGTGTGAAGGTATAATGATTTCTAACTCTAGCTACTACCAAATAAACATGATGTATTGCTTCATGCACAAATATATAGTGGTTTTATTATCCTATGTTGAAAAAGGATGCATGAGTGATTTCAGGGTTTGGTTCAAGAGCCTTCACAGCAGATCTTGGGAGAGGAACTTTAGAGATTGCATAGGAATTTACTGCAAGGAATTTAAAACTATTTTGTAAAGATACCTGCAGATTTTGGATGAAAAAGCTTATCTCCTTTTTACTGCTACCCCGTGTTGGTGTACAATGGCAAGCCTGGAATTCTAATCAGCTTTTTTCCTCTTGGGACATGATGGTGTTAAGATGCATTTTTTTAAACCATCAGGTTCAGTTTGTGCTGAGCCCCAAACTGGAGTTGGGATTGGTTGGCTGCAGGGTACTAACTTTCACTTCTAGTGGTAACCATGGTGATGACTCTCAGCCCAGGTTACATGGCAAATTCCTCTCCTTCACCTCCTGGAACTCTGGAGAGAAGACTGGGGAGCATATTCTTGCTTGTCTTTCTGAGTAATGGGTGGGCTTTTTGGAGGAAGTGCTGTCTTCTATATAGCACCATCTCCACATTCAGAACTTACAAAGGGTTGGACACACCGTGGGGGCTTGGAGGAGAAGTGGATCATGCTCCCATTACTCAAGGTGCCATCTTTCCTTTCTGCTCCTTTCTTTTCTCCCTGGCCATTAATTAATATGCTCAGAGCATTCTGGTTTCATTACCGTGTCCACAAGTACATCTGTATATTTGGAATATTTCTAAGACATAAAGGAAGAGATAGAAGGAAGAAAACTGCAAAAACAGAGTCTCTTGACATTGAGACGAGCTTAGACATAAATATTTTATTCTTTCCTTGATTACATTACTTTTGAGCAAAAAAAAAAAACAATTTAAAAAGGTATCACTATCCTCTGATTACACTAATAAATCACATGGATTGCTATAAAGCTGTGTAATGTATTATGCTCTGGAGGAAGGAAATTTCTGTGATAAGTTGGTGTCATCTATCTTACATATTCTTGCCCTACTAATCTTGATGTTAGATTGGATTTATGTAAGTGCTTGGAATTTCTAATTTTTCTGAAATGTGTTTATTTCAAATTTTAGGATAAGAACGTTGACTTTTTTTACAGGCTGGAGCAAATGTGAGAAAGCCAAGATTTCACAGCTACATTTCTTATTTTTGTATAGCTCTTGCTGATGTATACGGACTCAAAGAATTCAAAATTATTAAGGTCATTAACTCTGATTTAAGAGGAACAGATTAAATAAAACTTTGTTCAGTGGGATCCAATTTAATTGTTTTTCTTGGGAGTCTGTACGATGACTCCACGGCACTGGAGTCAGACAGCCCTGGTCTCAAATTCCAGCTTGCATAATCATTGGCTGCGTGACTTTTACTAAACTGCTAAACCTCTGTGAGCCTCATTGCCTTCCCCTATAAACAAAATGACCCAACTTACATGTTGATTGTGGGAATCAAATGAGGTAAATTGATGAACATAACAGACAATAGGCAAGGTCCCTGTCCTCATGGAATTTCCTTTCTAGGCGGGGAGGACCACACACACACACACACACACACACACACACACACACACGCACACACATGCACACCCCAATTGAAATGTGTCAGGAAGTAATGAGTACTATAAAGCAAAATAAAGCAGGGTGAAAGGATAGGGATGAGATGGTGGGGGAGGTGAGTAAAGAGTGGTGCTCTTCTTTAAATAGTGTGGTCAGGGATGTCTTCTTTGATAAAATCTAGGAGTTCTGAATGAAATGAAAGTGGCCATGAAGGTATTTCAATGAAGAATATTCCAGGCAGGGGGAGGAGTCAATGCAAAGGTCCTGAGGCAGGAATAGGAGTGTGAATAAGATTGAAGAGCACAGGAAGACCTGTGTGGCCGGGACTGATGAGTGAAAGGAGAGAGGGGGAGTTCGGGAGTTCACAGAGCAGAGCATGCAGCACCGTGTTGGCCATAGAACTCAGGATTTTATTGTGAGCAGAATGAGGAGCCATTAGAGATTTTTGAGCAGTTATGATGTTTGTTTTATATTTTGAATGATCCCTCTGTCAGTTGTATGAAGAATAGATTATAAAGAGTCAAGGATGGAAACAGAAATACCTAACAATGGAGTTTCTGGATGTTATTGTAAGCTTATGTTCAGCATGTTAAGAAAGTGAAAAACTGTTTTACAAAGTGACTATATCATTATGCATTAATACTCAACAATGTGTGAGGATTCAGGTTTTTCCATATCCCAAACTTGTTCTTATCTTTTTTTTTATTATGGCCATTCTGGTAGGCATGACACAGTATCTTGTGATTTTAATTTGCATGTTCCTAATGACTAATGATGTTGAACATATTTCCATGCATTTATTGACCATCTGTATGTCTTCTCTGATGAAACATTAAAATATTCTACTCATTTTTTAATTTTTTAAAAGATTTTACTTATTCATTTGAGACACAGAGATACAGAGAGAGAGAGAGAGAGAGAGAGAGCATGAGCAGGGGAAGAGGCAGAGGGAGAGGGAGAAGCAGGCTCCCTGCTGAGCCAGGAGTCTGATGTGGGGCTCCATCCCAGGACCCTGGGATCATGACCCAAGCTGAAGGCAGACACTTAACGATCTGAGCCACCCAGGTGTCCCTCACTTCTTTTTTAAAGATTGTATTTATTTATTTGAGAGAGAGAGAATGAGAGAGAGAGAGCATGAGGGGGGAAGGGTCAGAGGGAGAAGCAGATCTCCGCTGAGCAGGGAGCCCGATGCTGGACTTGATCCTGGGACTCCAGGATCATGACCTGAGCCAAAGGCAGTCGCTTAACCAACTGAGCCACCCAGGTGCCCCTCTACTCACTTTTTAATTGGCTTCTTTGTTTCTTCATCATTGAATTATAAGAATACTTCATATATTTGGGATACAAGATCTTTGTTATATGTATGCTTTACAAATATTTTCTCCCAATCTGTGGCTTGCCTTTTAATTTTCTTGACATATCTTTTGAAGCATAAAAGGTTTAAAATTTGATAAGGTCCAAATTATTTGCTTTTGGTGTTATATCTGAGGACTTCTGTATCTTCTTAAAGATAAATCTAGCAGAATTTGATGATGGTTTGATGTCAGGAAAAGAAGAGTCAAAGATGACTGAAGTCAATCAGAAAAAAATGGAGTTTCCATTTATCGAGTGAATAGAGGTGGGGAAGGAAAAAGTTAGGAAGTGGGAATTCCAAGTTGTTTTAACCAAGTTGGATTTGAGATCCTTATTAGACGTCCAAGTGAGAGTGTAAAGCAGGCAGTTAGATTTAGACACTTAGAGTTCAACTCTTTGAGTTAGAAATACAAGAGTCATTGCAGAAAAAGGGTATTTAAAGCCATGGGCTATAGGATATTACTTAGGGGATGAACGTTCACAGAAGAAAAGAGTTCCAAGAACTCACTCCTAGAGCACTTCATTAATAGAAGTCAGGGAGAAGGACAGAAATCAGAATGGAGATTGAGAATGGGTGTCAAGTGTGTCAGATGAACCACCAGGGTGGCGTTCTAGGGCACAAGTGAAGAAACTTTTTCAAGGTACAGATACATAAGGGCAGTGAGACCGAGAATTGGTTATTGGATTTGGCAACATGAAGGTCACTGGTGTTCTTGGCAAGAACAGTATTAGTTATATCTGATTAGAATTGGGAAAGAGAGAAGGTGCAGAGTGTCCTTCTGGACGACTCTTAGCCATGATGAAGAGATTACCACAGTGAATAGCAGAAATATGGGATAGTAGCTGGATGGAAATATGGGATGGAAGGGGGTTTCTTTTCCTACCTTTCCCCCCTTCCTTCCTTCCCTCCCTCCTCTTTAAAAATATGGGTGATACTACAACAGAGAGGGGGGAATTGATGCTAGGAGAGAGAGAAGAGAATTGTAGAAGTGACATCCCTGAGACTGTGAGAACTGAGTCCCAGTGAATATGTGCCTATAGAAAGGAACATGGATGGTTTATCATTGTAAATGCAAAACAGGTAGTTCATAAGGAGAATTGTATATGGTGGAATATGGTGGCAGGAGTATGGGAAAGCTTGCTTCTGATTGATCTTATTTTTTTTCAATGCCAGCAGCTGAGAGGGGGAAGGAGAAGAGAAAGATATCTTTAGTTTGGAGAGAGAGAAGAAAGCAGAAAGCTGACATCTAGAAGAGTAGGAGTTATTGGACTAGAGAATGTGGTGAGATTGAAGGAGGGAAAAGGGGCAGGTGTGTAAGGGAGAGATAGTAATGATGGATCCTGGAATCAAAAGGATAGTGAGGACCTTAGGAGGTGATAGCCAGTGGAAAGGTGGTAGAGTCAATGTGTTTGGGGTCATAGTGGAGTGAAGTCAAAGAATTGTTGGAATCAGGATACTAGAATGAAGGAGATACAAAGATCGGGTGTGCGGGTCAGAAGCCACATGACGGATGAGATGCCATACTTTGGTGATGACAGTGTCCAGAGTATGACCATGGGAGTGAGGATCTCAGGTGTAGTGGGAAATATGAGGTGGGGGGAGAGCAGGCCAGCATTTGAAAACATGGTCCATATGGATATTGAAATGAGCAAGAATTATAGCTGGAGTAATGATAGGGAGGCAAGCACTGGGTGTGAACATTTTCAAGTAATGAAGGTTAGGATCCTTTAATTCTGAAGACGGCTGCCACAAAGAGGGGTATTTGGTAATATTGTCTCATGATCTTATCTCCAGAGTCTCTGTAGGAAAGGCAGGGGAGAGGGAGAAACGGCAGTTTGGAGGCAACAATAAAACACAAAGAAGCTTAATCTGTCTCCAGACCAGCTGCATCTGAAGGGCAGGAGACAAAATGGCCATCACGTGCCTGGCACGGGGAAGGTACTCCAAGAAAGTTCATTCCCTTTTCAGAAGCAGCAGCAGGGCCTCTCCAACCCTGCATGTCTTACTTTTTAAATTGTCATTTGGCTTAGCTCAAGTCTGGGGTGGCTTGGCATTTCCACTACTTGGAATCTTCTTTTAAGGCATGTTCATGTTCTGTTCTGTTTTAAATGGACAAGGTGAAGCACACATGCACATGCTCACACACACACACACACACACACATCCTCAAGAACACTCACAAAGCAGCCCAAAACATGTCATTTTAGAGTTGCACACTCTGAAGGTGGGATGGTAGGATAAAGTTAGCTCTCTTTCTGTGGCTGTGAACTTGCATTTTCTCTGTGTGAAGTTACATAACTGTTCAAGGGACACAAATCCACAAGTGAGGCTTCTCTGCTGTTGTATTTGCATCCAGGTGGCATGAGCTTTTCAGGTCTGATGTGGTCCTCGGAACAGGCCTGCTGGTCTAGCCCTGCACCCGTGAATGCAGCACCCGAGCCCCTTGCAAAGCCCCTTTCCTCCCAGTATTTCTGGGGATCCCCAAGAGGGCTCTTAAAATGATGATAAGAGCTCTGCTCCTCTCTGCTCTGGCTTCTGTTGCTGCAGCTCAGAGGCCCTCGTGGCCAGCAGAGCTGCTGGTCTGGGGAGTGGACAGGTGTGCTCTGAGCTGGGTCCTGTTTCTCTAGCTTGCCTGTCACCTCCTGGTGCAGGTGGCTTACTTGGCCCATGAGGCTCTTTGGCTGTAGGAATGAAAATGTGCACTCCGAGTACGTGTAGCGGGGGGTGGGAGGGCCCCAGGGGAGGACTGCTCAGCCCCGAGATGTTAAAGAGGGTGGTCGTGCAGTGGGTTTACACAGCCCCCTTTTTTCCTAGGCCCTGTACACGTCTATCCAGGTGGTTGAGGTCACACAAGTTCCAAGCACCAGTTCTTATAAAGACTTCATGACTCCCTCCCATTCAGGGAGTCTGGTCATCACAGCAAAGTTCCTTTTTCCATTTCAGACTCGATCCCATGTTCCTGCAATCACACTGCAACATGACATCAGCGACATCTTTCTCCTCACGACCGTCAAAACAAAGGGGTCCATTAGCAATTTCTGCTTGTATCTCAGAGCCAAGGATGGATTTGCTATATGTTTTTCCTTCTTTCTCTCAATTTTCCACCCCTCTTCTAGGCTCATTGACATTGTCATGAATCACTGGATGCTTGTGGTGGGGTGGGGGAGGGGTGCTATCACCTCCACAAAGGAGGTACACTTGGCCAGGCATCCCATTGTGCCTCTGTTCTATCAGATCAGATGATAGAATTTGATCTAAGCACAAACCCACCAGCTGAGGGAAAAAGTTATAATACTAGTATAAGGACTTCTGCAAAGAATGGGTACAACCTAGGAACATTCCATTTTCTATCACTCTCAGTTCAACTGGGCTAAACCCAATTTATTCATTCTGATATAGACCACAGAGCCTTTTCAATATCAGCTCTCACTTACTATACTCCTTGTCAGTTTGGTGTATCCCAATATGTCACAGTTATTAGAGTATATGGTTTTAAAGTATTTTTTTCCTCATGGGCACTTACAAATTCCTTTTCCCCCAAAAAACATAAAAAGTAAAACTTATGATTATAATAGTAAACCTAGAGAACACACAAAAGTAAAAAGGAGAAAACAAAAATCATCTATAATCTTACCATCCATAGATATCATGACATTGTTACTATTTCTATTTTGCTTTCCCTTTGTCCCTGTGATATTTTAAAAATTGAATTGGGATTATATTTAATTTTGTGCCTTACTCTAAAAAATAATAAATGTTAAAAACCAAGATTTCTTTAAGATCTTACTATTGATTAATTTGATTAAAGAAATAAATATAAAATAAAGTGAAATTTTCATACAGCTAATACGAAGCATCCACTACTGCTGAATTTTCCTTTGAACCAACCCTGGACTCCCCCCACCTACTCTTTCAGCAACTAACCCTTACCTACTCTATAGTCTCTTCTACAGCCACAAGAAAAAGAAAACAATAAGACAAAAAATGCAAGCTGACATTCTCAATTTCTGTCCTCCCTCAGTGTAATGGAAACCCTTTGCCTTCACTTCCAGCGAGTGTGTGGCCAGTTGTTGTGATTGGTGGGTTCCATTAGGACCTCAAGATGTTAGGAAGAGAGACAAATCATAAATGCCACTCAATAATTCTAATTTTGGCGAGATTTTTATCTCCACCCCAGAGATTTCTGCAAAATGACCCATGGGTAATTTGAACTGAGTAGGCCAACTCCTATTTCAAGAGAACTGAGAAAGAGGCATTTATGATGACACTCTCTGCCTATGTTCCAGACGGATGTTCACAATGTGTTGTTTGAAAGCAGGATGGCCATGTTGCTATTTCATTCCATTGACAAGCTTGCCCTCCTTGAGGCACGACCACTTCATGTAGGAAATTAGCTAACCAACTTGATTTTGGCCAGAAAGACAGGCATATAAATCTGATGTAGTAAAGAATATAATAATGAAAACTTTTCTTAAAAACAAAGAATATATATTTATTTTTGAAAATGTCTGATTATACATACAATGCCAATAGGCTATATGAAACAAAGCAACATGTATGCTGATTTCTGGAATACACATTGTCCCACTACTAAAAGAAATTTTTTGTTTGCTCTAACACTTCCTCTTTTATACTTATGAGGGGAACAGAAATGTCAAATTAAGCATTGCAGGGAAAATTGTCCATCTGGTTCAGGAGGAACTGAGGCAAATGGTAAGTTAGCCATCTGACAGGTAATGCTCTCTGTTCTGAGATTTACAGTCCAATTTTGCAGCTCCAGTTGGATTGGGTAAAGTGTGTACTGAGTTCACTTTGGTGGCAGGAAAGCATCCAGACCCATGTTGCTTGGTTGCACAACTCCACCTTGCAAGTCAATCTCTGATAAGTCACATGTACCACAGGACTGATGATGGGCTCCAGAGACAAGGGCTTCCCCAGGCTCCCTTCCCAAGCCAGCAGCACGAATAGGCAGTAAGTTTGCCATTTTCAAGATTGTCACAGAGACACAAATAGCACATCTCAGTCTACAAGCATAAGTGTACAAGAAACCTCGCTGTTATTGCTTTCCAAATCTCTATTCAGTGTTAATTTCAAGCCCCATTTCACTAGGATAGGGCAGTGTCTTCTCAGTCAACTTGGAGTCTCCGCTCCCCACTGCCATTACCATCCTGGGTTTAGTTTGGTTTGAAGAGATAGAATAAAGCCATTGCCCTGGAGCAAGTGTCCATCCAAGTCCTTGGTTCACACTGGCATCTGTGTCCATGTGACTGTCCCCTCTATTCCTCAGCAATGGGATTATACTGCTGCCTTTGTGCCCCACTTGGGGTCCCAGAACTTCTGCTGGGGCCCAAGCTCTGTCTGCATAGTGTGGTCGTCTTGCTCATCTCAAGACCTAGTTCACACTCACTTCCTGCAAGAGACCTCTCCTTGTCCCTCCAAAGCCCATCTCATCTCTTTTCCCTCTAAGATTCTACAGCATTCATCTGGCCTTGCCATGCAGGGATTGCCTTGTCCTTAAGCTTTTCATGAGTGTCTGTAGGCCTTTTGAGGACAGGGCTCCATCACCTCTACCTCCAGGTTCCCATTAATATGTCTTCCTCAATTAAATTAGTACTCCGTCTTGCAGCTAAGAAGTCCACGAGCTCACATAGAGGAGCAAAGAAAGGAGACACAGGTAACGGAGAAAATGCAGACATGTGTTGCAGGTTATCAAGATTATGCACCAACAAACCAAAAACATGCCGTGTATATATTTTGTCTTCTGCACTATGCTATAATTCAAAGGCAGTGTCTCTGTGTTAATGTTTTTTTTATCTTTACCAGCATCCAGCCTGGTGACTCAGTTGATTGATGCATCTGTTCAATGCTGACCCTATTCCGAGTACCATGAAGAAATAAAAAGGAAATTAAAAAGTAAATAAAAATTCCGACCAAAACAATATTTCTCTTCAAGATGTTGATTGGAGAGCCACATACACAGAAATGATGAATAGATAAGCCCAAATAATGGACTCCTCTATCATCTTTATCAGTAACACCGCAAGTTCAATTCAGTTCAGTCAGGGTTGTTTCATTTCTACAAAGTGCTCCTGCACTAGGCCCTCATGATACAGAGAAAAATAGGACATGGTTATAAGGTTACATTTGATACGACTGCTTGGAATTTCCTAGCAGGTAGGGCTGTTTTATAGTTATAAATAGGAACACAGATACACAAGAAACTATTATTTTTTTAGATCAATACTCATTTGAAGAGGCACCCCAGGGGCCCAACTTACCTCCAGCTGGAGAAGGGAAACCTATAATGTATGGGGCTCTCAGGTAGACCTGAAGTAAGCTACAACCTCTCCAGCCAGGAAGCTCATTAAACACTAAAACACACAGCATTGTATCAGTTTCAGGTATAATAATACAATGTTGCATGCCAATTATACCTCAGTAAAAATAAAACAAAGCAAAGTTTTCAAAGACAAAACCAAAAACAAAGCAGACGCCATTCTTGGGTAGTTAACTAAGGAGTAATTCTATGCATATTGTCGTATACAGACCTTTATTAACACCTGAGTCACTGCTATTTGGATAGGTCTTACACAGAGTACACATATACACTGTTGTGTAAACTGACACTTTTGGCAGTAAAAGGGAGCACTATTATTACTGATTACTCCGTGAGAACAGCAGACATAAAGCTGGAGTATGGCACCCTAGTTCCGCAATGCTGGAAAAGAATTAAGGGCAAACCAAAACATAAAGACACCCCAAGCCCCTGAAATCTCTTCTCAGTGGAATATCAAACCACAGCTGACCTAGAAGTAGATTCTCTCCCCTTTGCAGGAAGAAGGAAACAGTTTCCCCAGAATAATTTCACAAACTTTTCTGCCACCTCCAGAGTTTACCTTTTGTGAATTTCCTGAACTGGGGCTTTACTGTTCCCAGATTAGGAGTTACCACAATGTTTACTTGTCTTTGGGTTGGTGAGAAAAGAACTTTAAAAAATGGTGAATATTAGGGCGCCTGGGTGGCTCAGTTGGTTAAGCGATTGCCTTCAGCTCAGGTCATGATCCTGGAGTCCCAGGATCGAGTCCCGCATCGGGCTCCCTGCTCGGCAGGGAGTCTGCTTCTCCCTCTGACCCTCCTCCCTCTCATGCTCTCTGTCTCTCATTCTCTCTGTCTCAAATAAATAAATAAAATCTTTAAAAAAAATGGTGAATATTAGATGCCAAGAAGACAGTATTATTTCAGTATGTTTGCATGGGCCATTGAATTTGTGAGCAATGCTGAGTATTGAATATATACTTAAGTAACTTCCCTGTAGGCTATTTTAATAACATTATACATTAATTCCTTTTATAAAGTAGGACATACATACTTATTGTAGATAATTTTAAAAAACAAGAAAGATATACAGAAGAAAACAGAATCACCTGTAAACCCATCACCTAGAGAGAAAACATGTTGGTATATTTCTATTTGTGTGTTTCAGATAGTTGAGATTATACTGTATATGTACTTTCTTCTTCTTCTTCTTCTTCTTCTTCTTCTTCTTCTTCTTCTTCTTCTTCTTCTTCTCATTCCACCTACTATTATACCACTATTATACCTATTATTGTACCACTTTAATTTGATGGTCATTTGATATTCAATAATGATGACCCTTAATGTTTATTGATGCTAATATATGTCATGCAATTTATCCATGTGACAGTCCTATGAGGTAGGTGATTTCATTAACCCATTTTGCAGATGAAGAAATTGGGCAAATAAGGGTTAGGGAACTTGCTCAAGGCTTCACTAGAATTAAGTGCAGAATCGGGGCTGAACCAAGTCTGAAAAATCCTAGAGCCCAGGTGCTAAACAATAGGCTGTACCGTATCAGTCAGGTTTTGGTTTTGCAGACAGAAGCCGCTCAAAAATTTTCAATACGAAGGGCTTTAATACCGGGAATGTAAGGCTTATACAACCTGTATACACCTCCCATTGGAAGAGAGCAGTAATCCGGAAAGCCCTAGATCTAGACACACACGTATTTCGGAGATGTCGCTACTGCGGAGCTCAGCTGCCCCCAGCGCTGAGAGCTGCCAGCAACCCCCCACATAGGCCACTTCCTGATGCTCACACTCATGCCTAGAGCTTCTGCCGCCAACAGTGGCCTATCCTTTTCTTCTGACTTGCAAACCTCGAAAAGTGCCACCCACTGAGGATAGGCAGACACCTGCTGCCGAGGACATCTGAGAAATATAGTTTCTAGGCTTTCAGCGCCTGTGGTGCGGGGGCGAAAAGCGTAGCGGGACAGGGAAGATAGATGCATAGGTAAGATCGGGCTCACCGGTTATGCGACAAATCATCCTTTACTTAATTTTCTCCATAATTGTCCATTTCAGTTATTTCTCTGACCTATGGCTACAAATGAGACTGGTAACTCAGACTGCCCCGCTCATGTCCCCACCTGCAGGCGTCCTCACTCTACGCCCCATTTCAGTTCTGTCTGGGAGCTCAGGTGAGCGCAGCGACGGTCCTCCCCGCCCTTCCACTCCGGCCCCTGCCTTGTTCCCAGCCGCACCGCCACTGGAGGGCAGCACCTGCCCGCCAAGGATGCGGCGGGCGCCCACGCGGCCTCGCGGGCGTCTCCGGGGCCAGGGCCCGGGTCCCAAAGCTGAGGACCCTTCCACTGCCAAGGCGCGTCCCCAGGCCCCCTCCGGGCTTCTCGCCCGAGGGAAGACCGCTCCGCGCCGTCTTCAGCTTCTTTCCTGAGCACCGGCCAGCTTCCAGGCCTGCCGTGCTCCTTTTTGGAAAAGCTTCTTCAGCCCGTGTGAGTACCTCCCCCTTGAGGATGGACTGACCGGTGGGCCTGGGTGGGAGGCAGACGCCCCACTGCCCGCTCCATCGTCCCCGGTCTCCAGCCCTCAGAGTCCAGGCCTGACTTCCCTCCCGGAAGCTCCTTCCTCAGCGAAAATCAGCTCATGCAAACGGACACCATTACCTGCCAACTGACATTTCATGACATGCGGAGTTATTTGCCTGAACATTTAGGTTCTCCATACCCAGTGCTACAAGGAAAATTTTGGACATCGCTCTTTGTTCACATTCTTCCTGTAGATCCCTAAATAATGGAATTACCGTATAAAAGAGAATAAACATTTTTAAGGTTGTGATACATATTGGCAATTTGGTTCCACAAAGTTTTACCAATTTATACACCCACCAGCTAGTGACAGTGCTTCTCCTTGAACCCTTGCTCACTGCAGCTTCTGCTGAATGCCATTTTATCTACATCTATCTATCTATTTATCATCTATGGAGATACTGTCCCAT
Source organism: Leptonychotes weddellii (assembly GCF_054177405.1). Taxonomy (NCBI): domain Eukaryota; kingdom Metazoa; phylum Chordata; class Mammalia; order Carnivora; family Phocidae; genus Leptonychotes; species Leptonychotes weddellii. Next base: position 86,953,038 of record NC_138374.1, read on the forward strand.
ATTATATATACATATATATGAGATATATAAAATTATATATTATATACATCTTATTATATGACATATATCATAATATATATATGTTTCCCACAGGTTGCTTCGTTCACCCTGTTAAAGTGAATTATGCCCCAAACCTCTCTCTCACACATATATCCTTGAAGCTCCAAAACCAAACCTTCTAAAAATGTGAGGAAAGTAACATCCCTAACATATTTTAGTCAATTACCATAATTGTGGCAATTTTAATTGTTGATTGAACGCAAGGTGTCCTTCCACAAGTTGTAGGGGTGTATCACTAAAGAGTAGGTTGAGCTGTAAGTGACCAAAATCCAAAATACCAGTGGTTTAAACCAGATACGTTTTTTTTTCTCTTTGTCATAGCAACGGTTAGGAGTTAAGCAAGATCTCATCTGGTATGAGATTCACTGAACCAGGTTCATTCCACCTTCCATTTCCAAGTTTGCATCCACGTTCCATCCAGCAAGAAGGAGAAAGGGAAATTATGCTTCTGCTTTCTAGAAGAAACTTTGTAGAAGTTGTGTATACCCCTTGCTCTTAGAGCTCGCTGCCCAGAAGGTAGTCATACAGCCAAGTTCAGCTGCAAAGAGGGTGGGAAATATAGTCTTCTTCCCAAGTGATCATTTTCCAGCTAAACATCAGACGAGTTCTGTAGAGAACAGATACCAAGGAACACGCAGTGGTCCCTGTCCCAAAGGCACAGAAGTATAAGATATAACGTTTGCTCTTAAATGACATGATTTACTTATTTTCTGGAAAGCCTGTACTCCTTTTTTACATAGAAAATATAGTGTTGTGGGTAAGAGCCTATTGTTTTTCTTTCTTTTAATTATAGTCTGCTTTTCCTTTGACATAGATTATAGTTTCAGAGATGTTTCAAATTCATTTTAGCCTTCAAATGGCTGTAATCTCTCATGCTTTGCTCCCTTTGCTAGCCCAGCCTCTCTGTCTCACCATTAACTGGTCTGAGAATAAACACTCAGATGGAGCAGGTGAGGTGTGAACCTAGAAGTTTGCTTCATATTCTTTCCTTGATAAAAGAACAATGAAAATGTACTAAAATATCAGGAAGCAGAGAAAGAAACTAAGAGAGAAGAAAGAGACAGCAGGTCTGTGTGATGAGCAATGAATATAACCTCCATCATCCAAATTAAAAAACCCAAGTGGGACAGGTCAAGGAGCTTTAAAGGAAAGATACACATCAGTAGACTCGGCAATTTACAGAGGCAGGATCCCATCATGGTATTGTATATATCTTGTGCATCTTATCAAGTATACAGCAACCAGAAATTAAGATAAATTACTGGCCAAATAAGTTAAGACTGCGGTATAAGTTTAATGAATTAGTGAGCTTAAGCAAAGAATAGGCATTAGCTTGAGCAATGGATCCCAGAAATCTTGAGTCTGCTTATCATCCCACACCATTTGGTGAATAGTCTTTCTGCTGCCCAAGTGGTAGGGCTAGAGTTCTCTATTTAATTATTTGCCCATCTTTATCTTCAGTTTTCTCATCCCTCTCCTGAACCATATATTCATGCACTGTACTCTTCTCAAGAAATACTCTCTAAAGGAAACAGTTTCTGTATAGTCGATACAATGAAGATGAACTTGAAGTTTAGAGTATTCATGTAGCAAGTTGCAGAGAGAGCCCTTGTACCCAAGCCCTCAGGCTTCCTGCTCAAGGTTCAAATGCTGATCTTTTAGGGATTCAAACCCTGGAAATTCTTCCAAGGTCAATGGATCTTCAGGTGCCCCCAATCTGAGTTGTTGCTGTAGGCTTTTAGCCACTGGTTAAGACTGGCTTCCACCCCACCCCTAGCTTTGGGTGTCTGACCGTCTGACTGAATTATTGTTAAAGGTGTGTAAATTTAATCAAAGCATGTCTGGAAAGAGATTTAACTTATGCTTTCAGCGTTCAAGGAACTCTATTTAAGAATATGCAAATGAACAAGAAAAGGATGCACAAAAAATCCAGTGAAGTGGATCTGATGAGTACTGAAGTTGGGGCAAAAGTGGGTTAGCCTGGGACACTAGGACTTAAGACAGCCTGGGAATTGCTGGTGAGGGCGTAAGTCTTTGGAGTCATTAGATGCTCAGTCACAACAGTGCCTCCTCACAACAATGGGAGGAGGATGGGGTAAGGACTACTTCCTTTATTTTACAGTTGAGTGCCTGGCCAAGGTCATACAGTCGGGGGGGGGGGGACTGGGATAAAAAAAGAACTCAGGTTCCTGACTTTTAGGCCAGCGCTCTTTCCATTATGTTGCGGCTGCCTGCTTCCAGGAGACCCACATCCGATACCCAGAAAATGCCATGCAGGAGACGGCTGCGACTATTCTAAGTTTAAGTCGGGATGAGGGGAGGTGTATGGTGGGGTAAAGCCGGGGGAGGACTGTGGGAATGCCATCCTGCCATCCTGGATATGGAGTCTTTTTACGGCTTGTGCCACTCCAACTGGCATGAACAAGGCACAGCTGAAGATTAAATGTCTTGAACATTATTAGCCCGTTAAGTGTCTCGATAGCTTCCCCCAGACTTCTCTGCTGTTTTACATTCCCAATCAGGTTTTGTTTATTCAATTTCTCACATGTTCGTGAAGAGATGTCCTCTTCACTGCCTCTCTTCAAGGAGCAAATATTCTCTCGTATACTTCGGAAAGGAAAAAAATTCCTTTTAGTCCAGAGGTCAAGTCATCAAGAAAAAATTGTGTTGCCATCCCCTACCCCTGCCTTGGGTGACCAACTTGTCTCTGTCTGCCCGGGACTTTCTCAGCCGAAAGTCTCATGTCCTCCCTTTAATCCAGCACAAACGGGAGTTGTTGGTCATCCTTCCATGAGGGGATTTTTTTTGCATTGGCTCCCCTTGCTGCCTCAGGGGGTTATGAAGCAGACCCTGCAAGATGCTTTGTCCTCACTAGAAAGGCATTTGGTGGCGCCACCTGCATCTAACAAAGGCAGAAGGGTTGGTGAACTGGGTTGGACAGCCTCATGTTCTGTAGGACGAGAGACCCCATCAAGGTGAAGGGCAGATTTTCTGGGGCCTGGGCTTCCTGGTGTAATTTGAGAAGCTCCTTAGGGTGGAAGAGAGCAGCTCTGGATGGTCAGAGGTGAGAGGAGGAGAGAGGAGCTACTCATTCTTGCCTGCAGGAAATTAGGACTATCCCATTACCCCAGGGAAAATTCTTGTTTCCAGGTTAGAACATTCTGGTAAAGTCAGGCAGGGAGCAATTACTTAGGACGTCAGTGAGCCAAGGGGTAATTGAGAAGACTTAGCACAAACGAGTTTGTCCTTCATTTGTCTTGGCTGGCTTTCCCTGGCACACGGTAGGGTTGCAGGCAGGCTGTCCCTGCAGGTCAGGCGAGGCTCTGTGCTGGCAAAGAGGTTAAAGCCCTTGCAGGGATCTCCTTCCCAAGCGTTCCTGTTTCCTTAGGAAGAAGACTTCCCTGTTCATGATTAGGTAAGGCTGCCTTTCTGACCTGTCCCAGGGTAGTTGCTGCTGCTAGCTTTGTTGTTTCAGAGCCTGGCTATTTGCCATCTCCAGAGGGGAGGACAGTCTAGCAGCATTTCAGATTTCACTGTCTATCCAGGAGTCTGGATAACCGACAAGATGAATTCACTGCAAGCATGCACCGGGCTTATGTAACCTGCAGGCCACAGCTCAGCACAGAGCCTAGGAAGCCACGCGGGGGCAGGGCATCAGCCGGCAGGAGCCGCACTGCAGACCCCAGCTGGGAGAGCATGCTTGGAGGTTCCGTGACTACTACTGCAATGCGGAGCACCAGCAGGGATGGAGGAGGGAGACTAGGAGCTTCTGGCAGTGGTGCTGGGGCTCCAAGACCTGATTTGGCAATGCTCAGGGGGTGGGGCTGGGGATGGTGGGGAAACCTGTCTTATTGGGGCCCCTTTGTGACAATAGGTGGGAGCATGCAGTGTGGGAGGGAGCTGAGGAGACAAAGGAGAGAGGAAAAGGCCAGAGGTCTTGGAGCTGTTTTGTTGGGGGGTAAGTGATTAAGGCAGCAAGCTGCTTTAACTGATTAGCAGCACAATTTCTCTTTGGGGGCCTCTCCCCCAAATTCTTTCTTCCTTATAACCACAGCCACACTCCTCCCCATCTTTGACTCTCCTAAGCCACAGTCCACAGCCGTCCACCCCAGCACCCAGTAATTAGCAGAAGCTCTGCTGGAGTCATCATGTTTGGGGACGGTCAGCATGTCAGCTGAGGAGGCGCCTCCATGTTGCGCCAATCAGGTGGTTGCAATTCCACAATATTTATTTGATTTTATTCTGCACAAGGAACCAGGTTAGGCCCTTCAGGGCATATTCCTGCCCTCTCGGTATTGCAGGATAATGGTAAGAAATAGGACAAGGGCCCAGATAAATACAGCACAGAGCCAAACATGGTACCTGCAAAGCTCAAGGGAGATACAAAGTGCTATACCTTTTTTTCTGTAGGTTCAAATACTTAATACCTCTTTCCTTTTAAAAAAAAAAGATTTATTTATTTATTTGAGAGAGAGAGAGAGAGAGAGCCAGCGAGTGGGGGGAGGGTTAGAGGCAAGAATCTTGAAGCAGACTCTCTGCTGAGCACGGAGCCTGACAGGCGACTTGCTCCCAAGACCCCGGGATCATGAACTGAGCTGAAACCAAGAGTCAGGCCCTGAACTGACTGAACCACCCAGGCGCAACACCTCTTTTCAAATGTGGGTTATTTTGTCTGATTTCTGCAAATATGATTAGGCTGTCAATAGGACAAAACTGTAGGGGCGCCTGGGTGGCTCAGTCGGTTAAGCGACTGCCTTCGGCTCAGGTCATGATCCTGGAGTTCCGGGATCGAGTCCCGCATCAGGCTCCCTGATCGGCGGGGAACCTGCTTCTCCCTCTGACCTTCCCCCCTCTCATGAGCTCTCTCTCTCTCTCATTCTGTCTCAAATAAATAAATAAAATCTTTAAAAAAAAATAGGACAAAACTGTAGGTTCATATCCATCGGCATTCTTTTTGTTATGGTGAAGAAAGCTGGCCTTTAACATCAGATGGACCTGGGTATAAATCTTGGCACTGCCATTTACTTGCTTTGTGTTATTGGGCAAGTAACTTCGCTCACTGTCAGTTTTCTCAACTGCAAAATTGGGCTTACATAAAAAGAGGTTAAGAGCACAGGCTCTGGGGCGCCTGGGTGGCTCAGTTGGTTAAGTGACTGCCTTCGGCTCAGGTCATGATCCCAGGGTCCTGGGATCGAGTCCCACATCGGGCTCCCTGCTCGGCGGGAGGCCTGCTTCTCCCTCTCCCACTCCCCCTGCTTGTGTTCCTGCTCTCGCTGTCTCTGTCTCTGTCAAATAAATAAATAAAATCTTTTAAAAAAAAAAAAAAGAGCACAGGCTCTGAAGTTAGACTGGGTTTAAATGGGAATCTACCACTCATTAACTGTATGACCTTGGGTAAGTTGCTGAACCGCCTGATGCCTCAGTTTCTTCATCTGGAAAGTGGGCATATTAATACCACATACCTCCTAGCATTGCTATAATGATTAAGTATTTTAACATATGCACAGAACTTAAAATAGTGGCTAACATAGAACAAGTGTTTTATAATAATGACAATAACAGTAATTTCATTATAAGGTTGCTATGACATATAAAATTAGCGCACATTATTTTATTATAGGAAAATAAATATGAACACATGTGACTGTATCCTTCTTTCACTTATAATGAGTCAGGAAACAACAGAAGAGCCCTTCTGTACTAATATTCTGTGCCACAGAATTAAGTCTAGCATGAGTAGATAATTTTTCCTTCTTTTGCCACTTTTCCCTTAAGAAAATGGAAACTAAAGTTGATATAGGGAATGATTATTAATATGATATAATAGCTCTTAGCATTATAATTTAAAAAGCTATGCTAAAGTACAATTTTCAAAAAGGTAAAAATTATGAATCACATACAAATAAAAAATGAATAAATTTCAAACATTTTATTTAACCCGTTGATTAGGGAACGAGTAAGATGCTGACATCTGTGCAAAGGACAATCTGAAGAACACACAGAAACACACACTCAGGAACACAGCAATAAATTTGCTAATAGATACAATACCGGTTCACAGTCTAGAGCACAGTCAAATATAATGTTTGGGGTTAACTTTTTTATAGGATGGGAATCAGTCAACTCTCTACCAGACAAAATTCACTTGCATTTCTGTAGACAAGGATCATTTGCTTTACTATCAGTTTTCCAAAGCTTAACTTGTATTCCCACAGAGCTTGTCTAGTGAGTGGAAACAGTAGAAGATGCACCATTCTGTAGAATCCACTAACCCTCAGAGAGTCTGTGAGCTGGTGCCGGGTTGTCACTGGAAGAGTACCCAGTAAAGTCTTTAATAATTAAAGATAAACCAAATGATAAAGTACTTTCTGCATTGGAAAGAGGGGAGATTTGTCAGTTGATGGTGTAAAATGAGGTGAACCTACATTTGGGGTGTTACCTTATCTACCACTTTGGGTCCCCAAGATCAAGACCACCCTCCTTCAAATGTGACACAGTTTTGACACGGTAGGTGATACCAGGATAACTGATACCAGAGGCTACGTGTTGCTGACAGGCTTCTCAGAGAGAGTCTATGGCCTGCGGACTCTTCTTCCAGAGGCACTGAAGCCTTGAGAGAGGAATCACGCCACAAGTCTGCAAGGCAGTGAGACAGAACCTGATGTTGGTGGAGGGGGTGTTAGGGTGTGGAGGATCTAGGCCCCTGTGGACTGATCCACACAAAGCCACTTAGCAAAGCTCCCCACAGCTTCTTGGCTCCCCCAGCACTGTCTATCATAAGTCCATGAACCATGTTAGGAGCCATTTTCAGCCTCTATGAAGCCGGAGACTTTTTTTCCAACTCCTTGGGATATAGTCATGGGCTGGTAGAAACACTGAGAATTAGCATGATTAAGACTTCTTGGAAAGTTCTCCTAGGGACACAAGGCTGAGTTTTCCCTTAGTTCCTAGAGGGGAGCTAGCTGTGTTGCTCAAATCATGGTTTGGAAGCCCCTAAATAACAATCACTTTGAATGTTGCCCCCAAACTGCTGAACACGAGGACGTTTAAACAATCAGTGAGTCAAACTTTTCCTTGTCTCCTTTATTTGGAGGTGAGACCAGCCAATTTCTCAGAGGCACCCCGGGGATGAGGCAGATGAGAGAGCAATGGCGGATGGAGTGGTCCTCAGTTTGTGATGCTGGCTGATATGGCATGTCTACTATAGGGCTTCTCTAACTCCTCCTGATTTGGGGGAACCAGGAGGGCTGGAGGAAAACACGGTGGAATCAGTCAAATATGATTTATTCATGGGCAGGCAAGGAGACAGTTTCCCTTCCTCTTTTTCTTAGTAGGACCATGTAATTGAGTCTAATGGGAAGTGATTGTAGGGGGAGTTCAGAGCCTGTTTTCAGTTGTCTTTGCCCAAAGACAGCAATCAAAATGCAGATGAGCTTTCTCTATCTTACCATAGGAAAGGGACACAGACTCTGGCTAACGAAGGGGAAAATGGCTAATGCATGTTTACTGTGGCTTCTCTGTCCGCAGATGGCCACCGGTGTGAACGTGGGGGATGGAGGGCCAGCAGACACACTTTGTTTCCTAAGCTGATGCCACCCCGTATTGACTGCCTACTTTCTGCCAGGAGAAGCTAAGTGCTGCAGTAATGCTCTCTTTTCACACTGCTGGACAAGGGGCAGGGGGCCAAGGGATCTTGTTTCTTCCTCCCTTTGCCTCAACCTGAACAAAGATCTTGTTTTTTCCTCCCTTTGCCAGCTAAGTGGCTTTCCCCAAAGTACACCAAGCAATTGGGACTTTTCTAACCAGAAAGAGCAAATTGGAGCATTGCAATTTGGCAGCGTTAGAGATCCACTCTCATTTTGACCTTCACTCTAAATAATTAGAGCCTTCTCATCTAACTAAACAAAGAAGATCTGGGGCAGCGTGGGACAGAATTAGAAATAACCCACTAGGAGATCAGAACTCAGCCTGAGGAGGACGGCACCGTGCTATAACCCAAATGGGAGAAAACTAATCAAATGGAGGCTGAGAGATGCCTCCTGATCTGCATTTTTTTTTTTTAGCAGAAAAATGACTTTCAACAAACCCCTCCAACAGACAAATCAACCTAGGATGAAATTTCCAGTGCACCTCCTTCCCTGCCAGGAATAATAAATTATTCCTAGGCTGAGCAGCTGCTGGACATCACTTAGGGCTGTTTCCTTCCATCCAGTCCTGGGAGAGCCCCTGAAGCCCCTCCTCTCCCTCCCAGCCAGCGCTGCTAAATTTAGATCTTCCAGCATGTGCACAGTCTATATTTAGTGCCTAAGAGTCAGAGCTCAGCATACAATTCATCAAGCCATCAGTCATCCCTCTATCCAAGCGACATGTAGAGAAAAATACTTCCAAACTAGCTTGCTTTCCACGAGGATGGAAGCCATTCTAAGAATGGGGAATTCACAGGGCCAAAGGGGTTTTCTCCTTACCCAGTGGTGTCAGGAGTGCCCGAGATTGCCAGGCACGCAGCCAAGGAACAGAGCATGGCTCCAGAGAGCCAGAGGGCAGGGGGAAGAGGAGGGAAAGAAGCAGGACTCAAAGAATGGCCTGCATGCCCTGTTGTGCTTGTTCTGTCCCCATTGAAATTGCAGGCAACTGGGATCTTAAGGCTCTAGCTTAGATGTCACTTCTTCATGGGAATTGCCTTGAGACCACTCAGAGTGGATTAGGAGCCCCCAGCCCCCAACCCTGCCTGCACACAGTATTTCCTCTGCCACACGGTATAGAAACTACCCCCTCACACTGTAATGTGCAAATAAATCACCTGGGATATTGTGAAAATGAAAGTTCCCATTCTGTGTATCTGGGCTTCAGATCCTGCATTTCTAATGAGCTCTGGGGGGCAAGACTGGTAGGGCAAAGGTAATACCAGGCTGACCAGCTGGTAGCAAATCCAGACATTTCCTCAAGGACTGAGCTTGTAAGTTCATGAGTGAAGGCATTATAAGAGGGGTGTTGGGAAAAGAGGAAAGTGACTGGTCTTCATTTACCATCCCTGCCCCTGCTCCCCCAACCCACTACCACCACCATGGCTGCAGGCCAGTGGGACTGTAACCAAGTGAGGGAGAGATCCCAGTACATGGGAAAGAAGGTTTGTGTCCGAGCATTTCAGTTCAGGCCCTGAGCTCCTCCCGCTGTCCCACCTGGACACCTTTCTTTCATCAGAACAAGCAATATTGCAGAGGTGGTGCAACCACAGCTGGAGCTGGTGTGGAGGGGCCTGAGTTTTCCTGCAGCTGAGGGGCAGCCCTAATGGGATAAGCCAATGGGGAGGTGGGAGGAGGCTTCAGGATACTGGTAAACTGACAACAAAGAATGGTGAGAGACAAAATACACCAGACAACTGAGATGATTTAATTCAGGCTATTGCAATAGGGAGAGAGTTTGTTCATGAGCAATGTCTCAAAGAAAAGGAAAGTGACCTGGCATTATGGAGACAAATAAATGAGAGTCATGAGAATGGTCTTACCTGAGAATATTTAGAATATTGGGGGGCATGGTGGTCCTTTGCAGTTAGCCATTTTAGAAACCCGTAAGGGTAGTGGATTTCTGAGAACAAAGTGGTGGGAGAATTTCTGAACCTTTATTGTTTTCCAGAAGCATAGGACTCAGGGGAGTTTCAACCTGTCAGAGTATAAGATGTTGACCGTGAAGTGTGGAGTGGGGGCTGCTGTGGGGGCAAGAGCAAGCCATGAATGCCTCAGAACTCAGATAAGCTGGGTGATAGACATTGGGGAGGGTATGTGCTATGGTGAGCGCTGTGAATTGTGAAGACTGTTGAATCACAGACCTGTACCTCTGAAACAAATAATACATTATATGTTAAAATAAAAGAAGAAGAAGATAGTAGGAAGGGAGAAATGAAGGTGGGGGAAGTCGGTGGGGGAGACGAACCATGAGAGACTGTGGACTCTGAGAAACAAACTGAGGGTTCTAGAGGGGAGGGGATTGGGGGGATGGGTTAGCCTGGTGATGGGTATTAAAGAGGGCACATTCTGCATGGAGCACTGGGTGTTATATGCAAACAATGAATCATGGAACACGACATCAAAAACTAATGATGTAATGTATGGTGATTAACATAGCATAATAAAACAATTAATAAAAAAATAATAATAAACTAATGTATATTTGGAAAAAAAAAAGAACTCAGATAAGCAAGAGGTGTCTATGGACCAGCGCTACCTGAAAGCAGTGGTATTGTGGAGCTGGCTGGAACCTGCAGTTGAGAGCTCATCCTTAAACATACAGCTGGTTGCTAAACCATTGGTAGGTTGAAATTGGCCATGGTGGGAGTATTTATACCATGAAAATTGGCAAACACTGTAAATCAGTGTGTCTTTTCTGCCCACTCATCTACAGAGCTTACACATTTATCAGCAGCCCACTGCCCAGAAGGCCCTGTGGAGGAGGCAAAATTTGAAATGGACCTTAAGAGTTGGGAAAAGAAGGATGTTGTATCTCTCCTTCCCAAGTTAGTGCCAGAAAAGAGAGGGTACAATCCTTAAACTCCAGAATGAAGTGCCTGGAGTTGAAATAGGAATAAATTAAGCATTGTTTTAAGTGAGGACATATGGTCTGGCAAAGAATTTTAGTCTTCATTTTGAAATGGGATGAAAGAGTTGTCTCAGGAAATTTGTGACATGTAGATACAGTACTTGTTTGCCATTCCAGCATCCAGAGAATTCTGTTCAACAGACATCTTCTGAGCATCTACAATCTAGTGATTATATTACAAGATCCATAGTGCCTTCTGAATTGTCAAAGCAAGATTACTTTATGTTCTTTATTGTTTTACTTGTATATTTTGTGGGATTGTGATTACTTTTTAAAAGTGTGTACAATTATATCTACCTCCTTCTTAATGAGAAAGTTGGTATTCTGCATTATTAAGATATAGCCAACAGCATAGTTTAGTAGGGGCATGAAGATGTTATGTTATATCAGAGTAGGATATTCAATGCATTCAAAGGTGCATTTCCCTATTGAAGGTGGCTATATGGTTCAGCCATTAGCCTTATCATTCCTTTACCCTGACCATTTCACAGTTTTTTTTTTATTATTATTTAAAAATTTTAATTCTTGTATAGTTAACATAGAGTGTTATGTTAGTTTCAAGTGTATGAACCATAGTTCTCTCTCATAAGAAGCATTCAATTGTTCCCTATTTTTTAAATGTATAAACTGCTAAATCAAGAGTGATCAGAGAGAGGGCCGCCTGGGTGGCTCAGTTGGTTAAGCGACTGCCTTCAGCTCAGGTCATGATCCTGGAGTCCTGGAATCGAGTCCCACATCAGGCTCCCTGCTCAGCAGGGAGTCTGCTTCTCCCTCTGACCCTCCTCCCTCTCATGCTGTCTCTCATTCTCTCTCTCTCACAAAAAAAAAAAAAAAAAGAGTGATCAGAGAGAAGAGTAGGATTATGTCAGGACAAATGTATTCCTGCTACAGAAACAAAAACTGAAACAGACACTTCAAAGTATATATCAAGCTCAGAACTCTGCTTTGAAGAATAAATAGCAGTTAGCTAAAAACATAGGAGTGGAAGGAATTCCAGTGAAGGGAAGTGCATTTGGTCATGCCATTGCACTGTAAGGCATTCATTATTGTTGTAACTGAAACACAAATAGGCTTGAGATAAAACAAGAAGTGGGAAAGAATAAGGAGGAATAAGGTCACAATCAGGCAGTAGCCACACCATTCAGAGCCTTATGGTTTAGTCTTACTAAGGAGTTTGAACTTTACCCTAAAAGCTCTAGGGAACTCTCAAAGGATTGGAATCAGAGTAGTAGAAGAAACGTGATTCTACGTTGGAAGAGGATTACACAGATAGCTGAGTATTGGGGAGGGTTGGTAGTGATCCAAGTGAGGAGGCTCTGCACTGGCAGGAGGGTTGAAGATTCAATTCTAAAGGTGTTAAGGGGGGAGTGTCTGCTGTCTTCGTGATGTGATTGATTGATTGGGTATGGGGATTGAGAGAGAGAAAAGAATAAAAAGATGCAAACGTTTCTGTGTCTGAAGACTGGATAGTGTACCATTTGGTAAGATAGGGAATACAAGAGTATTTTTTTAAATTAACATATAATGTATTATTTATTTCAGGGTACAGGTCTGTGATTCATCAGTCTTACACAATTCATAGTGCTCACCATAGCACATACCCTCCCCAATGTCCATCACCCAGCCCCCCCATCCCTCCCACCCCCCGCTCCACTCCAGCAACCCTCTGTTTGTTTCCTGAGATTAAGAGTCTCTTATAGTTTGTCTCCCTCTCTGGTTTCGTCTTGGTTCATTTTTCCCTCCCTTCCCCTATGAGTCTCTGCCTTGTTTCTCAAATTCCTCATATCAGTGAGATCATATGATACTTGCCTTTCTCTGATTGACTTATTTCACTTAGCATAATACCCTCTAGTTCCATCCACGTTGTTGCAAATGGCAAGATTTCATTTTTTTTTGATGGCTGCATAATATTCCATTGTATATATACACCACATCTTCTTTATCCATTCATCTGTTGATGAACATCTAGGCTCTTTCCATAGTTTGGCTATTGTGGACATTGCTGCTATAAACATTGGGGTACATGTGTCCCTTTAGATCCCTACATTTGTATCTTTGGGGTAAATACCCAGTAGTGCAATTGCTGGGTCATATGGTAGTTCTATTTTCAACTTTTTGAGGAACCTCCATACTGTTTTCCAGAGTAGTTGCACCAGCTTGCATTCCCACCAACAGTGTAGGAGGGTTCCCCTTTCTCCGCATCCCTGCCAACATCTGTCATT
>NC_138374.1:86966012-86978903 GCF_054177405.1 Leptonychotes weddellii
TACAGAAATGTCTGTTCATGTCTTCTGCCCATTTCTTGATTGGATTCTTTGTTCTTTGGGTGTTGAGTTTGATAAGGTCTTTATAGATTTTGGATACTAGCCCTTTATCTGATATGTCGTTTGCAAATATCTTCTCCCATTCTGTTGGTTGTCTTTTGGTTTTGTTGACTGTTTCCTTTGCTGTGCAAAAGCTTTTTATCTTGATGAAGTCCCAATAGTTCATTTTTGCCCTTGCTTCCCCTGCCTTTGGCGATGTTTCTAGGAAAAAGTTGCTGTGGCTGAGGTTGAAAAGGTTGCTGCCTGTGTTCTCTTCAATGATTTTGATGGATTCCTGTCTCACATTGAGGTCTTTCATCCATTTTGAGTCTATTTTTGTGTGTGGTGTAAGGAAATGGTCCAGCTTCATTCTTCTGCATGTGGCTGTCCAATTTTCCCAACACCATTTGTTGAAGAGACTGTCTTTTTTCCATTGGACATTCTTTCCTGCTCTGTCAAATACAGTTGACCATAGAGTTGAGGGTCCATTTCTGGGCTCTCTATTCTGTTCCATTGATCTATGTGTCTGTTTTTGTGCCAGTACCATACTGTCTACAAGAGTATTTTGATCAAATTCATTACATGTATCTGGTGAAAAGCATCTTGGGGAAACTCACAAACATAATTCCTTATCCTCCTAGTAACTTGCTATATATGCTTTCAGCTTTCAGCAGTAACATGACTTAAGTGACCTGTCCTCATGATGGTTAATTATGGATATACAATAATTATGTGTATAAATCAAATAATATGTGACTAAGAATAGACAAATGTGAATCTATATACCAGTGAAAACCTCCACAGTAGCTAATTTTGCTCAGCTGAGTGATGAACTAGCTGACTAGCATCAGCATGCTCATGTGAATTCCACTGACTGCCTTATAATCTCTTTTAATACCACTTAAGCTTCCATTTTGTGATGAAGAAACTTGAAATAATTATTTTACTGATTGATCTTTTAAAATGTCAATGGAAACAAAACACATTACTCTTTTTAATAAAATTAACTCACTGGAACCCATTTTTGAGCCCTTGGGCTTCTGCAAAGCACCATTATAAAAACATTGATATTCCTCATTGTAATAGAGACCTGACATCAAATTAGTATATGTGCTTCAGAGCTATAACATTGAGAATCTTTTTTTTGAAAAAGAAAATCCATCCATAATTAGATTCACTTTTAATGTAATAGTATCTGTTTGCTATGAATTTGACATTGATTTTAAAATATATTAGCTTACCCAATGAGCATGATCAGTATTGGTGAAACTTTCCAATCACATGGATCTCTTTATTATTTTTTACTTTTAACCCTACCACTTACAAGCATGTCTGCATCACACCAATCCTCTCTTCCTTTTCTGCCTCATTAGAATGTGTGCCTTATTTCCTGTCTGAAGCAGTCTTTTTCAACTGAGCCTCCAAGTTCTCATTCCTTCTGCTTCCTCTGGGGCCACATATGATCTCTCTCTACTGTATCATCAACCTCACCCTTTCCAGTAACTATTCTAAATGTGGAAGTATGCTCACACCTCTTCTATCTTATGGAAAAGTTCCCACTCAATCCTAAGCCACCTGTACCTATTATCCTTTTTTGAAGCAGTTGTTTAAACTGCTGTTATCATTTCTGATTAACTCTTTAACTCCTAAGCTTTATGTTCCCACTACTTCCTTGAAACTACTTTTATGATGGTTCTCTATCACCAAATCTATAGGCCACTTGATCTATAGTAAAGAGCTTGGACTTTTCTCTGAGGTTGGCGGTGAACAGAGGAGTGACATGATGCAACTTGTGCTTTATCACTCTGAAAGGTGCAAGTGTTGTCAGGAAGATCAATTAGAATGCTATGAAAATATTATTTATGAATTATAATGGTGGCTTGAACTACTATGGTAGCAATGTAGATGGTAAAAAATGATCAGATTCTGGGGACGTTTTAAAGGCAGAATTGACAGGATTTGCAGATGGAATGGGGGTTGAATTTGAGAGAAGGGCAGGAGTCAAGGGTGATCCCAAGGTTTTGACCTGAACAAATGAGACAATACAGGTGAATGCTATTCTTTCATGTTGGGCCATCACACAGAAAAAAAACTCACACCATCCTGCTACCCCACTGCTGATGGTAAGGACTTTGGATTTTACTCTGAATGATATGAGAAGCATGGAGATTTTAGAGCAGAGGAGTGACATAATCTGATTTACATTTTAGAAAATCACTCTGCTGATAGAGAAGAGATTATATGTTAACAAGGATGGAAGAAAGGGGATTAGTGAGATAGTTTTATAATAATGCAGGTAAGAGGTGATGGTGGATGGAACCAAGGTGGGAACAGTGAAAGTGGTAAGACATGGTCAGATTCTGACTATAAACTGAGAGAGGAATTGGCATGATTTGTTGATATGAGGGATAAGTGAAGAGGAGTCAGGGATTACTCTAAGGTTTTGGTCCAAGCAATTAGAAGAATGCAGTTACCATTTACTGAGATGAGGAAGACTATGAGATAAACAGATTTGGGGATTGAATGGGAAATTAAGAGTTTAATTTTGGAACATGATAAATGTGCAATACTTATTAAAAATCCAGGGGAATATTACCTGGAAATTGTATTTATGAGGCTGGTGTTTAGAGAACAGATTAAGTTTGAGTATAGACCAGGGGATCATCAGCATAGACGTGGTATTTAAGTCTATGAGACTGGATGAGATTGCCAAGGGAGTGGATATAGATGGTGAAGATGCCTGAAAGGTAAGTCCTGGACCTGTGTACACTTGGATGGCAGAGATACAAGTAGGAAACAACAAAGAGGACTGAGAAGGAGCAGCCAATGAAGTAGATAAGGAACTAAGAATGATGTTCCAGAAAATAAATATTTCAGGAAGGAAATCATGATCCTCATGGTCAAATGCTATTGTTAAGTCAGGCAACATGAAGTGTGAGAATTAATCCCTGGATTTGACCACGCGTGTGTTGTGGGTGGGGTTTTGACAAGAGCCATGCGGTGAAGGAAGCTGACTGGAGTGAGTCCAAAAGTGGAAGGGAAGATGTTGCATGCTGACAACTCATGATGACTATTGTATTAAAGGGGAGCAGAGAAATAGGACAGTAGCTGAAGGCAGAAGTGGAGTTGAGAGATGGGTTTAAAATAAGATAAACAACAGTATGTTTGTGTGCAGGTAGAAACATTCTTTATGTAGGAAAGAGATGAAACATTGGAGGGAGCAAAATCTTTGAGAAAGCAGAGCAGATGGGTCCTAGAGCACAAGTATGGGGGTTGACTTCAGCTAGGACCATGGATAGTTCATATATTGTGATGGAAGATGACAGCTCATATAGGTGGAGCTCCTGGTAGATTGGTAGGTGGGGGCATATGGAAGTTCTTTTTTGATTGTTTCTAATTTCTATAGGAAATAAGAAGCAATGCCATCAGCCAAGAATGAGAGTAGTAGTTGGAGATTTAAGGTGGGAGGAGATGGTGTGAAAATCTGGTCCAGGACAGAAGGAGATTGAATGAACTAGAGATATGTAATAGGATGGGAGGCCACCACCATGGACCTCAGGGAAGTTAGTGGCTATCCATTGAAAGTGACACTAGTGAGCTTGGTTGTGTGTTTTCTCCAGCTGGGCTCAGGTTCAGGGAGGAAAAGATGGACCACCAGCTCTCTTTCTTTTCTCATTTTTTCTTACAGCAAACAAAACTCTTGAAGCTCTTAGGAATTTATTTCGAACTCCCAGGTGAATTCCAGATGAAAGCTGGGGCTTAAAGAGAAACAGCCCTTTCTTTGAAATGTCTGTTCTTCCTGCCAGTCAGCATTCATCTGCCAGGCCAGCCTTCACTGGTATTTTAAGCATCCAAATGTGTTCCAAGCCAGACTGGCAGCCCTTCTATGCAGTCCATGCCATTTCCCTTTACCCTAGAGGGGACTAAGGGACCCCTTGGAATCCTTAGTCAGCACAGCTGGTGTGAATCATAATGGAATCAATTTGCCCAGGGACACTAATAGATTGGATTCAGAAATAGACAAATTTGGAGTTTTTGTTAAAGGGAAGAGGGGTGTCAGGGAAGGAGGCAGCTGGGGGAGGAGTAAAGTTTGTATATGATTTAAATAAAATAGCCTTCAGAGAAAATGTACCCCCCCCAAAAAAAAAACTGCACAAAGTAAATGAGAGAGGAGGTTAACCTATAACCTAGATATGTAGATATGTATTGATGTCCTCATCTCTGTAGGCTGGGAATAATTGTTTCATAAAGGAGTTTGACATTCATATCCATAAAGTACTCAGAACAGTATCGGGCTGATAGGAAAGCTCAATACGTGTTAGAAAACATAATAATAATGCTGATAAATTATTATTTTATCATTATGCCTTGCCTAGGGCTGAACTGCTTCTTGTTTCTGTGTCTTTTTACAGACCACGAAGAAAATATTATTTAAACAAATAACAAAAATTAATAGATTAATTAATCTGGTCATATACAAAGATGATATCCACATCTATAAAACACAACACAAATGTGATGTGAGGGTATGTTGGGTAGTGGGAAAACATGGGGCTGCCAGCCAGAGATTCCTTAGCCACCTAAGTACCTAGCCAAACTACTTAACTTTAAGAATCTCACTTTTCTGATGTGTGAACTAAAGAAAAGAATACCTACCCTTGAGATTGTTATCAGGGTTCAATAAATCAACATATATAATGTAATGTGAATAGTGTTAGGTACATAGTATATATCCAACAATGGTAGTTGTGATCACTAATAATTTTGGTGGATTCCCTACATGGGAAAATCCTCCCTCTTCTTTTCCATGTGCAGAAATCTTTACCTTTTAGGACCAACTTGATGCCAGCCTCTGCAAGAATCCTCTCCAGATTCTCCAGGTCAGATTTAAATCTATTTTTCTTCTGGGATCCCATTACACTTTGCATCATGTGCCCTCCCCCAATTCATCTTGGAAGTCTTTTTTCTCCCATGTCTGTCTCTTGAGATAGATTTAAGGGTTTTTTTTTTAAATCCATCTCTAAATTATCTTACCATTTAGCAGAAAGGCCAGGATGTAGTAGGCATCTAACAAATGTTTATAGAATTAATTGAGAGTTCACTTTAATCTTCAAAGCCAGGAAACTGATCTGTGTTCTCTCTTTTCCCAAATTTCCCCTATGAGAATTTTGAGAACAATAAGTAGTGGCTAATTGTGTGGTCTCTGAAGAAGTGATTCCTCTGGAATCCCATTTCAACAATTACACAGCATATTGCCTGGCATGTCATAAGTAGCTAATATTATGCTTTCTATTATGATTATTGTTGTTCCAGCTACCATCATCATCACTAATGTGCAATTATATCTTTCCCGTAATCTCAGTAGGGAAAGAGGACACATGCATAATGCAACTGGAGCATAGTACCAGAATGATATTTACTAGCCCTCACTTGATCTTGGAGCACAAGGATGGCACAGCTGGCTCCAGCCAAGAAAAGATCACTCTCCAAGCACGACAGAAAGGAAGCGTTTGTAAGTAGCTCCAGTTGCTTCCTGCACCAGCTGATCAAAGTAATTAGAGCAGATAAAGGCAAGCAAAATATGGATCCCTCTTCCGTGCCAGGGATAAGGTAGCATGTTATGAAGATGTACAGCTAAAACTCTACAGATAGGTGTTAGTCACCAGATCTCCAGGGACTGAGAGAGTCTCAGATTTGATGAGGAAAAGTGACTTTAAAGGTGGGGTCAGAGGAGGACCTAGTAGTCACTAAGCTGCCACTGGGCTCTTTGCCACAATTGGGCTCAAGTTATCAAACATCTAAGAGTAGAGGAACTGTAGCTCTAACACACACAGTAGTGCGGTGTAATGGAAAGACAAGGAGATTCAGTCCTAACATACCCATGCTCACTAACTGGCAATTTCATTGTTAAGGACTCTAATACCAGCAATCTCATCTTTTTTCAATTTTAGAAGAATAATCAAAACTGACTAACCATAAACAACATCAGTTTCAGTTGAAATGTTCTGACTGCTTCTGGTTTTGGCCATGGGCCTCCTAAGACTCTTCTTGCCCTGGATCAAAACCTAAGAGATAGTAAATTGGCTTTTTTTTCTATTCTGGATCCACTTCTGTACCCCAAATCTCAGCCTAGAAAACTCTTGAAATTGTTCTTAGGGTAACTGAGCTGGGGCATGAGAAAAATCAATGCCCACTCATTCCCACTGTAGAGAAAATTGCTCAAGAGTACAGAGCCCACTGATGGGAGATTAGTGATGTCATCTTCCTACACAAAGGACATTATTAATCTCACAGTGATTCACACTGTGTGACTCCTGGCACTTCCTGGAGGGGAGGGGTGGGATTTGATCGACAAGGATGCAGAGGGAGGAGGAGAAGGACAGAGATTTAGGTGGGATATTTTAAATGGGGAAGTATCAGCCTATTCAGCTCTGAGAGATGAGAAACATGGGAGTCACTGGTGGGCAAAACTAAAGGTAGGAGAAACAGGTAAACTGGGAAGGGAGCCAGAAAAGGAGAAGGAAAGAGATGGATGGAGGAGGGAAGCAGAAAAGAGAAAGGAAAAAGGGGGTTTGGGATGGGAAAGG
This sequence comes from Leptonychotes weddellii, assembly GCF_054177405.1. Classification (NCBI taxonomy): domain Eukaryota; kingdom Metazoa; phylum Chordata; class Mammalia; order Carnivora; family Phocidae; genus Leptonychotes; species Leptonychotes weddellii. The sequence continues at coordinate 86,972,636 of NC_138374.1, forward strand.
AGCATCATTATTTAGGACTGAAACTCAAGCTGCGGTATGACCAATAAAGATTAAATTAGTAAAATATACCCAGGAGTCAGAGAGGTCCCAGAAGGAACATGTTTAGGAATATCTAAGTCAGGGGTTTTTGAGACTTAGATGAAATCCATGGATGAAAACAAAGCATGTACCTTTTAACTGTTCACAGTCTCAGGAGTTCATGGATTCCCTAAAGCCTGTCCATGGACTCCCCTCTTAGCATATTCTGCTTTCTGTATTCACGTACATTATTTTGAGACAGTGACAGGTCTGGAGCTTTCTCAGACAGATCTGAAAGTCAAAGAGTTTATTGATATTATCTTCTTGGTGTCTTTTCAATTGCACAAATATCACTTTTTCAAATCTAGCTATGATCATATTTATTTAATCAGTATATATATATTTTTTTAATTTCAGGAAGTGTTGGTAGATTTTTTTAAAAAATAACTATTAATAAATGGTTCAAAAGTTTTGGGCCAAACAAGAGGATCATGACCTCAAATGAAATTTATCATTTGGGAGTATAGCGTAAGCCCTGACAGTTTTATTTCTTTTCTGTAATGCAAGTGTCTGACTTAAGCTTTGATTTCTGAGACATCCATTTCAAAGAAGCATCTACTTCGTAGATGCTATCTTGAATAAACACATTATCAGACACACAACTAGATAAAGAGCCAGGCCACCTTCCCAGCACTGAGGGTCCTTTGTTTTAAAGGTCCTGGTGTATTTCCCTAACTGACCATTTGGGCCACTTATTTTTTCTCTTCCATACTTTAAATTCACCAATAAAGAGTGAACCTGCAAAGCCCTAGGTCCCCAACCTTGACCCCAATAAAAGCAGAACTCCTGGCCCCTGTGTGCTCTTTTTCCTGTTCTCTCTACCGGCAACCTTGCTGTGTGGCCCCAGATGTGCGATGTAATTTCCAGGTCTTGTAAGTAATAAACGTTTATTTTTTCAAAGTTTCCTGATGCCTGTTGCTGAAGGCTACCTTGCAATCATAATAAGAAGCACAAGGGTGAGTCCAACCACAACACTGGCTCTTGATAGGTTGAGACCCGCACAAAACAGGGTGCTTGTCTCTTTTAGCCTGGAAGAAAGTGGTCTGTTGGGGTTTCTTGCAGTGACTGGGTTTGTTTTAAGTATCCACAGGGAATTAAGGAAAATAAAAGGTAGTTGAATGGGGGAAGAAGTATCAGAATGCCAGACCACACAGACTGTTGCTCAGGAACTGGGCCGTGTAGGGTTTGGTGTAGCTTGAATCCTCCAGTGTTCTCCTCCCTGCTCAGCATAGACTGACTTCTACTCTAGTGTTTCTCTGTGGTGGCCGCTGTGCCCCTCTTCGCTTGTTCTCCCTGTTCCCGCCTTCTTGTTCTTCAGTAGATTCTGCCTGCTCAGTCTTTTGCCTTGCTGTTTCCTCCAGCCATGTTTTTTGTTTTCTTCTTCCCATTTTTAAGTGCTGACCTCTTCGTGCACCAGACTGCCCAAGAGAGTCACTAGTGGGTCCACGATCACCATCATCTCTGACAAACTCTTTTGTGGTCATTCTACAGTGGCTGCCAGGAGGCATTTGTGCACCCAGCTCCAGTCTCTGTGCCCAGTTGTCACTATCATGTAGTCAGCAACTTAAAGCAGAACGGTTTCTTGTCCAGCACTGTATCTATTGGGCTTTGTGTGTTTACAAGGCTATAGTTTCACATCCAACACATCATCCAACCCTTCCAATAACCTTTCCCTGTAGAGGGAAGAACTCCTGGGCTCCCCACCTAGCAAACGGTAGAGCACATTCAAGTCCAGCTCTTCTGACCCCAAAGTCTATCCAGACACCATTCTGGGGATTAGAAGCTGGAGACAAGGCAGGGGGATTTTGAGAAGAGCTGATGAGGAAAGGACATGACTATTTTAGGGGATGAAAATGGTAGTGGGAGGGGCAATGGCAAAGACTGAAAGCGAATGCCCTTGCTGGATGTCAAGCTTAAACACCGATACCAGATCTTGAATATTTCCTCAAGGTACCAAAAGATGGCCAGAGATGGGTTTCTGTCTTTTCCCACCGCTTCCCTAAACCACCCTATGTGGCCATGACATGAAGAGCAGAGTGGGGAGGAAGGCCTCTTCTGGGAAGCCCCAAATTTCCTCTCCAGCCTGACATTTCAGGGGTTAAAATGCCTTAATAGCTATTCAAGTCAACCTCCTTGAAATGTAATGTTCTTGAGAGAAGTCAGAACATCAAATCCCTAACATCTTATGTGAAATCATTTATCAAATTACTTCCCTTTTTAATTAGAGAAAATACAACAGCCATAAAGAGGAGTAAAAAGACCCTGAAAGATAAACAGGTAAAAACAACATTTGCTCCAAGCCTCATAATGCTGCTTGGGGCCAGCCGTGGGAGCAGGTCCAACAAGTCCTCCAGGTACAAGCCACAGGTGCCAGGGCATGGGCTCTTTCACTAGTAGGCTGCCAATCCTCGAGATGGATCAGTGACATCAGAGGAAGAGAGTAAAGGCCTCAGCAACATCATGTATGGAAGCACCTGGGGTGGGGGTGGGGTCCACTGTGCTGGGAAGCCTGCCTTCTGTCTAGTGTCCTTTAGAAATGTGGCTGGGCAAGCTGACAGTCACTCTCGCTCCACAAGTGCATGAGATATCCTGAATTCTTCAAGGCCATTTGGAGGACTTACAGTGCTATATGTGTCCTTCCCTAAATTCTTTCTTTTCTTCTGTAGACTCATCAGAAACTGACTCAGATACTGATAGTGGAACTTTCTACACTAACCCCCACTCTTCTCATCAAAATAGGGACTGCGTGGGACTTTTCTATGGTGCTTATTCTCATGAGTTCATTTATTAGTGGTTCTCCAATTTTAATAGGTGTAAGAGGAACTCAGGCAACTTGTTAAATTATGGATTTCCAGGTCTCATCTGTCACATTCTGAATCAGAAGTTTCAGATGATATGCATTTTAATTAAGCATTTCAGGATACATTGATGCAAATGATGTTTGGATTATGCAAGAGAAACACTGTAGTTTGGCTGGGTCTCAGTTTGTTTTTATTAAGTAGAATAATGGGATTTACTTCATTAGATTGTGAATTTCTTGAGTGCAGAGACCATGTGTCCATATTCCTACCATAATTCTTAGCATAGTGTCTGGCATAAAGTAGGTTAAATTTAGTTACCCACAATCCTCAGTTCCTATTTGTTAGTATGAGCAGGGGGACTGAAGAACCAAGTTTGGCTCTAAGTCTCTGGGCTGAAGAAGAGATTGGGGTAAACAGCATGGGGAGCTTTTGGCATGTTGGCCTTGGCATGTAGTAAGAAAATGACCTTAGTTTTCAGAACATCAAATTCTGCTTGTGTTGTTATGTTTTTATGTGAACTGTAATGCTTTTTTTTTTTCTCCAGAAGCAATTTAAGTCTTATTTTTTTTTGTGTCTCCTACTATGCCTAACTTTGAGTAAGACCTAATAATGATGGATGATCTCCTTTCATCCTAACCTTATTTGTCAATGTCCTTAGCAAGCATTCTATCCAATGAATTCTCATTCTGGTTTATTTCAGGCCTCAGCATCTTATGTACGAAGTGTGAGGTGAAAAGTTGTACATAGTCTCATCCTAGTAAACGCATTAGCTAAGTTCTCTGTGTGCCCTGAGCTGAGGCAATGGTAGAAGAATATACTTGGATGCATCAGACCCCCCATGGAGACAATGATAGAAGATGGCAGGTAGAGAATCTGACCTTTGGTAGTAATGCCAATCTAGTGTCAATGGCCAAGACCTGTCTAAGTGCCTTGGAAAACCTAACTCTTTGAGACACAAACCAGAAGTCACTGATTCTTGAATTATAACCAGGAAAGAGAAATTACATACATACATCAGACAGCATCTTCAAAGAAGTTCCAGAGAAAAATCAAGCAATTTTAGTCAAGGATCTAAGGCAACCTTAGAGGTGTATGACATTACAGAGCCTGGAACAGGGATACAGGTGGGTAGACTATATAGACCTTTTCCTGCAGAAGAAAACAGATCAAACCAGGAAACCGTTGGTCCAAAATAAAATTTTATCCTGACAGTGTTCCATCATTTCGCATCACATAAAATGTTATTAATATAAATCCCTGAGAAGCAATTTAGCCAAATTAAAAAGTTAACATTAGAGTCCCTCATACCTCATATTGGAAAGGATTTGATGAACATCTGCTGAAGGAAGTTCTACAGATCCACTTCTCTTTTAATTCCCTACCTATTAAGTGCATTTACAAAGAAGCAGGATGCTTACTGCTGGAAATGTCAGCACCACCTGACTTGCTGCACCTCAATTTTCACAATTAAAAAATTTAGACTCTGACCCACTGTAGGAGGAACTGTTTCAGTGAAGTTTCTGTTGGTCTCTAGCTTATCCCATGATATAGTGCACAGAAGGTGGGGGATTCTTAAGGCCTTTTTTTTAATCTTAAAAAAGTTTTTATTTTAATTCCAGTTAGTTAATATACAGGACTATATTAGTTTCAGTGTACAATATAGTGATTCAAAAGTTCCATACATCACCCAGTGCTCATCACAACAAGTGCATTTCTTAATCTTCATCACCTAGTTCACCCATCCGCCCCAACTACCTCCCCTCTGGTAACCATCAGTTTGTTCTCTATAATGTAGAGTCTGTTTCTTGATTTGTCTCTTTCTCTTTTTTTCCTTTTGTTTATTTGTTTTGTTTCTTAAGTTCCCCATATCAGTGAAATCATATGGTATTTGTCTTTCTCTGACTTATTTTGCTTAGCCTTATACTCTCTAGCTCCACCCATATCCTTGCAAATAGCAAGACTTCATTTGTTTTTATGGCTGAATAATATTACATTATATATATATGTGTGTGTGTGTATATATACATTATACATATATAAATTATACACTTGTTTTTATCCATTCATCAATCAGTGGACCCTTGGGCTGCTTCTATATCTTGGTGATTATAAATAATGCTGCTATGAGCATAGAGGTGCGTATAAACCTTTGAATTAGTGTTTTTGTATTCTTTCTGTAAATATCCAGTAGTAGGATTGCTGGATCATAAGATAGTTCTATTTCTAACTTTTTGAGGAACCTGCATACTGTTTTTCCACAGTGGCTGCATCAGTTTGCATTCCCACCAACAGTGCAAGAGGGTTCCCCTTTCTCCACATCCTTGCCAATACCTGTTGTTTCTTGTGTTGTTAATTTTAGCTATTCTGACAGGTGTGAGGTAGTATCTCATTATAGTTTTGATTTGCATTTCCCTGATGGTAAGTGATGATGAGCATCTTTTCATGTGTTGGCCATCTGGATTTGTTCTTTGGAGAAATATCTATTCATATCATCTGCCCATTTTTTATTGGGTTATTTGTTTTTTTGGTGTTGAGTTGCATAAGTTCTTTATATATTTGAATACTAATTCTTTATCAAACATGTCATTTACAAATATCTTCTCCCATTCTGCAGGTTGCCTTTTAGTTATGTTGATTGTTCCCTTCTCTATGCAGAAACTTTTTGTTTTCATGCAGTCCCAGTAGTTTATTTTTCCCTTGTTTCCCTTACCTCAGGAGAGGTAAAAAAGAAAAAAAGTTGCTACGGTTCATGCAAAGAAGTTACTGCTGTGTTTTCTTTTAGGATTTTTATGGTTTCAGGTCTCACATTTAGGTCTTTAATCTATTTTGAATTTACTTTTGTGTATGGTGTAAGAAAGTGGTCCAGTTTAATTCTTTTGCATGGTTCCTGTCCAGCTTTCCCAACACAATTTGTTGAAGAGACTTTTTCCTATCGGATATTCTTTCCTGCTTTGTCCAAACTAATTGACCATACAGTTATGGGTTTATTTCTGGATTTTCTATTCTATTCCATTGATCTACATGTCTATTTTTGTTCCAGTACCATCCTTTTCTGATTATTTGCCATTAACTTGAAGTCCAGAATTGTGATGCTTCCAGCTTTGCTTTTCTTTTTCAAGATTGCTTTGGCTATGCGAGGTCCTTTGTCATTCCATACAAATTTTAGGATTGTTTGTTCTAGTTCTGTGAAAAAAATGCTCTTGGTATTTTGATAGGGATTGCATTAAATCTGTAGATTGCCTTGGGTAGTATAGATGTTTTAACACTTTTTGTTCTTCCAATCCATGAGCATGGAATGTCTTTCTGTTTCTTTGTGTCTTCTTCCATTTCTTTCATCAGTGTTTTATAGTTTTCAGAGTACAGGTCTTTTACCTCTTTGGTTAGGTTTA
>NC_138374.1:86979403-87000342 GCF_054177405.1 Leptonychotes weddellii
GTATGGTAGTTCTATCTTCAATTTTTTGAGGAACCTCCATACTGTTTTCCAGAGTGGTTGCACCAGCTTGCATTCCCACCAACAGTGTAGGAGGGTTCCCCTTTCTCCGCATCCCCGCCAACATCTGTCCTTTCCTGACTTGTTAATTTTAGCCATTCTGACTGGTGTGAGGTGATATCTCATTGAGGTTTTGATTTGGATTTCCCTGTTGCTGAGCGATTTTGAGCACTTTTTCATGTGTCTGTTGGCCATTTGGATGTCTTCTTTGGAAAAATATCTGTTCATGACATAGGGTTTTTTTGCTACCATATGGCAACCTGTGACAAAGGAGAAAAAAGTTTAATACAATTTAAAAGCAAGAAATAACCTGAGTGGTTTCCATGGGAGAAAATACAGAAGAAATATAGTGAATATTGCAGTGGACAGCTGACCCCACCCCCTTTAGGACTGAAGCCCTTCTCTCCAGGCCACTGGTAGGGTTAGAAGCTAACCACCCTCAGCTGGAGCTGTCTCTGGCCATTGTCTTCAAAAAAGCTGAAGAGAGCTGCCTTAGCCAACTGTCCCTTTTCCAGGCCGGCACCCAGTGACTGGTGGATGTGGGAGATGAAAGGCTTGACCTCAGGCCGCAGTTTGGGGGATTCTGAAAGGCCATCAGCTCCAGAGCTCCTGCAGGATTGGCTGAGACCTTTGTTGTTACTGAGTCATGGTTCTCTGCCCTCTCTGCTTCTGACAACTCTCCAGGGTGCTGATACAGAGGACACTCCCCAGTAAATCTCCTGCATGCAGATCTCGGAGTCTGCTGCCCTACAAACTTAAGATGAAGGGAATAATGGCAGCTAATATTAATGAGCACTTAACACATGCCAGACCCTGTTTTGGGTGCTTTACATCAAATGCTCACTGTACCAGGTGAGGTAGAGCTAAGGAAACTGAGACACAGAAAGATTAACAAATTTGTCTGTAGTTACACAGTGGGGAGCTGAAAAGTGTCAGGATTCAAACCCAGGCAGCCTGGAAGGGCAGCAGGGGATAAGTGAGATCAGCAGAGAGGGAGGAGAAAGGAGAGAGTGGTCAGGGAAGTAGGGGGGACACATGGTACAGCATTGGGGGGCAGAGAAGAACTACAGTAGGAAGCGGTGATGGAGGGAGGGTCTGAGAAGGAGTGAGGGAAGGCCTTTAGGCTTCCTCAAGTGTGAAGTCAACGAAGGCAAATTATTCACTTTTTTTTCAAAAGGTATACCTCATTTTCACCAAAATCTTGAGCCAGAATGTTTCTCTAAGCCTCAAAAATAAATGCATTAGGGGCACTTGGGTGGCTCAGTCATTTAAGCATCTGCCTTTTGGCTCAGGTCATGATACCGGAGTCCTGGGATGGAGCCCCACATGGGGTTCCCTGCTCAGTGGGGAGTCTGCTTCTCCCTCTCCCTCTGCCTTTCCTTCTGCTCGTGCTCTCTCACTCTCTGTCTCAAATAAATAAATAAAATCTCTAGAAAAAATAAATGCATTAGAATTCTGGAGTCTGATAAAACCAAATAGTGGTGCAGATGTGAAACAAGAGTCTAGAGCCTGGCTCTGATACCAGCGCTACGGGAAGCGCTTGGCCCCACCCATCTATGACCCCGCAACCGCAGTCCTAGACACACACCCCAGAGGAGAGTCTGCACGTCTCCTAGGAGATGTGTAGAAGAATGTTCGTACTAGTATTGTTGTAAAAGTAAAGAACTGGAGACAATGATGATAATCCATTAAGTAGAGAATGGATATATAACTCGCGGTCCAGTTACTTACCACACGGACACTCAGAGCAACTGTACAAGAATGAACCACAGGGATACGCAGAGCACTCCTGAGTCCCACACACATAGTGCTGGCCGAAATAAGCAAATTTCAAAATAAAAATAGTAATACTGACAGAACACTTACTCCGTGTAGGGCACTAGTCTAAGTACTTTACATGTGTTAGCTCATTTACTTCTACCAAGACCCTAAAAGTTTAGATATTATTATTACTCCTATTTTATAGAAGTGGAAACCAAATCATGCAGACATTAAGTAAATTGCCTAAGGTCACACAGATACTAAAGGACTGAGCTAGAATTTGAACACAGGCAGCTTAACACTAGAGATCATACCCTTATCACTCTAATCTTCTGCTTTGCCGGGTACTGTGGTACAATTCTTAAATGAAGTTTAAAAATAAGCAAAACTAAATATATGCGGTATGTGAATGTGTGTGTATTATATATATATAGATTTAGATTTTATTTATTTATTTGACAGAGAGAGAGATAGTGAAAGCAGGAACACAAGCAGGGGAAGTGGGAGAGGGAGAAGCAGGCTTCCCACCGAGCAAGGAGCCCGATGCGGGACTCGATCCCAGGACCCCGGGATCATGACCTGAGCCGAAGGCAGACGCTTAACGACTGAGCCACCCAGGCGCCCTGTGTGTGTATTATATACACAGATATGAACACACGTATTCCCCCTGACTATATATAGTATGTGAATATTCGTATAATAATATATTATATATTAATTATACATTAACATAATATATTAATTATATAATACTAATATTAATTAATATATATTATACAAATATTATTTATATATAATACACACACAGGGTATAATGAACTCCCAATTCAGGATGTTGTTGCCTCTTTAGTTGGAGAGACAATGGAAGGGGACAGGGAAGGAGACTACCAAGGTGTTGATAATTTCTAGTTCTTAAGATGGTAGAGGGTTTATTGGGGCTTCTTATTCTGCTTCACAACCTCATATAATACATAAAGGTAGCATGTAAGTCATGCATCCAATATTACATTAAAAAGGAACCATCTGGGGAACCTGCTGAAATGTAAATTCATAGGCCCAACCTGAGAATTTTAATTCAGGGCCAGGAATCTGCATTTTTAAAATGCAGTCCAGGTGGTTGTCCTGGGGAGTCTGGAGCCCATGATCTGAACATCCCTGAGATAGAGGCTGGGGCAGATGCTTACCCACTAGTATCAGTGGTCTATTGCTACTTAGCAAATAACCCTTAACTTAGTGGCTCAACTAGCAGCCATTTTCACAGCTGGAAGTTGGAGCTGGGGCCGGCTGGCCTTCACGTGATCTCTCACCCTCAGCAGGCCTCACTGGGCTTTCCCAGGTGTCAGGCTGCATTTTCAGAGAGCGGGAGAAGCTGGGGCAGCCGGAAGATGGCAGCAGTGTAAGTGCCTGGCATTAAGCATTTTGATTGTAGCATCATGGCCTGACTTTAAGCTCCTGATGGCAGAGGCATCCATTTCAAAGACATCCCTCTCCAAAATAGTGCCAGTTGTGGGACACAGTGACTAGCAAAACCAGTAGATAAGGAAGTAGGACCCCCCGTGCCCCCTCATGAATTTCCCTTTTTAGAAAGCCCTGGGGAACCTAGCTAACTCAGGAGTGGCCAAGCTTCTCGCTCCCCTTGCCCTAATTCCTGCTCTTATGTTTTAAATTCACCAATAAAGAGTCAGCCTGTGAAACACTACCCCACCCTTGGACCCTAATAGAGGCAGAGCCCCAGGTTCACCCTCCCCACAACTCTCTCGCTGAGACTTTTCTGGGTGGCCCTTGGGCATGCCATGTATCCTCCAGGACCTATGAGTACAAATCTTGTTCTTCAAAGACCCCAGATGGCTTTGCTGAGGTGCACATTGCAATCATAACAAGAACTACAAGGGCAGATGAAGACACAAGCTCGGCCCTAGTAGTGGTTGGGGGAAACGAGTGTAGGGCTCGCTAGGCGTCAGTATGGCCCAAGTGAGGGCCTCGGGCATTCCTAGCGCAGAACAACACTGGCAATAAGCCGGGACCTGGAACCTTCATAATGTCACGTTTTCTACTCTCGATTGTAGAAAACAATCGCAAGGTGAGGTCAGATAGAAGGTGTAGAGAAATGGACTGTCCCTCAGGATGCGAGGAATAGTGAAGGCCATTGCAAAGAAGTGTGCATACAGGGATGGGTAGAATTATTGCAGCTGTCTTTGTAAGCACTTTATTACCCCAATGATGGAGCATATGCATTTGGTCAGAGTATCTTTAGCACTTCCTTTTTTTTAACCACATTGTTGAGGTATGATTGACATGTAGAGAGCTTCACATATTGAAATATGAGTTTGGAGATAAATATACACTCATGAAACCATCACCACCATCAAGGCCAAGGCATGACCATCATGTCCCAAAGCTTCCTTTAATCTTCTTTATTATTATTATTATTAATTATTATTAATTATTATTATGTGTGTGTGTGTGTAGGGAGTGGGTAAGAACAGCTTAATCTTTTGTGCTTCTGATGTTCTTTCTGGCACACACTGTGGAGACAGGCAACTGACCAATGATTTAAGGCCTGAGATCCTGACCAAATTCATCTTTGCTCAAAATTACACCTGCTCCAACATACAAGTGGCAACATTGTTTATAATAGCAAAATTCTAGAAACAACTTAAATGTTCATCAATACTGGACAAGTTAAATTATGGTACATTTCTATAACAGGTATACTTAATATAATAATCCATCCATTAAAAAGAATAAAGTAGATCTATTGACACAAAATTATCTCCAAGATAAATTAGTAAATGAAAAAAAAGCAAAATGCAGAAGAGTGTATATACTACATTTCCATTTGCATTTTTAAAATTTATTTATTTGAGAGAGAAAGAAAGAGGAGAGAGAGAGAGAGCGGGGAGGGAGGGCAGAGGGAGAGGAAAGAATCCAAAGCAGACTCCCCGCCAAGCATGGAGCCCTATGCTGGGCTCTCACGACACTGAGATCATGACCTGAGCTGAAATCAAGAGTCTGACACTTAACCGACTGAGCCATCCAGGTGCCCCAGCCCATTTGCATTTTTAAAGGATGCTTTGTATATATAAGCTCTCTCTTGAAGGATGCACAAAAAGAAGAAACTGTCAATATTGGATTTCTCAGAGGAAAAATATGGACAACTGGGAGGCTGGGGTATGAGGGGGACTTATTTTTGCATTGTTTGAATTTTATCATCATGAGTATGAATCATTACCTGGTTGAAGCACATGAATAGAATAAATAAATTCATTGTTCTTTCTTGCCTATGTACTCTCACCTCGGAAGAATACCAGAAATAGTGGTTTAAAGATTTAAGAGAAAATAAGATTTAGATATCTGTGAATGGCTGAGGTCGATGCCTTTAAGATAAGTAGTAGAATGCCTTCTCCAACTCTGATCTTAGCAGAGGAGAGGACAAGGTCATAACATTGAGGTTGTCAGCCTAGAGCCCAGAGGTCTTTGTAGGACACCAGTTCTATCTGTTAGCCAGCCCCCCCAAAAAGCAGGCTTGTACCCCCCAATTTTAGGGTCTTACTGCACCATGAAAATAGGGATTGTCTCTGATGAAGGAAAGACAATTTCTCCTAGGAAATTCTTTTCTCATTTCCTCATCAAGGCAGTTAAAAAACTGGACACTTCAGAAACCATCACTCCGGTCCCTCTTCCCAAGTAACTAGTTGGGATGATTCATTCAACAAGTTTCTTTTCTTAGCTTTATGCAGACATAATGAAAGGAGATAACACGGTGGAGGTATTTTGGGGAGATATCTGTTACAAGAAATTCACTTCAGGTTGCTAGCCCTAAACACCCAAATCTCCTTTCAGGAGCAATTTTGTTCGTGGCTTGAAACAACCTGTAACGTATCTCTGAAAAAGAACACCCAAGGTGCTAGCCCTGAGGGCTTTGTTCACTTGGCTTAGATCAGACATTCCTCATCTCTAACCCAAGACAGTCCTCAGTCCTCGGTTCTTAATGAGAAGCTGTTGCTTGACCATGCTCCAGGTTCCCTGGTAAGTAAGACTGAGCCAGTATGCCATCCTCAGGGTGGTGAGGGCCCCACTGACCCATCACCAACAATGACCACACTTTATGGACCTTTGAGCCCAGTCCAGATTTTGTTACCTTTTGTCCTGTTATAGACTCAGATGAGGTCTCCTTAAGGCAGCCATACTCTGTCTTTGAAAACAAGAATGTTATTTTAGGATGTAGCTCATTTGATGCCTCCTTATTTGGCACATATACCTGTTTTTAATTCTACTAAGTATGTATAGTTAGAAATTAATCAGAAGGAATGATTAGATTCCTTTTGGAAGAGAGAACACAGAGAAACAAAGAACAAGAACATTCTCTCAAACAGGAAATAATTCTACCACTCATCAGCAGCCTCCAATGTAACTAAAACAATCATTGCGCAAATTTGAAATACCAGGTCTGGTACAACCTGTAACTTCCTTGCAGCATGTATGCCTTGCTTGGCACTTTCCTGTCCCACATATTTACGTAGTTTGTGTCTGAATGAGTACTGGGTTTTGAAAATGTCCCTGGCTCCACAGATAGATGTAAGTCAGGAAATGTTGGATTTGGAGGCAGGGCAGGAGCTCTCCCAACTTGTTCTGGTTAAGGTTGAAATGTTGCTTATGAAACCACACATGTGGGGACATCTGAGAAACAGACAGGCCCATTTCCTCTCTTCCTCCTGGGGGATTCCCCTGAGGAAGCTGGAGGTTCCCACCCTGGGCATCAGCCCATGGCTGAAGTCCTCCTTCATCCCACTTGAGCTCAAAGATTCTTGAAGAATACTCTCTTCGGGGCTCTTTTCCCTCCAGAATAGAAGTGGCAGTTGCTATCCTGCCCACTATAAATTACAGAAAGGACAACCAAAATTTCTCTGTTCCTCCTATGAGCTGGGCATGGGGCCAGGTGTTTTTTACACGTATTTTTTCATTTTATCTTTTTAACAAATCCCTAAAGTAAGAATTACTATCTTCCCTGTACAGGTTCGTTACCCAAAACCCAGAGTGAAGTGACTTTTCCAAGGTTGTTCAACTAAGAAATGGCAGAAGCAGGATTTAGGGCCAGGTCTAACCTCAGAACTTGTGCTTTTTATAAAATCCCCCTCCCCTGCCCTCATTTGGTGGTACCTAAAGTTCCCAGCATTTCATTTATTCTTTTTTTTAGCCCCCCTATTAATTGAAGGCTCCTAATAAAATGCGAATGTGTCCCAGATCAGTAACACATTAAAAATCCACAAAGATCTTGTGTTCTGAAGACAAAATAAGTCTTGTGTGGATTCTGCACAGCATAGACCACCTGGGCAAAGGCAGCAAACTTTTAAAAAAACAACTGAGATTTGACAGCAGTTTTGAGTTTACAGAGCACTTTTATAGACAGAACTGGATTAACCCTTACAGTGCTTCTGTGGTATCATCTTACCTGTAGTGCAGTTTATCAATGATGAAAGGGAGTGTGAGAGAAGCTCAGTACTTTGTCTGTGGTCCCACATCCAGTAAATGACAGGCCAAAGCTCAGTACTTTGTCTGTGGTCCCACATCCAGTAAATGACAGGCTGAGGTCTCCTGACTCTGTCCTGGCACCAACAATCTCTGTTGATTTTGAACAATCCTCGAGGACCCATAGGACCAAAAAAAAAAAAAAAAGCAAGCCCTCACAATTGCTCCAATGTTTGAACTTGTCCAAGTTAAACTTGCTTCTTGACTGAGTTAAAACATGGCAATGATGATACTGGATCATTAGATAGCAAATTTATTAGCATGGAGTCTTTTTCCTGATTAAGACTTCACAGTGTGCGGTGTAGCTCCAAACATTTGAAATGTTTTCAAGTACTCAGTGGCAGTGAGAGAGTGGAAAAGAAATGAGAGACCAGAGAGTGACCTTTGGCTTTGAATGTCATCCTTAAACCATTGAACATTGATCATTGATGCATTGCTCGTTCTTCCTTTCACTCAAGTATTTTTTGAATGCCTGCAATCTGCCAGGAATATTACAGAGATTACAGATACACCAACAAATGGGACACAATCCCGTCCTTCATGGAGTTTATGGCCATGGAGAAGACTTTGGTATGCACATAAATAAGTAAATAAATGGAATGAGCTCAGGTTGTTAGGCTGGAAGAAGCTAAGCAGGCTGAGGGGCGCAGAGTGGTTGGGACGGGTGGGTGTGCACAGGAGTATGTCTGCCAGATGGACCAGGAAAGAGTTTTCTGAGGAGGTGATATTAGTATAAATGGGAAAGAAGAATCATCCCAGAGAAGTCCATTTTTAGCAGAGGAAACAGCATGGCTTGAGTCAAGAAGAGGCTGGGGGAGTTCAAAGGACAGATGGACAGGGTAAGCAGAGAGGGGTTAGTGAAAGGGGGGCGGTGGGAGAGGAGGCGGGGGTAGAAGGTGCTCCAGATCACGACATGCTCCCGAAGCCAGGAGACTGCTTTGTTCTAGTTAACAGGAAGCCATTGCATGATTTTAAGCAAGATAATCTGATTTTTTTCCAAAAGGGTCATTCTTCCTACTATAAGAATGGGCCACAGGGGAGCAAAAGTCAACTCAGGGAGAAGACTGTAGAAGGCAGACAGATGATAAAGATGGGACATGCTCAGGGGCAGCCCAGTGAGGCAGATAATGGCCGGGGACCAAGTCTGGCCCTTGTGGAAATAGTCTGCCAAGCCCTGGAGTAGGAGATTGTGAGAAATGGTACATTCAGAAACTATTTCAGATGTGGAGGTAGCAGGTTGGGGTTGGATGTGGAGGCAGGGGGCAGAGTGGCAGAGCCGAATCCAGGGTGCCGGCAAATAGGTAAATGGTGACATCATTCACAGAGATGGGAAAGACCCTGGGAAGAGCAGTTTTGAAGCAGGGAAGTTTAAAATATCATTGTGATATTTTTTAGTGTGATCAGCTAACACAAACCCCATTTTTAAGGTTTTTTGTTCATTAGGACAATAAGAGTGATGAACAAAAACTGCCGTTATTGACACTATTATTCCTGTTTTATGGATGCCTAAACTTGCATGCTCTGAACTGTCCACACTAAACTATTCTCTGGAGAAGCATATGCACATGACAAAATGATTTGTAGTATTATTGTCATTTTACTCCAATCACTCAGCCAAACCCCATTCCTGAAGCACCTGGATGACCCATATTCTCTATTCATACATTTGGAAAGACTTTCTTTCTCTGCTGGGAAAAAGTTAATAATTTTATAGAATTGTGTCCTACAAATTCAGTTTTCAACCTCTGCTGAGTCTTTGGTTTTACCTGGCAGGTCTTTTATGTGTCCCACGTGAACTTTCTTGGGACAAACGAGCAAACACATTTTTTGGTGTTGTTATGTGTTGTTCTCCTAACAACATTTGGAATGGTTGTGACTCTCCTCAAGCCTCCAGCTGCCACTTCCCTCAGAGAATCATAATCTTCAGCTCTTAGGGTACACTGTGGCCATCAGGCAAGGGTACCCTCACCATCTTCCTCCACCAATCCAGCTTCTTCTCATCTACTGCTTCTGCTTCCCTCCTGTCCCCATATTTCAGTGGAAGAGGTGTCCCTTTTCCTACTAAACTTACTGGATTCCATCCCTCCTAACCCCTGGGACCTTACTCCATCACTTATCATCAGACCAAAAACACAATAACTGCCAAATAAGCAAACAACAACAACAAAGCATCAGCCACACCATCTACTTCCACGCATCCCCTTAGCGCCCCTGTCTCTTCTCCTTCCCTTTTTAGCCAAACTACTTGAAATAGTCATTTAAATACACTTTCCATTTATATTCATCACTCATGCTGTCCTCAATCTTTGGTAAAATCAGCTACTGATTACCGAGAACTTAGATATTCCTGGCACTGCAGAAAGTCTATTACATTGATTATTTCCTTTGAGTCCTGAAAATACTGTGAAGAAATCATTATTATCCCCCATTTTATAAAGACACTGAGTCTGAGAAAATTAATTTGACCACTGTCACTCCTAGTACATGGAAGAGCTGGGGTTCAAATCAAGAATGTCCTCCACTGGGGTGCCTGGGTGGCTCAGTCGGTTAAGCGTCTGTCTTTGGCTCGGTTGGTGATCCCAGGGTCCTGGGATCGAGCCCCACATGGGGCTCCTTGCTCAGCGAGGAGTCTGCTTCTCCCTCTCCCTCTGCCCCCCCTTGTGCTCTCTCTCCCTCACTCTATCTCAAATAAATAAAATTTTAAAAAAATGTCTTCCACTGACCTAAATAGCTAGAATGTCTCCCCTTGCAAACTAAGGGTCACTTGTTGACTTAGTAAAATGAACATTTAGAATTTGAATACAAGTTTTCATTTGCCTATTGATTGCATGGGATTGTATGTTTTCTTGTTTATTTGTTTTTACTATACCAAACTGCCTTTTGCTGAGAATTTCCTTATACTATCTAGGGATGGGAGTATAGAATTTAAAATTTTATTACTTTGGGAAAGCGAGGCCTTCTTGATGGTAATTCTATCTGTAAAGACCCTAAGGCTTTCACTTAATAATGATGTTTCTTCTCTCTTCCAACAGAGCAGATAGATACTTCTAAAATCGACAGATTGGTGATACACACTGCAGCCAAGCTCTGCTGGGAAATAACAAATGCATATGCATTCATAAGATTCAGAAATAGCTGCAAAGCAGAGAACACTGTGTCTGGATACTCCAGTCACACACATGAGAATCCCAGTCCCTGTCTACTTCATGCCCATTGGACTTAAAGGATGTAGTCAAGGGGCATGGCTGTGTGCATCTGTTCAGATGTCTCGGTCCAGGTTATGTTAATTACCTGGATGTAGAACCCTAGTTGTTAGAGCCAGGAAAAAACTTTTTTTTTTTCATTTCTTTCTTTTTTAAAAAAAATTTCAGCTTTATTGAGGTATAATTGACAAATAAAATGGTAAGATATTTAAAGTGTACATCATGATCATGGTAATTTGATATACATATACATTGTGAAGGGACTCCCCCCATATAGTTCATTAATGCATCTGCCATGTCACATATATATTTTTTTGTGAAACTATTTCAGTTCTACTCCCTTAACAGATTTCACTTATCAGTGTTATCAACTATAGTCCCATGTTTTACCTGAAATCCTCAGTCCTTATTCATTTTTTAAAAAATTTATTATTGAAGTATTGTTGACATACAATGTTTTATTAGTTTCAGGTGTACAGACCTTATTCATCTTATAGCTGAACATTTGTACTAACATCTCTTATTTTCCCTACCCTGGTCCCTGGCAACCACTTTTCTACGAGTTTGACTTTTTTTCATTTCTTTTTTAGATTCCACATGTAAGTGATGCTCTGCAGGATTTGTCTTTCTGTGTCTGACTTATTTCGCTTAGTATAATGCCCTCAGGGTCCATGCATATCATCCCAAATGGCAGGATTTCCATCTTTCTCATGGTTGAATAATATTCCTGTGTGTGTGTGTGTGTGTGTATGTATCACTTCTTTATCCACTTTTCCATTGATGGGCACTTAGGTTGTTTCCATATTTTGGTTATTGTGAATAATGCTGCAATAAACATGGCAGTACAGAAATCTTTTCAATATCCTGTTTTCATTTCCTTTGGATATATACCTAGAAGTGGGATTTCTGGATCATAGGGTAATTCTTTTTTTTTTTTTTAAGATTTTATTTATTTGACAGAGAGAGAGATAGCAAGAGCAGGAACACAAGCAAGTGGAGTGGGAGAGGGAGAAGCAGGCTTCCCGCCAAGCAGAGAGCCTGATGCGGGGCTCGATCCCAGGACCCTGGGATCATGACCTGAGCTGAAGGCAGACACTTAACAACTGGGCCACCCAGGCGCTCCGATAAGGTAGTTCTATTTTTAATTTTCTGAAAAACCTCCCTACTGTTTTCCACAGAGGCTGAACCAATTTACATTTCCACCAACAGTGCATGAGGGTTCCCTAGGAAGAACTTTAAGGACCCTAATTTTACCATTTCACAGATAAGAAAGTGGAGGTTCAGATGTGCCAAGTGAATTGCCGAGGCAAGTTTTGGAGAGTTGGGACTGACCTTGGTTCGCCTGACCCCTAACACAGTGCTCTTTCACCCTTGGTCACTTGATGTACCCAAGTCCTGTGTGTAGGGATACATGGGTTTGGGAGCTTGGAGATTCTAGCTGTTCCCTCACTGATATGCACCATGGTACTCCTGAGCCAGGCTGATGATTTCCCTTTTCCTCAGACTCCCCTGGGGATGAGAAACTTGGCATTCCAATCAGGGGCTCTTAGATTCTGAGCTTTTTAATGCAATGTGTCCTACTATCCTTGTGAATTGGAAAGAGCAAGGGCAACATGCTTTCCACCAGCTGGGGAGCCAAGGACTTGATGAAGATTACCTGATGTGGGTGTGCCCAGTGAGCCCTGCAACAGCAAACTGCAGCTCTCTGCCACATTCATCATTTTAGTCAATTAATTATATTCCAGCCTAAAAGGGCCATTAATCTCTATAGATTTTGTGCGTCAAACTCTAGAATCTCTTCTGTTGAAAAATATGCTGATCCACTTGCAAACTTGGAGCAGAGAAAAAGAAAAGACAAACAGGTGGCTCATCAAGTTTTGGCCAGCAATGCTCACTGTCGTGGGCTGACTCATGTTCTTGGCTGGAGAAGTGGATGCCAGTTCAGTGTCCTAGAAACCTGCTCTTCCACTGTGAAATTGGGGTCCTAAAAGCCACCAAATGGTTATGGCAGAGAGCTGGGGAAGTGCTGGAATGATCATTTCTAATATGTTCATCACTGTTCCCTCTCACCCCCATTTCCACCTCTAACCCTCGAATTTTTAATAAAAATCCTCTCAGTCTAAATGCTGTAGTGGAGGGGCGCCTGGGTAGCTCAGTTGGTTGACTGCCTTCGGCTCAGGTTATGATCCTGGAGTCCTGGAATCGAGTCCTGCATCAGGCTCCCTGCTCAGCAGGGAGTCTGCTTCTCCCTCTGACCCTCCCCCCTCTCATGTGCTCGCTCGCTCTCTCTCATTCTCGCTCTCTCAAATAAATAAAATCTTTAAAAAAACTATAAAAAAAATAAATGCTGTAGTGGAAAGAGCACCACAAAAACCTAAGCGTTTGATTTCTGTCTACTCTTCTTCAGCTGTGAGTCCTTAGCCAAGTCACTGAACCTCCTTGGGCTTTGTATCAGTTTGCTGATGCTGCTGTAACAAATGACCACATACCTAGTAGCTTGAAACAAACGTGGAGATTTATTCTGTCACCGTTCTTGAGGCCAATCTGAAGTCTGAAATTAGTATTGCTATGCTGAAATAAAGATGTTGGTAGGGCCATGATTCCTTCAGAGCTACTAGAGATAATCCTTCCTCCCCTCTTCCAGCTTCTGGTGGCTGAAGAAGGCATGCCACTAAAAGTAAATGACACTTGGCAGACAGCATTCATTTTATTTAATGAATATTTACTGAACACCCCTTCTGCTCTTACAGGTGCTGAGAATACAACAGTGAAGAAAACAGATTAAGTCTCTGCTCTTGTGGAGCTTGAGTCTGGTGGCTTATAAATAGCTATGGGATTCCTTAAATGCATGGTCATAAGGAGGAGACTTATTTCTACCCATTACCTACTCACTACCCTACTATTGTTACATGCTGAAGCCCTTCCAGTCTTTAAGAGTTTGTCTTAAATCCTGCCTCCTCCATGAAGCTTTCTTTGATCTAGTCCTGCGTGCTTAAACTTTCTTCTGAATCCCCCAGACACTACACTTTACCCTAACTATGTTTATCATATTCTGTTAGTCACCTTTAAAAGCTAGCCTCTCCACAGTCTCTTGAACATCTGGAATGACTTGTCATTTCTGCTCCCAGCTCATTGGCCAGGACTATTATATGGCTCAATCCAACTATAAGGGAGCTGAGAAATGAAATCCTACCATGTGCCTGGAAGCCAAAGCACAGGAAAACCTTGGGAAATAACACTTATGACCATCACAGTGCACTCTTTTGGTTAACAAATATTTGGCACATTTTCCCTCCCACAGGCAAAGTACTCTCATGCCACCCCATGGGAGACAACCCAAAAATTCTATGTGGACACCAGCTGAAAGTCTAGGGGCTATGGGTGATGCAAGGCAGTCTCTATATTAGATGGTAATGCTCAGTGGTGTCCACATCAGATCTGGATGTGACTCATCTTGATGTGCAGCTCTATGAACTAAATTAAAATGTCTTATGTCCTATATTAGTTTCCTATGGTTGTCATAACAAATTACCAATAATTGGTGGCTTAAAATTTATTTATTCTCTCACAATTCTGGAGACCAGAAGTTTGAAATCAAGATGTCAGGAGGGCTGTGCTCCCTCCAAAGACTCTGGGAGAGACTCCCTCCTTGCCTCGTCCAGTGTCTTGCATCTGCAGGTGTTAGTGTGTGGCTACACCACTCCATTCTCTGCCTCTGTCTTCACGTGGATTCTTCTCTACTGTCTGTGTGTGCATCCTTCTCTGTGTGACACTCGTCATTGGATTTAGGGCTCACTCGGAGAATCCAGGATGATCTTATTTCAAGAGTCTTTTTTTTTTAAAGATTTTTTCATTTATTTATTAGAGAGAGAGAGAGCATGAGACGGGGGAAGGGCAGAGGGAGAAGCAGACTCCCCGCCGAGCAGGGAGCCCGATGCGGGACTCGATCCAGGGACTCCAGGATCATGACCTGAGCCGAAGGCAGTTGCTTAACCAACTGAGCCACCCAGGCGCCCCTTATTTCAAGAGTCTTAATTTAATTACATCTGCAGACTCTTTTTTTTTCTGGAATAAGGTCACATTCATAGGTTGAGGGATTAAGATATGGACATATCTTTTAGAACATATGATTGCAGCTCACTCTAGTCTTTCCTCTGGCCAAAACTCACATCCATCCACAAGCAAAATACATTCAAATCCCAAAAACTCTCCAACTTTTTAGCCCATAACAACAACATTAGCTCTAAGTCCCAATCTTATCCAAATGTCATCAGTTCAAAAAATCCCCACTGTCGTGACCTGAACCATTTAAATCTGTTTATGGATGAGACTCTGAGTATACTTCATCCTGGGAAAAAAAATTCCTCTCTATTTAAGAATGCATGAAACTAGGAAACAAGTTACATGCTCCCCAAACACAATGGTGTGATAAGTATAGGATAGAAATTCCCATTCTAAAAAGGAGGAATTGGGGAAAACTAAGAGGTCACTGGTCCCAAGCAAGGTCTTAGTCCAGCAGGGGAAATTCCATTAGGTTCCAAAGCTAGAGAGTAATCCTTTGTGGCAATACTCCACCCTCTGGGCCCATGATGGCTCGACTGGTCTCTGTGCCACCTGTTATGGCTCTGCCCCTGTAGCCATCTTTCCTTTTTTTGTGGGGTAACATGTGTTTGCAGTTGAGTAGCTCTATCAACCAATTTCCTGACTGTAGAGTTTTGGAAGGCCCATGGCCTTCTTTCATTTTTTCCTGTCTTTGTCACTTTCAGTACAAGCTGTCAGTCATTTTTTTATTACAACTACAAAGACCCCTTTTTGGGGTTCATGTTCACATGTTCTGGTGATTGGAATGTGGACCTATCTTTTTGGGGACCACCATTCAATCCACTACATGCTCCCATCCCCATGCCCAATATACACTAGTGGAATACAGACAGGATAACTGAAATAAACACTTTGGTTCCTAAGTGAAAAGAATATAAGAATCTCCAGTCATTGGTCTGTAGCAATTCTGAACTCTTACCTGGCAGATGTTGTGATGGCCCTCTATTTTGGGAGTGGGTAATGCTTCTTGATTAACCCATACCCTTGGAGTATTTCCCCAGCCTGATGTTCTCCTTGGATCTTCCCCAAGTCTACCTCTTGGGGAGATCCTTCTTTTTCCATAATCCTGAAATGGTATTTTAGAACATGCCCTTCTTGAGATCTGAACAGCTTTCTCAGTCATAGACTGGTAGGATCCAAGTGTCATTTTGAATTTTGAGTACCGTAAACGTTTTTAGTACAGGCTCACAGTTTCTTTGGCAATATAACTTTAAAAACTCACTGAGATCCTTATCTATTTGCTCCTACTCAGTTCTATGTGCCAATAGCCACACCTACAGTTCTTTCCCAGACATTTCTTACATTTGATATACTTTTATGCTTTCTTTATCTTGTGACTTTCTTTCAAATTATTTATGAGTTTCTCAGTCTATCAGCCTTCAGTGGGAGAACCACACGTCTAATATCTTTTCTCTGAACTATTTTGCTCAACTGCAGGTATATACTGGTTACCATGAAATTAAATGGATCTCTGCTCTGAGACACCTTATTTCATTCAGAGGTTTGACAAATGGGTGTTATGGTCACGCCCTTGATTCCATCCTTTACTCAAGGCTGAATTTTAGTTGGTTCAAAGATCCTCACAGTTTTATCCTTTACTGCTTAGCATAATAAAATATAGTCTTTTTTACCCCTACACATACCCAAATTCCTAGATATTCTCTATTTCTTTCTCTGGGCTTATCTTTTTCTTGTGCCTTGTCAAGTTCAGCCAGCTAAACAAACACATGTTACTACCTTTCTTTCTTTCTTTCTTCTTTCTTTCTTCCTTCCTTCCTTTCTTTCGTTCTTTCTTTTTTTTTTTTTTTTTGAGAGAGAGAGAGAGAGAGGGTGGGAGGGAGGGGGAGAGCGTGGAGGTTGTGGGTGGAGGGGCAGAAGGAGAGAGAGAGAGAGAGAATCCCAAACAGGCACTACACCCAGCGCAGAGCCTGATGTGGCGCTCAATCCCATGACCCTGAGATAATGACTTGAGCTGAAATTAAGAGTTGGATGCTTAAGGGACTGAGCCACCCAGGCGCCCCTACTAACATCCTTTTTATAGCATTTTCTCTGATATGTGAAAGTTCATTAGGGACCTCATTTGCCTTCCAAGTTATAATTGGCAGCATTTTTATTAAATATTTTGTCACTGTTAGCATTCTTCTAGCTTCCAATAATAGTTTGTTTCTGAATCAGCTAAAAAGTACAGATTTTGTTGAAGTAACAAAAGACTTCAAAACGCTTTTAAATACAAAGTTTTATTTTTTTGTTCACACTATATGTCTAATGTAGATTGGCTGGGTGGGTGGAGGGTTGCTTTTTGTATTCTGGATTCCAAAATAATGGTTACTGTGTGTCTTATGTAATTTTCAACCTTAGTATCAGTTGTGTTGTCTACATGTTAAACACTTCGGCATCAAAACACAAAAATTAATTAAACAATTTCCTTTCACTAGCTTCATTCAAATAAGTAGAAAACTCACAGCTGAAACTATTTTTTTGAATTTTATTTATTTTAACAGGCTTTGATTCACTTTCTTTTTCTCATATAAAACTATGTGGTGGCCACAGCTGGAGCCTGGTGTGGGTCTTTACAAGACAGTCAGTGAATCCCTGATAGGGAGACTTGGTGAACCCAATCTCTTTCCAGAGGTCAGGGGTGAGATAGCTGTACGTCTCAGAAATGGCATCAAAAGTGGCTGTAGCCAAGTTGCCGAGGGTAACAGTGCAGCCCCTGGTGGGAGCGAGGTGTATCAGTCATCAATCCCAGCCATCATCAATAGTTTCTTGGGCACAGGGTCTGGGACAATGCCATTGCCTCCGGGGGTGGCAACGAGGTGCACCTGCACAGAGCCATAGAGGCCGGTCATCTCACCTGGAACAGTGCGGGGCTTGCTGATCTTGTTCCCCTAGTAGCCTCACTGTACGGGGATGATGGAAAGCTTGGTCAGGATGGAAGCCCCATGGATGGCAGTGGCTACCTCCTTGGAACACTTAACACTTAGACCAACATGTGCACTCTAGTCTCCGATGGCAACAAACGTCTTGAACCTGGTCCGCTGGGCAGCACAGGTCTGCTTTTGCACAGGCATAATCTTCAAAACCTCATCCTTGAGGGATGCCCCCAGGAAAGAGTCAATGGTCTCAGATTCCCTGATGGGCAGAGAGACAAGATAGATCTCGTGCAGGGACTTGATCTTCCCTTGA
Source organism: Leptonychotes weddellii (assembly GCF_054177405.1). NCBI lineage: Eukaryota > Metazoa > Chordata > Mammalia > Carnivora > Phocidae > Leptonychotes > Leptonychotes weddellii. The sequence continues at coordinate 86,997,241 of NC_138374.1, forward strand.
CCAAGTGGTCCAGCGTGGTGACAAGGATCCACTCCTTATCCTTGTCCTTGCCTCCCTGAGCTCCCAGCCTCTGCCCCACCCAGGCTCACCCCAATCCCTCCCCAACCCCAGCCCAGAAGCCCTAGGGAAACCTCTGTGGAAGCCCCGTGGCTTTCCATTCCAGGGGCTTCCAGGCTTCTGCTGCAGCACTGGCATTATCTGCCATTTGGTGCTGAAACTATCTTATTTTTTAAATTAGCAAACCTTAGTTCTGAGTTATTGAGCAAAAGTGACATGATGGCTGAGGATCTGAACATTTGTGGCCCACAACAAAATGAGTACCACGAGCAATTTCTCCTTGCTTCAGTACATAGTATATTTGATGGAAATAATCTCAGCTTCCATGCTGATAACATTGAGATGTGGGTGTGGTGGTGATTAGAGATATTTCCCAAATATTTACAGTTCTCCCCCTGTACTTCCAGGCCCCTGGGTGGATGGATAGGTCTGTGACTATTTCTGACCCATAAGTGCTAAACAAAGTGAGACCTTCAAAAATTTTCTTTCCCTTTGCCACCGTGACCAGCAATATTTGAGACGATGGCTGTTTAATCAGCCTGGGTTCTATAGTAAAGAGATGAGAACAAAATTTGAATTTTGTTTTTCAGAGTCATTTGAAGTTTCTGTGTTACTTCAACAAAATCTGTACTTACTGATACAGAAATTGAAACTATTATTGGGGGCTGGAAGAACCAACTTGTTAAAACAAGACTGTATTGCAAACATGCTGGGTTATCTAACAGGTCATGAGGGAAAGTTGAACAACAACAAAAAACCATTAAAGGACTTGAAGACATCAGACCCTTAGGAGAAACTGAATTTGAAGATTGAAATGTTCTCAGGGCTCTTTCTGTCTTTCCATTCTGCTTTTTTCACACCTCGGCTTTTTTTCTCCTCTTTCACCACAGGTCAGTCTTTCTACAGATGAGAAAATATGGCTGTGGACAGTTTTTAGTTTTATGCATTACAGTGTTGGTCACCTGAAAGGGACTGGGTTAATTTTGTCCCAAGTACATGATGAAATCCAAGAAATAGACTCATTGGTATGAGGCAGTTATCTACCCTTGAACCAATCAGTTGTGGTTGCAATGTAATTGTACTTGCAACAGCTGATTGATGGGAGTATGGGGACCATGGGATCGTGGGGAGGGTGGAGACTCTCTGCTCATGTGGGAGTGTGATTTCTTTGTACTTGTGTGGTGACTTCCTTCATACTCATGTGAATGAGGCAAGGGCTTTGAAGGGGTAATTCCTGCATAGGTATCCTCACTGCTTGTTCAAATCTTCTTCTTCTTCTTTTTTTTTAATGTTTCCTCACTAAGTTTGCTAGTTAGTTAAACAGGTCAAATAAACCATTTATTTTTGGACTCATTTAGGAAAAGCAAACATTTTCTTTAAAACATGAGGACAACAGAACAAGCAATTCATGAGAACATGGTCAAATGTTTCCTAGCTGAATTTACATAGTTTCAGAAAGTCTTTTATACCCTTGACCTCTTAGTGGAAAGAGAATTAGAGAGGCCTTTATTTATTTCTTGGGGCACTATGGGTCTCAAAAGGCATCAGTTAACATATTGAATCCTGGTGTCTCTAAAGAAATAGTTTTCTGCTCTTCTTTCTGGGTTTATAAAATATCATAGCAGCCTGCAACATCAAAATTATTACTTAGATATGAGTTGAGTGACTCACAACTTAATTAGGGATTCCAAAAGCTTTGTCTGGCTTCTCTCTTGAGAGTGTGCATTTATTCAATCCTTCTTTCCAAATAGTAGATGCTAACACCATGAAAAATCATTGCCATACTTCGGTAGTAAAGTTGACCACACTGACTCTCTATTCATAGTGCACGTATTGTGTATCATGGGGGAAGGTGATGCTTACTGCATTTTCTTTCCTAAAATGGAGGTGACAATACTGACCTCATGTCAAAAGGGTATATGCCTTGAATTTTATTATTTGTTTCTGATCAGAGTTATTGATGATTGCTTATTTTCCTTTGACATATACATTTGAGAAAGATGTATAACAACCCTTCAGAGTCTGACTTGTTCAACTGTTTGAGGGATAACAACAGAGTAAAGTAGATAAGTACTTGGAGAACTTGGGCCCTTGGGGCAATCTGAGACTGCCCAATGGCTCGGATGAACAATTTTCAGTGTCTCCGGTTTTCTATCAATGTTCCTAACTTATTTGTTGTAATTCAGCCTGAAGCTGAATTGTTAAAAAAATATCTGTCTTCAACATAGTAATTTTGGCAGTTATGAGATTAAAATATAATAAAGATCATTTAGAAATACATGAGTTAATATTTACTCAGAGTAAGGCTTCAATATTGAATTCCTTGAAGAGAACAGAATGCTGGTTAAAAAAAAAAAAATCAAACAACCAAAGAACAATAGAGAACTAAAAGCCACGCTGAATCACTTGTCAACTAACAACTTTTTGTGTCTGTCTCACTTGGGTTGATGCCAGACATTGAGTTTACAATGATGAACCAGAAAGATATCAGGAAAGGAAATGAGGTCAATGGAAAATACACAGGCATATGAATTACAAAAATCAATTATATATGTTTCAGTTAGGTCTCCTTTTACCCATTGTTAAACTCTCATCTTAAGACTTTGTGCAAATTTTATTTTCCATTTGGTTTCTCACCTTGACTTTGATACGATGCATTAGTTTGGTTTTCTCTCTTTTTGATGGCTTTTTATATAAACTCTCTTCTTTCTATGCTATTAAAGTTATCTCTTAAAACAAAAGCTTCATCATATCACTTTCAACTTCAAAGTCTTTAATAGTTACCTGTTAGGAGCAATGTAAGGTAAGGGTTATAATCATGAAATTTAGAAAGTGCCAGAGTTGGCTTTGAGTAATCTGAGATCTCAGATAAATTCTTCAGATCTTCTTTTTTTTAAAAATTTTTTTATTCTTATGTTAATCCCCATACATTACATCATTAATTATAGATGTAGTGTTCCATGATTCATTGTTTGTGCATAACACCCAGTGCTCCATACAGAACGTGCCCTCCTCAATACCCATCACCAGGCTAACCCATCCTCC
>NC_138374.1:87000842-87052989 GCF_054177405.1 Leptonychotes weddellii
CCCGGGGAAAAGAAAGGGAAAGAAAGAAAAAGAAAAAAAGAAAAAGATAAAAATAAACAAACAAAAAACCCCCCAAAAACAGAATATGATCAAATATGATCAGGCTGGGGCATAGATCAGTGCCACACACTAGATTTTGGGTGTATTTTGGTCTGTTAGAAGAAAGTGCCTCCCAAAATTTTAAAGAAAGAAAAACTTATATATGTACAAAATAAAGCATTAATATGATGAAGGGATGGAATATGAATGTAAAGATGAAAATTATAAAAGATTTTATAAAAGGAATTGATAAGAAGTTGGTTGAAAAAAGAACGAAGAGGATTTAAAAAAAAGGGGGGAGAGAATGTGATCAGGCAGGAGATGAACAAAGCCATACACTAGAGATTTAGGGTATATTTTGTTGTTAGAAGAAACTGTATCCCAAAATTTTAAAGAGAGAACAACTTACGTATATATACCAAAAATAAGGTTAGCTGCTATGAAGGGATAGAATATGACTCTAAAAATGAAAAATATAAAAGATTTTTTAAAAAGGGATTGATAAGATATTGGTTGAAAAAGGGAAAAAGAAAAATTAAAAAAAAAAAGAAAAAAGAAAAAGAAAGTTAAAAAAAATTAACTTTGAAAGATTAAAAATCATGGGAAAAAAGCCATGAATTCTATGTGCAGTATTCCCCTAGCGCTGGAGTTCTGCCGTTCTCCTTGATTGGTAAACTTGGTCTTGGCTGGCTGTTCTTGCTGATCTTCTGGGGGAGGGGCCTGTTGCCATGGTTCCCAAATGTCTTTGCTGGAGGCAGAATTGCCCCGCCCTTGCTGGGTCCAGGCTAAGCAATCTGCTCGGGTTTGCTCTCAGGAGCTTTTGTTCCAAGCTTTCCGTACAGCTTTGGAGGATGAGAGTGAAAATGACAGCCTCCCAATCTCTGCCCCAGAGGAGCCGAGAACTTGGGGCCGCACTCCTCAGTGAGCTCCCAGAGAAAAGCAGTCAATCCCTCCCGTCTCCCTGGTCTCCAGCCACACTCCGTGCTCACCTGGCCTGTGACCGCGTGTTTCTATCTCTGGCACCCGACCCTGTGTGGAGTCTCCAAACCCAGCAGATCCCTGAGGTGCGCTCCCGTGCCGCTCCTCCCAGGGGAGGAAGGGGAGTCTCCCCAGATCTGCCGCTTGTTGGGTCCCTGCCAGAGGAGCAGTGGCCCGACTGTGCCAGGGATCATGGTTTATGGCAACCCCGAGCTGAGAGCCCATACCTCGGCTCCGTCTCTGCAGCCAGCTTCCCCGCTCCGATACCTGGGAGCTCTGCCGCACTCAGGCACCCCCAGTCTTTCTGTGACCCCAAGGGTCCTGAGACCACGCTGTCCCGTGAGTGTTACTCCCCCCGCTTAGCCACTGGAGCGACATCCCTCAGCGGAGCAGACTTCTAAAAGTTCCGATCTTGTGCTCTGCTGCTCTATCACTTGCCAGTAGTGGCCGATGGAGGCCCCCTCCCCCACCATCTATCCTCCCGAATATCACCTCGGATTCACTTCTCCCACGTCCTACCTTCCAAAAAATGGTCACTTTTCTGTTAAGAGAGTTGCTGCTATTCTTTTCTTTGATCTCCTGTTGAGTTCGTAGGTGTTCAGAATGGTTTGATCCCTATCCAGCTGAATTCCTGGGACCAGTCGAAATCCAGTTCTCCCACTCCACTGCCATCTTGCTCCTCTGAACCTCAACTTCTTAAAAGGAAGTGTATCAAAAATTTTCTGGACATGTTTTTTAAACTCCCACTTCTACATCATCTGCTGAATGGAGATCCTACAAAAGGTGTTAAAATATTGGGCTGCCATGAAATATTTATTGAGGGCTCATAACAATTATAGCCCCCTTTTAGACACATGTGTGAGGAGGCTATCTCCTTTAATTTCTGTACAATACCTCATTAAAGGTTCTGCACATTTTGAAGAAAGTGAAAAATTCCTCAGAGGAGAAACTTTCATTATGAGAGCCTCAATTTCACAGAGAAGTAAATCACATCTGCTCTTAGCAGTATTGTGTACCCAGTGTGCAGGACATTAGCAACTAAATCTCCCATTTTCTTCTGCAAGAAGTATATAGACTGAATGGAATTTATCAAGATTTACATTTGCACTGTCTGCCAAATATGCAGATTTGCTAAGTCTAGTTTGTGTTTAGATATCAAGAATCTTTTGTTCTATGTTTCTGTGGTTTCTTTAAAATCTTCACAGAATTCAAGAGAGTGATTGGAAAATTCATTTTTCACATCAAAGTTCTGAAGAGTGAGAAAGAACACTTTTTGTTGCCTCAATTTGACTCAACACTTCCTTAACTGTGGATAGCATGGTCATTGGTAAGAACTGACAGAATCAACTCTAAACTCTAAGGGACCAGCACATTTATTATGAAAATTTTCTCTTTTATTCAACAATAGACACTTCGGTTGTAAATTGAGTCAGAACATGTAACTACTCAGTTTCATAGAGACACCAAGAGAAAGATATGACAATGTCTATTCATTTGTGTGGTGTGCTTAAGCTAATTCACTGGTTCCTTTGTCAACTGAGCACTGGTGTCTTTTTAGGGGCCAAAAAAAAAAAAGGCTCTTCATTGAAAGAAAGGCATGCCTGTCTCATCTTGAACTTATGAGATTTGGTCTCCAAGTCAGCCTTTCACCATCAATGTCCTTTTGCCATGCACAACTCCAAATTCTTTCCTGCAGATTGTGTACTGTGCTCTGTTTTGGTTACTTAGCTCCCCAATCCCATTGTACCTGTTCTTCCATCTGTCATTAAAATAGCAGTCATTTAGCCTTCTTTTCTCGCAATTTCCACATCATGCTGCAGTAGGTTTTGTAATCACTCTCATTTTCATTATCTGAACTCTTAGAAAACATGATCACAATAGTCAAAATGTGAAAAAACTAAACTAGGTTTATTTTGATAAAAAGCACAATAGTTGATCCAGAGGCAAAGTAAAAAGTGGACTGTTAAGGCTCATGATTACCAGGCACTGGAATTGCACACTAATCCCTCAGAGTAATACAACAGTGAATGATCCGGTATAGTGAACTGCAGATTATGGTTGCCAACATCAGCAGTTGCTAGGGTCTGAATGTTTGTGTCCCCCTCAAATTCGTTTATTGAAACCTAACTCTCAAGGTAATGGTATTAGGAGGTGGGGCCATTGGGAGGTGGTTAAGATATGAGGGTAGAGTCCTTCTGAATGGGCTTCGTGCCTTTATAAAAGAAGCCCAAAGGAGCTCTCTCTCCTCTTCTGCCATGTGAGGACAGAGAAAAGACACCATCTGTGAAGTCGGAAGTGGGCTCTCACCAAACACAGAATCTGCCAATGCCTTGATTTTGGACTCCTAGCCTCCAGGCGTGTGAGAAAGAACTTTCTGTTGTTTATAAGCTACTCGGTCTGGGCATTCTGTTACAGAAACTCAGACTAAGACAGAATCATGGGGAAACAAGCAGCAATAGCCATCTAGAAGGTGGGTAATCTGCATTGCAGTCATTTGACATCAGCAACAGTGTAATTTCAGCCCTATTTTTTGGGCTGCTGTACGGGTTTTGCATGTTTCCCCCAATTTTCTGTATCTATGGCCATTGGGACTTTCTGCATACCCAGGAGAGATAAGAGACTTTCAGTACGAAAACTGGGGTAATCCTGGGCAAACTGGGATGGCTGGCCATCCTAAGTTTTAAAGAGGTCCCTATACTCCAAGAGTGTCAATGCTCTTATCCAGTAGATAATACATACGGGTTGTGAGGCCCCTCTTCCAAATTTGCCATGACTGTCTCTGCTCACCAAGATCCTGCAATGGCTTTCCCAAGGAATACACTCCTCTCTCCACTCTGTTCTTCCCTCTCAGCACACTTTTGGCTGACCATTTATTTTTGAGGCAAAAGTAAAGTGTGACAGTGAGTTTCACCAGGGAAATGGAGAATTGAGATGATTATCTGCACAATCCAGACAGAGAGGCTTATCATTGTTGGTAATTTGAAACCTGGGAGATGTGGGCTTGGGCCATGGGTAATCTGATCATTGTACATTTGGATATATTCAAAGGAAGGAGCCTGTGCTTCTGAGTGAGAGCTGCCTCTGAAATCTTCCAATGGAGGCCAACAAAGAACAGGAAGTCTCTGAAACACCAGCTTTCTCCCTCAGAGGTGTCACTGAATGTAAGAAGTTCTGGCTGGATCCTTAGGAATCATCTTTGTTCTTCCCTTCCTTGCATCTTTTAAGGAATTTATTATTTCTCAAGGGCCTGACTACAATAGTGGTCCTCACGACTAATCTCCAGAAATGAACGTCCCCTTACTTCATCACTGATGATTTCCAAATCCTCTCCCTCCACTCTTAGAGTCAGAATGGAGTGTAGTATGTGACCACCTGGTGGGCTATTTGAATTTGAGATGTGGTTGGTTTATGCTACTGTTGTATGCATTCACTGTCTCTTCTAATCTTTTTCCTCCTCTATTTTTTGCTTATTTTTACTTGTGGTGATGACTCACCCTTCATTGCTCTGCCCCCTCCCTTTCTGCAGGTGCACAGTCTAAGCAGGCATTTGGAGCCCTAGAATCTTTCAGTTCAGTTGAGTGAGGAGCTAAATTTTGCCTAATAGGTCCATTTCCCTAGAGCTGCCTATGACTGAGAGGCTTACACTACAGAAACAAACAAACAAACAAAAAGCCTGAATGGGGACTTCTGGGAATTGTAGTAAATCCTATTTCAGGATTTTAAAAATTTAATATCTCCACTGGTCTTGTCTTGGGAGAAGTAGATGTTGTCTTAAAGACCTGCTGTCTGAATTTCCCCATTTTTTAATGTTGTTCATTTTTAAGGTGCTCCGTAGCAAAATCAAAAAGTTTCTGCAAAACTCTCAACATTTCTACAAAAACAAAACAAAGCAATCAAACAACAGAAAAGCACATCTATTTCCTGAATAATATTTCAGCCATGCTGAATTGCACCATGACCTATGAGCACATTTCTGGAACACAAAAGTACCTCCAGGGATGAGAAACAGAGTCTGGGTGAAATGGAAAGAGAAGATTTTGTCTAGCAAGCCTCAGAGGCTGTGACCTCTCTCATCTCCATTATATGTGCTGCTCAGGCTCATGCAGCCTGCACACATATTTCAGGGAGAGGAAGAGCTGCTGTCGGAGGGCCCAGTGGTTTACCTTCAACATTGGAAAATTTTCAGTTTGGTGGTGAAAACAGAGGCAGAAATATTCAGAGCTGCCAGCTGGAACTCAAGGCAATGTTTAAAAAAAAATATTGGGGTTGTTAAAACCATATTTTATCCAACTGTCTTTAATGGTGACTGAATCTCTCAAAGAGCCCAACAGCCGTTTTCTTGGTGCTGCCTGGGATCCCAACACCGAGCATTGCAAAATTGCTAGAGGAAGCCAATGAATTTGCTGCCAGGAGTGTTCTTGGTGCCAGACAAGGATCCTTGTTCTTGTCTTTCTCAAAGTTTTTGACTTGGTTTGCAGTGGTTTTCTAACCAAGATCCTACAGCGGACATTCCACATTCCACAATTAACATGTTTAGTGCTTGAGTGTTCTGTTGCTAAAATAGAACAATGGGATTACATTCCAATTCATAGAGAAAGCAAAATTACAGAATAGATCTCCAATTTTAGCCATTTCTGCCATAAAAGTTTTGCAAGCCATCAACACTTGAATGAACAAGTAGCTCATGAAAAGAAAAAAGAAAAAAAAATGATTGAATGCATGCCTGTTGGAATCTTAACTCTGCCACTCATGTGGGCAAGTGAATCCACAGCTCAAATGCATTAATTTTATCATCTGTAAAATGGAGATCTAAAAAGTTAGCTCATTGAGGAGTTGTATCAAATTAGGGGACTTTTGTAAAGACTTTATCATTGCAAGTATGCTTATTTTGTACATGTTACAGACTCAAAAATGTTCATCATTTTAAAAAGACATGGATACTTGAAAACATGAAATGTGATCTTCTAGTTAGACATTCTTTCCTAGTTTGTGTGATAGAATTACATGCATGAGTATTTCACTGTGGTTCCACTTCAAGGACTCCTTCTCTTGGCCAAGCTTGTCAACCAAAAACACTTAGAATTTTCTATTCTGCCTTGCAGTAAACTTCACTGAACACGTTTCCTTATACATTTGCTAACATTTCCACCTTTGTCTAAGAAGATAGGAATCCTTGTGCTGAGATCTAAATTTTGAATTCCATCATTTTGTGTCTCTTCTATTACTTTGTCATTCTTCTCTGGTAGTAAAAACAAGACAACAGGTCCAAAATGGAGTTGTGTATGCTAAGCCCCATATTACCAAGCCAAAACTTAACTTGATTACAGTTTCAGTTCTCCCAGAAATGGAATTTTAAACTAGTCACCTGATCAGAATTAGTTAGGTAATATGCCTGATAGATCCCTGCCATCCCCTGAAGGAAAGTAACCTTGTCATAACCAACCCGCTTTTTTTTTTTTTTTTTTGCTAGCATCACTTCCTTGTTGTCGCTCCCTTGTGCCTATAAAAGTCTTTCCTTTTGTACAACTCCTTGGAGCTCCTTTCCATCTGCTAGATCAGATATTGGTCAATTCAAATCAGTTTTTGCTCAAACTCTTAAAAAATTTAATATGTCTCAGTTTCTTTTAACACCAAGCTCAATTTAAGAGTGGCTCAATTAAGGGATGAGCTTTTCCTTAGTTTAATTTCCCCAGGTGCCCACATCTTCACCCAGCTTGTGAACATTTTTTCCACAAAGCCTTGCCTCAGCACCGTCTACCCTTCACCCCTGTTATGTATGAATCCATCCATTAGGTCTCACCTAAGTGGCCTTAAATCTATGTCATGTTGATTTTTTTCAGTAATTATTTCTTTTATAGCCATATCTTCTCCATGACTAGATTATGAAGTCCTTAAGGTTAGGATTACTGTATATATATTTTTATTTATTGTTAACCCTTGTAGCTCCTGACAGAGTATAGGACCCACACTTGGTGCTCATTGAATACTTACTTTACAAACTCTTTCCTATTTCAAAGCTGAAGGCATTTAGGGAATCCTAAAAGGACTTACTCATGCAATCTCAAAAGGCAGGTATGAATGTGGAATTAATGCTAATAATGAATCAGCGTATCATATTTATAGTATGTTTTACCATAACTAAATTGATCCTCACAACAACTCAATAAGGAAGGGAGGAATTATGATAGCTATCTCTATTTGACAGAGAAGGACTCTGACTCATGAGAATTGAGTTACTTGCTCATAGTTGTGCAGACTGAACATTTTAGCGGCAGAATGAGAACCAGATATCCTGACTCCATGACCCTTGCTCTCCCAAAGGTGTTGCACTGTTGCCTTCCCAATTTGATGAAATATTTCCCTACCAAACTTCCTCTGTAGGAGGTGTCATCCTTTGCCTTTGAAGCAAGAGCTCTCATTGTAAAGAAATTCTTTTCCTGCTTTTCTTATCTGAACTAAATATACATAAGACTTGTGGTCCTGGTTAGGGGCAGATTGTTTGCCTTTCAAGGTAAAATGTTGTCCTTCAGAGAATGTTTGTCCTGGAATTTAGCAGTTACACCTACCGGGTGCCCAGGCTTGGAAGTCAAGGCAAGGTAGAATGCAGCTGTCAGATCCTACAGAGTTGCTGAAGGCAAAGAGGCTAATGCCCCTGGGCTGCACTTAGGGGCTCTCTCTCCTTGTGATACTTTGGAACTGTTCTCATTAATGTTGGCACTCAGAAGAAGCAAGCCACAGTCCCTGGCTTTTTAGGGATTTACCGTGGGGACAAAGATCTACCATAAAGGAGTTGGATGAAAGCTGAAAATTTCCCTCAAATAGTGGATGTTGTCTTCCAGTCAAGGAAAAAAAAAGTAAAAGTAGAAGTTCCAAAAGGTTCTCTTTTTAGTGATTCAGACTCATTCATAGCTTAAGACATACCTTGAAAAAAAAAATAAGACATACCTTGAGTGTCATAGAAAAGTGGAGGATTCTGTGAACATTTAATAAGTATGTAATGCTCAAATCATAGCAGTAATACATTCAGCAATTTAATATTAAAAATAAACAATAAGGTATTGTGGAAGAGTATAAGGATATGAAGGAAGCCAGAAGGGACTAATATGAATATTTCTGGATGGCCAAAATGAATTTTAATAGACTCTCTAATACACAAAATGCAGTTTAATGAAGGTATAGTGATGTCTATAAACAGGAATCCAGCATATTATATAACACTGGAGGAATGAAGAAATATTAATCTTGGCCAAGACTATGGCTTTGTTTCACTCTTAAGCAGTTTAACCATTGTGTTTAAATCACTTGGTTAAATAAATCAGATATATTGTTTGTTTCTTCATTGCCTTGACTGGTTGCTTGATGGAACAATTCAATTGTAATGGCTGAATTATGGCAGCATTGATGGTATCTATAAATAGTCTAGAGAGAATTGTGTGCTTTTTGGTTGAGAAGATACATTATAGACTTCTTAGTCCAACATATATGACCAAATCTGCCCTAACAGATTTCATCTATAAAATCTCATGCTGGAAGGAATTTGGAAGTACTAATGATACTATTTGGCAACATTTGACATTTGCCTCTTGCACCATACTGGGAAGAGCTTGGACTTTGGGGTCAGAAGATGTGAATTCAAGTTTTAGTCTTGTCTCATAGCTATGTACTTGGGCAAGTCACAATCCCCGGGTGCCCACTTGCTTATTTGCAAGATAGGGGCAATAATACCCATCAAACAGGCTGTAATCGAGCTATACGGTTATTTGTTATGTTTATGTTGTTGACAGAGAAAGAGTCCCCTGAAAATTAAAGCTATCAGGCATTTATTTGGGCAATTAGAATTGCAATTCAGGAGACATAGAATCAGGTAGAAGCCTGACTAGTGTTCTGGGGAAGACAAAGAAGGGACAGAGTTATAAGGCAAAAGGTCATGAGTACAGTTCTCACTTAGGTCCTCTATGAAACTGGGTTAACTGGGATTGGTTGGATTAGTATTCCAACGAGGGATTGAAGCTTGTCAAATCACCTTGGCTCCTTTCCAAGTGAAGAATACAAAAGATTCCCATGTCAGGATGAGGAGGGAGGTAAGGCCAGGCTGAGGGCTTGCAGCTGGCAAAAAGTTCATAGTTTTCCTGATGAGGATCTGCATAAATTCCTCCTCTCTTATGGCCTTGCCACCCTATTTTATTTTATTATTTTACTTTATTTTATTTTTTTTGAGAGAGAGAGTGTGTGTGAGCAGGGGGAAGGGGTTGGGGGGAGAGGGGCAGAGAGAAAGAGAGAGAGAGAATCTTAAGCAGACTCCACACCTAATGTGAGCCTGATGCAGGGCTTGATCCCACGACCCTGAGATTATGACCTGAGCTAAAATCAAGAGTCGGATGCTTAACCCACTGAGCCACCCAGGCACCCACACCCTATTTTACTTTTTTATTTTATTTTTTTTAAGATTTTATTTACTTATTTGAGAGAGAGAGAGAGAGTGGGGGGAGGGGCCAAGGGTGAAGGAGAAGCAGACTCCCTGCTGAGCAGGGAGCCTGATGCGGGACTCAATCCCAGGATTCTGAGATCATGAGCTGAGCCAAAGGCAGACACTTAACGGACTGACCCACCCAGGTGCTCCATGACTCTATTTTAAAAGAGACTTTGCTAGCTAGGCTTGCTTGCTCCATTTTGAAGTCTCCTTTTACAGTGCTCATGGTAATAATCATGAACAGAACATGTATGACTGAGACTAAGCCAGTGCTGAGAGATGGAGATGACTTGGCACTGGAACCTCAGTTTTAATGAAGAGACAAACAAACGAAGCAGATGTTGACCCTCCAGTCTTGTAGGAACCTTCTTTCTATTTGAGCTCTCTACAGCCTTTGCACTTCCTCCATTCAGTCCTCAGCCAGTGCCCCTGCATCAGATCTGCAGTGCTCAGCTCTTGGATAGAATCTGTGGATTCTAATGTCCATAGATTATCTTGTATTGCTCTTGGGTGTCTCTGTTCTACCCAAATACATTGTGAGCTGCTTGAGTGTCAGAAATCTGCTATTCCATTATTCCCCCACTGCAACCATTGTGGTGCTGTCCTCAAAAGAAGTCTTTAATAATTACTTGTTGACCAATTAACTGTTGATGGGGGGTTATTAGGCATTGGCAAACAGTGAGACAGAACATGAGTTCCGTTAGAATGCAATTAGCCACTGTTATGCTATCTAAAAGTGCAATGCTGTGAATGCTATGTATCATTAGTTATGAAAATGTGTATTAAAAACTTCTTGCTCTATGAAATTCACTGTATTTTATGAAGATTATCTGCATTTTTATTTTCTACTTATGTTTTATGACATAATCAGTTTTTGATTTGCACCAAAGAGTATTTATGAAATATTGTCCTCAGTTGAAAAAGTTTGATGAGAAATATAAGTTCCTTAACATTCTGAGATACATTAAATTTAAAGACTGCTGAAAGGCCTGTTCTTTGTTGAAAAGTTTGCTTTTCTTTGCAACACTTTCTTGCCAACTCAGATACTATTAATTCAATACCCATTATTGAGCACCAGCTATCAGTCAGCAACTGTGCTAGCTACCAGGGATCCAGAGATAAATATAACACAGTTTCTGTTCTCAAGGAATTTACTGTCTGGCAATGGGAACATCATTTAAGTAGTTACCATAAAATATTGTGGTAGAGGCAGTGATAGTGTTCTGCACACAGTATGGTGGGTTCCCCCATGAAAGCTTCCTAACCCAGCCTGGGAGGGATCAAGGAAAGTATGGAATGGGATAAGGAGAAGCAGAGGACACTCCCATGGAAGGCATTGATGCTTTATGAGGCAGTGGAACTTAAATCCATGCCCTATGGGGAACATCAAGAGTGTAAGATTAGAGGGAAAGATCACTGTCAGCTCATTTTGGTGGCCGTATGTGCATGGGATTTGAAGGACACAAGGAAGAATGGAGAGAAGGAGCCTAGGCAAAAAGCTGGTGCAGTAGTTTGGGAAAGAGATGGTGAGTTCTACATGTAGTTATTTTTCATGGAACTGTAGACTCTCAGGTGTTGGAAGTCACTTCTTTCATTCTTTGAATAGTTAATAGGTAATAAATACGTACTGATGCTGACCACTGGGTAAAAGGGACAAAGAGAACATTTAGTCTCTGTCAAAACAGGAAAATGCACAAGTATGACGTGTGCTATGAGGTGGGTATAATTAGGTGTTAGGGCAATACCAGCCAGGGACTTCTAACTAACCTTGGGAATCAGGAAATAGAGTACTGCAAGTCAGCCCAGGAAAGAATGTTCAGGTACAGAGTCACCTGGGAACTGGAAATAATATATGACCAACATGGTCTCTTTAGGCAAATGTGAATAATTCTGCATGGCTGGAGTATAGGCACTTGGGGGGCAGAGTGTGAAGGATACTATGTCATTGAGAGGAAAGTATGTTTTGCTTGGAATGTGTTTAGGAATTACGAAAGGATTTTTTTTTCCAGTTTTATTTAAATTCCAGTTAGTTAACATACAGTGTAATATTAGTTTCAGGTGTACAATATAGTGAATCAACATTTCCATACAACACTCGGTGCTCATCACAAGTGCAGTCCTTAATCTCCATCACTTATTTAACACATTCCCCCTCTCACTTCCCCTCTGATAACCATCAGTTTGTTCTTTATAGTTAAGAGTCTGTTGGTTTGCCTCTCTCTCTCTCTTTTCCCATTTGCTCATTTGTTTCTTAAATTCCACATATAAGTGAAATTATATGGTATATATCTTTTTTTGACTAACTTATTTCACTTAGCATAATACTCACTTAGCATAATACTCTAACTCCATCCATGTCCTTGCAACTTGTAAGATTTCATTCTTTTCTATGGCTGAGTAGTATTCCATTTATATCTGTCATCTATCTCTCTATCATCTATCTATCTATCATCTATCTGTCATCTATCTATCATCTATCATCTATCATCTATCTTTCTTTCCTTTTCTTTCTTTCTTTCTTTTCTTTTTTATAATCTATCAGTGGAAGTGTATTCCAGTTCTTCTTTATCCATTCATCAGTCAATGGACACTTGTGCTGTTTCCATATTTTGGGTATTGTAGATAATGCTGCTATATACATCGGAGTGCATGAAACCCTTTGAATTAGTATTTTTTTATTCTTTGGGTAAATACCTAGTAGTGCAATTGTTGGATTTTGGGAGTTCTATTTTTAACTTTTTGAGGAATCTCCATACTGTGTTCTCGAGTGGCTGCCCCAGTTTGCATTCCCACCAACAATGCAAGAATATTCCCCTTTTTCCACATCCTTGCCAAAACCTGTTGCTTCTTGTGTTATTGATTTTAGCCATTCTGGTAGGTGTGAGGTGATATTTCATTGTAGTTTTAATTTGTATTTCCCTGATGATGAGTGACATTGAGCATCTTTTCATGTCTGTTGGCCATCTGGATGTCTTTTTTGGAAAGGTGTATATTCATGTCTTCAGCCAATTTTTTAATTGGATTATTTGTTTTTTGGGTATTGAGTTGTATAAATTCTTTATATATTTTGGATACTAACCCTTTCTTAGATATGTATTTGCAAATATCGTCTTCATTCTGTAGGTTGCCTTTTAGTTTTGTTGATTGTTTCCTTCAATGTGTAGAAGCTTTTTATTTTGATGAAGTCCAATAGTTCATTTTTGCTTTTGTTTCCCTTGCCTCAGAAGACATACCTAAAAAGATACTGCTATGGTCGAAGTCAAAGAAGTTACTGCCAGTGTTCTTTTGTAGGATTTTTATAGTTTCCTGACTACATTTAGATCTTTAATCCATTTTGAATTTATTTTTGTGTATGGTAAAAGAAAGTGATCCAGTTTCCTTCTTTTGTATGTTCCTGTCCAATTTTCCTAACACCATTTGTTGAAGAGACTGTCTTTTTCCCATTGAATATTCTTTCCTGCTTTGTCCAAGACTAACTGACCATATTGTTGTGGGTTACAAAAGGATTTTAAGTAGGGATGCAACATATTGCATTATGTTCAGAAAGATGGATGGAGTTCCTGAAGAAAAGAATATAGCTAAGGATATGGAGAAGCAGGGATAAGGTTCTGAAAAAAGGTGGCAGTTGGAGAATAAATAAAAGAGGTCAGGTTCAAGAATTGCTTAGGAGGTGAAAATTATACTGATGAGTCCAGAGTACTCGGAGCATATGTGAGTGCATGTCCCCACCTGAGAGGGCTGCGGGCAAAAACAAGATTCACATAAAACCAGGAGGTGAGGCATAAGTCTGTGAAAAGAGGGAAGGTGGGTGATTAGGATTAGGATGATTTTGAGCCATGGGATAGAAGGTCTAGGAGCCTAGATGGTAGGAATGTTTGGGGATGTGAGGATGAGAGCAACAGTGAAGGGGTATGATTGAAAGAATATGAATAAAGAGTATGGGAGAGAATAGATGAGTAAAGTGGCTGCCACTTAGAGCATCATCCATGAATAACCAACCAAGTAAGTCATTCATTCACTCGACAAATATGTATTAATCTCCAACAATATACTAGGTACTCTGCTAGGTGATGCGAATACAATAATGAACCTTTTGTACTTGGAGGGATTGACTGGTCTGGTGGTTTCAGATGAGCTTGATGTCAAGTTGATCTGGTGCCCATGCTGGCTTCCAACAGTGAGATATAGGATGCCATTAGCGTTTATGGCATTGCCTATGAAAGGCAGCATAGCAATGTCTATATTGGACTATTCATGTCTTGGACTCAGCCAAGCCTGAGTCTGCTTTGATGTGTGGGGTGTGTAGCCTTAAGAAAATAATTCAACCTGAGTCTCAGTTTTTTTCACTTGTAAAATTAGGATGATGACAACCATCTCATAAGTCTACTATGAGTATTCAAATGAGGTGCATTTAAGAGCTGAGTAAGGTACCTGGCTCAGAGTATAGATAAAAATAATTGTTTTGTCATCATTATCTGGTGCATATATCTATAGCCACAGGTAAATCAAAGACCTGGCTACCTCAAGAAATGGAGACCTGCTCTGAATTCTCTAGGGCCAGTGTGGGCTGAAGCTGCACATAATCTAAGAAGCAGCTTCCTCGGGGCGCCCGGGTGGCTCAGTCATTAAGTGTCTGCCTTCGGCTTGGGTCATGGTCCCGGGGTCCTGGGATCGAGCCCCACATCGGGCTCCCTTCTCACAGGAAGCCTGCTTCTCCCTCTCCCACTCCCCCTGCTTGTGTTCCCTCTCTTGCTGTGTCTCTCTCTGTCAAATAAATAAATAAAATCTTAAAAAAAAAAAAAAGCAGCTTCCTTAATGGCCATAGAGATGGGTTTCATGCAGAAGGACCTCAAAATTGCCACTATTCTGGAAATTTGCTTACTTTTCCACTTTCAACAAGTGAGATCTTTATAATGTCTAATAAAACTAGAACACGATATTCTCCTTTCTTAGATTAGGTGTCCATATTTCCTCACTGGGAATTACAGTTAATGAAAAATAATGTAAGTGTCTGTTGAATTGGTTGTAATTACCAAATGCCAGTGATCAGTTTGGTTTATGATTCAGGAAACATGCACACTCTAAAATAACACTGGAAGAAAGCCTCATGGGATGAGGTGGGTTGGAGATTTGAGGTTCACACAACACATTTCTGCTAACAGACAGGGTATCCTGGGGTTTAATCAACTGAGGAGGATAGTGGTTCTTATTGAGCTTACAGATTCTCCAGGCAGAAAGCTTCCCAGAGCACACACAGCTAGAGAAATAAGACTGTAACTCTGTGTGGAGAGCCAAAACAGTAGTGGAGGCTGGGGGACGAATCAAGGGCATTAATTTGTCAGTTGTCAGAGCAATTATGCTTACTTGGGTTAGATTGATTTTATGGAATTGAGGGTTTGTTATGTAGGAAACATTTTTCAAAGGTAGACAACAAGTGTTATTTTAACTGCAGGAGATGTTAAATCTGTTCCTGTTTATCATGATGGGTAAGGCCTACGATAATATGAAAAAGTAGAGTAGCAGCATTATGATTTTCAGACCACTTGTCTGCTTTTTGGACCTCCAACAATGTTCCCCATTGCAACTTCTTCCCTCAAGGGCATATGTTAACTATTGGAGTATGTGAATCATTTCTTCATATTTGCAACATTCATCTATGGAGCTATAAAATATCAAGTGTAAACACTTTATCTCTCTTTGCTCTCAGTGGAAACCCTTGACTCCAGGTTGACAGAGAGAGAAAACTGGGCTTTGAAAATAGCCAGACTTGGGTTCAAAATCCACTTCCACCAAATGGGTGAGCTTGGGCAAGTTACCTTCTATTTCAGACACCTTTGAAGCCATCTATAAAATGTCAGGAAACAAGCCTGTCTAGAATAGCTAGCTGCAGTCAGTAAACAGGAAAGCCTATTCAAGCACAGAGTGCAAGGCCCAAATCTTCCTCTCCCTTGCCCGACTAGTGCGTTGCACAGCCACCTGGGAGAAACATCACCAAAAGCCTGGAATTCTAGACCCGGCTCTGCCACTAATGCATGGGGTGTCCTTGAGTAGATCATGTATCTCAGTGGGTCCCAACTCCCTATTGGTAAGATGTAAGAATTGGTTTCACAATCAACAAGATTCCTCTCAGGACCTGGGTGAACATCCTCACTGCATAGGTTTACTCACTACTGGCTTGAAACTTGGTCTTCTTGTACCTGTCTTACAGTCTTCTGTTTCATCAGCCCATGGTGATCCTCCTATCTCTGCAATAGTCCTAAGATTTCCTGCATCACTCATTGTGCACTTGATTATAAGCAGCTTTATTTTATTTATGAACCTTTCCACATTTTAGTTCTTGTTTCCCTATCTAGAACACAAATCTCCCTGCGTAAGGGAGTGTGCTTTATACCCCTGGCTTCTTTCAGTTTGTGCTAGGAACAACATAGGTGATTAATGACACCTTGTTGAAGCAACAGTCAACATGATGTATACAAAAGCGCAGACGTGTGAGGTTTTGAATTTAGAACAGGACTGGTACCATTCTGGGAAGAGCTGAATCTGCTTCCTCTGCACCTATAATCTACTTGTTCACCTCTTTCCTCCTCCTTCTTCTCCTTCTTCTTTCTTCTTCTTCTTCCTTCTTCTTCTTCTTCTTCTTCTTCCTTCTTGTTCTTCTTGTTCTTGTTCTTCTTCTTTCTTCTTCTTCTCCTTCTTCTCCTTCTTCTCCTTCTCTTTTTATCAAGGCTAACCTACACGTGTAGCGAACTAAAAGCCTGCCTTCACTCTGAATTTCTGTGGAGTGAAGTCTTTCTCCAACTGAAGCTGTGCTGTTGCATGCTATGAGAGATTTTTAGTTCCTTCTTCCTGGAAGCCTGTGGGCAGAACCAATCTGCATGACATTATACAGTCTCTGTAGGGGACAGGCAGATGTGACTCAGAGTGAGTTTGATTTCCAAGAACATCTTTCCTTGGGGTATAGCTAATGAGCTCACCTTTGAGTCTGCCAACAAAAGAGGCCCACGGAGACACCCAGATCAGTGGAAATCCACCAGCCACAGACAAGGAAGATGCAGGACACCAGCATGGGCCATGAATGGCTGCCAGGCTACCATATAAACAGGAAACCACCTAACTCTGAGAAACCAATTTTACTGCTTGGGTCCAGCTAAATAGCAGCTAAGTCCACAAGTAAACTGTTAGTGGGACTAACAACAAAAAGCAAGGGTCATATAGTCTACATTCATGAAGTCATAATCTATGTTAGGGTTTGTCTTAGGGCTCTGTTTTTATTTATTCATTAAATATTTGTTGTGCAGGAGGTATATCAAACAAAAATCACTACTCTACCTCCCCTGGACTCATATGGTGTCATTAGACTTAAAAACAGCATCTAAATTCATACAGGGCTGCATTTATTTAACCAACCTGAACCTCTTTTTCCCTCAGTGTTCCAGTCACCTTAGGGGTGTTAGCAAGGCTCTATGTCACGCTCACCAAATGCCAAGTCAGGTGCTGACTGCTCAGATGTTGATTTCAGTGAAGTTTAGAGGTCATAACAACAACAAAACTGACATTCAGGTCCTTAGGATGGAGACATATACTTTCTGAACATGTAAGTGACAATTGTGACTGATTGGTGTGTTTTCCAACTCACCCGTCATTAGTGAGTAGCTCTTTAAAAGGATAAAATTTATGGTCACCTAATGATGCTGGAGAAAGGGAGTGGAAGATGGCATTAACCCTCATCAAAACCATCATCATCATTCCATGCCTTCTAATAGAATTTCATAATTTTCAAAGTGCTTTTACACATAGTTTCAATTATCCATTGCTTAGAGTTTCGATAGAGGTCTTCCCAGTAAAAACTGAAAATCAATCAGAAATCCAGATTAATTTTAAAATATATGTCTTGGAGGTCCACTATGTGTAAAACACCTCACTAGGCATTAGAAACCTACCAGTGAACAAGAGAGGCAGGAGAGAGAAGGAAGATAGTACTGAGGAAGAAAGGAAGGAACCCTGGGCAGGTCTTAGAAGGCATAGGAAGTTTTCTGAGGAAGCTGAGTGTCTGCTTGGCCCTGAAGTATGCCAAGGACTTTGGTGAGTGGAGGACTTTTAAATGATAGTTTCCTATTGGCCATCTGACACACTGAACATCTGTTCCATTGTCTCTGGAGATGATGAGCAGTATTGGAAAGAGCAGGTACTTCTGCATATTAAATTATAAGCCACCAGGCAGCTGGTTAGATGAAAGGGTTTGGTTTTATAATCTCTTTTCATGAAGTCACCATATGCTCACCTTTTGGCTGGAATGAGGTCCTAGGGCTCAACTGTTTGACAGTTGGTGACTGTTTTTGTTCTTTTTTTTTTTTTTAAATTTTATTTATTTATTTGACAAAGAGAGACACACAATGAGAGAGGGAACACAAGCAGGGGGAGTGGGAGAGGGAGAAGCCAGCTTCCCCCGGAGCAGAGAGCCTGATGCGGGGCTCGATCCTAGGACCCTGGGATCATGACCTGAACCGAAGGCAGACGCTTAATGACTGAGCCATCCAGGCGCCCCTGTTTTTGTTCTATAAGATTGAAATAACTTTTCTTTTTTGATTATGAACACAGTCCATGGCAATTGTTTTTTAAAGTTGAGAAAGACAGAAAAGGAAAGAACAAAGAAATAAAGAGTGATGCCACAGTGCAGACTTTTTTTGCATTTTTGAGTATGTCTAATCTGTGTTTTTCAATGATACAGATACACAGTCATTCACACTGATAACTGGCTCCTTATGGGTGCATCAGGGAGGGAAGAAGGAGGTCACACAATGGTAGATTTCCAGCATTAGCAAGGCACCTCAGGCTCTAATAAATAGGTTTAAAGTACATGAGGAGTTTTGGTTGGTTTTTAGTTTTAAGGAGACAATGGACATTCCATTCTGTTCAAAAGTTGTAAGTTCCATGAAATCTGAGCTATGTGCGACTATATTATTATTAGTCATTAAAAATGACTTTTGAAGTAGGCGTGTTTCTTATCCTTGCTTTACAAAAAGAAATAAACGGATAAAAAGAAATTCAGCAGTTCAATAAGTAAAGGGTAACACACCCACGAAAGCTTAGGCACAGTTTTGCAAAGGTTTCACTTACCTCACTGACTCTGGATCCCAGAATGGTGACCAGGTTCAGCTATCACTTCTTAACAAAGTGCTTTAATTTAACAGAACTAAACAGAAGTGGTTTAATTGAAATTGATTTGAGGTTTTGTAAGGAGAGTGGATGCTATTGACTATATATGACCTTGGTTGCGTTGGCCCACCTGTTTGGGTGTGGTCTGCTCGAAGCAACATTTTCCCTTGTTAATAGGGGGAGAATGATTGGGAGGGTGAGCAGAGAGCCTAGCTGGCTAGATGGAGACCAGCTAGAGAGAGGAAAACCCCTGCATAGCAAGGGTTTGCATGCAAGTAAGAAAAAACCATAGAAGAAGGGAATGTCTAGGTTTACCTTTTTGAGTTTGTGCATTCACTAATGCTTTTGTAAGAATACATTCTTCTGAAGGAACTAAAAAAAATGTTGTTTCATGTCTGGGTCAAAACAGTTGATCATAAAGACAGTATGTATGGATGAAGACCCAGCATGAGAAAGGACTTCCCCAGGCCATGGCACAGTGTGTGAGGAAGGAATGGGGGGTGAGGAGGAAGCACCTGATGAATTCCCACTCCCTAGATTTGTAGGAAGCCCCAGCTGAAAACTGAGTTCCAGACAGAGACAATATATTGCAATTCATATGCCCAAACAGTAGAATCCATTATGTGGCTCATGTGAGCTACCAGTCCCTCGTTAGGTCATTATGACTGTGTGTTGGGCCTTCTAGACTCAGTTGATGTCAGGGTTTCCTGGGGATTCTTTTCCTAAGCCCATCCCTCTTTTTGTGCCTTCTATCATATTGTTTCCATTGCCTGAAATGCCACAATCCCCTCTCTACCCCAACCCCTGTCCACTCTCTGTTGAAATGCTGCTTATCCTTGATTTCTGAACCTGGATGGTCTGTTTGCTTGTCTGGCTCTCTTAATGTATAATCCCCTGGAATGCAGGAACAGTGCCTGGAACAGTGGTTGGTATATGATAAGCACTTAAAAATTTATTGATTCAGTGGCTAAATAAATGAAGAAATGAATGAGAGCAAAAAGGAAGTTCTACTTCTTTGGTAAACCGTTTCTATTGTTGACCTCTACTAACGTCCACTCACCTGAGGAACATTATTTCTAATACATACTAATAATATTTCAATTCCTCTTACTATATTTACTGGGTCCTTATGTGCGAGACACTATGAAATCTCATGTAATCCTTACAACAAGCTGCAGGTCCAATGATTATCTCTACTGGTAAGAAAATCAACTGGGAAATGTAGGTGACTGGGCCAAGGCCATTAAGCTGGTAAGTGATAGAGCCAGGATTTGTGCCTGGACAGTCTGAACAAAATCCCACATGCTCTTCTACTTACCTCTACTTTCTCTTCGTCTCTCGGGACCAGGACTTGGTTCCCTCAGTAAACTTTCCTACACCTGTGTCTTCATTGTCCATTTTCTCACCTCTCCTTATTAAGACTATAGTCCCTGGGAGGTGGGAATCCTGTCTCTCTTCTTCCCACTTTGTGTGGCCACCACTTGTGAAGTTGTTGGGAGAGGGGCTCCTGTCCATACCAGGAAGATGAGGAAAAGGTGGCCTGGGGATTTGTCTAATCGGACAAGGCCATCCTCTGTCAGAGTCAGAGGTCGGACTTCACTTTTCAACTCTCATCCCAGGCTTCTAATCTGGAAGAAAATGCCTTAGCAAGGGTCCTTCTAAACAATCTGGGTCCAGCGATGGAGTTCACAGAACTGCAAGAAACCACAATGGTTACCTGAATAAATGTCCTCATAGAATGGGGAGGTGGCTTATCCAAGGTTATGGAGCAAGTGAGTAGAAAGATTGGAGCAATGAGAACATAGAGTTAGCCCCAGACTGACACTTAGTTCTTTCTGACTGACATATGATATAAAGTATAAATTACTCAGATTTGAACCAAGGTGATAATGTCTTTACTATCATCGTCCTTGGCCTATATGCAAAGAATAGTTTTTTTCTTAGTAAAAACCTATTTATTCTACTTGGTGCAGGCACTTACTGGATGGCTTTATCGGGTGTTTTTTTTTTTGGCTTTGCTCTCTTGCAGTCCCCTGGACTGCCCCTCCCAGCTGCAGCCCTCCAGCTGGCACCCCCCTCCCCTGTAGACCCTCTCACCGGCCCTTTGTTTTCCTCATGGCTGCCTTCCAGCTGTGCTCCACACACCCAGCTAAGGCCATTTCCTGGCTGCCATCCTGCACCAGTGCTGCAACTGCTAAAATATTAATGGCTCCTGTGAAAAATAACACAGTAAAGCTTGCTGTAAATTAAAATTGCCAGGGAGGTGGAAAACGATGAAATGGAGGGAGTAAAGGAAAGCCATATTTTTTTTTTTTTAAAGATTTTATTTATTTATATGACAGAGAGAGACAGCGAGAACAGGAACACAAGCAGGGGGAGTGGGAGAGGGAGAAGCAGGCTTCCCGCTGAGCAGGGAGCCCGATGTGGGACTCGATCCCAGGACCCTGGGATCATGACCTGAGCCGAAGGCAGACGCTTAACAACTGAGCCACCCAGGCGCCCAGGAAAGCCATATTTTGAAAAATTGCCTTATAGGGCAAAAAGGAGGCAAAGGAGGACATCTTAGCTCTGGCTTCCCCTTCACGGTCCCAGGATATCACCGTGGGAAAAGCACCTGCACTGGCGTGGATTCACCATCTTGGCCACCTGGATGGGGTGCATGACAAGGGTGATAACCCCTGTGGTTTTGCCTGGCTACCTGCTCTCTTGGGTCCACTGGAAGAGAGGAGGGGGGAGGGGCAGCACAGATTTGAAAACAAAAGGTAAACTGTGTGGATAAAGGGAACAGGGGCTCCCTGTGTCAAAAATGCACGTGGACACTACATCAAAAACTAACGATGTACTATATGCTGGCTAATTGAACATAATAATAATTAAAAAAATGCACATGGCATGCTGGCAGGAGGAGGGCTGAAGAATGCTGATGGCAAATCAGGTTAGGTTCAACACCAAAAAATGTAGTTCTATCCTTTGTCCAGTCCTTAGTGAAAGCACTTAGCACTTTCTGTTTTAATCATTAGACCTGCTAACCATACTCTGTCCTCATCATCGCTGTAGTCCTGGTGCCTTGCACGGCACTTGGCACAAATCACAATGCTAAGCTACATTTTCCGAATGGATGGGATGAATAATTGGAAAGGGGAGGGGTAGAGGGCAAAAATTGACCCTTAACATTTGTAGCATAGTGAATGTTAACATTTTTATTCCTTTTATGATGAAGAGAGTACAAAGGGCTGGGGACAGAGACATCACAGGAGGAGGAAAGATAGTGTTACCTCTGCAAAAAACACCCCTAAACTATGCATAGAAGGGAAGTGGAGTCTCAGGGCAGCCTTTCTCAGGTGAGTTTGCCAGTAAGTCCCATGGCTGCAGGCATATGCTAGCCTTCCTGGGAGTCCTGGACACATCTCCAGGTGCCAGTGACTCAAACCGCCCTTTCTATTCCCAAAGCAATCTGGCCACTCTTTCTTTCCCTCTAAGTTCCTAACACAAGTCCCATGCTCTCTGTCTTCCTCCTTGTTCCTGTCTGACTTGAGCCAGATTTGCATAGGTTTCTCTGAGTTCTGCATTATTGTCATTACTGGGTATGCCCACAATCTTCCTTCAACTCAGGAAATTCTTCCAGTGCTAAGGCTTTCAGCTCTGCCCAGACCCTTTTATCCCTCCATTTTACCTCCCTGTCCCCTCCCTCCTGGAGCACAGAACTCTGCACTTTGGACTTCCAGACAAGCATGGCTGATGTGGTGGGGGAGAGTGGGCACATGTCCCTTCAAGGCTTGGTGAGGACCCTTGGTCCTCCTTGAGGACCTGCAAAGAACCTTCATTGATTGCCACTTTCTTCAATTTCTGCCGTTCACTCCACTACACTGAACCTCTTCACAGATACTGCTCAGCCCCAGCCTTGCCTGTAGCTCACTTGGTAGCAAAAGCTGTGACAGGTGCTCTGGGAACCAGGCTTTTTTTCTGGCTGTGAGCATGCACACTGTCTATGCAGGGTGCAAGAAAGCCATCGTCAGTCATATAAAACGGTTGCTATGGAACATGTTGAAAGTGAGAACACGATTTCATTGTGGATTTTATTATAAGTGTGATACTAGTCAGAAAGGCCCAGAAAGCTGGTGCTGCAGCCACTAACCCCCTCAGGGAGAAGAAAAGAGCAGCAGAAACCACATCGGAGCTCCAGCTGATGTTGACCTCTGTGGACATCCTCAGGTCTCCTGGCCCCCTTCCCCTCACCTAGATTTGGTGAGTGGCAGATCTAAACATTTGCAAATTCACAGTCATAGTCAGTCATCTGGCACATTATGAACTTCCACTGGCGATCCCTGTGGGGAGAGAGTCAGAAAGCCAATGCCAGTGAGAAAAATCGCTCCTGAGGGAAAAGCAGTGAACAACCTCTGGAGAACTTAGGAACCCAAGGGGCACCTGATCTCACTTTGTTCTGTAGTAAGTCTCTGGAAAACCATCAGGTAATCATCTGTGAGGTCAGGAGTTCTAGACCCCTCCTCGATCAGTGCAGGTGGCACCTTGCAGGTGACTGATTAGGTTCCTGGCTATGTGGAGGTCCTATTGGTCACAAGGGGTCAGCTGGCACTACCCTGAGTACCTCAAGGACAAATAGGTTAACAGCATTTATTTGCAAACAAAAGTTACATTAACTCCTTAATGTAATGTAAGTTAATGTAACCTATTTGCAAATAGGTTAACAGCATTAAAAGCATTTATTTGACACTGTCTCCATTCCATTGTAAAGAATCTTCTCTTAAATAGGCCACCCATTTGCTCATTTATTCTTTTACTGAGAACTTACCATGTTCCAGGCTCCATACTATATACGATGTGTAGCCCTCCAGAAAACACTATTATAGGGAAATGAAGTGAAGGGAAACAACTCTGAAAACCCATAAAGTGAAAAGGAAAATGTCTGCCATTCATGTGTAACAGAAATTGAATTGCATGTTTGTTCTAGAGGTCAGGCACATGTATGAAAGTACATAGATTGCTCTGTCTTGGAAAATGTGGTGTGGATACATTTCAATGAATGTTCTTTGCTAAGGGCAAGCCATTGTTCTTTGTTCACCCACTGAACAAAAATTTATCGAGTGCCTACTCTGCATGGTGTTCTTCCAGTGTAACATCGTTTAATGGCAATATGTTGATCGTAACCACTGTGCTCTGAGTGAGTTCAGTATATCAAGCATTGCAATGGTGTACAGTGTGCTCATTTAATCTTCACCATGATTCATGATTTAGGTGGAGAAGCAGACTCAGAGAAACATGTGACCTTCTTTAAGATAATGAGGTGACAACTTCAGATTCCAAGGGTGTTGAACTGAAATCTTGCTCTTCGTCTTATACTACAATACCCCCATAACTACATGCCCATAACCCCATCAGAGGACACGGCTGTCACATCCTTTGCAAAGTCCCAACAAAGGGCAAATATAAAGAGTCATTCCATATATGATCACGCAAATCCTTCCAAAGCACAGCTGGGTCAGTTAATCTTTGAATTACCCTTCTCCCTTTCAACCTGCAAGGCTTCTTCCTAGGTTGGTTTATCTTAAACAACAACCAATACTGAGAAGGTCTCCCTCCAGCCTCTGATCTGGAACGTGGGACTGACCCCACTTAGTTCTGGGAGATACCTCTTGCCAGCAGCTAGGGGACATGCTGGTCAACCTAAGTCAGGCTTTGCAGTTCTGAGTCTGCTGCTCCAAGTCATTTGTTTACAATGATTAGGAAGAGGGTCTCCTGGTACAAGTCCTGAGAGTCTTGGTGTCCAACTATGTATTAGTATTTATTCCTGCAGCTGTCAACAGAGGACATGGCTTCTTTTAGATGGAGATTAGCAAATTGGTGGCGTGCATGTTTATCAGATGAATTTCATTACTGTAGGCAAGTCTTACTTATCTGTATACCAACAGACAGATAAGTAGGCTCTTAAGCCAGGCATTCACACTACTCTTTCAAGAGACTGTTAATTGATGCTGAGCAAATTTTAAACTTGGTCCTAAGAGAACCAAGGGACTCAATCAGGCTCAGTCTGATTTCTTTCCAGACCAGTGGCTCTCAAGCAGGGACACTTTTGCTCCCCAGGGGGATTTTAGTTGTCATAACTATGGGGAAGGGGAGGTTACTACTGCCATCTAGTGACTGGGGCCAAGGATACCGCTAAACATCTGGCATGACAGGACAGGCTCCTGCAACGGAGAACTTACCTGTTCCGGATATCAATAGTGCTCAGGCTGAGCAACTCCCTTCCAGGAGGAACCCACTCTGATTTGCATATGGAAGGAAAGTCCCTGCCCAGTAGGTCCTGCACTGATGCTATTTCTCCGACGCTGTGGCCTTAGCATCTTTCAGCAGAGCTGAAGGAACACAGGCTGTGGATCTTTAAGCCACCGATTGTTAGTGACAACAGCAAAATCACACGGGCATGTTCATTTTAAACAAATGCATGACATGATAGCTCAGTTTTTTAAGGTCCTGGGTTAATCTACATAACTGAAAAATTTCAAGCCAATAGGAATTGGATATTTTGATATGTATGCAGTGAAAATATCCAATTATATATATAAGCATATATATATATGCAGTAGTAATTTTGGAAGGTATTCTTTCTTTATTACATTCCTTCTTGCCTTCTTAACCAGGCAATGCAGAACTAATTTTCTTATTGACATGGAGACATTGTTAAGAATTCTGAACGCCCTACTGCACTGTTATCCAGTCTGCCCTTGGGGGCGACACACTTGCTAATTGTCTCCAGGCTCCCATGGTTTTGAGTTCTTAAGTCTTTCCTTTTCTTAAATATATTTTGTGTGCGTGTTATGTCGTTTAGCTATTCTCACTGGTGAAGAGTTTCATTTTATGTATTATTTTCCCTGTTCATATTTTAGTTTTCTGCTTCTAGAAAATAGTTAACTAAGCTACTTAAAAATGGATCTACGGAGCCTGGGTGGCTCAGATGGTTGAGCGTCTGCCTTCGGCTCAGGTCATGATCTCAGGGTCCTGGGATGGAGTCCTGCATTGGGCTCCCTGCTCCTTGGGAGCCTGCTTCTCCCTCTGCCTCTCTCTCTCTCTGTCTGTCATGAATAAATAAATAAAATCTTTAAAAAAAATGGATCTAAAATAAAAATGATTAATGTGTGAGAAATGAGGGGCTCTCTTAGGAATAAACATAAAGGTCTTTGTTTGTGGAGCCTGCACCATGTAGTGTGCCTTTTCAGAGCTATTTAATGTTTGTTCTATTGTTTGTTTTTTTTTTAAGATTTTATTTATTTATTTGACAGAGAGAGACACAGCGAGAGAGGGAACAAAAGCAGGGGAGTGGGAGAGGGAGAAGCAGGCTTCCCGGGGAGCAGGGAGCCCGATGTGGGGCTCAATCCCAGAACCCTGGGATCATGACTTGAGCTGAAGGCAGACACTTAACGACTGAGCTACCCAGGGCGCCCCTGTTTTTGTTTTTTTAAATTCTGGGTCATGTTAATTTGGTTAGGTGAGATGTCATTTCATTTGAAAACATAAATATCCCTGAAAGATAAGTCACACTCACATTCATCATAGTCCATTATTTAAGGAGTTAATGTAACTTTTGTTTGCAAAACATTTATTGGTGACTTTTCAGGAATTCATGTGCTGTGTAAAGTGATTATCACCTGACTGAAAATACCTGAATTTATCGACACCTCTGTCTATACTAGTTGGGAGAAGAGTTCTCATGTTCTTATTGTTTTGTTTTGAGTGTTAGGGATAGGATTGGGGAGCTTATTAGGAAAGGAGATGGAAGAAGTTTGTTTTGCCTTCAGGTTATGTAAATCCTCCCCTTTCCTTTCTAAGTATGGTGGAGTCCCTTCCCCTTCTCTTCTCTCCCTCCTTGCAACCCAAGATGGGGGTCATCTAGAGACCAGCATCGGCATCTGTGGGGTTCCAATTTGACAGTGGATGGTCCTTCAACCATTTTTGCCCTCTCCTCCTAACACTGGGTCAGAAAAAGTGCTCTTTGAAATCGAGTGAAGGGCAGAGCTTAGAACATCATGGGAGACCAAGATGAGGCTCTTCTGCTCTGAGTGGCCTGGAGCCCATCCTTATTTCCAAGGGTGAGCTATTCCATGAAATGGGTTTATGAGAATAGCTCCATTCCCATGGCCTTCCACCACCCAGGAAACTCTCAGTGAATTCTAGACCAAGTAGAAATAAAGTAGGGACACTACATCAAAAGCTAATGATGGTGATTAACATAACATAATAAAATAAAATTAAAAAAAAAAGAAATAAAGTAGGGAAAATCCCAGATGTAAATTCCTGCTGACATGGTCCTTGCTCAGAGCTGATCCCTGGCTCCTTTAGCTCCTAGCCCCTGGGAAGGCTCACCTTTCCACTGCAGAGAAAGTGGTGGTTGCTCCTCGCATATAGTAGTCGTAATTGTAGGAAATCATGTCCATTTCTTCCCCATAGTGGCCTGGATATTCTGTGGTCAGCCTATGCGGGAAGAATAAAAGTTTAGAGGAAAAAGATAAAACACACTATTATTACAAAGAAGAGATGGCATTTGAACTTCATGGGAAACCCAAGCCAGAGTTAGATGGCCTCCACCAAACCATTTCAGGCTATGAAAAGATGGGTGGTTTCCTCCGGCTTCTCCTTTCTTCTTGTCGTTAAACTACACACTGAAAAAGATGTAGATAACTCCCCAGGCCTTGAGGAAATATTAATTAATATCAATATTAGTCCATGCAATTTAAGTCTGCTGGAATCATGTTTCCAAACTATGGATTGTGATTATTAGTGGATCATGAAATCAATTTAATTGGTTATTACCAAATGGGCTTTAAAAAAGAAAGAGTAGAAAATATCAGAGCACACACTAAAGATATGTTCTTGTGTGTGTAAAAACTTTGTTTCAAATATACTGTGTATGTGTATTTATGATGCATATATGGCGTGATAGTTTAATATGTATTTTTTACTGTGAGTCATGATTAAAATGTATGAAAAATATTAAAGTAATACTTAATCCCCACAAAATTCCCCTTTTCCTTGCCCACCATTGTTTTGTGGCACCTGAAATAGTCCCTGCTACGTAGTATTTGTTGAATAAATAAATGGCCTTGGGAGAGTCACTTAATCTTAGTTTCCTGGTGTATAGAAGAATAAAAGTTACCTTATACGTTTGTCACTGGGACTAGGAGAAATATGTGTGATGTGTAAATGGTAGAAGTTGAATCATAGGAACAATTTTGTTTCTTTTTCCCCCTTCTCCTTTTCCTTTTGTCCCCTCTAAGATTAAGTCAATTCCAGGCGTCTCTCTAGGTTTGCTGTGGTCCGCCTGGAATAAATCTAGAATCTCTTGATTCTCATAAGGGGATCTTTGGGACCAAAATAGTCCTTTCAGTGTGACATGGGTCTGTCAAAGTCTTTATCTGTATCTCCAAGGCAGTAATTGAGCATCAGGAATTTCAACTGATTTGGGTTCACCAGGTCATTGTATGTTGTTGTTGTATATATGTTGATGATAGAAAGATGTTCTGCTATGTAGACTTAATATTGCAAGGATTGTCATGAAATCTTAAAAAGACTGATTTATAAACTGGAAGGTCTCCTAGGAGGATCTCAGTGCTTAGATGCAGCAAGATCAATGGTTAGCTCAAGATAACATGGAGTTAGCTAGAGCCCTGAAAGCCCATTCTCTAGGCTTACAATTGTTTCCTCACATTTTATAGCTGTCCTTGTTCTGAGACCTTTCTCAATACATAATTATGCTTCATTAGGATGTCAAGTCCAACCCAGATTGGGTTACATGTGTTTTCACTTAATGTGTTCATGAAGGGAAATAAGGCTCTGCTAATTCAGAAATCTATTTTGTGCTTCTAAAGAGACCTAGAACAAGGACTTCTTTCTAATGAAAGTGTTAAATGACTCATAAGTGGACTTAATAGGGCCTCACTTGGATCCCATTGATTTGTGATCCCTGAGGATTCTAACAAGTGCTAGACTAAAGTTTATCCAAAAAAGAGGCATTGGTAGGAAATGTGAATAATGCAAATTAGGATTAAAAGACATAGGGTAGGAGGTGTTTTCCTTACTTCAGGGAATACAAAATATTTTCCAGAACTTGGAAGCACTCTTGGGATTCAATGTATAAAAGCTAATTGCCAAACATTTTGATATGTTCTAAAGCAGAATCGACATATGGCAATACTGCACTAAACGAAATATAATTGCCAAAATTATTTGGAAATAACCAGTCTAGATATTTATTTTTTAAGTTTTTGCTGATTTGATGTCAGACTACTTGGTTAGTTAAACAAATATGGAATAAAGTAGAAAAGAGAGGCTTGCATTTAAAAAAAATCATGAAGTTAAGCTTCAAAGGGGAATAATTTATCCAATACTTTAACTGGCATTCTCTATTGCTTCATTTTTGGCAGTGATCAGATACTGGCCCCCCGATTAACTCGACAGTTTGTCTGGAAGCCTCTCTCGGGGGGTACTGCTATCCAGTAGATTTCTAGATTGCCCTAGAGAAGGCGTGGTGCATGCTCATTGGTACGTTTCCAACTTGGTCTCAGCCGGGTTTTTGTTTTACTTGATTTTTGGTTGTTGTTGTTTTGTTACAAAACTGTGAGATAAGTTTAGCCTATCTTACAGAACCTTGGATTAAGAGGACCAGGGAAGGAATTTGGACATTGATGGAAATTATGCCTGCTTTATGAAACTAAAAACTCAGAAGAAAAATGGTCCAAATCATTAGTAGAAAGTGAACCTTGCAAAGACCATACATAGAGGGGACTGCTGTTTCAATATGATCTAAGATTCTGAGTTTTAGAACCAGATAGATGTGTCTCCATTCAGTTCTTGAAGACATCATGCACACACAAAATATCTCAATAAATGAAAGCCCCAGTAATAGCACCTCCGAGAAAAAGCAGAATTTAAACTGTCAGCTAGACACTGAGACAGGGCATAGGGACTTGTCAAGAAATTAAAGGAGGCTATAAGGAAGTAGAAAATCAGGGTTTCATAAACGGTGGCATTGGGCTTCCTGAGGGCGGGTGGGGAAGAGTTCTGTGTGGTTCTAGCTTCCTTGTGAATTACTAGGTCACTACAGGCAGCTTTTTGGCAAAGCATACTTCGTACTAAGCATTGTCATACATTCTTAGACCAATTACAGCAATCGAACAAGCCTTCAGTTTGGTAAGATGAAGGGAAGGGCCAGTCAGTAAGACGCCTTTATTCAAAGCACTGAAATGGGTATATAACTGAAGCTCTTCTTTTTTTTTTTTATTTATTCATTTGAGACACAGAGATACAGAGAGAGAGAGAGAGGGAGAGAGCATGAGCAGGGAGAGAGGCAGAGGGAGAGGGAGAAGCAGGCTCCCGGCTCAGCAGGAAGCCCGATGAGGGGATCGATCCCAGGACGCCGGGATCATGACCTGAGCCGAAGGCAGACGCTTAACCATCTGAGCCACCCAGGCGCCCCTGAAGCTCTTCTTTTGGGATCCTTACATACCCTTTTCCAAAGAGCTCGTGTGTGTGTGTGTGTATGTGTGTGTGTGTGTGTGTGTGTGGTGTGTGTGTGTGTTCCTCCTATCACTTCTGGATGAGTGACGATTGGGGTACACTTTCTCACCCCATAATATTTTCTCTGCCAACTGCAGGCAAGACGAGACAGGACAGAGAACTTGAAAAGAGCTTGAGAAAAGCCTAGCAGGAACTTGATAATGTAGAACCACTTGTACAACTTCTTAGATGGGGTTGAATGAGATGGAAGAAAATTAAATAAATCTTAGGAGCTGAAGACAACCCAATCCAACTGAAGCGATTTTTAAGATTGATAGAAGATATTCTCATCTGAGATTCTTTTTTTTCTTTTTTAAAGATTTTATTTATTTGACAGAAAGAGACACAGCGAGAGAGGGAACACAAGCAGGAGGGAGTAGGAGAGGGAGAAGCAGGCTCCCCGACGAGCAGGGAGCCCGATGCGGGGCTTGATCCCAGGACCCTGGGATCACGACCTGAGCCGAAGGCAGACGCTTAACCGACTGAGCCACCCAGGCGCCCCGCTCATCTGAGATTCTTAAAGCACTGAAATTATCAACAGATCCGACTAGAATCAAAACATGGCAGCTGAGAGGTCTGTTATCAGAATCGGAGCTGCCTGCTGCTGAGAGATGTCCTAGCTCCTATGCTGTGAAAATTGGACAGAGCCAGCCCGGATATACGTTCTCACACCCATTTTAAAGAGGGGAGTAGAGATACAATTTAGTTGGATCAAGAGTCCAGTTTTACTTGTTGTCAGAGGTTTGAGTGAGGACCAGTCTTAATAGTTGAAAGAAGGGGTTTTAAATCTATTCCTCAGAAGAGAGCGACTCAGTGTAAAATGGCATCAAAATCCACCTCTATTAGTGATTAAGGAGCAGTTAAACCTAGAGTCAAACTTCACAGCAGCAGGATCTGTTTGCCACATGCCTGATCTGCTGGCAGTGAGGACAACTGGATTACAGTCAGCCAGGATCACATCCTCCACCTTATCCTGCTTCGTGGGGCACCAGAGAAGCACACCCCACAGCCTCCCTACTGTAGGAACTGGAAGAACACCCATCATTTACACGTTAACAAACCAGAATGGGGTGCCTGAGGAAGCTTCAGCTTTTCTCTAAACTAGTATAAACTGAGGATGTTTTCTGACCCATTCTTTGGTGAGCAACCCACGTTCAAATAACATTTTTGAGAAGCTTCTTCCGGTCAACCCAACCTCTAATTCTGTTTTGCCCCTATTTTCTCCACTTCCCAATCAGCACCTTATTTTAAATATCCTATTCTAATGTCCTGTTACTTATCAGCACCACGTATATAGCATTTGATTAAAAAAAAAAAAAACAGGATTCCTCCCCCCGCCCCCAAACAAAACAACAACAAAAACCCCCAGGATCCCATAAAAGCATCTTGTTTCATGATGATGACCAATCTGGTGAGCTCCTTAAGGGGTCAGTGGTACCTGGCAGCATATAAACCTTAACAATCTAGTTCACAGTGGCATGGACGAGAAATTCAGCCTTTGTAGAATTGATGTGTTGAGGTTGGCTCACATTCTACTACCAGCTACAAGGAGTATGTCCCTCTTGGACAGGCAAATCAGTGAGAAGTTTTTAAATAAACAGAATTTGTTCATGATCAATCCTCTTGCATACTGCTTTTCCAGGGAAGCTAGCAGGAATGAACATATTTCAGGTTAGACTATTTTGCTAATGGCCTGGCATCCCCAATAGGAGTTGCATCAGAACCTGTTTGAATTATTTTTGCAAAGGTGAGAAAAATAAGACCTAAATGCAGTTATGCACGAAGGAAAGCACCTGCAAAGGAGCAGCCACCTGGCTTCCCCTGCCAGAGAGCTGGGGAACTGACCCCATGGGGCTGAATGACCAGGTCTCTGTAGCCACCAAAGTGCCCTCCTCTGCACTAGGGAGAGACCCTAGACCCTGGGGGGATGAGACAGAACCTTGCATGTTCATGTTTGTCTTCTTGCAGCATTTTGGAGATTTATATTTCAAATGGTTCAAATATGTATCACCACAGAGGGAAACGCAGTTCCAGAGATATCTCTGACTTAAATTAGAAGGAGGAAAATCTCTAAATATTTTCCAAATTGCTCTCTTGGAACCAAGTTTCTAGCTCACCGTCCACGCCCAGGGCTGCTCAGCAAGCACATTTCTTTCCATCCCTACTGGCTTTCATCAGCCACATTACATCATGGTCACCTTGGTCCTAAACACTGACATCTCCAACATCTCTGCTCCAGCTGAAATAACGCCTTTCTTCTTTGTTTTCTCCCAGATGCTTACTGTGTTGCTACCTGATACTTCACCCGTGTGGGTCTTACTTTATCCTCTGGATTGGGAGAGCTCAATAATGTGCAGAAGGCATGCGGTTGGGAGGCAGACAGACCTGTGTGAACAGAGTTTGGAACTTTGAATGGGTCACAACTTCTGCACCTCACTTCCCTCATTTGTGTGAAAGTGTCATATTTTCTGTGTGTGAGAAGTGAATGAACTAACACATGAGCACATGCTAGATGCTCAGTAAATAAAAGTATCATCATCATCATTACAGGGAATTAATGGAATCAAAGTCTATAAATTGTACTTATTTTATATCCATTCACATTGGCTGGCTGATTAAATAAATTAATGAATGGAGGAATGAATGATTGTCTCTAGATTCCAGTAAAGGCAAGTAGCTAAAACGGAGTGTGGGTGTCTTTATCTCTATAATAACAGCTTCCAGCTTGCTCAGAGGAACCATCATAGAAGCTGCCCTTCTTACCAGCCTCTGGGCACAGTGCTGAGTGACACCTGACCAGGGGCGGGAGGCAACAGAGATGGCCGTAGGGGTGCCTCTGACGTCATTCTTGTCCCTGCCATGATATCATGGGGGACTGGTCGTGCAAACACCACCCATCTTGTATTAAATTCTGAGCCATGAGGTGAGGAGTTAAAGATTAGCTTTGATCGAGGTTTTGGGGTGGAGAGAGGAGAAGAATGTTCTAGTTAGCTGATTTTGTTGTTGTTAACTAGAGCTACCTAGGAATTAAGAAAAATACTCTCTGGTGTAGGACTTGAGCTTCAGGGAGAGAGGGGAGATAGGCAGTGGAGGAAGTGACATGCAAGAGTCATCGGATCTCAAGGTTGGGAGAAAACTGAAATGTCATCTATGTTGATTCTGAGGAGTAACATTTTTTTTTTCATCAAAACATAATATGTAGTGAATCTAATGAAAGGCCACAGGTCTGGAGGAGAACCATGGAAAAGGAAATCGATGCTCAATTCAAAACCGTCGGTTCCCAGGACCCAGAGCCTGCGCCTGGCCAGCCCTGCACGCTGGTGGGGGACAGTCTAGTGTGGGGCAGGCAGCAGCTCAGCTGCTTGGGAACTGGGGAGTTATTACAAACAGGCTCTGAAGGGTTGCGGCTTCTTCAGTGACATGTGTTTGCGGTTTGCAGACGACTGGTCTAAGAATGTGAATTCTCGGGGCGTCTGCCTTCAGCTCAGGTCATGGTCCCAGGGTCCTGGGATCGAGCCCCGCATCGGGCTCCCTGCTCGGCGGGAAGCCTGCTTCTCCCTCTCCCTCTGCAGCTCCTCTTGCTTGTGCTCTCTCTCTCTCTCTGTCAAATAAATAAATAAAATCTTACAAAAAAAAAAAAAAAGAATGTGAATTCTCATATATAAATAAATATGTGTAAAATTTACATATGCGTCCAACCCAGTGGGGACTGCTTAGTGACAGCATATCTGAGTCTATCAGAAATTCACTCTCTGGCCAGAGTTCAGTGAGGCTGTAATATCCAGCGAGAAACTTCTCAGTCCTAAATGAGAGCCGCACCTTGGTCCCCACCAAACAAATAAATCTCGTGCTCATTTGGGAGTTGGTTGGATAATTTGTATTGTTTTCCTGCAAGAGCGGTGCCATTTCTGAATCCTTAAATGTTTGCAAACACAAAGATGATTGATGCTCATTTAGCTAGTTCAAAACACGGTCAGGCTCAGTGCTACAGAATGGCTTTCGAAGTGGGAGAGAAAAATGTCCCCACCCACATGCGTCCAGTTCCCTGGGAGGTAGTTCAAGCCAGTTTAAGTGACGTGAGGGAAGGCTTCAAATAGGAATGTTATCAGCAGGTTTCACAGTGGGAAGGTGTGGGAAAACACTTCTCCCTCTGACGGGCTGTTAGAAGGATCAAACAAAATAATGCTTGTGGAAGAATCCTTTTCAACTCTAAAACATCATCATATCAATGTCAGGTTTCACCACTGTTACTGTTTCTACGGGCCTGCAACATTCATTCAAAAAATTTATTAAGGGTCTCTTTTGTGCCAGGCAGTACGCTGAGATGCTGAAGAAATAAGACTTAATTTTTGCCCTAGAGGCTTCACGTAGTTTAGAAAGACATAATATAACGTCATGACTCAGGCAATTTAAAGATGCCACTAAAACGTCTAGACACCGCAGTGGGATAGTGAGTCATGCACTGCATACCATGGTGCATACTGCAATCTCATTCGGCTGCTTCTCCAAGTTTCCCTTTGAAAAAATACCATTTCCTTAGATAACCACAGTGGCTCTCAGCTCTAACACTGTGCAGTCAGAAATAGATGCAGCTAAGCAAAGCCTTCCTCAGAGGGCACTTGCTTCCAAGTTGACTTGTTGTGTCTTTCTGAGTAATTCTCTCCTCTTTTCCCCCATGGGTTCTGCTGACCATTAATGACATGTCTCGGTGGTGGAGTGGGGGGGAGGGCGAGGGAGGCCATTGCAGACCAAGGCTCTGGGTAAGTTTTGCCACTGGGCTCTGAATGTCTCGGGTAACTGAGGAAAAGTTGCTCATCTTTAACCTCAGGACTTTGTTCCTACGTATATATTTCCATGTTCATTAAATTCTTAACATCTTAGCAATTGGTGGGCTGCATCTAAGAGAGCTTGAAAAGTCCAAGTTCTAAAGTACATGAGCAGAAGGACATCCAGTGCTTGTGGGGAGCAGGAGGAGCCTGGAACCAGCCCCCACCCCCCCAAGTGACCAATGGCCATCTGGAGCATCATTAGAAAATCAGTGGAATTTTGAGACATAAAGATCTGGATGTCTTTTGGGTCTCAGCATTCAAAGAAACAGGGTAAACTTCAAGCAACAATGCTCAGGATAGTGATGCAGATCACAGACTCCACAGAGTCTGGGGACTCTGGGAAGATGAGCTATTTCCCCTTCATCCCACCCTTACCTCCATTCACCCCCACCTCTGCTGTTAGGCAATTTCTCCAAAATGAGTGAGACTCCGTTTCTTGCCTGCCTTGTCACCAAAAGCCTTGGGCCCTAAGTCCACTCCCTGTTGTTACTCTGTTTGGCCAGAAGCCAGGTGACCAGCCAGTGACTGTGTGACCAGTAAAGGGGCAGACTCTCCCACCTGTCTTGGCAGAGAAGCTGGTCCTCACAGTGATGGAATGGGCTCCCTCCTCTTCTGCCTGCGGGGCAATGAGTCAGTGGCCCCCTAGTAGACTGTCCAAGTGGACCATCTCTTGTTTCTCTGCACACCCCGCTCCAGCCACTGGTTCTGCTTCCTGCAGGGCGATCCCACCCCTGACTGTGATGACCTTGGGTAGAGTCAGCCTTTGGAAGGCCTGTCTTTTAGGGAGGAGGCTGCGTCTACCCTGGAGCTGGGAGGGCTGCAGGGGACAGGTCAGCTCTGTGTGATCATAGCCAGTAGCAGTACCGGACATATACTATCTCATTTTATCCTCGCAGAATTAGGAAGTAGGCCAAAGTTATTCATTCACTCAACACATGTTATTGAGTGCCTAATAAGTGCTTGGCACTAGTTAAGGGCTTGGAATATATCAATACAGAGATCTTTGCTTGTATAGAGTTTACATTCTAGGGCAAGGATGGGAGAGTGGGATTTAAAAACAGAGTTAAAAAACAACAACAACAAACTTTTAGAGTAAGTAAGTAAATTATATTTTCTGGGCCTCTTCACCTTATTCTGCATGCCCTTCAGAATCATTTATTCCAATATTTACTCAATAATTGTCAAGCAGACACTACGTTCCAAGCATTACACTGGGCACTGGGGATGCAAAGATCAATGAGTTCCCTGTATGCTCCAGAGGCTCCCAGTCTAGACCCAGTGTAGTACACTAAGAGCTGTAACAGACCTCCATGAGGGGCAGAAACTAGGGCCCCCAGACACCTGGTCCTCCCACTGCCCTTAGGCTGTGCATCCTCCCCACAGGGCCCTGAGGTTTTCCTTTGGAGCCTAAGGGGAAATCTTGCTAATGTGGTAATGGATTAACGGACTATTAGTTTGTTGCCTACTCTTTCTGATAATTTATTTACATTTTAACTGGCTTTTAATGCCTCTCAACAAGGGAGGCAGATTTCACCATTGGGGAGGCTTTCTGTTAGCAGACTTGGGACAGGAAAATTGGGGAAAGCCCTGCTTCTCAGGTCACAGTGGCAAGGCAGGCTCCTACCTTCTCTCCCCACTCAGTGGGTCCCAGTCGTCTTTAGGACCTTCACCCTGTCTTGGAAATCAGTTCTGGGCATCTGGATTGCCTTTTGCAAAAGCACCTTTGGCGTCAAGGAATTTTTAGGGCTTAAAACAACCTCAAAGATCTTTTGGTGGCCTTCAGGGAGTTTGAGGGCTCCTGGAAATTCTGTGTAAACTTTTGTCTAAATATGCTGAAGTGTATTTTCTTTTTCCTGAAGACAAGATTTATAGCTTTCATCAGATTCTCAAAAATCTCAGAGACCCAGCAAAGTTGGCCATCATTTTAAGTGATGGACTTGAGGCCCAAAGAGAAGGAAAGTGGCATTCCAGAGACAGCACTGTTAAGAGGGCTCGGAGGAGGGGGAAGAGGGGAGGGAGGGGAAGGTGGGGAGGGGAGAGACAGGAACTCAAGTTTCTTGTCCCATCAGTGCTTCCTCCACACGACCCCAGCATGTGCAGGCTTTAGGTCTTTGCTTCGGGATCTGTCACAGTTCTGTCCTAACACCCTAGCCATGCCTGCTCACCTGCCGTGGTGGGGTAAGAACTGCTTTATGGGGGCAGCTTTGGAGAGCTGGAACAAGCCCCTGCTCCATCCTACAGCTACTGGCTTTGAGCTCTGGGTTTACAATTTATCATTACTTTAAACAGAGAACTCTTAGCTTTTGGAGTTGCCTGTGCCGAGACCCATGGTGCCCTGCTTGGGCATCTGTGGAGTAATACTGTCCGGTGGCAGAAGAAGGCATAACCCACAAGGCTGTCCTTTCTAGCACCACACTGCAGAGAGATAAATCCCTTGAGTGAGCCACACTTCAAACACTTCAAAAAAGTTGACACTTTGGATCCCTTTGTCCAAGGCAGAAATGCTGGGCTTGTTTTTAGACTGAAGAACTTGGGACAAGTTGTGTTGTCAACACCCATTGGAAGTTATCCGGGTAAATAAATATATACACATTCTCCTAGTCAATTTGAAAGCTAGGTCAGGGGATATTTGGCATCAGCCCAGGGAGCAGGAAAGAGCAAAATTATACAAACTGGAATTACAAATTGATCTAGAAAACACTAGCCTCTTTCTTTGGTCTATAATTATAGACTATGTTTGCTACTCTGACCGGTGACAAGGAACAAATAGGTTCCCAAACAGGTCCAGCAGCCTTGGATGTGATGAGAAGTTATTGTGATAGAGGGAAAGAGTCCTGCAACAAGAGTCAGTAGATCTCAGCTCTAGGGGTGATACTCCCACGAAATAGCTGCATAACTTTGGACAAGGGACTTCCTTGTTCTATAGTTTTGTTTGTTTCTTCCTGCCAAAAGAGGGGTGTAGATGCATTGGCTTGATGAGCTGTGAGGTCCCTCCCAGCGAGAATATTATTCTAGCCTTTTCATGAATTTTGTACATTCGTTTCCTTCTACGTGCTGCCTGCTGCATTCCAAACTTGTTCGTGACAGCCCAGGCTCATCTGAAGTCAGAAACGGGGACCAGAGCGCCCCCTCCCCCCCCAAGCTCCCCTCCAGCCCCAGGAGTCTTGAGGTGTTGTGTTTGGCTGCCAGGCTCACCAGCAGGAATACGGACATCTCTTGCCGTACCGGCAGCAGTAAAACTGCCATTCCCGATCCAGCACGGACTCAAAGTAGCGGCTCTGGAACCCTGCCACCAGCCCGTTGTTGGAGCACGTCTGGTACCTGAAGAGAAGAGAACAAGTGAACTAACGGCAAGAACACCCAAGACCCCAGCTCCCACAGCTCCTGAGCCAGGCCGTGCTTTGACTGACCTAGGTTCCTGACAATTTATGCCTCTTGTTTTAGAGAAGGAGGGGAGGGGCAGAAGGAGAGGGCGAATCTTAAGCAGGTTCCGTGCCCAGCACGCAGCCCCATGCGGGGCTCGAACCCAGGACCCTGAGATCATGACCTGAGCCGAAATCAAGAGTCGGACGCTTAACTGACTGGGCCACGCAGGTGCCCTAGTTGCTTCCATTTTACTGCAAATAATAAAGACTTTGCTATATTTGTGGAAATAACATATGCTCACCATTAAAATTCAAATGATTCAGAATATTTCAGCTGAAGGAAATTGGGGAGCGCAGCTCCTGGTAGATGTCTATGAATTTATAGTTAGAAGCAAGCATAAATGGATGGATATAGAGGCATCTAGACTTTTAGAAATGCAAGATTGTATTATTTATGCTACTTAAAAGAGAATACACTTTATTTTACTTAAATTTAAAATAAAAAGAAGACAGAGAGAAACACAATGATTTGATGCACTTCAAACAACATTTCTTTTGCTCAAGAGCAGAGCCCTGGGAGTTTGCACGGGGCACTCATTCACTCAAGCCCCACGTACCTGCAAAGCCCAGGTGGGCACGGCACTTGGTCCAGGGCACCCGGTGGGAAGCTGGGACCACATCCCCAGGTTCTCACCACTTACCCAGGAATCTTCTTACTGCCCACTCGACTGTAAGCTCTACATGGTCAGGGCGGGTTTTGCTTGGATTTATCCTCAGTGCCCACAGTGGGTCCTGGCATATGGAAGCACTCCTTACAGGGTGGTGACAGGAAAACTGACCTCAAATTCCCTGTAGGGGTCTTTTTCCTGTCTTATATGCTCTGTTCTAATTCTTCAAAGAAGGTGACCCCTCCTCTCTGGTCCACAGACCCTCCCTGCGGCCATGGGCATTGTCACTCTTTCTTTCTAGCTGGGCTGCTGATGCCTCTGGGGGTCAGCCCCTTTTATCTTCACAGCACCTTCCTAACTAAGCATTGGCTTTAGACAGTGTGATCATTTCTTCCTTTGTCCCACCTCCAGTACTACTTTCTCCCATCCCTGCCCCAAATCCCACCAGTGCCCAAAGTTTGCCACTTTCTGCTGGATGATGACGATGCTGTTGTCCACCCGGCCTTATGCGGGGTGGGGGTCTCTCACAAGTCCTTCCAAAACCAGTCCTTAGCTCCATCAGTTTCTCTGCATGTCCCTCCCCCCACCCCCCAGCCATTGATCATGCTCCCTCTCATGAGTGAGCAGAACAGGCGGCTGCCTATGTGTCATGGCTTGAAAACTTCTGGAACACAATCCCATTTTCCAAGTACAGATAAGTTCCCCGGAAATATAACAGATAAAGTAAGAATAATTGCTTTGTGCTGATAGGTGACAGGGACCTTGCTGACACACAAACTATAGAACCATCGGTGGTTTCTTTGTAATTGCCAGAAATGATCTTGTGGATCTGATGAAACTAGATATTAAATATATTCGATGGCTCTGATTGGAAGGCATCTGTCCTCTTCATTCATTTATTATTCATTTATTTATTCATGCATACCTACACTCAAATATGCATGTGTTTATTTGTTCATCCACTCAACAAGCTTGTACCCAGCAATTCTTCTGTATCAATCACCACGCTTCCATGCTGAGGGCAGTGAGGGATGGGCTTAGTATTTGGCCAGTCACATGTATTAGCCGTATTAGCCCGAGGTGCCTGTCCCTGGGACTTGTAAGAGGTTCTGACGGATCCTAGAGAGCTCAGCTATGGCAGATCAGGAATGCAGATTAAAATGTGCCTTGAGACCCTGCCCTTGACGTCCTAGCCTTCTTTGCTCTACCACTGCTCACAGCTCACCAGGAGTGGTGCCACTTTGGAAAACACCTGGCACATTTGGGAATGTGATTGGAATGGAGTGTTCGGGTCCGGGACAGTGGATAGTCCAAGATAGTCTATTATATCCTAATTCTAGCAGTGTGAGTGAGAGCTGTTCAAGAGAAAGCACTAAAAGTTGTAAACAAAGCTTCTGTGATCTTCCTTCTTACCATCATGACAGTTCTGGCTTCCTCTGAAACAGTCCTTTCAAAACCGAGCCAGGTTGCAGTTTCCCTGTGGTTCTTGTTCCAATTGTTTGGGTTTGTCCTGTGCACTTGGATCACCACAGGGGACAGTGTTCCCAGGGTGGTAAGTTCCCTTAAGTAAAAATACATGTAACAAGATAAGCTGGCCTGTTTCATGGGGTACCAGTTTTGAAGGAAATCCAAGTTCTGTGAATTCCCTGCTGGCTGTCAGCCAGGCAGCCTGCCCCACGATCCTGTGTGGGGAGTGTGTGTGTCACTCCCTCACACACCACCTCAGATAATGCTGCCCTGCGAAGATTAGAAAACCAAGCAGAACTCTCTTCCAGCTTCTGTCCCATGGCCATCCCATTTTGGTAGAGTACTGGAGTTTGGTAGTGCATGTGGCCAGCACAATGAAATCCAGAATTGGATTTTTGTTTGGGTACATTTTCACACTCATGTGGGGATCAGTAGAGC
This sequence comes from Leptonychotes weddellii, assembly GCF_054177405.1. NCBI lineage: Eukaryota > Metazoa > Chordata > Mammalia > Carnivora > Phocidae > Leptonychotes > Leptonychotes weddellii. The sequence goes on from NC_138374.1 coordinate 87,041,818, forward strand.
AGAATGGCTAAGAGCATGGACTGTGCTGCTGGACTGGCTGTGTCACCTTGGGCAGGCTTCATATTCTCTATTGGCCTCAGTTTTCTCATTTGTAAAATGGGCATAATAATAGCACATACTTATTTAAGTTATTGTGAAGACCAAATAAGACAATGCATATATATTCTGGTGCTTAATAAATTCTTTATTATTGTCATCATACTTTCATTTTGCCTACTCGACAATTGTGAGTGTACTTGGCCAAAGCTGCCTTGGCTCCCCAGTCTCCAGTCAGAGCAAAGCTGGTGGACTCCAGTGTATTCCCTGAGCTGTTGTTTCCCTAAAACCAAGCACGGAGGTTGGCTGTCTTAGTTGCTGACACACACCCACTTCGTAGCATAGATACTTGAGTGGATGGTAAAGTCCTTAAGGGAAAAGATCACTCAATTTTCAGTTTGAATTCCCCATGGGGCCTGACAAGGCGGGTCTAGCAGATGTTTAACAGAAGAACGAATGAACGGATGACTGGTCAGGCGTCCTCCAGCACCAGAGGCAGAGTTGACATTGAAGAGCCCATCACTCAGATCCAGAAAGGGCCCTGACATTCCCCCCCAGAAGTTTCCAGGATCTGGAGTGAGTGATGGTCTCCCCACATCCACTTTTCCCCTCAGGAACCAAGCCTGCTCAGGCTGAGGGCGTGAAATGAGCAGAGCTTTGGGCCTTCCTCCCCTCCATTCTTGTCCCTTTCAATCAACTTTTTGTAAAAGCACCTTATTTGGCGAGACTCACTTAGACATTTGGCCACATCTGCAGGATCACAAACATGGGAACAGGCAGGAGAGAAGAGGGGTGAGGGCAGCTGTGAACACGAGGGGTGTGGGGGAGCAGGAGAGGGCTGGCATCACTGACGGGATTCAAACTCAATTTTTAAAAAGTGGCCAGTGATGAAAAGACACACCGAAGGCTCTGCTCCACTTCTCAGCACCGGCTTGATGCTCCTGAATGGGCCCGCAGAAGAGTATGGACCCAAGACTGCAGGCTTCTGGGTGGATTGTGATGGGACCCCAGCGGAGCCGTGGGCACGGACTCCCTGAGAACATCCCTTCAGAATCTGAGTCCTTGGATGCCCTGCTTCAGAAGCTGTCTACTCCCCATTTCAGAAGGCAGACTTTCTTTCTCACCATCCCTTTGAAGGCTGAAGGCTCAATTTTGTTTCACAAACTGGATCATTGTTGGCCCTGCCCCACCTGACAGAAGAAACTTTCTAGAAGGCAAATCACAAGGCAGTTAGTTATCCCTTCCCTGACAATATTCAGGGACCTTCTCTGGGAGGGTGGCCTTTTGAAAGTGGCTTATCTCGGGACCGTGCCCCGGAAAGCAAAGACAGAAAACCTTCTCCTGTGTCTGCAGCAGTAAAACAAAGAAGCGACAGGGTGCAGACGAAGAGCTGTTGTTGAGGAAGCAGCAGACCCAAGTTCTGTCCCCGCCCTGTCATTACCACACTGTGTGGAGCCTTATTTAAGTCACTCTTGGCCAAGATGGAAACAGGAAGAGCAGGATCCAAATGCATTTTTCCGAGGCCAAAACTCTGTACATGAGCTATCAGGGGCACAAAGAATTGGTCGAAGACTGTCTTCTGCTTCTGGTCCATTCTCTGGCCAGGCTTTCTCTCTGTCTCCTGTAGTCTTCACTGGGTCCAGGGCTCTTCGTCAGGCCAAGTGATGGGGGTGGGCACTGGAAGGTGTGTATATGTCTGGTCTTGTTGGTGAACTCTTCTATGGAGTTTTAGTCCCTCCTTCCAGTCTTTGCTGGTTTTGGTCCAAACTTATAAAAAGTTCAAACTTATGGCGATGGGTCTGGTGTAGAACAGGGTAAAGCAGGGCCATCTTGGTCAAGCTTTCATAGTCACATCAAATGGGTGGGCTGGTTGTTCTGGTCTCTTTCCTCCCAGTTCCACAGACATGCAAGGTGCTCCAGGCCTGTTAGCCAGTCTCCAACCACACAGCAGAGATGGAATAAGAGCTCTCTGCACTGGGGAGACCATGTGACACAGCCTCCATGACTCCCCCCAATTTTTCCCCCAGTCCAGCTTGATGAGGGCTTAAGTTCCACCAAGAGAGATTCATTATTTTAGAATAAAGCTTTGAGTCCTGTTAATTCTCTTCTCCCCAGATTAATCCTTTGAGTTGCTCTAAGGCATTTATAACATAGAGCACAGGGTTTTAGAATGTTCATTAACTCTTCCAACAAACCCTCATCAGAACCTTCTCTCTGCCTGGTACGATACTTGGTCTGGAATTCTTTCCAGAGGGCTATATGAGTTAGCACGGGCTATGGCAATACAGGGATTGGAGAGAAGAAGTAGACTGGCACTCCAGCCAGAGAAGAGGAGCAAGAGACTGGGTGGGGACATTGGGACAGGGAAGTGGCAAGAGGCAGAGACAAACCCAGTTTGGGGGCAAGGTGCAATAGTGCAGAATATCTGGAGGTAAGCGCTGCACTGCTGAGCGCTGGGCTTTCTGCCACTCAGGTGGAGACGTGAACAATCGTCTGAATAGCGCTGCGCTGAACGCAGTCTCTTCTCTGCCTGCCCACATCTGAGGAAGAGTCCTCCTGCCTTCTCTGCATCTGGTTTCAAGTCTGCCTGCCTGTCTACCAGGTTTCCAGATGGTGACGCACAAATGGGCTGCCGAATACCTTCTCTGGATTAAAAAAAAAAAAAAAAACAACATAGCAGGACAGAGAGAGAAAAACAAATTCTCCCCAAAATACCAACTCCTGCCCCATTTTGGAAAAATACAAGCAGTAGAGACTATCCCAAAGGTGTCTGAGAAGATCCGGATTATCTTATGTGACGTATTAATGTCTTGAGATCAGTTATGGACTGAGAGCAAATGCAGGTCATGCGGGGATCTCAGCCTCAGCCACAGGAACCCATGAACATCAATTATCACAATATTTGTTAACCCAGAGATCTAATGCTGCCTCAATGTCTATCTGAAAATGTGACCGATATTCAAGACACTCATAATGTATGCTTAGATATTTATAGATCATAACTGAATTATATGTTCCCCAAACAAAGTGGTACACATCAGGGGCCTTTGTAATGTAGCAATTTATATTTGAGCTCCAGCTTTAAAATGGACTGTGTGATATGTATCTCTTTGAGTTTCAGTTTCTACAGGGTAGTCATAAGAGTGAAAATAAGTAACCTTTGTCAGGGACCTACCGCATGCCAGGTGTTGTGCTCAGCACTCTAACCCGGGCTCATTATTTCAGTCATCAAAACAATCTCATGAAATGGGCTCGCATAATCAGTTCTCACCACCACCAGCGTGTGACACATAAGGAAACTTGGGTTTAGAGACGTTGTGTGATTCTCTCAAGGACGCACAGTCAGTAATGCCTATATATTATCTCATTTACCTCTCACTACACTTCTGTCTTTGTAGAGGTAGAAACTGGGGCTTGGAAGGTTGATATAACTTCCATCAGAAGGAGTGGGGTGGCATTTTGAGAACTGTCCTGTTTGACTGCAAAAGTTATCTTTCCATTACTTCAAGATAACTTGAAGAAACACACACACACGGTGCACACACACACACGCACAGAGGAAGATATCCTAACTCTGGGAAATCTCTTATTTATTGGGAAGATTACGTCTGGCCGGTACCCCCACAGAAGCAAATCCCCTACCGGGATTAGTGAAACTTTGCCAATCTTATCAGCACAGCCAAGAGCCATTTTTGCAAAACTCAAGTTCCCCCAGACACCTGATTCCTAGTACTTAGAAGAAGAGTGACCTCGATGGGGAGTGGGCAAGAATCGTGGAGCTGCCATAACCCTTCTCCCACACTCGCCTTCTTGCCCTCAGAAGTCACTCTTACGTGGATGTGATATCTTCTTTAGCCCAGCTTTATCCAAGAACAGAAACGACACCAGCATTTCACATCGGCCAGCACTGGGGCATCAGAATGTCTGGCTTGGGCCCTGTCCTCTACTGCTCACCAGCTCCCAGGGGGCAAGTCTCCCAGTGCTCTGAGCCACAGTCCCTCATCTGTAAAACAGAGAAATAGTAGTGCCTGCCTCCTGGTAGCACCATGAAGATCAAATAAGTTTAGACTACGAGTAACTCAAGGGCATAGACTGTATGTCATTCATCTTCATGATCCTGGAGTCTGGCAAAATTTGTGATAATAAGCATTTGGTAGTGAATAAATGAGCAAAGGAACGTATAAATGGGGAATGCTTATAAACTACCAAGCACCGCAGAAATTAGGCCTAGGGTAATAGCACCTACACGGAATGCACCTATTTCATGGGTTTTTCAATTGCAGACTCTCTTGGCCTTCAGTCCTCATCTACGATGCAAGCACATTGTTGTGGATTTTTTTCCAGGCCCCTCCTGGCGCTAAGCTTCTTTGATTCTGTTGCTGTTTGCCTTTTAAACTACCAGTATGTACTCTACTAGCCGGCATCCTTACTTTTAAAAATCTTTTTAGTTTGAAGTGATTTTAGATTTACAGAAGAGTTGTTCCCCTGATCTTATCTTTCAGAACTCTGGTTCCTTGATCAACCCTAAGGAATTATCACTGGTACAACCCTTAACTCCAGACTTTGTTTGGATTTCATGTTTTCTCACTAATGACCTTTTTTTGTTCCAAGATCCAAACCAGAATACCATGTGGCATTTGGCCCAAGTGGCTTTTGAAATAAAGAGCTCACTATTGCATTTTTGAAATTATTGGGACAGTAAGATTTGGGGGATAGTAGGATGGAAATCTAATTAAGAATTCATCCTGGGCGCCTGGGTGGCTCAGTTGGTTAAGCGACTGCCTTCAGCTCAGGTCATGATCCTGGAGTCCCGGGATCGAGTCCCGCGTCGGGCTCCCTGCTCATCGGGGAGTCTGCCTCTCTCTCTGACCCTCCCCCCTCTCGTGCTCTCTCTCTATCTCATTCTCTCTCTCAAATAAATAAATAAAATCTTTAAAAAAAAAAAAAAAGAATTCATCCTGAGGTAAGTGTGTCCAACATCCTCTGTGCATGTTTTAGAGAACTTCAGAAAGTCTCAGAAGACCATCCTGCAGGGCAGCAAATGCAGCTAGCCAAAATGAGAGGTGAACAATAAAGCTGGGCCCTATATTATAGGTAATGGGATCCTGAAAACCAAAAATATGAACAAAATGGTTTCCCCTGCTGGAAAATCTGCAGGCTTCTTTGTTGAGTGTGGGGGTGGGGGGTGGAACACTGACTGGGATTTGAATTACCCAAAGCACTCACTAGTCTGATTTAGTCTTGCATACATATTTAGTGGTCCTACTATGCACCGACATTATTCTAGGCCCTGGAGAATATCCTATGCAGCGTCAAATAAGACAAAGTCCCTACATTTGTTAAGCCTGTTTTGAAGGAGACAAACACTGTACAAATACAAATCAGCTAATGACAGGTGCACCACAGCAAATATAAAGCAGGTTGGGGGGTAGAGGGTGGGGAACTTGGGTTCAGACAAGGTGGTCTGAAAAAGACTCTCAGAGGAGGGGGGGCACTGTGTGTCCTGAGTGCTTAGAACCATGAATCGGGGGCATTGCTCTGTACGACACAGAGTCCTGCTCTCCAGTAGAGTCAGATTATGGCAAACTGAGTTTCTGCCCTCTATTCTCAGCTTCAGATTGACCTTAATGCTAACACAGGTCTTGGGACAGTTTTCCTTTCTCCTCTTCTCTGTCACATGACTGGCCTTTGGTGAATTCATAAATTTAAATTGTCAGCTGTGAGAGAAGCTGCCATTTAAAAACACCTTCCTGAGATCCTTTGAAGCCCAGGGCCCTCCCCGGGGGTTGGGGGGGCGGGGGAAGCAGGTGCCAACAAACAGAATGCTGTTCTTTTGAATTCAGGCTCCATGTAAATCTGGCTTGCCCCAAAACCAGCCTCATCAAGTTCCAGATTCATTAAACCTTTACTGACCGCCTGTGATGTGCCAGGCATTTCTTTACATTGAGATTTAGAGTCCCGCCTCTATACATTTCTCCTGCACGCACACAGTGAGACCCCCTATTGTGAGGCGGGTGCCGCACCCTCCTTTTTTTCGGGAATGAGGAATCAAATGCTCGGGACCACAGGGCTAAGAGATGATAGAAACAGGAGCTGTGAATCGAGATTTCCTGGTTCTAAGACCAGAGCTCCGTCTACCACATGACAGCTCAGCCTCACTAGCAAATTCCAGCTTCCATTTTGCTCCACACAGGACCCACATGTCCTCTAGCCCGTGCCACGTCGAGTTAGAGATTCCCTGAGAACAACCGAGGCATGCCCTGAAATGGCAAAGTGCCACTCTTGGGACTCAGGGAAAGCCTCCTGGTGGCCATTAATAGGGGAGCCGGCTTGCACACTCCAGAATATGGCCCCTGAAGAGGTGGCTTTCTACAGAGAAACTATAGCGAACAGCAGTGTTATGAGCCACCCAGCCCATGCTTGGAACACCTTTTATTTTATTGATTTATTTTTAAAGATTTTATTTCTTTATTTGAGAGAGAGTGAGCAGGAGGGAGAGGGGGAGAATCTGAAGCAGACTCCGTGCTGAGCGCAGAGCCCGATGCGGGGCTCGATTGCAGCACCCCGAGATCATGGCCTGAGCTGAAGCCAAGAGTCCGACGCTTAACAGACTGAGCCACCCAGGCACCCCATGGAGCACCTTTTAAATCTGTGCTTCAGTTAGCCTGTGTCTTTAAATTTTTTTTTTTTTTAAAGACTTTACTTATTTATTTGAGAGAGAGAGAATGAAAGAGAGCACATGAGAGGGGGGAGGGTCGGAGGGAGAAGCAGACTCCCCGCAGAGCAGGGAGCCCGACGCGGGACTCGATCCAGGGCCTCCAGGATCATGACCTGAGCCGAAGGCAGCCGCTCAACCAACTGAGCCACCCAGGCGCCCCTAGCCTGTGTCTTTAGTAGGTCCTATATATCGTTGTCAAATCTGTGTTTTAGACTCTTCCTCCCTCTTAAAATAAACCTGCAAGCTGATTCACTTATACAAGGCAGCCAAATTCACAAAACCGTCCACAGCTCTTCCCCCAGAGCAGATTACAAGCTTGCAGCCCATGGGAAGTGTAACTGCCCCTCACTCAGCCTATGAGCAAATTCTTTCCTTCCAGATTTTTCACTGGGACTGAAGTCTAAACTCAAAGCAATAATCATCTAAAAAAGTGCTTCTGGGGTAATTGGTATCAGACCTGGGGCAGTTGAGTTTTACCATAAAGGAACTGTTTTTCATGTTTGTGCATTTTTCACTCTGTGATTAGCAGAGTAGGAGGCAACAGGGGGTGGAAAGGGAGAAGGAAAATCGTTTGAGTCAGCACAGCCCAAAATGTGGAGGAAGAGGGTGGAAGAGTGATCTTACCCGTCAGCCTCTTATTGGACTCCCATTGGCCAAAAAAAACCCCATCTCATGTCCACTCCCTTCCTCTTTTGCTTTGCTTCAAACAGTCTGGGAGTTAATGACAAACCAGATGCAAGTTGGCAAGTTTAAAACTAAACATCATTTGCCTTCTCTCCCTAGCAGGGATAAACACAAGGATCAACAGAATGCAAGAAAAATCCAAATGCATTTTCAAGGCCAAACAGAGCATGCGGTATTGGAGTTGTGGATTCTTCTGAGATCACGTAGTGTGACCACTCATTTTCCAGATGAGGTAGGAGCCTAGAGAGTTGAACCCCTGGGGCAAGGTCACGTGGCCTTTAGAAGCTGGGTCCGAATCCAGGCCTTCTGACTCCAAGCCCAGGGCTCTTCCTTTGGGGTTAAGAAATCATCTCTGAGCGCTGTTTTACTATATGGCTCTAAAAAGGGGCATTAGAAAGGGGCCCCGCCCATATAACGGCCCCCTAGATGGGTGGACTAAGGTGGTGCTGTGCTCCATGCCAGGCAATGGGCCTGGCTAAGGGGATCTTTGAGGTAAGGCTGGACTCTGAGTTGGTCACCTTTCAGAAGGAGTTTTGAATAATTAAATCTGCTCACCAGAGGCAGTGGGGTAGACAAGGGAGGCCCAGTAAAGGGCCCCACCTGCAGCTGCTTATTTGACCCACTCCCCATTCCTTCCACAAGCTGAGCCCCTCCTCAGCCACAGTAACCAAGCTGGTCCCCAAACCTCCCGGGCTCGGCTTCCACTATGACCTTGCAGATCCCATCCTCCCAGGATGAACCACTTCCCTGAGTCCAGTCCCGGCCCCTGGCTGGGCCGATGGCCCACATCAGGCGGGGACAGCAGGCTCTCGAGAAGCTCATCACTGTGGCCAAGGACATACAATTTGGAGTTAAGACTCACTAGATCCAAATCCTGCCTTTACCACTTTTGGGCTGAGGAAACATTTGGGTCTCTAGACCACAATTTGTCTACCTATAAAATGACTTATAGATTTGTTTTGAGCATTAATGAGATAATCCATATAAAGCATCAGCATGGTGCTACCTCAGGGTAAACACTCAATAAATGGCAGTTGTTTTGACTACTCAGAAGTCCCCTCTCTTGCCCGGCTCCTGCACACACGCGTCAGTGTCTTTCCCTCCCGGGGTCTCATCATGGTTCAGTCTGCTGATTGTGCGGTCCCCCAGAGTTTGACCACCCCAACCCACTCTCCACCATGCACTGCTGGAACCCTCACAGAGTCCTGCTCTCCAGAAAACCCAGCGGCAGCGGGGCTTCTTCCTCACTGGACCTGCCTCCCCCAGAGCCCACGTCCCCCATCCCACCCCCCAGGGGTCCTGCCTTCCCATCCAGTCTGCATGAATAGCCAGCCTCACAGGCAGTAGTACTGGGATGGGATCCTGACCGAGGTCTGGGGCTGGGACTGTCACACCCCACAGCCAAGCACCAGCTTGGACCATTTCCATGCCATTGACTGTGGCAGAGCCCAGTGAGGCCAGAACAGCACTTCTCCCTAAAAGTCTTCAGTAAACTATTTTCTGGCAGTGAAACCCACTTTAAATTCAGACAGAGAGAAGGACCTCGGTTCCTATAACCAAGAGAGCACCTTTTAGCAGGGCAGTAGAGAGGTATTTCATTTCCCTTCTCCTTGCCTAAATTTCTTTGTCCCCTCTCCCCCATTCACTTGTTTTAAATCTGCATTTCTCAAACTGTCCACGGTGAGGGTCCAGTCATTTATTGTCCCCAAACTCTTGTGGACCAATACCTTTGCAAAATAGTAAAAATAAATTACTACAAAACGAAAATGCCATTTGGACATCACAACACTGTAAAGTGTCTTAAAAACCCTCAATTCCTGTACCGATCTTTTTGCAGGCTAGTAAAAATTTTGCAGACCCACAGTAGTTCCTGGACGAAATTGAGAGGAGGGCTGCCTCTGGAAGGAACGGAACCACAGAGGAGCCCATCTGCCGTGGGCACTCCCCATCCTGGGTTTCTGTCCTGTCACGTAGGCTGCTGGGCAGCCAGCCCTGCCCCAGCCGCCCCGAGAATGAGTTCCTGGCCCCATCTCTGGAGGCTGGGGTCAAGCGGCCCCCAGGGGACAAATGTGCTGTCATGGCCATGCCCCCCGTCCAAGAGCGCAGGCTGCCCTTACCACTCCATTCCAGCTCTGTTGATTTCCTCCCACCAGCACTCCGTGGGCTCCCCGAGGTTCTGTGGCGTGGGCATGCAAGCGTAATTCCACTGTCTGTCCGAGCCTTCATTCTTGTTGAAGATGCTCCTCACGGCCACCACCACCTGCCCATGGGGACACTGGTAGCTGAAGCCCTGCCGGTTCAGATTCACCCACCCGTCATCACTGTAGTCGTGGTACTGCTGGTAAGGATACCCGTAGTCTCCGTACTGGCCCCAGGCCACGGTGACCAGCGGCAGAAGCACCCAGAGCAGAGCGCGGTCCATGCTGCTGGGCTTCTGGCAAACACTGTCACCCTAGGGCCGCTGGGCTGACCGTTTTGTACAGCTGCCGCTGACATGTGGCTTCCAGATGTGGGTGAGCAAGCTCCAACTGCAGTGTGTCATCGTCCAAGCAGAACTTTTCGGCGTGGAGATCCAGGCCACAAGTCCATCCAGCTCGTTTTAAGGTGGAATTCTAGGAAAATGTGAGGAACATACAAATGAAAGGAATTCCCTGGAGAAAGAATAATTCCGCGCATAGATTATAAAAGCAAACGGCTTCACAGCCCTTAGAAGCCTTCACCGGAGAGGACTGCGTGTCTGCCCCTCGTCTCTCAGGGCCTTCCCTCCCTCTGCTCCCCTCCGCCAGCAAGCCCCTGCATTTTTTTGTCCAAACTAGCCTTCCAGGACCCCACAGATACCCAGAGTGAAATAATAGGATGAAGGGATAGAGTCCTTAAGATTTCTGCAGGGCTCGATGCCTGGTTTAAGTTCTCAGCCCACTGTCTTTCGACTGTGAGTGTATATACGGTGTGCTGGTTTGCAAGGCTGTTCTGTGAATTATTAAGTCACACGTGGCAGTGCTGTGGGCCCATGGGAAGGGAAGTTAGGCACCATCCCTGCACTTGAGCATCCTCCTAAGCTGCGGAAATTGGACCCAGCTACTCTACAAGCTGTGCTCTCCTCTTAAGTGTGTAATGAGTTTAATCTGAATAATCTGGATTCATCCTTCAGTGGTTTTTTCCTCCACGTGAGGGGTTTTCTTTTTATTGAAGTATACTGTACAGATAATAAAAGTCATCTTTTAAAATATTTAGCATACAGTCATTTAACCAGTACCGTAGCTGAGACACAGAACAGGTCCATCAACCCCCCGAAATCCCATTTATATTCCTTGGTAGTCGAATCTTCCCCAGCACCCTGTTCCTGGTAAACCCTGATCGACTCTCTGTCACTATAGCTTTCTATTTCCAGAATGTCAAGTAAATGCAACCGTACGTAAGTAGTCTTTTGTGTCCGACTCCTTTCCCTTTCAAGATTAGTCCCCGCTGCGTGGTGTTCTATGATACGGCGGTGCTATAAGTTGTTTATAAATTTACCAGTTGAAAGACAATCGTTTTTTTTTTTATTCTTATGTTAATCCCCATACATTACATCATTAGTTTTAGATGTAGTGTTCCATGATTCATTGTTTGTGCATAACACCCAGTGCTCCATGCAGAATGTGCCCTCTTTAATACCCATCACCAGGCTAACCCATCCTCCCACCCCCCTCCCCTCTAGAACCCTCAGTTTGTTTTTCAGAGTCCATCGTCTC
>NC_138374.1:87053489-87108758 GCF_054177405.1 Leptonychotes weddellii
AGGTCTCCTACTCCTCCGCCATCTTGCTCCGCCCCCTATTTTACCATTTTAATAGGGTAATAGGTTTCTAGTGGTATTTCAGTGAGCTTTTGATTTGCATTTCTCTAGTGACTAATGATTTTGAACATTTTTTTCATGTGTTTATCAGCCACCATATGTCTTCTCTGGTGATTTAGCTGTTTAGATCTTTTGAGCCCTTTGGGTGTCTCCTAAGTGCATAGTATTTCTCATTTTTCATCAGGGTTGTCCTTTAAAAAGTTTCTTTATATTGTGGTTGTAGACCAATTATCTCTTAGGCCCCTGTGAAGCTCGTTAAAATGCAGATTCCTGGGCTCCACTCCAGAACCTATTAAACCATAACCTCACAGGGGGTGCCCAAGTACCTACAGTTAAAAAAAATTTTTTTCCAGGTGATTCTTATTCAAACCAAGTTTAAGAACCACTTTTCTAAAGGAATGTGGAGCTAGGGAAAAAGAAATCACGCTATAAATCCCACGCCTTGTCCAACCTATAGCACCTTTACCAGATGGCATTCAAGCTAGATTAATCAAGATCACCTTGAAGGAGAAAGAACGTCCCACATGGGAAGAAAGCAGACGTGTGTGTGTGTGTATGTGCATGTGTGCGTGCGCGTGTGTGTTTTGGGCATGCAGTTTGCTCTGAGATTATGGTTACTAAAGGGAGGGGAAGAGGTTCTGGGCTGAACAGGTAAATGGGCCTCCGTTTTCATTTTAGCATCATCTTCTCCTACCACTTTATCCCTAAGTAACTCCCCACAGCTGACAACTGGTGTCCTCCAAGCTTAGGGTGACCACTTTGATTTTTAATATGCTAGAGCACTCATTCTCAGCCCTGTCAAAAATTACCAGGCAAGAATAACCTGGGGAGCTTTTGAAAAACACCAAGGTCTGAGCCTCCTCCCCAACCCTCCAGACCAGAAGCTTTTGATCAGGGCCCAGACAACAGTAAAACTTTAAACTTTAAAACCTTTCTGTATGATTCTTACATACAGCCAACATTGAGAACCACTACTATAGAGGATTGATTGATTGATAGCTTGACTGGTTGATTGATTGGTTGTCCTCCATCCCTTTTCCCTAGAGGTTTTAAGTTCTAGCATCCTGATGCTCAGGAGTTTTATCCTGCATTCTGGGTATGACACATGAGTAATCTTAAACCTTAAGGAACTCCCAGAGACAATGTAAGTCATTGAAGCACTTATCTTTTTTGTACATTCATTTCCCAACCATTTCCAGGCCCTGCCTGTTCCCTGTTCTGGGCAGACCTCTCCTGTCTTACAGCTTAGAGATACCATGGCTGGACTCCCTGCAATGTGCAGAAGTAAACATCTTGATAGTTTAGGCCAGTCTGGGTGTAGATTCCTGTTACTTAGAGCTGAAAGCATCCCAACTGATGCAATGGCTCAGGGAATTCCAGAAACTGCTGAGGGCTTTGAGCAAGTTGCTAGAGGCCTCACAGAGAATGGTTTTCCTGAGTGGACGTTAGGAACCTGTTTAACACATGTGCACTTTACCATGCATTTTCAACTAGGGAATTCTATTACCTTTCTCACAACCTTATAACATATATTAGTGAGACCTTATTGGGGTTCACTTTTCACAGATGAGGAAACTGGCTAGGGAACATTTTGGCTCAGATTGCTAGAGCTGGGAGGTTATGACCTTCAGGTCTTTGACTCCATTCTGTGATTCCTTTCCTTATTTCATCAAAACTGCAGTCACTAACTATAAATCAGCACTTAGAATGAATTTCCACATAAAATATTTATGGGGTTATTTATATGAACACACACACACACAACTAATTTGCACTATGGATTTCTGCTGTTATTGACATGTGCTCAGTAATCTGAGGACTTTCAAGAACTAAGTATGAGGTCAGCAGTTTTCAAAGTGTGGTTCTAGAATGTGTGGCATCAGCGGCACCTGGGAACTTGTTAGAAATGTAAATTCTCTGGCCCCACTGCAGACCTAATGAATCAGACACTCTGGGGTGGGAACCAGCAATCTGTGTTTCAACCAGCTCTCCGGGTAATCTGATGCACACTGAAGTGAGAACCATCACACAGAAGATATCTCAGAAAAATCTACCCAAATTCCAGGAGTCACTTGGTAAGGAGTAATTGAATGATACTGAAGCCTATTTGAGTCCAAATCATTTATTTTATCCCAGAGCCCACACAGTAATCACTGGACTATATCATTTCCTAGTAGTAATGAACCTGAGATGTTTTGGAGTGACTCAGCCATTGAGCTTTCCAAAGCCTGGATGATTCTTCTTTTTCCTTTTCCTCTCTTACTCTTCCTCCTTCTCCCTCTAACAGCTTTGTTGAGATACAATTCACATACCAAACAACTCATCAGTTAAGGCATATACAATGGCTTCTAGTGTATTCACATTGTACCACCATCACCACAGTCAATTTTAGAATATTTTTGTCACCCAACAAGAAATACTGTACCCATTAGCAATGACTCCGCATTTCTTCCCTCCCATTAGCCCTGGGGAACAACTAATCTACGTCCTGTCTCTATGGATTTGTCTAATTTGGACACTTCATGTAAATAGAATCATGTGGTCTTTTGTGACTGGTCTGACACTTAGTGTAACTGTTTTCAAGGTTCATCCATGTTGTAATGTGTCAGGACTTCATTTCTTTTTGTTGCCAAACAATGTTCCATTGTATGGATATACCACATGCTATTTATCCATTCATAAGTTGATGGACATTTGGGTTGTTTCCACCTTTTGGCTATTATGAACAACGTTGTTATGAACATTCATGTACAAGTTTTTGAGTGACCATAGGTTTTCATTTCTCTTGGATATATACCCAGGAGTGGAATTGCTGGGGTATATGATAACTCCATGTTTAACTTTTTGAGGTTCTGCTTTCCAAAACAGCAGAACCATTTAATGTCCCCACCAGCAGTGTGTGCGTGTTCCAATTTCTCTACATCTTCACCAATGCTTTGATTAGGCCTGGCTTCTTCAGAAAGCTGCAGAAAGCCACAGACACTCTGGTGACACTTTTAGGGGTCTGGATCCACTCCAATCTGGTAACTTCCTCAAAGATTTAATTCCTTCTTGAGAAATACTGAATATACTGTTTTGGCCTGATCTCAGTGGGGAGCCCCCAGAATGATCCTAGAATCAATTTACCCCTCTGAGTGAGTTATTTTTACACTTTCTGGATTGCACGTTGGCAAGAAAAACAGTGTATACTTATGGTGTCACTCTCGAGCAGACCGAATCCACTGCAGTATTCTGGGTATGACCTGTTGGCTCCATGGACAAGCTATGGGAAAGGCAGAAGACATGGCTCACTGCAGTGCTTGGATGAAGGTGGTAGCCCCAGATGAGTGAGCAGATGCTTAGCCTGAAATATTGGCTGGAAATTATGGGAAGATTCCATTTTTACACACTTCCTTTTTTCCCTTTTAACTACTGTCTATAATCAGGATTTAGCTGCAGGTCTATGTACAGGGTCTTTGCACACATACTGTGAGGAACCCCATGCCACGTGTCTGCTGAACCATCCATGTTCTCTCCCCAAAAAGAACATTTCTCAGCTTCAGAGTTTAGCTGAGGGAGGTCTTAAATAGCCTCTGCATACCCAGGCTGTCCTCTTGTCCCTCAAGCTCGCCACTGTTTGCTTGACCCATTGTGGGGCATCCACCATTATGCCATTTGAGGTGAGCCCTGAGAGCTACCAGTGAGGTTAAAAATGTTTGTATTGGAGGCAGCAGGAGAAAGAGTGAGAACCAAAGTTAAGGAGAGTGAAGAGAGAAGATCGGGAAGGGTAGAACACAGTGCACCTACTGTGTGCTAGTTACTCTGCTATGACTTCTCATGTGATTGCCCAGTTAGTCTTCCCACAGTTCTAGGATAGCCGTTTTATGGTTGAAGAAAATGAGGTTGAGAGAGGATTGGTAACTCACCCCAATTCTTATAGTTGGCACAAGACACAAAGGGGGCTCGACTTTATCAGTCTGTTTCTTTTAGTGAGGCGATTTTATGATCCCAAGTACCGAGCAGTCATGACTGGACCTCAGAGCAGTGGCAGATGATACTGAAACGAGCAGAGGTGCCTGGCCTCCAAATATCTGCATCAAAATTCTGGTTCTACAAGTAAGCTAAATGACATTAAACCAGTTTCCTACTTGGGCACTACTGATGCTCTGGGCCAGATAATTTTTTGTTGTCCTGAATGCCGTAGGATGTTGAGCAGCATCTCTGGTCTCTATCCACATGCCAGCAGTATCTCCCTTCCCCACAATGTACGTGACAACCAAAAATGCCTGCAGACATAGCCAAACATTTCCCGGGGGACAGAATCATCTCTGGTTGAGAACCACTGAGCTAGACAAAACCTGTTTGATCATCTGTCAGATGGGGATGATAATCACAGTACCTGCTCCTCTCCCCACCATGAGATTGCTGTGAGAATCATACCGAATAACGGTCTTGCAAAGTCCTAGTAAATTGTAAAGCTTGACACAAATGTAGGTTGTCATTATCACCTTGGAGAAACACTAGACACCGGAGCAGAGGGGCTCATCATGCAAATCGGTGTAATGAGCAGCCAGCACTACAGGCCGCGGAGTAGTCCCGAGCACCGAGTGCCAGGCGGAATTCGTTTGGGAATGGTGAAGCTACGAATGCACTGCTTCACCACTCAGGGGCTCCACTACACCACGCGGATGAGTGTGGACGGCAGAGCTCACCGAGAGAGTGAGTTTGCAGATGTCAGGAGGACAGGGTTGGGCACTAGAGGCAGGGAGTGAGGGAGGAGAATTCAGGAGGTCTGGGAGTGACAGGCAGGAGGAGGAGCCTTCATGGTGGAGAAGGAGATCTTAAGTGGTGTCATTCCAAGCCAAAGTTCCTAGTTTCAAATCGGCTTTATGAATGCTCAGACCTGGTATATAAACCATGCCATCTAGCAGGTGGGAGGCCCCCAGTACATATTTGTTCTCTTCTACTTGCAGGGCTCCAACAAGAATCAGTTCATCTTTGCATTGATGGAGGTGGTGAAGTTGGCTTCATTAGTTCTCTTGCCAATTTTGAAATGGAGGCTTTGAGAGGTAGAGTCATGTCCAAAGTTACAGACGTATGGGTGAAAGTGTGTGGATATAAACCCGTGTCTCCCGGTTTCACATAGAGGATCCTGATGCACCCTACATCACTCTGACCATCCCAGCAAGCCCTACCAGGTTTCTCAGGGCGCTGGAGGCCTGGACAGAGACCTGTGAACCTGACTTGCATGGAAGCAAGATGACCCATCCTAGAGTGCTTTGGAAGATCCACTTATGCACATTTACCAAGCCCTTTCCTCTGACCTTCTGAAGGCTATGGGCCTGGGTTTGAGCAGCAGAAGTAGCCTCCCTGAACAGCCCTTCTCCTCCAGATTTCCACTGTCTCTGCCAGGTCCTTCCCCCAGCACTGCTCCTATCTGTTGCTTCCTCTGATCATGCCTGGTTACCCTTCAACTAAGCTCCATGCTCTTGCCCCCATTGCTGCAACTACACATTTGTACTTCCATTTGGTATTGATCAGTCCCTTCACCTCTAGCTTTGGGTGCTGGACATGGTCACCGAGGAAGCCCACTGCCTTTCCCAGGCCTAAGAACACACACCCACCGCAAACCAGCATTTCTGAGTGAGGTCCACAGACTGCAGCATCCCAGTCAGGGAGGGATGTGCTGAAGCAGAATCTCTGGAGATGGGGCCCTGGAATCTGTGTTTGCAACGAGCTCTCCCCTGTGAACTTTATGCATTCCAAAGTCTGGAACCATAGGCTAAGGTGCATTTTCATTCCCTGATAATTTTTCTGATTTTGTATTCTTCCCAAATATGAGGCAGAACCGGGCAAGTCTACTCTGCCAAGTACCCAGCTAGCGGTCCAGGTCCAGGTGTGTCCCTGGCTCTGGGGTGCATGGGCAGTGTGGAGGGCTCTGCACTGTAATCCCACTTGTGTGAAGCCCAGACTGCCTCCTGCTCACATGCCACCATGCAGACCGTGACATGACAGAACTGAGAACTGCAGCTCCGCCCTCCTCCCATCCCCCGGCAACAGTCCGCAGCTGAGTTAATGACGTTTGTTCTCCATCTCAGCTTTTTAAATGCTGCAGTATTAATTCAATTAATTCAAAATAATTCAGCTCTCTTCAACTGTGGGCTTGCTTCACCTAAACAGAAGCACTAATAGAGTTGCAGCATTTCTGCTGTTGCCAAAGCCCTGCAGTGTGTGTGTGTGTGTGTGTGCGTGTGTGATTGTGTGTGTGTGTGCACATACATGCACTCACACATTACTCTTCATCCATCATGAATATTAAATAAGGAAATACATGGAAAGTGCTTGAACATAGTCAGGTACTCAAAAAAGAAACATTTATCATTTTGCAAGATGTTTCACTTTCTGAATCTCTTATCTGCACTGTGCTGGGGAAGATTTATGGGCCGCATGGTTGTGCCTCTTGCGCTCTGGTTCCTGGTGGGGTTTGTTCAATGGGAGGCACCCGCAGAATGCTAAAGGATAAGAGAAGAGGCTCAAATTATTAACTCCCCTGGCTCCCTGCCTGCCAAGCCCTGGTTGGCAGTGGCTGGGTTTCTCTCCATGAAGCCTTGGCTTCTGCTGGCTGGTCCCCCTTCCAAGGAGAGGTTCCAGCAACATCACCCCCCCTCACCCTGCCACTTCAGGCCTGGAGTGGTATTCAGCAGTTTCTAGCCATAGCTGGCCCCAGGATGTTCTACCTTAACCCAGCTCTCACCTTTGCACACAGTTCTTTCATGAATTCTCTCCAGTCACCCCTCTTGAATGTGTGCACCTGCTTCCTGCCAGGACCTGACTGATCTAAGGGATACCTGGCTGGATTCAATACAAGGAAGATCCTGAAACAATGGGACTGTCCCCAGCACTGGGCATCTGTCTCCAGCTGCTGTGGTGATAGCTACTCCCAGGGAGAAGAACATTCTCACCAGCTGGGTGAGGTCAGTCTGACTTCCACCCATGGTTCTTCCACCTCAGCTCTTACATCACTCGGTCCAAAAGCCCACCTTTGCAACCTGTTCCCTTCAGGAAGTCAAAGATAAATCTTGTCCTGACAACACATTGTCCCTCCCTTTATTTCGTCCTTATGTATATGAGTCAGGCTTCTCCCCTAGGCAGTCTGTCCCTGAACAAAGGAAAATGACATCTGGCTGAGCTGCAGACTTACAGGGGCCTGTCTGACTGTGCAAAATGTTTACCCTCACTATACTGGATGTCATCTTCATACTCTTTCAGGAACGCCTTGCCGCGGCTTTAGAGGGGAACTTGCCTGAGGACACCCAGGTCAAGTCCGTTTGAACACAGAGCTTGTGCTCTCAAAATGACAGTTCTCTCAGGATTGTATCAGAATCACAGAGAGAGAGTTCGCAAGAAGTACAGATTCTTGGCCCCTCTCACGGACCCCTGCAGGCTGGGAGTCCGCAGTGAGCTTGCCGGCTCCCTCTGCCCAGGATGCTCCTCCCTCCTGCCTGCTTCTGCAGAGCTTCTCCTGTGAGACCCAAGCTTAAGGCTACTTCCTGGGAAGACTTCATCTTCACAACTTCATATTTATTCATGTAATTATTGGGTAACATCTGACCTCTCCCATTGGACCGTATATGCTCCAGTAGGGTGAGTTCTGTGCCTGGGTTTACTCACGGTTGTTTCTGCAGGGCATGGTACTGTACCAGGTACTATGCTGACATTTAACAAATATTTATCAGCTGTCTGTTGAGTGAAATCAGGAGATTGGATCAAATGCTTCCTGAAGTCCCTTTCAGCCTTTGACCCTATAAATACCTTTAAGAGCAAGGGGTGAATTCTTTTTGTCTGATGCCTCCCAAGACATCAAATTCAGATCAAGGCATAGCTCAGAAACTCTGGTTTTTCTGACTTATTGTTGTCTGAGGATATCCAGGCAGCTGCTATCTGGTGAGCTGGATGACTAGCCAGCTAAAAGCAGGGATACACCTGTGTGTGCTGAGCCCAGTACAGGGACTGGTGCATCCACGGTGGGTGCTGAATCAACGTTTTCTTGCAAGGATGAGGTGAAATAGGCCAATGTCAATGAAGTAAGGTGCTCTCCACTCCTCTCTTCTCAAGTCATACTTATCCCTCAGAAATGCTTCCGGGAGTAAAGGAAGCAAAACTGGAAATCACGTGGCCATCTGGCTAGTGACATTACAGAGAAAATGACCAACAATACAAAGCACACTCTGTTGCAAATTCCAAAAGGAGATGGACTTAGGACAAAATATAATTCATGGCATGAAGAGACAACAAAATTTCACATTTTGTAAAATGAAGTAACCAGTGGCATCAACTAAAAAAAAAAAGCCTCCAACTGTACACAAATGCAAAGTGCTTTGGGTCTTTTTGTCTGTTTGTATATAATAATACTGGGAGTAATGTCATATCAAACCTATTCTTTCTATCATCTATCTTTCACTCAATTATCTATCTATCTATCTATCTATCTATCTATCATCATCTATCTAT
Source organism: Leptonychotes weddellii (assembly GCF_054177405.1). Classification (NCBI taxonomy): domain Eukaryota; kingdom Metazoa; phylum Chordata; class Mammalia; order Carnivora; family Phocidae; genus Leptonychotes; species Leptonychotes weddellii. Next base: position 87,062,037 of record NC_138374.1, read on the forward strand.
CTATCATCATCTATCTCTGTGTGTGTGTATGTGTGTACAGATGTGTCTGTAACCCACTTAGATGACTTCTACATCAAGGTATCCATTTTTTGTGACTGTGTGGCTAGATCACACAGCTCATTTCAGTTGGGAATGCCAAAGAATATGTGCTTTAATTCAAAATTCTTAGTAGCTATCAAGTGGTTTATTCTGATAAGCTCAGTAAACAAAATTATCCATATATTCTGAGGTATTTTGATTTTAAACATTCGGCTCCATACTTTCTAGAGCACCAAATTGACCTTGTTCTCTCTTAGGCAGGGGCATATTTACTATGTTTATTTCACTAAAACCAACAGCAGTGATGGTTTCCTAAAGCCTGGTGAAGTGGGTTAAATAGTGTCCCCACAAATTTCTGTCTACCCTAAACCTCAAAATTTAACCTTATTTGGAATAAAGGTCTTTGCAGATGTAATTAGTTAAGAATCTCAAGGTGACATCATCTAGGATTTAGGGTGGGCCCATGGGCCAATGACTGGTGTCCCTATAAAGAAAGGACACACAGACACAGAGAAGAGGGTGATGTGGAGACAGGGACAGAGACTATAGTGATGCATCACAAGCCAAGGAATGCCAAGGATTGCCAGGAGCCAGCAGAAGCTATACAGAAGCAAGGAAGGATTCTTGCCTGGAGCTTCCAAGGGATCATGGCTCTGATAACACCTTGATTTCAGATTTCCAGTCTCCAGAATGGCGAGATAATAAATTTCATGGTTTTAAGCTACGAGGTTTGTGGTTATTTATTGTGGCAGTCCTAGGGAAAAAAAATTTCTCTAGGTTCTAGGAGTTTTGCCACTAGAGTGTTGTCCTCCTTGCACCCCTGAATGAGACAGGATCCCCACCAATCTTCTCAGTTTCCCGCAAGCACCTCCTTCTTCCTCTCCCTCTGACAGCACCCCACCCACAGCGAGTGGCCCTTCCACATTGTCACTTGGATGGAACATCACAGTGTTGGTTTCCTGAGGGACTGAGCTGGGGGACTGCATGGGGTAATGAGCCCTGGAGGCGAGGGGCACCTCCATCAAAGGGGAGCGAGTGGATGCAGGGAAGGGGTCCTCCCTTCCATTGACTGCTCTAAGGTACACTTTCTCCTTGCAAACATTCTGGAGAAGTCCAGACTCCCAGGGAACATGCCTGCCCATGCTTCACCTCATCTCATCTCAGCCGCTCAGGTTTGCATCCCCTGCATAAAGCCTGGACGTTTTAGTGCTTGCCTCAGGCTCTGAGTTTTAGCCAATCCTGGGAAAACATGGTGGCATAACCTGAGCAAATTAATGAATGTTTCTGTGCTTCGGTTTCCTCCTCTGTAAAATGGGAAAATTAATAGTTCTTACTTCATACAATTAGTGTGAGAATCAAATAGGTCGGTGGATATAAAGCACTGGAAATGTGTCGGGTACGTAATAAGAGATGAGTAATGCTAACTGTTACAGGCTATCAGGAGATTTGGGTTTTGATACCAAGCTAATAAGAATTCCCCATTAAACTTTAACCCTTTAGGAATAATCTGATAATTATATAAATATCTTACTTCGAAGATGTCAGCAAAAAAAGAAAAAGAAAGGAAGACAAAAGATAGAAAGCTAGCGTGTGGGGGAAGGGCTATTAGTGGCAAAGGACCTGAGAGAGTAAATACTGTTTTTGCTGGGTCTCAGTTCATAAACCTTTTTTTTTTTTTTAATCCTGGTTATCATAACTGAGAAAAAAAAATTTCCCGTTGCTTTTTACAAAAGCAAAGGGTACTTGGCTTAACTCCGTGAGCAAGTCTATCAGCAGCAACCACTATATGGATGGAACGGAAGCTGCCATCCATATGGTTCCGTGCTGGATGCAGGGCTAAGCTCTTTATGTTCATCATCACATTTAATCCTCACAACAACCCTCTGGGTTGGGATTGTACACATTGTAGAGGTGAGAAAACTGACTCACAGAAAGAAGCTAAGAAATCGCCCAAGGTCACACAGCCTAGCACATGGGATTTGAACTCCAGAATTCTGACTTCAAAGTTCACAGTCTAGACACCAAAACCAGATGCTGATGACAAGGATGGGAAAGTGCCCAAGGAGTGGAGTCTGAAATGTTAATTTCCCCATAGAAGTAATTTCCCCGTAGAAGTAATCTCTCTTCTCCAACCACATGGACACCCTGCAAATAAGATCGCATAGTTCTGGAAGCAGGTCCTTGAACAATAGATCATCCCCAGCACCGATCCTGTGGGGAGCCAGAGCCTCTTTCAATGCCACTGCCTCAGCGACAATGTCCTACGGCGTGTGGAGGTCCCTCCTTGGCTCTGTCTTGGTTTGCCTTCAGGGCACAGGAATCCCCTCTCCTGGCCTGGGGATGATGACGGCCTGTGTGTGGTGTCTGGGGAAGGGCAATAATTTTCCTGAGCAACAAGAACTGACATTTTCCCATGGCTAATCAGAAAGGAACTAAGCACTGTAATGTTAGTAAATCCCTCAGAGCTCCTGGGATAAAAGACATTATACAAGCATTCATTATTATTGCAGTTGGAAGGAAGAAGAGCTAATACAGTAAGTATTTTCAAGGGCTGAACGAAGGCTTTCAGTCAGGGATCACGGGCACCGCCTCTGCTGTTCTCCTTCCATGGCAGACGTCAGCACAGGCTCAGCTGCAAGTCAGCTCGCCGGCCAGCAGGCAGACTGATAGTGCCAAGGATGAGAACATTCCCCTAGGATGTGTGTCTTTAACATGTACTCACATTCCTTAAAAGTGGGATATAACATGAGAAAGTAGCTTGTGTGTTAAGAGGAAAGGTTTCATGTCTCTAACATTCTACCTTTCTGTCCCAATGTCCTATGGAGGGGCGCCTGGGTGGTTCAGTCGGTTGAGCAACTGACTCTTGGTTTTGGCTCAGGTCACGATCTCAGGGTTGTGGGATGGATGCCTGTGTTGGGCTCTGTGCTCAGCATGGAGTCTGCATAAGACTTTCTCTCCCTCCCCCTCTGCCTTTCCCCCCGCTTGCTTGTGTGTGCTTTCTCTCTCAAACAAACAAAAACAAATAATAGAATGTACTATGGAATAGACAATGACCTCAAATGACTAGAAGACTTCAGTGTCGCTGATTTCTAGAGTGATTTTGTTGGATTGCTTATGAATAATCCATTCATGAGCTGAGTTGGGGTTGTATGAATGCTATACCTGGATCTGGAAAACATATTCACTCTGACAATACATAGTCTTCCCATCCAGGAATGTAATACACTCATGCATTTACTAAAGTGAAAGCATTTATTAAAGCTTGTTGGGGACCTAGTATAAGTCATCAAACCTCCCTGAGCCTGTTTCCTCACATGTTAAACAAGAGGATTGCATTGGATGAGAGGCCCTTTCCAATCTGGAAATATACTTACAATATAATCTTGAAAAAATTAATATTTTATTTAGTGTTGACAAGCTTCTGTCTCTAAAACTTTGAAGTCACCATTAAATTATGGGTTATGGAAAATAATCAGTGATTGAGAAGCTAGGAGATGTCATCTGATGGTCTGCCCCCTGCTGCTTCCCCAGAGCTGTATGATTCAGCCACACAAATGACTACCAGTTATCTAAAAACACCATGATCGTTCTTATGTCCTGGCCTTTGCACAGTCCTTCAGTGGCACAGGAAGGACACTCTCCATCTCCCCTTCCCCATTCACCTGGCCCATCCCAATTCACCCTACGGACTTTAGCTCCGGTGGCGCCTTTCTGGAGAAGCCTTCCTTGACCCTCCTGTCCAGACAGTGCCCCACCTGTGCATTCCTGTTTCAAGTGCCTTTATTATGCCACGTCCTGAACTTTAGTGTACTTGCTTGTTTGTTTGTTTTTTTATTTATTTATTTTTAAAGATTTTGTTTATTTATTTGATAGAGAGACAGCGAGAGAGGGAATACAAGCAGGGGGAGTGGGAGAGGGAGAAGCAGGCTTCCTGCAGAGCAGGGAGCCTGATGCAGGGCTCGATCCCAGGACCCTGGGATCATGACCTAATCCAAAGGCAGACACTTAACGACTGAGCCACCCAGCGCCCCGCTTGTTTGTTTTTTTTTTAGACACTTCTAGATTGTAAGGTAGAAATTTTATGTTATTCACCCTTATATCCCATTTCTTACAGAGTATCTGGCCCAGTAATAGGTGCTCAATAAATGTGTATTGTTGCTATTATAGTTAAACTCCGAGCAGTTTTCAATCACTAATAGCTGTGTAAGAGTTTAGTCCCTCTGAGTGAGATTTTCGCATTTGTGGTTGTCAGTTGGTTCCTCTGAGGGCCACGGTCTTTAGAGAGCCACTCCCTAAGTCATCAGCATGGCATAGCTATCCAACAGGCATTTGGACATTTACCCTACGACCAGCTGAGAAACATGCTATTTTCATTTTTCTGGGATGGAGAAAGAAGCACATTTTGCAGAATCTCCCCCATGGCTATGGACTCATGGGGACTTCCTTGCCTCCTTTGTAGAGACGGCCTGTGAAAGGGGCCTGCTCCAACACTTCAGCAAAGAACTGTAAAAGGTAAGTTCAATACAAAGCTCCCCAAACCCCAGGAGAAATAGAACACCCTAAATCCAAACTATGAAGAAAGAGATCCATCTGCAAATTCTGACTTTGCATCCTTTAAAAGAATAGTCCGAGAGGCTAGGATAAAAATCTGAACACAAAGCATCTTACGTGTTGCTAATCTCTGTAGCCAACGATGACTCCATCCCTACTGACTCTATATAATGCCTCTCTGATTTTAAACAAGGTTCTTCACTGAGTATAAGTTCTTTCATGTATAACATAGAGAATGTAGTACTTATTTTGGGAGATTACGGTGAGAATTAATCTACTCCCATTTCTTTCCCATTGTCAGTTGATAATCCAACCTATAATATTCCAACTAACAGTAGGAAGGCAACTTGATGGAAGGGATCTAGGATTTTTTAAATTTGCCTTTTGGTCCTGGGTTGGAGAAAGGAAGGAGGCAAAGGTATAGTCATGGTTAAAAGCCTGGAGGTCTTTGATCAGGTTTGTGGATACTTGTGTTCCTCTAATGGATTAGGGAGGTCGGAAAGAAATCACTGGGACTTCAGGTCAAGGCCCTACTCTTTGACATTCTTTGAGTCTCAAGGAAGTAATTTCAACTTTCCGAGTCTCTCCAATTGTACAAATTGGGATAATAATATTCAGTTCTCAAGATTATTATGAGGATGAGATGATAATCGTGTCTATGAGGAGCTCAGGCAAGCCTGGCCCAGAGGGACTGCTCCAGGCTCAAGAGGTATTCCTATACTATTTTCCAGGCTGCCACAGCCCTGCTCTCTGAGACTGCATTTCTGCTGTCTGTCCTATAAACATGGAAGGATAGCCTGGAATGCTTTCCATCTCTTGCGGGTTGGAAAGCCTACTGAACTAAGCGGGTGTGGTGGAGTGGTGAGGACAGGGGTTCTGGAGTCAGCAAGAAGTGCCTTCGGTAGTTGGAGTTATTTGAACCGTAAGCCTACATTTTCCCAGTTGTAAGTGTCTACTTCATAGGATGTTGTGAGTGCGAAATGAGAAAATGCACAATGCTTGGTAGTAGGCACTCCATAAATGAGGCCTATTAACTATTTTAGGCAATAAGAGCTCAACTCAAATGCATCCTCTTCTCTGAAGATTCTCCTGATCACACAAGTAAGATGCAATTGCTCTCTGAGTTGCCATAACACATTGCCTGTGTGTCTTTCCAGCATGAAATTGTCATGCTGCCGTGTGCTAAGATTAACAGCTTACATGAGACTTCCGTACAATATCGTGTGCTCCTCGAAGACAAAGACTGCTTGCTTCAGCCGTGAGTTCCTCACAACCAGTGGAGGTACATAGTAAAGGCTCAGAAGCCATTGTTGAACAGAACTGCAATGATGAATCAAAACAGAACTCCTGCTGCCGGACACGGTAACGAGGAACAGAGGAGCCATGTCCCCAAACAACAGCTGAAACAGCAAGAAGCACGTCATACTTAACAGTTGCCTGACGTGGGTCGTCAGGAAATCGGTTGCAAGTGAGGAGTGATTGAAGCCTGCAAGTAGAAGTTCTATTTTACACAAACATCAAGACAAATTCTTATGTGTTGGAATGAAAGGACTTCATCAACTCCTAGAGTTAATGATAGTAAACAGATTGTTCAGAACACACTGAGGTGGATGATTGGGGTCGTTTTTCCCAGGTTTGCCAGAGAAGGGAGTCAAGGTCACTCAAAGCCTGGCAGTTTAACTCTTCAAATCCAGCTTTGCTGCCTCCCAACTGGCTCAGGACAAAGCAGTTTACACTTCGTGCATGCAGAGGAAGTATTACTTGGTGGATCACTCCCAACTAGTATTTGCAGACTCTACAGTTTGTAGTACCTGTGCAGACAGGCAGGGGTCCCAGGGCCAGACTCGGAGGGCGGTGGAGACAAGCGGAGGGGAGCAGAGAGTGCAAATTCACCCCTGTAGGTTTCCATTCACACCACTTCCTCCTTATTTGTGAAATTTTATCTTCTCAGTTATTATCCAACAGACTGTTTTGCAAAGGCCTCACCCCTGAAAGACCTGTTGGATAACTGTGGTATAAGGTTTCAGGTGTCAGGGCAGATGTGGGAGTACCTTTCCATGAAACTAAAGCAGACAGCATCTCCCCAGGCAAAGGAACTTCATCAGAGGAGAACAAACACTTGCCAAGGCACCAAACACGTGAGCAACTTGCAGTTCTGGAGAAAGGGAAGGGGGGAGTGTGTGTTCAAGGACCTGTGCAGCCCCTGTCCTAAATCAGAACCAAACGGGGTGATGGTAAACCCTAGCAATGCAGTGTTTCACTGATCCGGTCCCAGCTCCCCATCAATGTTAATGGGCCATTTACAAGTTATGGTGGAAATGATATTTTTAAAAACTAAATTTAGTATCTATTGTTTGCCTGAAAGGCCCAGGGATGTTGGTGCTGGTGGGGATGGTTTTAATTCTTATGTTCCTGGCAGTCCATGCCTGAGATCTGCCTTACACTCATGGAGAATGTTAGGCAAGTTGTTTAACCATTCAGATTTGGGAGGGGGTGGGCAGTTGCCCAACTGGTAAAATGAGGGTTGATGTAGCTTACCTCCAAGACACTGATTCTTAGCATTTGGAGGATCATAGACAAGTTTGAGAATCTGGTGAAAACACTGAACTTTCTTTCCAGAAGAGAACATGCACATTAGACTTTTAACATACATTTCTGGGGAATTTGTGGATACTTTGAATCCATCCACAGACCATGGATTCCTGCTTTAAAGGATTCTCTCCTAATATTGTTTTTCCTCTTCTAATGTTTTATGACCATGAATTCATTCCAAGAGGGAGTAAACCACATGGGTATTAATTCTGCCCTTGAGACACTAATTTCAAATTCAATATTCCAGAGGGTATCAGGTTAAAAATTTGAAAATCTGGTATTTCCTGATTTTTAACCCATAGAATATTACAAAATTTTAATCAAACAGGTTCAGATTAGAAGCCTTAGTTTTCTTCCTGTATATTTGTAAATTAAATTAAGTTTTCCTAATAAATCTTTCTACTTGCATTATGATTTGAAAGATTTCCCCAGGAAAAAAAATATTTTGACCCCAGACTATGAATGTAAACAAATAAAATAATCACATGTTGATGAAAACTAATATTCTGCTGTGAAACTCCTTTGGCCTGATTAGGTTGAAGGAACCACTCCATGTGACCATTGTTTTAAAATGTCAGGAAGGTATGTACTATGGTGAGCGCTGTGAATTGTGTAAGATGGATGAATCACAGACCTGTACCCCTGAAACAAATAATACATTATATGTTAATAAAAAAAAAAGAATGTTGCTACTAGAATAGGTATATCAGGGTCTAAAATTAATTTATCACAGTTGACTTTTGTGATGTTTCAAAAAAAAATTTTTTGTAAAAAAAAGAGCTTTATAAACAGCCTAAAGCATTCTATGTGTGGGCGGGTGGATGGACAGACAGAGACTGTATATCAGTATATTATATAAAGTGTTATATATGTGTATATTAAAAAAAAGTCAGGAAAACAGACTTAAGGATTGATCACTTAACGAAGCATGGTGTTGACACAATCACAAATTCCCTTGTAAAAACCAGCTTAGTGGACTAGAGCATTTTAAGAATCGATCCAACAGGTCAAACAGGAGACAAGTCAGGTGGGAGGTGAGAGATGACAAGCCCTGGAGATTTCAACAGAGGGGAAAATGTCAAGAAAATATCACAGTCATAACATGGCTAAAGTCTCTATTTGGAGAAAAAAGCATTAGGTATCTTAGCACCTTTCAAGTCACATCATTTTTTCCTACTTAAAAATTTGTTCAGACTGTCTTATTCATTTACTTATTTCCAAAGCCCAAGTCAGCATCTGGCCCATTTTCTTCCTGCAAATTCTTTTCTTCCTCCTTCTCCCATCTTCTGGCAAAAATGTCAGAGTAGGAGGCAAAAATATCTTATGTACCTCGTCTTCTGCTTTAGTGTCTGAAATCCTATTAGATTCAGTTCCTTAGGCCAAGGTGCTAAGCACCCAGCCTGTTCTTTATACTGTAAGTATTTCTAGAATGATTAAGACTTCAATTGGATTATAATCATTACTATAATGTGAAATATTGTCTCTCAGTTTAATTTTTCAGAACTCCCTGAGGCTGGAACATTGAGGAAACCAAAGATAGGATGAGCAAGGATAGGAATCTACTGATTTACGTGAGGGAGGGAGGGAGACCTCAAGAAACAAGTGAGGACCTTCATGCCCAGATGGGATGTGGTGGGCAGAGAGGGCTCCTGGAGCAAGGAGGATGCTGGGAGAGCCAGGGCACACGGAACGGGGCAATCAGCCTTCTTTTTAGCATCACCCCACATGCTTCTGACTGGTTAACAAGAAATTGTACATACCATTCTCGTCTGAATGTGGCAGTTACTTTATTTTGAAAACTTTGCACATGGTAGGCAGTAAAAATATTTGTGGAATGAATGAAATTATCACCAACACCCCTGAGCCATATGATAACTGAGTTAAAAATCCTTCTTGTTAAAATGCAGTTCTAAAGCTGAGGCCCCCTTAGAACCAACTGACTTTTATCGGTTACCAGTATGGCCATCTGTCAGAAATAAATGCCTTTAAGGTCATTTTCCATAATTCTGCATCTCGTGGTTCTTTCTAGTCATGGAATCTCTGAATTTCATTCTGACAGGCACATATGTGCACACACATACTTTTTTTTTTTTTTTTTTGCTTTTCATTATGACCACATTGATAATAAAACTATTCACTGACCGAACCCCACGTGTGCATTCACATTATTCCCATTTTACAGATGCGGCAGCTGAAGTTCAGAGGGCTGAAGGTGGTTCCGTCAGTAGGCAGGGCAGCAGGTTTCCATCACATGGGTGCTCAGTCAGGCCCCCGGCGCCCTGTGCCGTGCCGCTCAAGCTCGGCAGGGAGAGGGCACTCAGTCAAGGTCGCTGACAGGTGAGAAACAGGTCACCATATTAGTTGTAAATTACAGTAGAGCCGAAAGCTCCCGAGGAATAATAAATGTGGAGGCTCTGGTGTCATGTCAGCTCCATTTAGTCTGGAATCAGGAGACTCTCACTCTTCCGAAGCTGAGCCAGGAGAGCCTGCTGCTCATCAGGCAAGACACACACGGAGGTCATTTGCCAGGGGTGGGGACTGCTGTCTTGCTTTGCTCAAAACTGTGGGTGACATAGGGAATACCTGAGGCTTGCAAGAGGCCTTGAGAAGTGTGTGATTTCCCTTTTACCCCTTCCCAGGCCCTGTAGGCCTCTCCAGATCCCATCAGCAGGCTGCGCTCTCTGAGCAGAGCAGGGCTGCCTGTGCCGTAGGGGAGGTAACCTGGCCTCGGGCAGCTCCTGCACTCACGGCCTCATTCTTCTAAGTCAGCCTGGTGGAAACTGCCCGCACCAGCCAGTGAACCAGAACCACACCCCCGGCCTTCCCGCAGAGCACTTAGGGCCAGGGCTGGGTCTGGCTTGTGCTGGTAACACCAAACCGGCCCCGGGCTGCCCTCGGGTCACACCTCACCCCCCAGCGAAGCAATTTGGCTCTCTTGAGTCCCAGCCATTCCAGAACTGGAAGGTCAAAAGTGGGAGCCAGTACCTGCTCTGGGATTGGCGCTTTAAACGTACATTCTCATTTCATCTCTGTCACGCACCCTAGAGAGAGTCAGTCTGAGACTGACACCTGGTCTGTCGGGATGTGAAGACCACGCTAGCTTCCCGCCGCTCCCTGATGCTCTCTCTGCAGGACGCTCGCACGAAGGCAGCGGTGCGCACTCCCCCAGCTGAGGGCTGGGTCCTTGGACGGTTCACCCCACGGGGCTGGCGCAGGCCCTCCGCTCCTTCCTCACTGGCCCGCGTCCCACAGCAACTCAATGACATTTGCTGCGCTAGGAACACCTGGTTCTGCAGCAGCCTTCACCCGAGGCAAACTTCAGCTGTAACCATGTCCCGGGCACTCTTCTCTGAAATCCCCACACTCTGCCCGCAAATCTTTCAAATGCCAGTGCTATTCCCCTACCCCAGAGCCACCGACCAGAATGCCTACGCATGAGGTAGTGCAAAGAACCTGGACTTGGGGAACAAGACCGGCAGGTCCCAAATCCTGTCACTTAATTGCTGTGTGACCTAGGCAAGTCGCTTAACCTCTGAACCTCAGTGTGCTAATATTTACCTCCCAGAGTCAAGGTGAAAAGCAGCGATAGGGTTTATAACAACATTGGCCTGACAGGGAGGGGAATAGTGGATTCTTGATAACTCGTAGCTATTTTAATCATTTCCACCACTTCGTTGGTGTGTGGCTCAGGGGGCGTCTGTGCCTGTGCCCGCCTCAGTTTCCTCCTCCGTGGAATGGAAATAATCTGAGTCCCCTGCCTGTCTCATCCATTCTTACAAAAGCTTAATAAGATATTGTACCTGATTACTGTAAAAGACTGGGTCCCCTCAGTGGCTAAGGGAGGAACATTCCAGACACCCAGATACACATCCATGGCCATTACAGAATATGTAACTTCTTTTTCTCCAGAGCTAATTGTTCTAGATAAGCATCAATTTAGCCATTTTCTCATCTTCCTGTTTAACACCACACACTGAGGACTTTGGGAAGCCGAACCGCTGGGAACACACCACCGAGCTAAAAGAACCCTTTGCTCATGCTGGAGGATGCTGCAGTGCTGACCCCAGCATCATTAACTATGATCATCATTGTCTCCCCAGACCGTGGGTGAAATGAAGCTGGGATAAGCTAGAATAAGACAGAGCGGGGACAGGGCCACCAGGGACAAGATGAACGGTGACTTTTCAAGGTCAAGACAAAGAACATTGAGAAATGCGGTGAATATGCACTAGACCGTAAGCTCCACGAAGCCGGGGACTGTGTTTGATTTTGCTCCCCGACCTACTGCTGTGTGAGGGGAAGCTGTGAGGCATCGCCCAGGCTCTGCCACAGGATGGTCACAGTTTCCCCCAGCTGCCGAGAGTGCGGGCTGCTGCTGGTCCACAGCTCAGTGCCTCCTCAGGAACTGCCCTCAGAGGAAGAAAGTTCCTTGCCCAGAGTTTTGTTCCCACCACAGTTGCAGCCCAATGACTGGTCAATACCATAGTATAAAGGGTGGGCCTGTTGCCTTAAATTAGGACAACTCTGAAGGGCCATCCTCTGTTCCAGAGCACTCTGTGGGGCCAAGTGGGGCCTTGGTTGACACTACATCAACCTTCAACTTCTCTCTTTGCCCAAGTCTGCTTTCCTTACTTATAGATGCTGAACCTGAAAGCACTTCTCAGTAAACCTGACCACAAGTCTATATTTCAGTCTCTTTCCTGGGGAGCTCAAGCTAAGATACTCATTGTAGGATTCACATAATATTTGTGGAAGGCCGAATGAGCACTGGAAGGAGGTAAAGCTGCCTATGGAGTCAATTCCATTTAATCTAAACATCCCTCAAGGGAGGAGCAGGAATGGTGACCATGGCCCCTTTCCATAGTTCCATAGGTGAATATTTCATAAGATAGAGGACGGCCACCAATTAATGATGCTGCCATAACGTGTTATTTCTTTGAAAGACAGGTTTTTGAATGATTGCTGCAGGGCAGGGTAAACAAAAATGTCCAAAGTGACCACAATCCCATAACCATCAGTTAACAAACTTTAAAAATCCTTTAAAATTAGAGATGCTTTGCCACATGTGAAATCCAATAGGCCTAAGAATTTTCAAATGGGCATTAAGTTTTCATTCATTTTCATCTGGACAAATTAAGCAAAAGGAGAGAGGGCAGTCTGTGCATGACTTGGTGTCTATCAGGCCAGGTTCAAATTACACTAGCATAAGTGGGTCAGGAATATGTGAATTAAACTACCCTTTGGATGCTGTGGATGTAATCATTAGGACGATCACCTGGCAGATGGAGAATGCCTGCTTCACAGCCCAAATACCACTGAGCTCATACTCTTGTTGTTTTTCAAGATTCTGTTTAATGACAGTAGTTGGCTCTTTGGTTGAGATTCTCCCTACCCTATTTATTGTTTTCTTTTCAGAGGCAATCATTTGTACATCAGACAAGGTGTCATTTTTGACACTGGATCATTTCTGATCGGGACACAGAATGATATATACAGAAGATGGAGAAGAAGATAAATCCCCTTTACCACCACCCTCACCCCCAATGTAACGGTCCTGTGAACTCCAAACCACGCCTCTTCTTTGTTATTCTCACTCTGGGCTAAGTGGACAGCAGGCCTGTCTGGAAATGGCCAGTTTGTAGTTTTTAAAGATTTCAGGACATTTATCCCAAGGGAATCTGCTAACAAAACTTGTAATAACTACCACTGGTTAAGTGCCATTCAAGATCTCTTTGTTCTAGCCACTTTGCATTCATTATTCTTGAGTCTGCATGAGAGTCAAACATGTAGCTAAGTATTATTTATTCATGTTTTCCAAACGACAAAACAACTTCAGGAAAACAAATAGATTACCCGAGGTTGTGCAATAATTAAGATAGCAGGCCTGGGATTCAAACCCAGGAATAGACTAACAGGCACCATTAGGACATTCTGATCCTTTATTTTTTATAAGCAATTTCAGCTTGTTGAAAACAAATTAAGTACAGGAATCCAAAAGGAGATAAACTTTTAAACCACCAGCTATCCTGGAACAATCCACTCATTCCTGGTGGCCTTGGTGACTACCCATGTTGTAGGAACCCACTCAACTAAGGAGGGTAAAGAAAACCAGAATGCTAAAGGGCCACCTATTCTTCACAGAAGAATAGACTAGGTTAAAAGGAAAAAAAAAGAAAAGAAAAGAATTTCACAAAGAGGATCTACAAGGAAAATCATCTGCCCTAAACTTAGCCATAGATGGAGAAGGAAAAAATATTGTTCCCTGAGAATTTTTAACTAAAAGCTGGCCTTCTTGAAGGTTTCATACCAAATTTATATTACCTGTTTAATTAAAAGAAACCTTCATGCTGAAATTTTATTTTCAGGTGGTATTACATCAGTAGCCCCCCAACATCTGGCTAAAGCAACACAAGTTCTTTATGGAAGAATATACTTTCAGCAGAACCCTCTTTCCCATAAAGTTAAATCAAACAAGAATTCACTGAAAAAGCATGGAAGAAATGAGGTGCCATGCATGAGAGCTAGCCGAAAGATTATAGAATCAGACCCACAAGGACTTCAGATACTGGATTTATTAGTTGCAGTTTAGAAGATGTGTATATTTGATATGTTTAAATATGTAAAAGGAGTGCCAGAAGTATGAGCAAGGAATAAAAGACTATGAAAATGACAAGGGATAGTCAAACAAGAGCATATAGAACTTCTCTAGAAGAGAGTGTGATACTTGAAACCTACAAGCTCACAGGCAGGCGAAACAGCAGATTCCATGCAGCTGAAAGGAGAGGTGAAGGAGCAATTTGCAGAAATGAGCCAGGACGCAGCTCAGAGACACAGTGGGATGGAAAATGCCAAAGTATAGACAATGGAGACTAGATGACTAGCTGAGGATCACAGATCCAGAACGGAAATGGAGAGGAGGCAACGCCACTTTTAAGACCTGATGATTGACACGAGCCTGCAGGTTCAGAAAGCCTAAATGCAACCCAGGCAAGCTTCAACCTTTGATGTTGCTGTGGTTATTTTCAGGTGCCGCCAGCTTCAGATTCTTCTGGCATCAACCTTGGTGAGGGCTGACCGCCTGAAAGTCTTCCTCAGTGTCCCAGCACCACATGCACCCCTGCACCTCCTGCTTTTCTGTGTGCTTGTGCATCGGAGAGCACCTCCCTCCTTGCTTCCTCCTCATCCCCAGCACCAGACTGCTTTTGCTTCTTGCCCCTTGCTCTTAGGCATGTCCTGGGGCTTGGGTTGTTAGGGTGGTCCTGCCCCACTGCCAGCAGAGGATGCTTCTACTGATGTGGCCCAGGGATGCTTCCTTCTCCTTCACCCAGGGGTGGAGCTTTTTTCCCCTTCTCCCAGCCCTAATGGGTCTTCACTCTTGATCTGGGGGTGACAGGGATAGCTGTCCTCCCCCAGGCAACTTAAGGCTTTTGTTTCTTAGGGGAAAGGGTCTGAGTGATGTTTCATGATTTGTCTGCTGTTGGTCTGCACCACTGAGGGATGATGCTCTCTGGCCCCTGGCCCTGCCTCCGGTCCTTCTCATGGCCCCCAGTGGATGTTCATAGTGAAGAATCCTGAGTGGGTGGAAACTCCTAGTGTCTATGGTTCCTAGAGGCTCCATCTTTCCTAGTAGCCTACACTTGACCTCTAATGAGTTATTAAAGAAACACAGCTGCTTTCTTATACACATGTTAGGTAGCCCCTCTGCCCCATGTGCTCTGCCACGGGTGACTCAGTGCTCATGTCCCATCTTTCCTGGTAGGCCCTCCCTCCAGCTCCCATCAGTCCAGGATTGGTCTGGTCCCAAAGCCCCATTGGCCAGTGATTTGATCCTTCCTGCTCTCTGCGCAAGTATGCAGAAGTAAATCATCCGTAAAATGAGGATAATGATAGTATCTACCTCATAGGATGGATATGAGGATTAAAAAGGCAGCCATAAACAGGTCATGAGGGTCCTGGGATCGAGACTCGCGTCGGGCTCTCTGCTCTGCGGGGAGCCTGCTTCTCCCTCTCCCACTCCCCCTGCTTGTGTTCCCTCTCTCACTGTGTCTCTCTCTGTCAAATAAATGAATAAAATCTTAAAAAAAAAAAAAAGGCAGTCATAAAATAAATCCTAAAAAAAAAAAAAAGTACAAATGCTCAGGCCCCATCCCCAGAGATTTTGATTTTCTCCATTCAACTTAAGGTAGAGGCCTTTTTAAAAGCTCCCAGGTGGTTTAATGTAAATCAGGGCCAAGAACTACTGCACACAATAAATTCTCCAGCCTCAACAGGAGCTATTTGCCTCTTAGCAGTTGCAAATAATTTGCACTTGGATAAATGGAGGATCTTCTCTCAGGTGCTGCAAAAGCCTTTCTCTCGTCTCCTC
Source organism: Leptonychotes weddellii (assembly GCF_054177405.1). Lineage (NCBI taxonomy): Eukaryota > Metazoa > Chordata > Mammalia > Carnivora > Phocidae > Leptonychotes > Leptonychotes weddellii. The sequence goes on from NC_138374.1 coordinate 87,077,584, forward strand.
TTTACCTAGTCCGGCCAGTCCTTCCAGTCCGTTAGCACTTGTCTCTGAGGGCAGTCCCTGCAGAACTGGGCCGCATGTCTCACTGCAGGTTTCCCAGCATGCCGCGCGCTTTCCACCAGCGCAGCCCTCGTTCCTATGCGCTGTAATCGTCCAGGCAGTCTTCGCTCATATATTGTGAATCTCCTCAGGTCACGTATTTTATTTTTGCATCCTTTGTGTCAAGAATAGCACTTGGAGGAATGACTGGATCCTTGCGGGAGCAACATGGGGTATCAGACAAAACGCTAACCTAAGTTTGAGTCCTGTCTTCAACACTGTGTAGGCAACCTTTAAGATGATCCCCAGTGACCCCCGTCTCCAGGTAGGACAGCCCTATGGAACCCTTCCCTCTTGAGTGTGGCCAGATTTCCTGACTCCCCTCTAATGAATGGAACGCAGAAGAAATGACAGATGCCACTTTCAAGACTAGGTCGTAAAAGACCGTGGCTCTGGGCTGGGTGTTCGCCCTCACTTTCTCACTCTCTGGGGGAGGCCACTGCCAGGTTGTGGCCTAACAAGGAACTGAGGCAGGCCTCTGACCAACAGCTGGTGAGGAACTGAGGTCCTGAGTCCAACAGCCTGCAGGGAACTAAATCTTGCCCCAGAATGAGCTTGGAAGCCAATCCTCCCCGAGGTGGGCCTTCAGCGAAGGTTGGACCGCAGCCTCAGGCCAGACGCCGAACCACAGGCCCCCAGCTCAGCTGTGTCCTGATTCCTCACACACACAAACTGTGAGATAACCAATGTTTGTTGTTTTAAATGGCTAAATTTGGGGATAGTTTGTTACACATCAATAAATAACAGATACATTGGCTGCATATCCTTAGGCGGTGATTTAATCCACTACACTCCAGCTTCTGCCTCCATAAAAATGAAGATAATACCACCCGCTCCACAAGGCTGTTGTGAGACTCAAATGACATGCAAATTAAAGTGATTTGTACTGGAAAGTGTGACACAAAAGTAAGATATCCTCTCTAGAAACATCACAGTTCAGACACTTAGAGGCTTCAATCTTAATTGTTTAATATCACAAATTATGAGCTCCTAAATTAACGAGCTAGCAGTGTATAGCTAACTTCATTATATCGGCTGGGATGATGCCATAGTGCCCAGCTGTGCATTTAATTAATTTAGCAATAAATGCCTATGAACACGTACCTTTCTTCATTTGTCAGCTGATGATTAACTCCTGTAGTAAAAATCACAGCATCCTCCATGGGTGTTTTAGTTCTCTAATTATGTTAAACTTAAGGGCTGCTTTTGTTCAAAGAATTCAAACAAGGAGAAAGCAAAGTAGGTCTTATATTCAAAGCCCTAGCCCTGTTTCTGCTTGGAGCCTGGGCTGTTGCATGGGTCGCACGATTGTAGTCGGCAACTGACACTCAGTGAGGGCCTTCCCTTGCCCCGCGTCGTGCTGACCCCTGAGAACGTGAAGAATGTGAATGCGGACTCCGTTCTCACGGAGCTCAGCGTCTAATGGGGGTGATAGAGCCTCAGAAGCCCTCCGTGCAGTGGAACCAAACAGTGTGTAATGGTTAATACAACCTACGGTCTTTAGAAGTGGAGAGAAAAGTCTGGAAGACCTCACAGAACGAGACCTGTTCGCTGGGCTCGAGAACAAGGAAAATCAGATGACATGATATTTAGGCAGAACTTGAAAATGTTTACAGTGGTTCCTATCCCTTAATTACCTGCTAGTATTTTTTTTAAAAAGTCAGCATTCCTTCAAAAATTGTATTTGGGCACCTATTATTTGCAAAGCACTCTGCTTGATGCCATGGAGCACAAAGTTCATGGGAGAAGATGTTGTCCCCAAAGAGAAAGTAGTAATAGCACGACCACCTACCACCACACAAAGTACTGAGGGCCAGGCATTGCATTAAGATCTTTTATACCCTGTCTCCTTTTATTGTCACAAAAACTTTAAGAGGAAGGTAAAAGTGTTGCTATCAAAGATGAGGACTAAGGCCCAGGAAAGGGGAGCAAATTTTCCTGGGTTATACAAGTAGGAAGTGGCCTCATCAGGACCCGAGCCAGGACCTTTCTCTGTACCTCGCCACCCAGCCTATCTACTGTGGCTGTTGATAGCATCAAATGACATCCTATAGAATATTTTATAGTTCTACAAAAGCATCTTCATACACCATCTTATTTATTTTTATGACAAATCTCTGACCTAAAAGTGAGAAAATAAAGCTCAGGCAGCTTTCAGTGACTTGTCCAGGATCAGTCAGCGAATTTGAGGTCACCCCGAGATTCTGTATGAGATTCAGACCCAAGATTCAGACCTGAGCATACAAGAGTGTTACAACTTAAGGAAGGAATGCAAGGTCAAAGGTAAGGTCAGAAGGCAGGCTGCAGATGCTACAGAGTGGGGTAGAGAGAGATCATGGTGGGAGGAAATGAGGAGTCATCAATGGAGGAGTTGTGTCTTTAAGGATGGAAACAGCAGGTAGAGAGGTACTTGGGGGGCTAATCCTGTGGGAGATAACCAATGTTTGTTGTTTTAAATGGCTTTCCACCAGCGGGAGAGTGAGGGTGTCCCTGCTGAGGAAGGCTCCGGAGGTCCAGGTGCTAGAGCCATCCTGCACCTTCCCCTCAGCATCAGCTCGCTCACGTCTAATACCATGTGATGCTGTTTATGCCCCCATAGCACTGGTGTGAGAGCTTGAGGAATAAGGTAGGAGTAATCTGAAAGATGGGAAGCATTTTACAAATATCACCCCTTCTTATCCCAATTTTAAACAAGATGAGCTTGAGGTTTGGAGTCTTGAGGAACTTGCCCAGGATCACACAGGAGGCCCAACAAGACCCAGGCATCAGTACCAAGCTCTTGAATGACCAGCCAGCACTGCATGCTCTGAGCCTCAGTCGACATTTGGAGAGACACCAATTGCTGAGCTTTCTGTTCGTGAAGACCAGCTGCTTTCTGTGATCATGAAGACATAAGCTAGCTGAAGAGAGAAACCTATCTGGTTGGAGCAAGGTAGATGGAATGAGTTTATCAGGGAGGGTCTGAGGTCAGGCCCCCTTGCTCTGCAGAGGTTGGGCAGTCTTACCCTCTCTGTCCTCCAGCCCCCACCTGTGAGAAAAGGTACCTCTAAGGCATGGCTTTGGGCAGCAGTTCTCAAACTTTCTATGGTAAAGTCCATGGACGCACCTCAATAATGGTTCAAATACATAAAATAAACTGCATAGGATTACAAGAGAGACAAATTATATTGAAATGCACTTACCAAAATATTAAAATATTTGTGATATAGTAATATATCCATATATGCTTCTTTTTTTTCCAGGTTCATAATTTATTGTACAAATTGAGTATCACATGATGAATTGACATTAGCTTCTCCAGGCATGGGAACATAACTTAAAATCCTTCTCTGTTGCTTTCATAGCTGGTGTTTTTTTTTAGACCTTAACTTGAAGTATAAGATCATCAAAACAATGCCTCCATGTGTGGCCAGTACACAATTCATTCTACCTGTGAGAGTATAAGAGTTGAAATATTTTTTGATACCAGTGAAATGGAATTGGGCATCAGTTTCTGGACCTGCCATGATTTCAATCTTGCAAAAGGCACCAATTCTGCTCATATGCTTCTTTATTAAAGTATTAAATAAAAGGTCTAGCAGTGGGTCTAGTAACTATTATATTTCCAAGTAGACATAAGCATAAATGATATTTTAAAACATTTGTCATACCTGTAAATAATATTTTTAAATGTGCAATTTCTATTGGTGACACAGTTAGATACTTCTAAATATACTACAGTAGTTTGTTGGCAATATTTACAAATGAAAAATATTACATTTCAGTTAGAGACTAGTGAAGCAAAAATGTCATTTTTTTTCCTATTCAAATTCAAATCTATGTATAGCCTCCATTTTCCATGGATAGAATTCTATCCATGAATCCTTTGGGACCCAAGATTAAGAATCCCCAGTTTAGGGGCACCTGGGTGGCTCAGTCAGTTTAGCGTCTGCCTTCAGCTCAGGTCATGATCCCAGGGTCCTGGGATTGAGCCCCGCATCGGGCTCCCTGCTCAGCGGGAAGCCTGCTTCTCCCTCTCACACTCCCCCTGCTTGTGTTCCTTCTCTCTCTGTATCTCTCTCTGTCAAATAAATAAATAAAATCTTAAAAAAAAAAAGAATCCCCAGTTTAGAGGAAATAAAAGAACGCATTTAAGTAGAAGGCAATAAGTTATGGAGGAAATGACACTTATGATATGATTGCACTTACTGTTAATTGTTTTTTCTTTATTAATAATATACCATGTTCCATTATACTTCACTGCAGATACTAATTATATTAATTATTACTCACCATAAATATTAGTAAAATGAATGGCTGGACAATTAAGCAAATGTTTGTTTTTAAGTCATAAATTTATCCCAACTGTTACCTTATTGAATTAACACTCTGTGCCTCAGTTTCCCCAGATCATTGATGGTCAGCATAACAGTAACAAAGAGTGCAATGTGAGGGTCAAGAGTATGGTGTCTGGAGTCTGAAAGAATCGGTTCTAGCACCACCATGCAGCAGCTGGGTGCTCATGGGCAAATTGCTTGACCTCTCTATTCTGTTTTAATTATTTAAAGTAGGAATAATGATAACAACTTTTAAGGGTTGTTTGGAGGATCAAGTGAGATGAGATATTTTTAAAGCATTTGGTGCTGCATCCAACACATAGTAAGTGCTTAACTAGCTGTTGATATCACTGCAAGTACAATTATTATTATCTGTTATCAAGGGGCATTTTGGTGATTGATTGAAAGTCAATATCCCTGACCCATAACACTGACAAGCTATAGGCTCCTTCTCAGGCAGACTTAGAGGTGGTGGGCAGGCATAAAAACCTGTACCTTGCTTCGGTACCATCAGGCATAGCTAGAAAAATGGCACAGAGAACAGCCCTTGTGGGAGTAGTGTGACTGGAAAAATAGGTTACGTTTGCCACAGAGAGCCTGTTATCACCCTTCCCGAGTGTCTGCAATTTTGTGTTGCCACCTCTTCTGGAATCCAGTCTCTGGTGTCAGGCCTTCTCTCCCTAACATTCCCTGGTGCGCCTTGTGCCAGACAGGAAGGGAAGGGGGTTTTATCGACTGGTCCTCTCCCGTGTGCTTGTGCTCTCCTTAGGTGGTGAGTGTCCCAAGTGTGGGAGCCTTGTTATTTTTCTGTGCTTCATTCTTTTAAGGTCCTGCTTTTGAGGCCACATCTGCCTAATTTGAACCAGTGCATAAGACCGAGGTCCTGAGGATGACTCAGTTTCCAAAATGCGGCATAAAATACATCTGTATCTTAACAGAAGCTTTTAATGCCAATATGGAGATGGTGTAAGGCTCCACACGTGGACCCATGTACACCCAAGTTGCCTCTTGGGTCTGCTGTATCTTAGCTGTGTCACCTGGGGCAAGGCAGGAACCTCTCTGAGACCATTCTTTACTTGTAAACTAGGAACGATAGTAGCTAATTAGCAGTTTTGTTATAATTGTGAAATGAGATTCTGTTTATAAACAGCTTACTACATTACGATATTGAAAATGGTTGAAGAATAGAATTAATAAGAATAATGGGACTTTCAGCTTATGGAAGAACATTGGATGTGCATTTGGCAGGCCTTCCGAGGCCTCTTACTACCTCATGGAGGAACCTGCCCACTCTGTCCAGGAGTGGTGTTTCTCCCACACTGAAAAGTTCTCACCAACACAACACTCACGAGGAAAATTTTACCCAACTAATCATATCCAGTGTGGAGGTAGGACAAGATCTAAAACAAAAACATAAACTATCCTGGGTAATGTTTCACCTCTTGCTTTTGAAATCCTCCTAAGCACCTGGGCAGCCTGTGAACGAACAAAAATCAAAGTCAGGCCAGCACACAATGGCTGGGAAAGGCCAAGACTTGAGAATGACTGAGGGCTACCAGTCTCTTTCCCTCTTCAACGTATAAAGGCTTGAAGAGGCAGTCAGCATAGCCTCTGGGTCCTCCTTAAAGTTTAGGGCTCTTCAGCTATGGAATCCAAATTACTCTTCTGGATGCTTGCCCAGAGCAAAGTTCTGGCTTCGAATTCTCTGGACGGCAGCCATGGTTAAGACATTTGCTCCTGCCAGCATGTAAAGGAAAAACATGGACTCTGTCACTCAGGCAAGAACACAAATTGAGCGTTTCTAGGATACATCAGTCAGGAAGGAGTTTTGTCACCAGCTTCTCAGGATAGAGAAACCATGCCCTCTGCTCCCCACTGGGCTAATCTTCACTAGTGTTGCAGAATGGAAAAGAACTTCAAGAGATTGAAGAACACTCTGGAAGAACCATGGTTCATGAATTTAATAACAGAGACTCAATCTGCATTTTCAATCCCTTGGGTCTCATGTGTTTCCACATGCTCAGGAACAGTGTCTACTGAGATCCAAGAGCGCCTTTGGTAACACTCTGTTCTGTATTCTGTATGTCCTTTTTTTTTTTTAAATTCTGGATTTTAGGTGTAAAGCTTTGATTTAATCAAACACCTCTCTGAGTTGATGATGCACTATTATGTTTACTCCCACAGGGTCTCTTTCTTATTTTATTTCAGCTTCCCCTTCATCCCTCATTTCCCATTAATATTCACTACCATTAAGTAGGCACCTCCTCTAGGATGTTTAATAGATGTTCTCAATATGTATGTATCTGTGAGACATGTGTAATGGTATGTTGTGTATGTATGTGCTTTTAGTTTACATAATAGCGTCTCATTATATTTCTTACTTTTTTACTTGCTCCTTCTAATGTATGCTCACTAGTGTATTGCTTCCAACAGCTGTGTAATATTCCATCTGATGATGGACAGCTACTTGTTGCTACAAATAAGTCTGCAGTGTACATTTTTCTTTGCAGTGCCTTATAGGTTTATGCAAGATTTTCTTATGCAAGTTTATGCAGGTTCTCAGGAGAGAGACTGCTGTATTGTAGGATACCCAGACTCTAATTCCCCAAAGAGCTGTCAGATTACTTTCCAGAAAGACTGTGCCATTACCCCTCCTGCCAGCTAAGCATATGTGTTCTGGTTTCTTTTAACTTGTTGAAATCTTGCAGTCCTCTAATCTTTATTTTTTCCAATTGAATGGATATTAAGTGGCATAATATTGTTGTTTTAATGTTGATGTTTCTCATTATGGGTGAGGTTGAGAATCCCTTGAACTTTAGCCATTCAGATTTCTTCCTTTTGTGCATTGCCTATTTATATGCTTCACCCATTTTCCTATTTTTTCAATGATTAATAGGAATTCTTTTTTTTTTTTTTTTTAGAGAGAGAGAGAACAAGAGTGCGAGCAGGGAATAAAGGCAGAGGGAGAGAGAATCTCAAGCAGACTCTGCACTGAGTGTGGAACCTGACTTGGGGCCCGATCTCATGACCCAAGATCATGACCTGAGTCGAAATCAAGAGTCGGGTACTTAACCAACTGAGTCACCCAGACTCCCCAATAGGAACTCCTTTTTAATCTAAACATTAATCCTATTGATTTTAAGCTTTGAACGTTCTCTTGGTATGGTACCCACCTATTAACAACCACTTTCTGTGCCTGTGTTGAATAGAGATTTGTAACATTTGTGTAGTCAGACCCAACACTCTCCTACCTTATCATTTGTGCCTATATGGTCTTGTTGCAAAAAAATCTCTTTCCACCCTATGGGCATATTTCCTCCTTACTAGTTTTAAAGAGCCAGCTTTCTTAGCACCATATACTAAACAATTTATCTACTCCCCACCTCTATAAGACATCTTCCTTCCACACATCTCTATTTCTGGGCATTCTTATCTATTCTGTTTTGTTTCTCTGCTGCTGTTCAGTATATATTCTTGTCTCCTTGCTGTTTTGTGTGTGTGTGTGTTTGTGCACACATAAAATTGACAACTATTTGTGAAACTTAATTCTTCGGTGTAGACTTCAGAATCAGTTTTTCTCAAAAACTTCTGCTGGAGTTTTTTGGGAACATATGGAATATATAGATTAATTTAGGGGAGAACTGACAGATTTATAATATCAGATAATTCCATTCATTCATTATTCATGTCTTCTTCTATGCCTTTTATAGAATTTGAATGATTTATCCATATACTTGTATGCCTTCCTTTTTCTTCCTATTCCTAGAAACTTGAGAGATTCTTGATGTTATGAGTGGCAGCTCATGTTCTATTATAGTTCCTTGTTGGTTATTGATGGTGTAAATTGAATTTGTATCTGGCAGCCTTGCTGAACTCTTACTAGTTCAGAAGTCTATTATGCAGTGGGTTTTCACTGAAGCTCTGACTCCTTTTATTAGATGGTACCCTGAAGCCAGATGCATGCTTGCTCTTTACATTTTTCATCACTCAGTCTTCTTAAAGCTTTTTCATGCTGGTTGACCTGCAACAGGCTGGAGATCATTTTTCAGCATTTACTAAGCTAGATGCTACCCTAAGAACTTTCCATGTGTTGTCTTACTTTATCCTTACAAGAACCTTATTTGATCTTATTTTTATCCACACTTTACAGAGGAAGAAATGGAGGCGAGGACAGTAAGTTGTCTTGGGTCACACAGCCAGTGGGAGACTGAGACAACACCAGGTATCTGACTCTAAATCCCAGACCCTTGAAGATCACATGCTGTAAGTCTGGGCCTTCGACTAGTTTACGATGAGCAAGGTAAAGTCTGTATTACTCGTCAGTATACACAATTTTAATGAAAAACAGGTTCAGTTTTCATAATTTTCCTTTGCTATGTTTGTTCTGATTACATTTATTTAACTCTAATTTAATATGATCTGTAACATAATTATAATGCATGTATTTATATTAACTGTAATAATAGTAAATGTATAACTGTGGTTTGGTATTTTGCATGTCTTATTTTTTACTTATTTTTCTGATAATTATTTTATTGTGTTTTATAAAGGTGACATTTTTGCATATTAAAAAAAAAAAGCAAACTGATTCTATACCACAGATAGTTTCAGAAGCACTGATCTTCAGCACTATCTCTTGCTGGGTTAAATATCTGAAGATGTAAATAGGGTGGAACAAACATTATGAGCCAGTCTATATTTCGGTGTCCAGTTGTCTTGTTTTAGACAGGTGATTTGTACTTCTGAAATGTTCCAATTGAATGAGAGCCATCTTGAGAAAGCCCCTTTCTACAAAGGAATGCCTGAGAACATTTCCTTATAATGTCCCTACCTAGCCCTCTGCTATTTCAGACCTCAGTGTGTCCAGTGGATCTGAGGCAAGAATTTGCTGCCAAGAAATACCAAGCAATGTCTGAACTTTGAGCTAGGGAAAAGTCTTTTATTCTAACAAGCAACTTCTAACCTTTAGATTCAACTCTCCCCTTTTCGGAAAAAGATTATGAGCTTGAGCATAACATTACCTGGTGGTTAATTATGTAGTTGTTGACAATGTTAATGAAACTGTTTCATTTAGAATAAATACTAAAGTACCCGATTTGAACATAGATCGAAGTATTTAAGCCATTGGCACAGGTAAGCTTGTATAGTCATATTGAGATACATCATCAAATCTGTGAAGGAATATCTGATAGCTGTAAAGTACTACAGAATTAAAATAATATATTTAAGATCAAATCACATTTCTTAGAAAAAGTTGTATAGGACAGTCTTCTGACATCATTCAACAAGAAGGGCAATTCAGTGAATTTACAATCTGGTTGCTTTAAAAAATAATTATCTGGCTATATTTTTTAGTGTATAATGTTACCATGTTTCAAGCATAATAATTAGCAGAGCTAGCAGAAGTAACATAGCTTTTACATTTGGATTTTAACTTTCTTGGATGTCACTTGTACAAAGATTTTTATAGCAGCCCTATTTAGCTCATGGAAAAATAATGGGAAAAAATCCAAATATTTAACAATAGGAGAATTTTTAGTAAGCCAGCTTTATAAGTATAGTGAAATAGCTATTGCATAATCTTCAAAAAAAGTAAGCAGAATAGATCAGTATATAACAGTGGCTGTACAGGAGGATGAGAAATAAGCAACAACATAGCGAACGGGATACCTGTAGGAACTACATCGAGTAAGAGTATGTTCGTGTGTTCAGAGAAAGAATTGGAATTAAGCCAGATGGAATGTATTGTGTTTTTTATCTGTAAGGTTATGATTAAAAAACATTGAAGAGTACATTTTTAGGTTGTGATTTTAAGAAAATCACGTAAATGTATAGATAGGTTTTTAAATCTTTTTTTTTTAATTTCAAGTTTTTATTTAAATTCACACATACGGTAAAATTGGTTTCAGGTGTAGAATTTAGTGATTCATCTCTTACATATAAGAGCCAGTGCTCATCATAACAAGTGCCCTTCTTAATGCCCATCACCCATCTAGCCCATCCCCCACCCACCTCCCCTCCACAACCCTGTTTGTTCTCTATTGTTAAAAAGTCACATATGGTTTGCTTCTCTCTCCCTCTCCCTCTCTTTTTCTCTTCCCCATGTTCATCTGTTTTGTTTCTTAAGTTCCACATATGAGTGAAATCATATGGTATTTGTCTTTCTCTGACTGACTTTTTTTGCTTAGCATAATACTCTCTAGCTCCATCCACATCGTTGTGAATGGCAAGATTTCATTCTTTTTGATGGCTGAGTAATATTCCATTGTATATAAATATAATGTATAGATTATGCAAGTTTAGGAACTTTCTTAACTCTCAGATAATAGTAATAGGGAGTACATAAACATTTTTAAAGAGGGGTATTTTAGGAAATTTTAGAAAAACACCATGGCCCAGGCCAAATCCAGCCCATTGCCTATTTTTGCAAATAAAGGTTTATTGCATCACAGCCACATGCATTTGTCTAGGCCCTATGACTGCTTCCCAGCTACAAGGGCAAAGTTGAGTGTTTGCAAAACAGACCATTTGGCATGAAACCTTAACATATTTACCATGTGGCTTTTACAGGAAAAGTGCCAACTGCTAATCTAGATATTCACTTGAGGAGATATGAATTAGAATCTACTCTCATTTCTGGGACTTCCATTTATATAACATATCAAGGAAAGATCCAAAATTACTTCAAATCATTTAGGTCTAAGTCTGCAAAGAGGTGTGATTGATGGATTCCAGGCCCAAGAGGGTTTGGAAAACATATAGGACACTATTGTCAGAGTTGAGAAATTCTAGAGCATGGGTTTTTCTGTCTAAGCAAAATAGTCAACCATAAGCATAGCAGAGTTACAAGATCTGTGTGTGGGGTAAAAGTGGATGAACAGAACCTTCATGATAGTCTGGGTCACCTGGGCCCGGCAAGGCTTCCTGAGGAGCTGTATCTGCAAGACTCTCCTGTAGGATACCATCTCCACCGAGGGACACACAGTGTTTCTATGGCAGCATCAAATGTGAAAAGAAAAACTGGGCCTATGAATTTCCTGAAGGTGTCAGAGCAAGAAGGAGTCCTAGGAGACACTAATAAGCAGGAAGCAGGGGGACCCGCAAGTTCTACTTCCGGGTTTTCTGCTGTCATTTAAGTCCTTCTACCTCCCCCTCCCTCACCCCTGCAAAGAAGGCGTTTTTGTCTTGGGCTGCAGGTGAACAGTTTGTTCCCAAATGGATTTATACCTTATATCCTGGGATAGGCCATCAGAAGCATCACACCTGATGGTTCCTTTGTCCTAGGATCTTAGAAAACGTGTCAGGTTGCTTCCAGAACAACAGTTAACTCTGTTTTGAGGTCACCTCTGTGGATACAATTTTAATCTTTTGTGAGAGAAATGAAGTTTCTCAGTTTAGAAGTTGGGGGAGAAAATTGATAGTTTTTAGCAGCTATTTACGTGAGATGAAACGCACTTTCTGAGCTCCATTGTGCACGGGATCACAGGTGAACCTGTATTTGTAACGCAACAGAATTCTAGAATACTCTCTATAGGCTATATAACTACTATGCACTGTAGACTGCCTACATACTAGAATACACACACACACACACACCCTGTGACTGGTAACAGGCCCCTAGAAATGCAGCCCTGACAAGGGAGGAAGAGATGGGAGGAGCCTGGCCACCGCCAGGCTAGAGATCCTGTCAGTGAGGGTGTTTGACTTCCCTGTCTCCCCTTACTGTCTCTGTCCTTTCCTTTTTGTCCCCTGTCACTCTCTTCCCCACAGCACCCCCACCCTGCAGCTAGAACATTTAGACACCTTCTCCTGTGACTGAAGAGAGTGTTCTGATTATTTTATACTAAAGTATCAGTGACTCAGGTATGATCCCTCTCAAGGCCGAGACTGTGTGCTTCTGATCGTCGTGCTCCCACGGCGTGGGGTCTGGTGGGGAAGAGAGTCTCTGGCAGGACTGTGGGGACAGAGGGCTCCTGTGTGTCCCTCAGACTGCACAGCCCATGTCCACTTAGCTCCCCTCCTCCCTGTGCCCACTTTTCCTAGGTGCTGAGGGGACTTACTCCTGAGCCAGAGAAGACTTTGCTCCGAGGCCTCCCACCGCTGGCATGCATCTTCCAGACTCCAGAACCTCCAGAGTAGCAAATGCAATGTGAGGAGGCCCAGCCAGCCAGCTAGTGGGGAGCTCATGGCTCTGCTTTCCTTTTTCTCTTTTCTTTCACACTGTCTCTGAAGAGAGACCGTGTCTGGGAAAACCACTGGCTACACCAGATTAAAGAAGTCACCACTGAGAGGCCGGTCCCTGGGCAGATAAAACTCCAGAGAGGAGCCCGTGTGAGGGAGACAGGCAGAGACAGCTGGACAATGGGAGCTGCTGGGGAGAGAAGGTGAGGAAGCCAGGGCTGTTCCAGTGCCGAACCCCGAAGTGAAGTTGATTTGGGGCCCTCGCCCTTCTTAAGCTTTACCGTGTTCTCAAGCTGGCAGGTCCTTCCTGTGCTTCCACTGGGCTGCCCCTTGGATGCACACCTCTCTCAGCCTCTGCCTTCAGAACAGACCTGTTCTGAGGTAACCTTCACCCACCCTCTTTGTTTTTCTGTCTCTTTCTCGGGTCTGCCTCTCTTTTTCTCTGAGAGAAAAAAAAAAAATCTGTGCTGAAGCTTTAGTGAATAATAATGAATTAATTAGTAGACTTTCTCCAATAAAATATTTACATTTTGAAAGGGGCCAAAGAAAAAGTAGAATTTCAAAGGAAGCTCCTAAATTGCCTCCTGACCACCAGTATGTCCCTGAAGTAAGTCCTGGCCCTATGCCTGTCTTGCTTGTAAGTATCCCTGTGTCTTCCCTGCAGGACCGTTTTAGGGACCACAGTAATTTGAGCTACAAAAACTATAAATTGTCTTTGTATACAATTATAGGATATTTGCTAATGCCCAAAGGAGCTGAATTTTAAACTTATAAATAACATTAAATTATGTTTTTAGTAAGTTTAAGCTGACATTTTGTTTTTTGGTTTTTTTTTTCTAGGATCCCTGATTTACATCCTTTGAAGTATTACAGTTATGAGTTAGTTGGAAACAGGAGTGGAGAAATACACAAAGGGAAAGAATTAGTAGATGGTTGAGTTTTACTAAAAAAAGTCTCCTGAACCCACGTTTGAGGGAATCAGTTGGTCATTTGTTCTTACTTAATGCAGATGGATTGCTTGACAAAACCCTAAAAAGCTGTTTCTTTTCTCCTAGTTACTATTATTCCCTTGACAGCAACTACCATAATTACCGGGGTTTTTCCCGTCAAGCAGTGAACCCAGTAATTGAGAACACATTCGGTGAAGCTTGTTTTTCTCCTACAACAGTGGGAAAAGCTTTCACGTGGGTTAAAGTAAACTAAGATTCTCGCTCCTCTATCACATTTGCACGCTCCTTCCCCTGGAAGGAGGGTACCGTGAGCTCTTTTTAGATTTGTTTGGAGGTCAGGAGTAGACCAGTTACTTTGAGGGGGAGAAAAAGTTAGTCTGAATTAATTTATGGTGCTTGCTTTATAATAATTATCATAACAGTTATATATATTTGTATGAACCTGAGCATACACACACACAAAAGATTCATCGAACCAGTAGGAGGCTGAGAAGAGACTTACAGCTGTGTTTCTGACCCTTTCCACTGGGCCCTGCTATCAGGAGTGTCCTGCGGGTCATTGGTGCTCCTCAGCCTCCGTGCTGGGTCACACCAGGCCCTCCTGGGTGACAGATAATGAGTTCCTCACAGTACAGTGTGGGGCAGGGGACATTAGCAAATTAGACAGCATGCCTAACAAATTTGGAAAATTTTCACTAGAATAAAACAAACCTTTATTGATTTTTCCATATGACCTAAGATATCTGATTGTTATTCTGCCCTTCCTTCCCTGCCTCTAGATAGAGCGGGCCCATCACTGTGAAATCAAGCCAATTGTACGCCTGGTGTCCTGACGCTCACATGCTGATGAAGCACAGAGGAGAGTTATTACTGCCGGTCTATTTTTCATGTCCCAAGACAGTAACAGAACCAGGATGTCCTCCTCTTAGATAGGAGAGAAAAAAAAACCAAACACTTACTAAACATGAAAAATCTTTGGAGTACTTTGTAAACATATTCAGGAGTTAAACCACCTGCAAAAGGCTAATGGGCCCACCTCTTTTGAAAGTTTGTTTCTTAACAAAGGAATTTGTCACCTGCTTGTGGAGGTCATTGAGTTCTGTTGTGTAGCTTCCTCATCAAAAGCATGCCCTGGGTCCTCATTAGCACGGGTTCTCTTTCTAAAGATACTCCCTTTGATGGAGCCACATCTACTCTCCACAGCTTGTTTAAATTGTATAGCCTCTATTCTCTGTCATTGTTTTGCATAGCAGAAAGGGAAATTTTAATTGCTGTGTCTTTATAGTCAATCTCTAGACTGTCAGATTAATTCGTGCATCAATTCAACAGTTCATTTAATAAATATTGATTAAAATCACACTTGTGGCATGCACTGTGATAAGGATACAAAAATTGAATAAGACATTTTGGAAATAGATCCTGGTGATGGTTGCACAACATTGTGAATGTAATTAATGCCTTGAATTATATATTTTAAAATGATTAAAATGGAAAAGTTTGTTACATGTATTTTACTGCAATAATTAACATGTTTTACAAAAAACAAAAGACAAAAAACCACCCACAACAACACAGAATAAGATAGTCCTGGTCCTCAGGTTGCTCACAGTCTAGTAGGAAAGACCACACGTGCAATACAGGGTCATTGGTGAGAAGATAGAATATAAAAAGGGGGTGCTGGATCAAAGGGGGAAGGTGTGAATGAAATTTAACCTTTTATTTGTTTTAATTTAATTTAATTTAAATTCAATTAACTAACATATAGTATATTATTGGTTTCAGAGGTAGAGTTCAGTGATTCATCAGTTGCATATAACACCCAGTGCTCATTACATCATGTGCCCTCCTTAATGTCCATCACCCAGTTACCCCATCCCTCCACTCTCATCCCCTCCAGCAATCCTCTGTTTCCTAGTTAAGAGTCTCTTATGGTTTGTCTCCCTCTCTGATTTCATCTTGTTTTATTTTTCCCTCCCTTCCCCTATGATCCTCTGTTTTGTTTCTTAAATTCCACATATGAGTGCGATCATATAATAATTGTCATTCTCTGACTTATTTCATTTAGCAAATATCTAGTTCCATCCATGTTGTTGCAAATGGAAAGATTTCATTTTTTGATGGCTGAGTAATATTCTATTGTGTATATATACCACATCTTCTTTATCCATTCATCTGTCAATGGACATCTGGGCTCATTTCATAGTTTGGCTATTGTGGACATTGCTGCTATAAACATTGGGGGTGCAGGTGCCCCTTCAGATCACTACATTTGTATCTTTGAGGTAAATACCTAGTATAGTGCAATTGCTGGGTCATAGAGTAGCTCTATTTTTAACTTTTTGTTTGTTAATGGTGCTGCTGTTAGGGAAGTCCTCTAGACCTGAGGCTTCAGTGATGAGCAGTTCTAGTCCAGAAGCCAAAGGCTCAGGCTTCCCTCAAATGCTGGATTCTGCAATAATGCAGGCAGTAACACTGGACCAACAGGAGGAACCGTGGGTAGTTGAATCCTAAATCCAGTACTTCTCTCCACTCTCATTAACTTGTCCTACCCAGCACCCAGAAAGGGTAAGATTAGAGAGGCATCTAGGGTGTAAAATTTAAGGAGGTGCTCACACTCACTGTGAGCAAGGTGCTGACTCTGCACTTGTATGGCCTGGGAAGCAGGGACCTCCTTAAATGCCCACAGACCTGTCCTTGTACTTAGCATCCTGTTCTGTAGTTGCCTGTTAACTTGCCTGCCTCCCTATATAGACTGTAAACAGCATCTTGTACATCTTTGCATCTCTTAGGGCTAGGACAAGGTATAACACATAGAAAGCACACAACAAATGGTAGCATGCTTTGGTAAGCATTTTAAAAATAAATAAATGAAAGGCCATACTCCACCACATACCCTAGGGACAAGCTCTTCACCTGTGTCTCCTTGACTCCTATCTCTGTCTTGTCAAGTTGAAGGTCATTCAAAATTTATGCTCCTTGAACATTTCCCAGGAGACATTTCCTCTGTGCCTCTGGAAACCTTTCCCTCCTCAACTTTTTTCCAGTTTTTTTTTTTTCTTTTTTCTCCCTGTGATTGATTTTGAACAGTTGCTCCGTCTTGTCAGTTTTCCCTGGGGTCTAAGCCACTGTTAATTCCATTTGGTTAAATTTCCACTTTGGATATTGCATTTTGCATCTCTAGAAATTTCATTTGGTTCTTTTTATATCTTCTATTTATCTCCTCACTATGTTTGGATTTTCTTTACATCCTTGAACATATGGAACATATTTATAGATGTTTCAATGTACTTGTTCACTAATTTCATCATCTCTGTTGTTTCTGGACCTCTATCACCATCTTTGTGACATTTCTATGTACTCCTGTAAGGGAGAAAATTGAGGCGCGAGTTCTTCCATAAACATGCCCACTGCTTTCCTTATTCCCTCCCACCCCTCCTAAAACGTCACTCCTTCCCACTGCTTTTGACCCCATCCTTTCACATCTCCTGATATGTTCTCCTTGACCCCTTCCTCCTGGTCCTCAACTTTTTAATGGCTGTTTTTCTTTTGGCATAAAGATATTTTATACCTTCCTTGTCTTAAAACAAACTAAAATCAAATAAAACCTTCTTTGACCACCGTGTCCCCCTCTAGCTACTACCTTGTGATCCAGCTTCCCTTCACAGACAAGGGTCTCCAGAGAATAGTCTTCCCTATCCTCACACAGCAATGGCCCTTGCTATCTGCAGGGCCTTCCCACGCTACAACCACGTTTTTGCCCCTCCCCCATCCCGTGGCAACACTTTGGCAGAAGTCAGCAAGTTTTGCTAAATTCAGCATATGGTTCTGGGTTCTTATCTTGGTAGGTTTAGGGATAGTCGCTTGCTTCTTCCTGCCTAAAATTCTGTCTTCCCTTGGCCTCATTCTATTTTTCCTCCCTTTGCTCAGGTCCACTATTTTTTTTCTGTTTCCTTTATCTTTCAACACTGTTTCCACCGTAATGACTCCCACATCTGTAACCCAGACCTTTTGGGGCTGTTCTTTACAGGTGATCCAAAGACCTTATATTCACAAACTGAATTAATAGTTTACCCTTGAAATTTGCCCTCAACTGTCCCTTGGGTTGCCCAAATGAGGATTCATTGTAGTGGTTTCTGTGATGTGCCACCCAGATTCTCCTTCAGGACTGAAAGACGTACTTCCCCCACTGCTGAAGAGTTGTTGCTGGGCAGCCCTATAAGGCCTCTTCAGAGTTGCTTGGGTTGAAGAGAATTGCCTTGCTGAAGGTTGTACTGCTTTCTTGGGGCAGTCTTCATTCAGTGAACGACTGATACAGAAATATAAAATTCCAGCCTCTCCTCAAACTCAGGCTACTCGAAGGGCCATCTCAGTTTCAGAGCTCTTCATAGAGCTGGCTGAGGCCTTCACGAGACTGTATCCGAGCCCAGCTTCCTTCTTGCAGAACCTGGTTTATTCCTTCTCCTCCCCTACCCTCCCCTTCCACAGGTGTTAATGCCAAGAGTACTTCCTGTAAACCTCCCGTACACTAATCAATTCTGAGCCTATTTTGTGGGAACCCAACCTGTGATAGCCACCCTACATATCTCAATTTCATTTATTCCCTCATCCAATCAAATACCAAGTGATATAGATACCAAGCTTCATAGTATCTACAAGGATGTTTTTTCCCTCAATAAATCTGTTTTCTGCTCTGAAATTTGTTTTCTCCAGCCACTCCCTCTGACACAACTTTACTTCAGATGCTCGTATATGTCTCAACAGTACTACTCCTGTAGCCTCCTAGTTAGTCCCTTTGCCTCTGGTCTGATCCTCTATCAATTCATCATTCAAGACTGCTCTCCATGGGATCTTTCCAGGATGGAAATGTAATCTAGCAAGTCATTCACTAAATAAGAACTTTCAATGGCTCCCCATGGCTGGCATTCATTTGTCTGTTCAGTAAGTCAGCCAGCGTTTACTAAATGCCCACCATGTGCCAGGCACTGTAATTCTGGCAATGCAAAGTTGAAGGAAATGAACAGAGTCCCTGCCCTCATGGAGCCTCTAGTAGAGGACAAATGATAAACAAAGGTATGTGTGGTAAACAAGCAGAAGCACAGTGGGCTTACAATCTGGTCTAGGAGAAAGACATGGATCAAACACTTGATCATGTAGGTAAACCAAAATAACATCTGTTATAAGCTCCACATAAGAGATTCATGGTGTTATAAGCACTTATGAGAGAAGTTCGATCTCATCACAGAAGACAAAAAGAACTTTCCAAAGAAGTGACTTTTCAGGTAAAATGGAAGTGCTTTAGCTTGGAACACAAAACTCTGTATTCTGATCCCAACCTCCATTTATTTTTTATCAGTTCTTCCCAGACCCGCCTACTGCAGTCCAGTCATCCTCCACTCACATCATATGGAGACTTGTGTGCTTCTGCTGTTCCACCTCACGTGCCTTTGTGACATTCACTTTGTTGTAATTCCTCTCCCTTCGGCACCACCACCTTCATAATCAAGCCGTTTCCTAATCATCCTCTAAAAACAAATACAATCATTACTTTCTCTAGGAAACAGTTCCTAATCCCTCAGTGTGACTCTGATGTTGTTCCTTAGCAATATTCTTTGCCTATATTCATATCTCTATCAAGTTTAACATGATACTTAATGCTATATATTTAAGTTTCTTGAGAACAGGATCACGTTTGAGGTTATATTCTCTATGCCTCATGTGGTATGTGACACATAACAGATAACATTTGTGACTGAGTAAATAAAATTAATGAATGAATGAATGGAATTTGCAAACATATATGACCTCAGGTGTCCCTTTAGAAACTTAATCTAAAAGTTTAGCACTAAATCAGCTACACAGTGAGTATGATAAATAAAAGTCTTTAAGTAAGCAAGCTTCAGGCTTCCTTTAAACTTTTGAGAAGTGATTGTGTATTCTTAGATTCAATTTAGTCATTTAGATGGTCAAAAACAGATAAGCCATCCATTTTCCAGTCTAATTGTTTTGGTCACCTCATCTGTTGGTTTTTTGATGATCCTTTCCATTTCCATGCAATGTATCAGTCAGCAGTTAATCCAGGGATTTACTGCAAGAGAGTCCAGGTTCAAACACTGTATTTATGCTTCTGTATTTTATAGAGCACAACTTGATGGGATCCCAGCTGCTACAGTCCATCCACCAAATGATGTTAATTTCAAGGAATGAAGGGAAGATAATCTAGGTACCATTTGGTTCTTAGCTGGAAAAAGATTGAGAATAAACAGGCCTTTCTAGATCAAATTGTCAAACTAATGTAAGTAAATCACTGAATTTACATGGAATTCACCCCAAAATTTGAAGGAATTCAAGGGTGACATTCTAAAACTATAGCCATTCTCCAAAAAACATTACCAACAGCTCCACAGCAGAAGGTTGTCTTCCCTCTACAGGACATTTTCCAACAAGGGACTGAAGAGTTGTCTCAATTCCATATTGAGGAAGGACATAGAATCTCTGATAAATGGAGAAGACTTAGGAGAAATAAGCAAGCATAACCTCCTGAGAGAAAGGTAGCCTGTTTTCTGCCAGGGAAAACCTTGGCTAACTAAATAATTTAAACATTTTATTTGGATGGTAAATTGAAAGGCAGAGTAGGAATAACCAAAGGATATATTTTAATAAAAGTTCCCCCCCAAAAGCATTTGGATATTTCTAAATTTTAACAATTAATAAGTGGTATTATTGGAGGAGCTTAGGGAAAGTGTCCACAAATAGAAAAAAAATCACCCAAATCCTCATTTTATCCACCTTGCGTTTTATCTTACCAAAACACACGTCAGATCATGCCTCTTCCTTGATTAAACTTTTAGTAGTTTTTCATGATAAAACATAAGAAAAAACAGGAGAATAGGAACAGAAGTACTATCTATGAAATACTAGCATATCTACGTGCCATTTCATTTAGCTTTCAAAAGCCAATGGTGAGGCTAATGCTGTGATGCTATTCCCATTGTATAGAGGGGTAAACTAAGGCACAGTGATGATAAAATATTTGCTCTTATTCCCATGGCCAATAATAAGAAGAGGAACATGAATTTTAACACAGGAGTGATTGCAGTACATATTTTTGGTATTGTAATACAATGATATTTCAGAACAGGCATGTAACGCCCTTCTGCCCAATGAAACATGAGGAAAAGTCTACTGCAAGGTGAGAGCAGGGCTTAAGAGAAAGGCTTCATGCTATGCGTTCTTCCCTAGAGCATTTCCTTCTGAAAATCTAATATAGCAGACTCAGTTAGCATCAGGTATCAGGCAATCATGTGCTTCCAGAGGTGAACCTGACTGGTAATCAACTGGGGTAATTCATCTCTCCAGAGATATATAAGAATGGGCATGTCACACTGTTTTGCCCAAAAAGTTATGAGGAGAATTCTGTTTGGAAGGAGGTAATGGTCCAGGGAAAGATTTCGTTTTGCATTTAAAAAAGAAAGCATGAGGAAAAACTACTCTTTCTTGTGTTTAGATTTGCCATCATCATGTGATGCTTACAGCTGTGGCAGCCATCTTGGCACCATGAGGTTAGTCATCCTAAAAAAGATATGCCAGCGTGCTGAGGAAGGCATGGTGGAGCTACAGAAAGAACCTAGGTCCTTGGCTCAGTTGCTAAGCATCTGCCTTTGGCTCAGGTCATGATCTCAAGGTCCTGGGATTGAGCCCCACATTGGGCTCCCTGCTTGGCGGGAAGCCTGCTTCTCCC
This sequence comes from Leptonychotes weddellii, assembly GCF_054177405.1. Taxonomy (NCBI): domain Eukaryota; kingdom Metazoa; phylum Chordata; class Mammalia; order Carnivora; family Phocidae; genus Leptonychotes; species Leptonychotes weddellii. The sequence continues at coordinate 87,098,865 of NC_138374.1, forward strand.
TCTCCCACTCCCCCTGCTTGTGTTCCCTCTCTCGCTGTGCCTCTCTCTGTCAAATAAATAAATAAAATTAAAAAAAAAAAAAGAAAGAACCTAGGTCCTTGATTATATAGTCAAGCTGATAAATTTACCAACTTAGCACTCTTTTAACTCTAGATTTCTATTATGTTTAAAGCATTTTGGATTTGGCCTTTTGTTACCTCCACCTGGAATGTCCTAACTGATAAAACTCTTTATTTTCATCCTTGCAGATACTGGTTTCTCTTCCCTAGTCCATGTGTATATATGTGTGTGTCTGTTGAAAGGACAATGAAGGAAGGAGAACTGTGTCTCTATCCATCAAGAATCAAGCTTCCTATCAAAGTCCTTAGGAAGTTAATAGTTTCAAAGAATTATAAATCTATAGAGAAAAATTTCAGATGAATTTTGAGGACCAGAAATTCAAAACTGAGAAAGGATAAGTACTACATAGTAGAATGGAAATATCTTCAGTATGAAGTGTGTATGTGTATTTTCCCTCCTCTTTTATGGTTCATTTTTATTAACAATTCAAAGACCAAAAAGCCTCTAACTAAGAAGTTTTTGGGTAGTTTTCTTTCAGGGTTAGTTTTAGGGCAAAATTCAAAGGCAGTAGGAGCTTCCAAGTACAAGCACCTTCATATGGCATCTCCTTTCATGCTCAAAGTCAACTTACTTCTCCACTAGCACAGAAAATGCAAATAAAATATGTCAGAACTGGAGACACCCCAGAGTAGACATTTGTTGATTGTCTCCTCAGAAGTCCCCCTACTCCTTTCCCAACTGTCTCTGATTTCCATTTAAAGATTCATGTATTCCAAGGAAACTGAATCCTGTCTCTGTGCCAGATTTGGAGCATGTATGCCCTACATTAAGGCAGTAAATACATTTCATCCTCCAGGCCATTGTGATGATTAAAGTGGCCAGTTTGCTATCTGAGCTGCTTCAACTCTGGTAACTTTCAAAATGATTGTTGGCATTCCAGTGCAAACACATTCTCTCTTTCCTGTTACATGAGGTACCATGGAGCTCTGAGACTTTGGCCACCATCTTGGAACCAGCTTCAGGGTGAAGCTGATATCAAAACTGAGTCGTTGGTGACATTGTTGAGCATTAAATTAAACCTTATCTGAAGCCAGATCACTTCTGGAATTTTCCATTTCATGATCTAATACATTTCCTTTATTTTGAAGCCAATTTAAATTTTTTTTTTTTGTCATTTACAACCTAAAGTCTCCTAAATGATGCAATCTGTTGGAATTACCCGGTGCTTTCTTCCCAACTGACAAAGAGAATTGAGAAAATGAGGCCCACAGAGGGGAACTGACCTATCCAAGTTCAAATAGGTGCATAGTTGTGATCTGGTACTAGAAGACAGACTTCCTGTCTTCTGGTCTGTTCGTTTCTCATAAACTTCTTGGCCCACAAAACTATATAGATTGATGCTATTTTCTGGCTAAATTAGGATGCCTGGCAGCCTTTCACTTACAAAACCAGTGAAAAATCTATTCTTATCTGTGGCTACTTAGACTCTTTGGATATGTAGCATTAAGAAGTTTTTGAGTCTGTGGAATGAAATCATAATGGGCCACCCTGCTTTTCTAATCTCTTCTTAAACCTGTATGTTATTTGCATTACTGAGTGTCTCCCTTGTGAGGCTAGACACAAGGCATGTGGCAAGCTCCTCAGAGTATTTCCATAGCAACCAGCAGGCATACAGAATACTTTGCTGAAACACAGGGTTTAGGAATAGGTATAGAGTCCCAAATCCGAATCCCCCCTAATTGCACACATTTTTCCTTATGTGTATACATCTATGTGTATATGTACACATGTGTATGTGTGTGTGTGTGTTTAAGTGGTAGACATCGAAGAATATAACTTGAGCATCTCTGTGACTAATCCTCACTCACCTTCTCTTTCCCTTCCTCGCTCTCTCCGGTGCATCACTTTACCACGGGCATGATGTTTTCAAGTCCCACCCCCCCACCTTGAGACATGTCATCATTATTTGAAAGGAGAAAATCTGTCTCTTTTAGCCAAGCATGTGTCATGTGTAGTGGTTGCTATGGAAATGCCTGAAAAGAGATCTCAAAGTAAAAAACAATCTTTTTGTCTAAGCAATGAGTATGGAATGAGTTACTTTCTGAAACAATGTCTTACCTGTCATTGACGTGTACACCAGAAAGCTTGGATTTTCTAACCAAAAGCTTGGATTTTGTAACCATGCCAGCAAAAGGCATTGTACTTCCTGAAGCCCCAAAGGTGAGTCTGAGGCCCTGCTTCTTTCACAAGAAACTATTTCCCCCAGGTAACTTATTGTTCCCCACCTTATTCTCAGAAAAAGAACAATCTTCCTCATTTCCCCTAAGCACTTAAATATAAACTATTCTTTTTTTTTTTTTCATAAATTCAACAATATTTGTGCTAGCCCTGGAGAGCAGGACATTAACAGGGAGGCTACATATGAAGTTCCTGGTAATGCCCGCCCTGCGAAGAGAGAAGGAAGGGGGTGGGGCTGTGGTGTTGACAACAGTTTTATTTCTTGAACAAATCATTCTGAAGTAAATGTGAAAACGGTTAACATTTTAAAAGTTTCTGTTGTTGATTACACAAGTTTTTGCTATTCTTGGTTCTCTTTTGTATTTTTCAATGTGAAAAACAGTTTGTAAACACAAAAGGAATTCTGACCAGACATCTGACTAATGTGTACTGAGTGGTAAGGTGAAGGGAAGAGAAGGGGGTCAGTGAGATTGGACCATTCTTGCAAGACATTCGGTAGGAAAGGGGAAGAGAAAGATGGGCTGGCAGAAGGATCAGGGCTGAGTCCTATGCTCTGGGAAAGACATGAGCATATTTAAATGCAAGTCGGAAGGATCTCATTGAGAGGGAGGGTCTGAATGTGCAAGAGACAGAAGAGAAGTTGTTCATAAGAAGATAAAGTGAAAGGGCCAAAGCACAGAGGGAGGAACTGGAGTTGGGGTGCCCAGGAGGCATCTAACCTTACATGAGTAAGTTCAGAGTCAGTTTCTATGGTGGAAAGCGGAGGGTCTTCTGGTTGATGGTTTTTTGTGGCAAACATGCACACGCACACATGCACACACACACACACACACACACATATACAAAATTTTATGGAGGTTAGAGGTCGATTGTGGTAGCTCCTTATTGCTAAGTTTACAGCTAAGGTGATCTCACTGCTGCAGTAGTATCTCCTGGCTCTGCTGGCCCCAGAAATGCTGCAGCTTCTGTGTCCTGCCCTCTCGTTGCCTCTAGAATCCAAACATTTTTCTTCCCCCCATCTCTACAACCACTGTTTTACTTCAGGGCATCATCATCCTTTATGTAGATTATCTAAACATGTTTTCCTAACTGACCTTCCTATTTCCAATCCAGTTTGCAGAGTGAAACAAGAATTCTACTGCTGAAACACAATTCTATTAAAAGAATTCCTGTGGTTAAAACCCCTGCTGAGCTTTCTTCAAGATGAAAGTCAGCCTCCTACAGCCAGCCTACAAGACACTTCATAATCTGGATGGAGCCTGCCTCTCTCATCTCTCCTCATGGCATACTCTTTCCTAGAATCATATGGAAATGCTACACCTCAAATTTCCCCATGTCCTCTCTTGTCTGTGGGCATCTGCACTTGTCCCCTCTGTCCTGTTCACTTCTTCCCACTTCCTAACCTTCACCCAGATGACACAGGATTTAGATGGCTTTCTTCTTTCTTCTGGCTTTCTTCCAGAAACCTCTCCTGATCCCCCAGGACTAGAGTGGTTGCCTCTTGAAAGGGCACCAAAATCGTCCTCTGTCATTGATCTCTGTCTTTGTCGTTAATCTCTGTCTCACTCTGGATTTGTATACATACTCTAAGACAAAATCTGTGTCATGTTTACCACTGTATACTTAATATCTTGCACAGCGTCTGGCTTATGATAAGCATTTAGAAATTATTTGTCAGCTAAATGAATGAATAACTGAATGAATAATTCTTTTTCAGAAAGTGAAATTGTCACTTAGGATGATCAAGGTCTTTGCCTAAAGTTCCTTCTTAAGTGAATAAATAGTAAATTTGAGTCTTGAGGTTTCTTGCCCTACCCTTCCCCTCCTCTCTTCTCTTTCCTGCATCATCTCTTGCCCTGGTAGATTTCATCCACATGGCTAGCCATCTATATATTGATGACTAACAAATGTATATTTTCAGCCCACAGCTCTTTTCAAGTCTCCAAAGTCACATCCAATAGTCTAGTCAACATTTCTTCTTGGGGATTTCAAGCTTAACATCATCTGACTAATTTAGTCTCTTTTCAAAGCCTCATTGAAAGTCTGATTGGCCCGACATGGATCAGGTGACTATTCTTGTTCCCAAACAGTGATTATGGTTACATGAACACAGAACGATGGGAACACAGGGAGAAATGGCCCAACACTGGCAGGAGGGTCAGAAGAGACCTCCTAAAGAAGTTATATGGAAGAGAAATACTTGTAACAGAATTCTCAACATTATCCCTCCATCTTTGGATCCAGGAAATCAGTTGGTCAATTAAGAGCACCATCCTCAACTTGGTTGGAAGACATCCCTGACTTTGAAATAGGAACATTTGACATTCCAATGTAGATTCCTCCAGAAGAGCCATCCCATCATCCTATCTTGGCTCCCAGCTCAACCCCTCTGCAGCAAGTCCTGACTCCAAAACCCTGTGGGAAACTCAACTACAAGATCATAGCTTGAAAATAGAGTGTGCATCTGGTGTGGATTGTTGTTTTGGTTTAATTAGGACTTGCTGTTTCCTGAATTCCTATAATTTCATTTGATGAATTGTGTTAGTTACTTGTTCTGCAGTCTTTGAACATGTGGCATTTATCAGGGGAAATGACTCCCTCTTTCCCCTTTGAAAAGCATCTTTTGCTGCATAAAAAAGGGCAAATACGTTTGGTTTTTTGTGTTTTGATTTTTTTGTTTGTTTGTTTTTTTGCTCTCTGTAAAATTACAAATGCTGTGATAGACATTAGCTTCTCTGTAGGAAGAAGGGCCTGGCTCCAGTATGCATTTACCACGTCCAGTTCAACACACTCCAATGGGCACCTACGTGTGCACAGCACAGCGTGAGTTATGAAGATGAGTAAAACAGTCTTTACTCTTTCAGGATTTCCCAAACCAGTTCAGGAGGCAGATCCACTGACAAGTAAGTACAATACTAGACAGACCAAGATAAGAGCCGTAATAGAGATAATTATCCCTTTCATTTGTTTATGCTGGTTCAGTTTACAAAGAAATTCCATGTACATTACCTCATTTGACCTTCACAAGAGCTCTATGAGGTAGGTGTCATTATTGTCATTTTAGAGTCCTAGATAAGCAAGGCTCAGAGAGATTAAATGTCTTGCCCATGTTCCCACAGCTAGTAATTGGCATACGGGTCTTGTAAATCCCATTCTAGTACGATAGAAGGACAGGGGTGGGGGAGAATAGTTTAAACTGAAGCAATACAAGAAAGTCTCATGGAAGAGGTGTGATCTAAATTGAGAGCCTCTACCTTCTGGATTAGAAATGAAAAGGAAAGGAATTCCAGAGAGAGGAGAAATCTAGAAGTAAAGAAATCTGTGAGGTGGGTAGTTTGGGGATCTATGACCTTCCAGTTGGTACCATCATAATTAATGGAACAAATATAAATTGAGGACTATATTAAGTACTTTTACACAAATCAAAAGAGAGCTGTTCTTACCCTCAAGGATTATGCAGTATTCAGGGAAAAAGAAACATAAACCAAATGAGATTAATATAAGAGAATACTTAAATAGTGGCCCTACTGTGAGATACACATAAGTACTATAGAAGTACGGCTTTTATTTTTGTTTGTTTATATTTCATTTTGTTGCTGTATTGATTGGCTGCAGGGAAGGTGGTTTTAAAAAGTGTGTGGAGATTAAATTGCTCTAAGGAAATCAATGTTTTAGGGAGCTATTAGACATTAAGTCAGGCTTTGAGAATGAGAGCTATTTAAAAGCTCTGAGTAAGCCAGGGCTGCCATGCTTTGTGCCCAGCAAGCGTTCTTGGGGTGGATGTCGGGGGCGAGCCATGCTGCCTAGCAGTGCTCACTGGGCTTGAAGAGAGATTGGCGCATTGGAGGAAAATGAGGTGAGCAATCCGTGTGAGGTGCTGAGCTGTGCTGATTCATGCACCTTGACACAAACTAACCCCTTGGAAGAAAGGGGGCAAGAGAAACTGGAGGAAGATTGCTGTCTCTGGAGACAAGGCAGGCCAGAAGTGTAGCAACTGAATATTGACGGAGTCAGTGTATTCCTGGCAGGTTGCTGGCACACATGGAGCACAATTCCCTTAATCTTTCCCTAGGCTTTCTGAAATAGATCAGACAGGTATCCTAAATGCATTTTACAGGCAGTAAACACTTTCAAGGGAGTTACATAACCTACTCCAAGTTGCATTATCCAGCTGCAGCAGAGTGGAATTTCAAAACTAGGTCTATCTGATCTCCAAACCCACAGCAAGGGTGTATTAACAGAATAAGAATTTTATATTAAGTTTTATCTTAGTTCATTAGTTTATTAGTGTGGCAGACATGTCATGTTCAAGTTCCTAAAGTTTGGGGAAATTATAAAGAGTGTTGTGATCAGATTTGGGAGACCGTATGTGGCATATGTGTGTGTGCGTGCATGTATGTGTGTGCGGGGGCGGTACCTAGAGGGATATATTTAGTTAAAAAACACTTTTCATTTTTTTTTTTTTAAACATAAGATGAGAAAAGCCCATTTGTGCTCTGGTGGGAAGGATAGTAAAAGATTGGTGATAAGAGAGAGGGGGAAGGCTAAGGAGGCAAATTCTGACCAAGGTCAAAGGCGTGGGTCCCAGAGTATAAGTGGAGGAAAGAGGAGGGAACAAGGTGGCAATAGGGGAGGTGTGGAGACCTCATAGTGGCACTTCCAGTGTCTACCATTGTTATTATTGTTGTCTTTTTGTCTGTTTGCCTCCACTTAACCTTTTTGTTTCGTTTTTACAGCTTTATTGAGGTATGCTTGACATACAATAAATTGTACATATTTAAAATGTACAATTTGATAAATGTTGACTTACACATAAACCCCCGAAACCATCACCACAAGCAAGACAATGAACAGAATAAGATGACTTATTTGCCATCAATCACCTGAGTTTTTTTGTGTCCCTGTGTGATTTCTCCTTCTAGCTCCCCACCCCATACCCTAGACTACTTAGGCGAATGCTGATCTATTTTCTGTCACTGTGAATTTGTTTGCATTTTCTAGATGTTTATATAGATGGACTCATACTACATGTACTATTTTTTGTCTGGCTTCACTTATTCACTTTCACTCAGCATGATTACTTGAGCTCATCCACTGCATGTATCAGTAGTTCATTCTTTTTTAGTGCTGAAGAGTATTCCATTGCATGAATGTACCACTATTATTTTATCCATTCACCTGTTGAAAGACATGGTGTACTTTTCCAGTTTGAGGTTATTACAAGTAAAGCTGCTCTGAATATATTCATGCACAAGTGTTTTCTGGATATATGTTCTTATTTCTCTTGGGTAAGTGCCTGAGAGTGGAATGACTGGAATAGATGGTAGGTATATGTTTAACTTTTGATGAAACTGGAGATTTTCTTCCCCCAAAGTGCTTAAACCATTTTAGACTTCCACCAACCAAGTTCCCATGCTCCCTCTCCATATGGACACATGCTATGGACAGTCTTTTAAAAATTGTAACCATTCCCTTCTTCACATCAAAAACTAAGGATGTACTGTATGGTGACTAACATAATAAAAAAATAAATAAAAAAATAAATAAAAAATAAAAATTGTAACCATTCTCATAAATGTGGGATCTCATTGTGGTTTCTATTTGTAAGTCCCAAGAGACTAATGATATTGAACATCTTTCATGTGTTTATTTGCCATCCATATATTTTTTTTGGTGAAATTTTGTGTAGGTCTTTCCTCCATGCTTTTTATTTTCCTTGTTATTGGGTTTTGACATTTCTTTATGTATTCTGAATACAAAATCATAATCAGATATTTCATTTGCAAATATTTTCTCTCCAATTGTACCTTGTCTTTTAATTTTTTAAACAATGTCTTCCACAGAATAAAAGTTTCTCATTTTTATGAAGTCCAAATTATCAATTGCTTTCTTTTATGAATTAGTTATTGGTGTCATATCTGAGAAGTATTTGCCTAACTCAAGTTCACAAAGATCTTCTCTTGTTTTCTAACAGAAGATTTAATAGATTTAGTTTTACATTTAGGTCTATAATCCACTTTGAGTTAATTTTTGTATATGCTAAAGGATTTGGATCTAAGTTCCTTTTTTTTTTTACATTTAGATAATCAGTTGTGCCAGTACCATTTACAGAAAACACTACCTTTTTCATTAAATTCCCTTTGCAATTTTGTCAAAAAACCATTGCCCATGTATATATGGGTTTATTTCTGGACTCTGTTTCATTGATCTATTTGTCTATCTTTTCATCAATACTGCTTTGACAACTATAGCTTTATAATAAATCTTAAAATCAAGTAGTATAAGTCATCTGACTTTGTCCAAAGTTGTATTGGCTATTCTATGAACTTTCATATATATTTCAGAATCAGCTTGATAATTTCTGTAAAAAAGACCTCCAAGATTAATGGGATCCTATGAAACCTATACTTCAATTTGAGAATAATTGGCATCTTTTTAAAACTTTATTTTGGAATAATTATAGATTCATAGGAAGCTGCAAAGATACTACAGAAAATCTTTTGAGTGTCCTTCAGCCTGTTTACGCCAAGGAATGATTACATAATTGTAGTACAATATCCAAATCACGGATATATATTGGTACCAATATAATATTTGGTACCATAAGTATGTGTAGTTCCATCTTTTTATAACTCATGCAGGTTTGTGTAGCCATCACCACAACCAAAATACAAAATTAGTCCATCACCACAAAGATCTCCCTTGTGCTACTACTCTTTTATAGACATATCAACTCACCTCCCCTACCATCTCTGGCCTCTGGAAATCACTCATCTGTTTTCAAACTCGGTAAAATTTTTGTTTTGAAAGTGTTACACAAACGAATTAATACTGTATGAGACTTTTTAAAAGATTTTATTTTTTTCAAACAGTTTTAGGTTTACAACACATTTGAGAGGAAGGTTCAGAGATTTCCCACATATACTGTGCCCCCATATGCATAGCCTTCCCCATCATCAACATCCCTCACCAGAAGGGTACCATTTTTGTGAAGGCTGAATCTACACTGCCACATCATAATCACCCAAAGTCGATAGTTTACCTTAAAATCCACTCTTGGTGTTGTACCTCCTATGGGTTTGGACAAATGTATAATGACATGTATTCATCATTATAATATCACATGGAGTATTTTCACTGTCCTAAAAATCATCTGTTCTTCCTATTCATCTCCCTACTTCACTCCCTCCACTTCTGGAAACTAATGTTTTTATTGTGTCCATAGTTTTGCCTTTTTCAGAATGTCATGTACTTGGAATCATACATTATGTAGGCTTTCAGATTGGCTTCTTTTACTTAGCAATGTGCTTTCAAGTTTCCTCCATGTCTTTCCATGGCTTGATAGGTCATTTTTTTTTATTATTATGTTATGTTAATCGCCATACAGATAGATCATTTCTTTTTAGCACTGAATAATCTATTGTTTGGATGTTACACAGTTTATCCATCCACTTAGAGAAGGGCATCTTTGTTGCTTCCAGGATTTGGTAACTATGAATAAAGCTGCTATAAACATCCATGTGCAGGTTTTCTTGTGGACAAAAGTTTTCAACTCTTTTAGGTATATATCAAGTACTGCAATTGTTGGATCGTATG
>NC_138374.1:87109258-87128513 GCF_054177405.1 Leptonychotes weddellii
GGGTTAGCCTGGTGATGGGTATTAAAGAGGGCACGTTCCGCATGGAGCACCGGGTGTTATATGCAAACAATAAATCATGGAACACTACATCAAAAACTAATGATGTAATGTATGGTGATTAACATAACATAATAAAAAAAGAAAGAAAGAAAAGCACAGAGGAGAGAGAGAGGAGAAAATGTGAGAGAAAAAGTTAAATAGGGGGAAGAGAGAAATAACAGGACTGGGAAGGAAAAGAGAAGGGAATGAAGGCAAAGAGTAGCAGAGATACAGGTAGAACCTGTACTGTGTGCATGGCCATGCCCCCAGCCTCTCTTGTATTACCTAACAACCCAACAATTTTTCTGACCTCATTGCTTTGTCTGTAGCCAACTGGACCTAGATAGTCCAATTCTAACCCAGACCCAACCTCTTTACTTATTGCCAGAAAATTCCTTTCACAGACTTTTAAAGACCTTTTATGTACCTGACCAGAGACCATAAGACCCAGGACACAAGACCACAAGACCCAAGACAATGGGCCCACAGTTCCCTGTTCTTTGATAAATAAGTGGATCTGGCCTTTCTTCTATTCTCACTCTAGGGGATAAGAGGGAGAATATACCACAAGCTTTCCTCCTTCTAGAATGGCCCAATGTACCTAAAGGTGGTAGGGCCATGTACAGGGGTGAGAGGGATATGTGTAGATGTGTGTTGGTGTGGTATGTTGTGGTATGTGGATCTGTTGCTATGTGTCTGTGTGTGTCCATGTATGTGTCTTTAAGTTCTGAACACTCTCCTAATATCTTGTGGTCCTTGACTGTGAGTTCACACAGAAGGGTGAGGCTTTAAAAAGTCAAGTAGGAACTCTCTCTCCAAGGGCAGACTGAGTTGGCAGGGCTCACTCACAGGATGATCAGATTGGGACACAAATGGAGATCCAACTGCTCCCAAAGGTAACTATGATCAGTGTCCTAAACCTAAACCTGTGAATATACTATGCTATGTACAAAGAGGAATTAAAATTGTAGGTGGAATTAAGGTTGTTAATCAGTTAACTTAAAATAAGGAAATTATCCTGGATTATCTGGGTGGGTCCAGTGAAATCACAAGCACCCAGTGAGTCCTTAAAAGTGGAAGAGGGAATCAGAAGAGAGAATCAGACAGATGGCAGCATGACAAGGACTTGGTCTTGGGGAAAAGCTGAAAGCTTTTCAGTAAGGTCAGGAACATGACAGGGAGGTCCACTCTCACCACTGTGGCTCAACGTAGTATTGGAAGTCCTAACCTTAGCAATTAGAGAGCGAAAAGAAATAAAAAGCATCCAAGTCAGCAAAGAAGTTAAACTTTTACTCTTTGCAGATGATATGATACTCTATATAGAAAACCTAAAAGACACCTTAAAATTCCTAGAATTGACACAGGAATTCAGCAAAGTTGCAGGACATAAAATCAAAGCACAGAAGTCAATTGCATTTCTATACACTAACAATGACACAGAAGAAAGAGAAATCAATGAATCAATCCCTTTTGTACAATTGTACCAAAAACCATAAGATACCTAGGAACAAACCTAACTGAAGAGGTATAGGATCTATACTCTGAAAACTATAGAACACTTATGAACAAAATTGAGGAAGACACAAAGAAATGGAAAAACACTCCATATTCATGGATTGGAAGAACAAATACTGTTAAAATGTCTATGCCACCCAAAGCAATCTACACATTCAATGTAATCCCTATCAAAATACCATCAGCATTTTTCACAGAGCTGGAACAAACAATCCTAAAATTTGTATGGAACTGGAAGAGATCCCAAATAGCCAAAGGAATGTTGAAAAAAAAACCCCAAAGCTCGTGGTATCACAATTCAGGACTTCAAGCTCCATTACAAAGCTGAATTCAGTAAGACCGTATGGTACTGGCACAAAAACAGACAAATAGATCTATGGAACAGACTAGAGAGCCCAGAAATGGACCCTCAACTCTATGGTCAACTAATCTTCAACAAAGCAGGAAAGACTATTAAATGGCAAAAAGACAATCTCTTCAACAAATGGTGTTGGGAAAATTGGACAGCCACATGCAGAAGAATGAAACTGGACCACTTTCTTACACCATACACAAAAGTAGACACAAAATGGATGAAAGACCTAAATGTGAGGCAGGAATCCAACAGAATCCTAGAGGAGAACAGAGGCAGCAATCTCTTCAGTTGTAGAAGCTTTTTGCTAGACACGTCTCCAAAGGCAAGGGAAATAAAGGCAAAGATGAACTATTGGGACTTCATCAAGATAAAAAGCTTTTGACAGCAAAGGAAACAGTCGACAAAACCAAAAGACAACCGACAGAATGGGAGAAGATATTTGCAAATGTCTTATCAGATAAAGGGCTAGTATCCAAAATCTTTAAAGAACTTAACAAACTCAACACCCAAAAAAACAAATAATCCAGTCAAGAAATGGGCAGAAGACATGAGCAGACTAAAGACATACAAATGACCAACAGATGCATGAAAAAATGCTCAACATCATGGGACATCAGGGAAATACAAATCAAAACCACAATGAGATACAACCTCACACCAGTCAGAATGGCTAAAATTAACAGGTCAGGAAACAACAGATGTTGGGAAGGATGCAGAGAAAAGGGAAACCTCTTACACTGTTGGTGGGAATGCAGACTGGTGCAGCCACTCTGAAAAACAGTATGGAGGTTCCTCAGAAAGTTGAAAATAGAGCTACCCTACAATCCAGCAATTGCACTACTAGGTATTTATCCAAAAGTACAAACATAGTGATTTGAAGAGCACCTGCACCCCAATGTTTATAGCAGCAATGTCCACAATAGCCAAAATATGGAAAGAGACCAGACGCCCATTGAGAGATGAATGGATAAAGAATATGTAAGATATATGTATATATATATATGAAAAAAATATATATTACTCAGCCATCACAAAAATTTAAATCTTGCCATTTGCAATGACGTAGATGGAACTAGAGGGTATTATCTTAAGCAAAGTAAGTCAATCAGAGAACTACAATTATCATATGATCTCACTCATATGTGGAATTTAAGAAACAAAACAGGATCACCATACAGTACATCATTAGTTTTTGATGTAGTGTTCCATGATTCACTGTTTGCATATAACACCCAGTGCTCCATGCAATATGTACCCTCCTTAATACTGTATTGTGACTAACATAACATAATAAAATTAAATTAAATTAAAAAAAAGAAACAAAACAGGATCATAGGGGAAGGGAGGGAAAAATAAAATAAGATGAAATCAGAGAGGGAGACAAACCATAAAAGACTCTTAATCATAGGAAACAAACTGAGGGTTGCTGGAGGGGAGGGGCGTGAGGGATGGGGCAACTGCATCATGGACATTAAGAAAGGCACTTGAAGTAATGAGCACTGGGTATTGTATGCAACTGATGAATCATTAAATTCTACCTCTGAAACCAATAATGCACATATGTTAATTAAATTGAATTTAAATTAAAAAAAAACTACTTGGTCTGATGTTGCTATCTTTGAAGCTGGAAGAAAAGGGCCTTTGCTTAGGAATGTGGCAAACCTTTAGAAGCAGGAAAAGGCAAGGAAACAGATTGTCTCCTGAGTGCCCAGAAGGCCAACACCTTTAGTTTAGCCCAATGAGACTCATTTTGGATTTCTAAGCTCCATAATTGAAAGATAATAATTTTTATTATTTTAAATTGACAAGTTTGTGGTCATTTGTTACAGCAGCAGTCAGAGCTAATACACTTCCAACAGAAGTACGTGTAGACCTTTTCTTTTGCCCAGAAGAAAATAATCATGACTTCTTGAAGTCTGTGAACCAAGCAGGGGGTCTTACCATTCAGTTTGCAGACTTTTCTTTAACCTCCTGTTTTGTATGGCATTGCATCCCTCCTTGGCTCCCAGGGTGTTTGCAGGCAACCATGTGTTCAGTCTCATTGTATAGAAGTAATTGGTACTTCCAATCCTGAGCCTTTATAGGGTTCTATGGTATAAATCAGTTTGTTGTGGGCTTTCCTCACCCCCATCTTACTTTGGGAAGCTTTATTTGCTTTGTTATATCAAATCACTTATTATTAATGAATTCACTATCTATCATCTAAAATTGTATTGACATTTCTAACCTGCTGTCACTGTCCTCCTAGGTGCATAGATTATAATGTTTTTACATTTCATACCCATTTTACTAAGATTTCAGAAAGGAACAGAGGCAAACAGGTCATTCAATTCATATGCTTAACTGAAATTCTTTTTATCTCCCTTTTGTATTTTATAGGTTAGAAAACAGAAAATGAGTGGCTAAACAATTTATGAGATTTTAAAATCCAGTCCTGACTGACATCCAAGTCCATGTTCACATGAATTTATGACCCAAAGCAATTGGGGTCTGGAAAGTAATTGCAGTTGAGCTTCCCATATTGGCCAATAGCAGCTCCTTGGCTTTCTTACATGTGATGATGCTGCACAATGATACCTTGACTTGCTCAAAATGCATTTTATTAAATCATCAGGCACAGAAATCTTTGTATCTGAGAAGTGGCTCTCCAGATATGAACCACACTTCCCAGCTTTTCTTTCCCCTTTTACCTAGGTCACTCCAAGTGACTGGTTCATATGAACAGAATATAAGCAGAAGTGAGGCTGTAAAGGTTAAGAAGCTGCTTGACTTTCCCCATTCTCTGTCTTCTCTTACCTGCCTGTTGGAGGTTGATGAGCAACTTTAATGTGAACTAAAGGCAAACTTTTATTGTATTAAGCCACTGCTAATGTTTAGCTTGTTTGTTACAGCAGCTAGTATTAACTTAATTACCACTTCTGTGCTTATTATGCAAAGCCAAAGCATGGCACAGGGCAAAATCTATTCAGAGGAAGGAAGCCTTTTTGCTTCTCACAAAGTCTCTTTCTGCCAGCCAAGTTATATAGCTTTGGATTGCACCTCCTCCAGATGGAATATTTTTGCCAAGTTGCACAAAGGTGATATATAGGTTAATAATAGCCCTATAGGAATTAACTATCAATTACTTTCCATGAATGAGGAAGTTCAGCAAGTCTCTGCCCTCTTGGATGTATCATTCATAGATACAAGAAACTGGATAATTTAGAACAGTCCAGCACAGTGCTCAAGAAGTGAATGTGATCATTGGACAAGTAAGTGATGTTTGGAAAATGGTTTAAAATCTTGGCTCTCTGTGTGAGAAAATGAGATTTCCCCTCCTTGTTTAAAAGCTAACTCTGATAAAACACATAAGGGACAGATGAATCTGGTCACAAACCAAAAGCTAAATTTTCCAGCCTGATGTAATTGTTCCAGGAAAAGTACAATGCTGTGGGGAAATAAGGAATGGCTAGACAGAGAATTCACTGAGCCCTTTGCAAACTGAGTTTGCTTACACATTTTAAGCTAAAAATAATCTTTAATGTGTCCTTTCCCTTCTTATCCAAATTATGGCCTGCTGGTTAGGTGGGCAAAACACATTTTCATATGGTCCTGATCATTTAATTGTAAATCAGCATCTTGGATGCTCAATGGATACTTAGAAAACCCTGAAACTTAGAGGAAGAATATTAAAAGAATGAAGAGGAAAGAAGAAGGAACTGAAGAAAAGGAGTCAGAAGTTATGATTCTGAGCTCTACTTACACAAGGTTATCCTGAATGCCCTGCCTGAGAGTGCATATTCATGGGATCCTTGCTTGACTGAACCAGGGGCTGAGTTTTCCATCACTGGAAACATCCAAGCAGTCTGGGGGGGGGGTCCTTGTTTCAGAGTTAATACTACTTAGAGTTGAAAGTTAGAGGAAATGATTGGTGTGGACTCTTCCAAATCTAAGACTCAATGACAAAACAAAATGGCCACCAATGTGCGTGTTATGTGGGGACGCCCCACAGGATAGCCAATTTTTCTGAGCTCTGGAAAGTCAACCCACAGGAAGATGGTGGGTGTGATATGGTATGGAGGATGGAGGATAAAATTTGCCTGCTGTAGAGACACAAACAGTTCTTTTATTTAAAGCAGTAATTACTTCCTTGGCTTGCCCACATCAGGTTGTCAGACTTTGAGCTTTGTTGCTGCTGTGCCATTGTGAGAATCAAATTACTAAAAAGGTCAGCATTGTTAATATGTGGTTTGAAAGGAGTGAAAATGCCAGACAGAAAACCTGTGAGCATTTAGAGCTGTGAGTCAACAGCTTTGCTCTGGTTTGTTTATTTTACTGATACATATTATTATATGCTCCAAGATGTACATATCAAGATCATAAGCCTAAGACCACTTATGGAAACTTACAAATCATATGTTCACCTAACCCTCTTGATCCTGAATGGAACATACGCTGAGACTCTTTCTGATGGAAACTCTGGTGGTAGAGACCCTGCCCCTCTTTTGTCTCAAAGGACAATTATCTTGAGACATTCATAAGTACTGAGCATGGATTAATTTGCTAGTTTAAAATTTGTACACAGGTGGGAATATTGTATGCAATAAATGCCCACTGAAGAAGTTCTGGGACTCAAGATGAAGACTTCAAGGAGAAGGCCAAAAATCTGAGTCATTATCTCAGCTGAACCACAGATATTTTCTGTGACCTTAGATCAGTCACTTCACCTAGAAATCACTATTTTGTAGAATGGAAATTGCTCTCTTTTTGATGTGACTTGAGAAAAAATTGTAATATGTAACTGGTTCACAATTAATAACCAAGATTTTTTCCTTCATATAGTAAGATCCATTAACTATCAGTTTAACATCATTTCTTAGACATTAAATTAGTTCAGAACAATAGATAAGTGATAATTCTCAAGATTGCTAAGAACTATGGCCTATACATCAGAAGACCTAAATTTTAGTCTCATGTAACTTGGTGCTGCTCAGCTGCTAGATCGATTCATGAGTTTGGATAAGTTGTGATTGTTTGCTTATTTGCTTACCTACGTGTTTGTTTTTACCTCTCTAGGCCTCAGTTTCCTTGTACTTAATGATAGTATTAGATTAGATGATTTCCAAGATCCCTTTCAGCTTTAAAATTCTGTCATTCCAAAGGAGACTATGTAAATGTAGCCTCATGCAGGATAACATATTTTCATTACCAGCTTGTCACGGTGAACAGAATTCCCACTATTTGAACCATTGTTTATGACCATGAGTTTCAAATTGGCCAGGTGTTGCCTCCTTTAAATATGTAACACCAGAGACAAACAACTCATTACAGTATAATTTTTTGGCCATTTGTTTATCAAGCAAATTAGCTATGGATCAGCAGACAGTAGGTTCTTTAAGAATTGAGACCCAAGAACTGTCAATACTAATGCATATATTGTGTTCCAGAATATACATGTTGCCTGGGCAAGAAAAGCTAATGACAAACTCCTTGCTTCACAGTTTTGCCTAGAGTGGACTTGATTCTCAACTTACTTTGAAAATGTAAAAAAGACATTAGTCATCATGAAAATTATTTCTTTGGAAAAGAAAAGACAATAATGAGTAACATGTTATGATAAGAAATGTCAGTAATTAGTAATAATTACTACTGGTTAAAATCATTAATATTATTACTCATACTATTTAGTAAAAAGTAGAGAAAGAGAGAACAAAGTCATGAAAAATTACTTTAAAGAGACCAAAAGCAGAGAACTTCATCTGTTCACTTTTTTAAAAAAGATATTATTTATTTATTTCAGAGAGGGAGAGTGAGGGCAAGCATGAGCAGAGGGAGGGGCAGAAGGAGAAGCAGATACCCAATCCCAGGATCCTGGGATCATGACCTGAGCAGAAGGCAGATGCTTAACCAACTGAGCCACCCAGGCACCCCATTCGTCTGTTCACTTTCATATGCACTTACTAAAATGATGGACTCTTCCCCAGAAATTTTGCATTAGCCTACTTGTTTCTCAAGATCTATGTGAAATAACATTTCTTCCATAAAACCATTGATTTTCCCAATGAAATATTATCTTTCCTATATTCAGTTAAACAAGCATTTGTGGAGGGCAACTCTAAATCAGGCCCTATGCTCAATACTGTAAGAACTGAACAGACTCCTGATCACTCCATTTTCTGAAACCTTCACAGCATTTTGTTTATACTAATATGTAACTGTTTATACTTAAGGCATGTACTATGTTCTAACTTGCTTAGGATATGCTTTTTTACCTGAGACAATCCTTTGGACATATAATAGATGTTCAAAAAACATTTGGAGAATGAAAATAGAGGTAGTAATCACTCCCAACTGTAGGCCATTAAGCAATATTCATAGATAAATACTATTATCTCTAAAATTATAATGTAATTGAATGAGAAAATACAATTTCATCTATTAAAATTTAGTTAATGAGCCCTTTGGGGATAATGTTTGTTGCATACACCTCTATTACTAATGTGAATACTTATATTTCTTTAAAAACATAGGTTAATTCAGGCAAAATAGCAATCCAGACTCACAAACTGACCCTCTATCATTAGCTATGACACTGCCCTGTGAATCAAATGTTTTCAAGATAGCTGAGGATCAGAAAGACACCAAAAACAAACTTGTAAATTCTTAGCCTTGCGTATGAACAATGAAAACTATAAATAACCCTTACAAATCAAATCAAATCTCTGCAAGCCTTGGGCAAAAGTTGGGGGATTACCAACCCATTTATGGACATTCTATGTGCAAAACAGGGGAAGTGGGAGACTTGAGACTGGGCCCACAGGTTGGGAAGTTCCCTAAGCTATGACACAGAAATGGGTCCTAGTTACAGCACACACGCAGAAAGGGCTGTACCAAGATATAAACAAATAGCTGAGTGTTAACTCTTGTAAAGGGCTTAGTTAAGGAAAGCGTTTTACTCTACTTGCAAGCCAAAAGTAAGCCTGCCACATTTTCATGGATACAAGAGAATAGGCATTTTCTTGCACTGTATCACCCTATGGGTATTGAGATTTAAGGTACCAAGTGACAGTTACACATGTTACACAGTTACACATGCAGTGGATTGCACTCAGGTGCCCTGAGCTTAGGGGACCTGTATGTTTTCTAATGTGCAGTAAACTTTCTTGATTTTTGCTTTAGAGGAAGATACTATCTCTGTCTTTCAAATGTACTAGGAAAGATAATCTGGACCTGCAGAAACATGAGAGACTCATGTTTAAATGTCTCCCAACACATTATATTCTAGTGACAAAGACAAAAATATGAATTAATTAATTGGTTAATTAATTAATGAGTGAATGAATGGAACTAGATAGTAATAGGTGATATGAAAGGAAAAATCAGAGTATGGCCATGAAGATTGATAAGGAAGGCTATTTTCAGCAGCTTTGTTAGGGACGGCTTTTAGGAGAAGGTAATATTTGAGCAGAGACCTGAATAAATTGAAGGACAGTCATGTAATTACCTGCCTAAAGAGCATTCTAGGATGGAAGAATACCTAGTATTAGTGTTGAAAGAACAAAACATGCAGGAGGGGCTTGCTTGGTGTATTCGACAAACAGCCAGAAACCCAGAAACTCAGAGCAGAGAGATGAGGGTAGAAAATGGGGTTGGAGGGAGTCAGGAGCCATATTATGCCTCCTAGTGTGCCCACAGAGGAATTTTCTTCAAATTTTGATAAGCTGTCATTTGACAAATAAATAAACAAGTGAATGAATGATTTTCCTTCATTTCCCTGAATTGAATGGCACTAAAAAGCTATGGGATGGGGGGTGATTGAACAATCTTCATGCTAAAGGGTGGCCACTCCTGGATGGATCAGAGCCTCAAGAAGAAAGACAATGAGTGGTGGCAACAAAGATAAGAGACAATAGACCAAATACCTGGGTCCAAAGAAGAAAGGCAGGCATGGATCTTGAACTGGGTTTAAGTGTCTGAACAGTGAGAGGTCCCATGTTCCCCAAGAAGTGCACATGACCTAGACACAGCACAGTAACTGCCCCCTTCTCCTCTCTCCATTCACCATGCTTTCTCTGGTTCCAGCTCTCTCTTCCATCTCTTCCTTGGTCTCCATCTGTACATTTGTCTCTTTCCATCTTCTATTTCATTTCCTTTACACCTCGTCTTGAGCTCTCCTTCTTGAATTCCCATTTCTCAAATCTCGTCTCACTGTCCCTCCCCCTATCTTCAGCACATTAAAGCGTCTTTTCTCTCTCCTGCCCTGGTGCTGGAAGCCCTGTTTTACATTATTATCTGAAGCCCCATGGTTGGTGCTTCTCTCACCAGTTAGAGAGACCTTAGGAAAGGGGAAGAGCCTTCCCTCCTCCACTGGTTCCAGTAGTGGTAAAATGGCCTTCCCTTCTCTGGCTGGGGTCAGAGCATGGTGCCCCATGGGAAGATTGTGGGAGGGAAGGATCAGCTCCACTACAGCAATACCATAGTGGGAAAGACCCACTGCTCCTAGTCCCCATGGTAAGAGCCATGCCTGCATTCACACACAGTGTCTGGCAACTGATGAATATACTCTTATCATTATCATCATTATCTTGAAGTATTTGGCATGAACTTTTACATCTAATTAGACAGCATCTCAAAGGTGTTTTTTTTTAATGGACTCAAGGAGAAAAGTTGCTTTTTTTTTTTCTTCTTTTCACAGTGATTGCCATGGCAGTGTAAAAACTAGTTTCTGCATTCTTATCACCAAACCATAGAACTTGTGGTATACCAGATAAGCAGCATAATCTTAGATGATATTCCTAGACAAAAGCAACAAACTAAAGCATTGGGAGATCCAAAACAATTGGCATTCTTCTTGTATCTCCAAAAGTTGGCCACAATGAATCCTCATTTTCCTCTGCCTTCTGTTATAATTTTAAACCCACATTCCCACATGGCTGTCTCCTCTCACTGGTGTCATTCCTTGTCACTAGGACTAAGAAGTTGCAGTTAGATTTGTTCCTTCATTCACCAAACACCTCTTGAGAGCCTTCCATGTGCCAAGGACTGGGCTGTGTGCTGGCCGTCAGGCCTGGTGCATGTTCTTCAGGAGCCATAATCTAGTGGAGGCACAATTGTGTATAGGTCAGCACAGTTCAGGGCTGCAGGCCTGAGATGGGGTATAAGCACAGCCCAGAAGAGGGGGCATCAGTTGTCCTTACATGTGGGGGTTGGGGTTGGGAAGGGAGTCAGAAAGGGTTTCAAGTGGTATATTATACTCATGTGAGCTGCATCTTGAATGAGCGTTATTTCCCAGGTGGACAGGTACAAAGTCGCAGAGACAGGGAAGACTTAGCCTCATCAGGGAGTGCCAAGCAATCCAGTATGGCAGGTGTGGGGGATGAGAGGGAAGGTGATGGGGGATGGGCCCAGCAAGAGATGAATCTGTAGAATTAATCAGCTGAAGGTCACTTCTGCAAGTGTTCCTAGAGGAATTATGTGGTAATATTGTTCTGGAAGAACTTACCAAGGACATCCCCTGTCTTTCTTATTTTGTTAGTTTGGAAGAATGAGTTATATTCTCTGCTGGAACAGTGCACATATATATATATATATATATGTACATATATAACTGTATACATATCCATATGTACACGTGCTCATAAACACACCCACAGCTGCATTCCACCCAAGCACTGGAGGAAATCGGTAGATCGATGTTATTGCTTCAGAAAAATAAATGGATTCCAACAAAAGGATTTTATTTACATTTTTAAAGTTTGCTAGGGGTTTTTTCATTATAAAAATTAGCATTTTTTATTATGGAAGTTAGAAAAAACAGAACAGAGAGAAATAAACATATTTACATCTCCCAGATAGTTATTATCAATATTTTGATTTTTCCTTCCAACCTTTTTTCCTATGCACAAGTTTTATTTATTTGTTAACCTAAGTGTAAGCCTGAGTGATTTTTAGAATGTAAAGAAGAAAGTGGTTTAATGGGACTTCACCTCAAGTGGATCATCACTCAACAATATTTATGGATTTTCTATTTTGTGTCAGGCACTGTGCTAAGTGCTGTATTAGAGCAGTAAACACAGCAGACCCAGTGCCTGCCCATGCGGGTTACCGTGGAGATGGGAAGGCCTGGAAATGGAAGGGTGTCATGGGGACAGGCAAAAATTGACCAAACTTCTGGCTCACTTAGCAAAAACTCCCCACTGCCACTCACTTTGCCCCTTCTCTTCATATGAGTCATAGTCACTGAAGGCTCCCCTTGGAAGGGCCTTTGAGCTCTTGTATCCAAATAATCATGCTTGCTGGTAGAAACAAACAGGACATGTTTAGGGATGGCTTCTTTTCTCTTAACTTCTGACTTCTTTAAGCTACCCTTGCTCTGGCAGCCTGTGCTCCCCCCCCCTGCTACCTGTCCCTGCCACTGGGGCTGCCCAAAGAACAGGAAACTGGAGGTGGTTCTGCCAAAGCCCTCAACCCCAGCAAGATTCTTCCTTCCTGCCAGAGCGGTGATAAGACACAGGGCCAAGGGAACAAGCCCCTGGGCTGAACACACAATGAGTTGTCCTTGTCTCAGAAAAACAAAGCCTTCTCTCCTCCTTCCCCACCAAAATAGCCAGTCCCCCAGCAAAGGAAATACACAAGTAAGCTAAGCACAGTCAGAGCTCCTTCTGCTGTTGGGAGAACGAGAATTACATACAGAGTTGGTAGTTTCAACACCCTCTTGCAAACTACAAATACTTCCTCCCTCAGGCAGCATGATACCTCACATTGTACCTTCAGAAAGTTCTGTTTTTTGAGTTAAGGAATTGTAGTTTCTACAAATCCCATACGTCAATGAACTACCCATTAGTGACATTAAATCGCCTCAAACAATTATTAGCTACTGATCACATCATGCTAGCATGCACTAGATTCCATTGCAGCCTGAAAAGTAAGTATCATTATGAGACACTAGCTCATCATTGCTAATGGATACTTTGGTATGGCCCAGGTAGTCCTGGATGTGTCACCACAGTGTGGCCTCTGAGAAGCCAGAGACAGCAAGAGGATGCAGGAATCCTGAATGGTTGGAGGGGAAATATTGCAAAAGCAAATTTTACTTCTGTTTTGCACCATACACATCCTAATAAATCAAGGTTATTTTTACAGTAACTGGTAACCCTGTGAACTTTAGAATCCATTCAAGCAATCACATTTATCCATTGGTTGTACTGAAGGTCTTCGAAGCTAGGAAATTCCTTTAACTCAGGTTAAACATTACATATGCTTGCTTTGGATGGACAAACCCATAAATTGCACAGTAGAGTATGGGAAAAGGAACCTTGGATTTGGAACCGCAATATCTGAATTTGAGTCTTTTCTAGTGGTCTGACCTTCAGTCCTCTCTACTTCTCTGGATTTTAATATTATTCAAAATTGTGCTTTATTAGAATCTCCCACATAAAATATTCCTGAGTTTTCTTTTTTATCAGGCCCAGACAGAATTAGTTCACTCTTTCTTCTGTGGTCTTCCTGTATTTTGTATGGATTTTTATCATAGAGATGTCAATATATATCATTTTTATCTCCCTAAATAAACTATGATTCCTGCAGGGCTCGTCATTTTGATTTTCCATGACCTGCCCAGCATCTGGCTTATCGGGCACAATCCATAAATGATCATCATGCTTGCCTGTCTGAACTACAACAAAAAGGCCATAATAAGCACTTCTCAAGGGCTCTCAGGAGGCTCAAAGGAGACTATTCAAACAAGTGTTTCAGAAACCATAAAGCCCTGTGTGATGCTAAGGCATGGTCATCATTTGCATAGTGGTATTATTTCTCAGGGTAGCACAGTTCATGAAAATCAAGGAACCAAAGGGAAGGGAACAGGAAGCAGTCAACAGTGATGAACTCTGAGGGCCAGACTGACAGGCAAAGGGGAAGGTGGAACCCAGGAGACTTTAAAGTCTTACTCTTGATCAGTTTTCAATATTAAAAATATGGATGATTTTTATATTGATATGTCAGTGGTGTTTTTTAAATTAAGAAAGTAAGTGCATGTAATACCTCTCAGCTGCTTCAGTATTTACCTGGGAAACCATGAATATATGTCAAACGTTAACTGAGACCAAAGCTTGCTGTGCTGTTTATTACATTGTTTGTCAAGGATAATACTTTTCTCATTTGTACATTGCACTTTAAGGTCTCTTAGATGTTATTTATTATTTACCTTATTATCACAATAATTGTGATGTTATTAGGGTAATTGCTACTAACTGTATTTAATAAATAGAGAAACTAAGACCAGAGAGATTTAAAAAATTGCCCAAGATTTCAAACACAGTGGACTAGTCAAAACTAAAATTCAAGGGACCCAACTAGAGCCCTTTGCAGTGGGTGAAATCCATGGAAAGGTCCCCAGAGATAGTTTTCTGTCCCTCTGTCCTTGCAGAGATCTGGGCTCCCAGGAAAGCTATTACCTCGAACATATGGCTTCTGATGTCTTGTTTACTGCTACTCATTGTATCATTCACTGAGTTCCAATGCATGGCTGAAGAACACTACATTTAGAATCAGATAGCCTACTGGCTTGAATGAGCTGTATGACTTTGAGGATGATCACTTAACCTTTCCGAAAGTCAGTATCCTCACCAAACAAGAGTGACACCACCCCTCCCTGTCAGGGACCTTGTGAGCATCTAATGAGATAATGTATGTGAAATTGCTTTATAAACTCTAAGACATTTTGTAAATGTCTGGTATTTATTTACTTACTTTGTAGAGGCTAATTTGTAGAAGCACGTATTCCCAAGGCCACCAAGAAGATAGGAAAATCTAGGAGAAAAAAGATAACTCTCAAGAGGAGGAAAAAAATACTCCCACTCTATGAGCTACCTCATTCCGTGGTGATTGGATCCACTATTATTTAATATCTATTTACTTTTCCCTCCTGGGACAGTGATGTCTTCTCCCCCTGCATATCATTCCAGCTGTGACAGTCATTCATCAGTGTAGCCCTCAGAGCAAATAAATTTCACTCTTTGGGTCCTCTGCCTGCAGTTTCACAGTAGGGTAAAATGTGTTGTCAGGGTCTCTGTTGTTAGTCCCTGAAAGGGAATCATAAAAATATTGAGCCTCTTATTAAGTTCGGTAATATTCTTTTCACTGAAGAATACAGGGACCTAAAATCCTTCAATGTGTTGACTGAAAGTAGCTCTCTCTTTGGTGGTGGCCCCAAATTCTCTAATGGTCCTGCCACAATTATACTATACATCTGTAAGTAAAAGAAGAGGGAGAAATGTGCTGGGGAAACATGCAATTCAGTGGTCAATGCAGGGCATAGCACCAGAGAGAGAAACCATCACAGAAAATGACAGACTGCATAGTGTAACCAAACTAAACCTAGGTCCAGAGCAGGAATGGTGGGAATTGAGGTGTGTTCAGACCACTACATGTCTACATAAGGAGACCCACAGCTTGAAAACTGCTCTTTTCTCCCCACCTTCAAGTAGCTTTCTGAAAGTTGCTCTTATAACTTAACAAAGTTATAGGATACTTTCACTAGTCTCTCAAATAGTTGTTCTAATAGCATGTCCACGTATAGAAAATTTTGTTTCTCCTAAATTGATCCTTATTCTTCCTGTTTCACTTTCTTTCCTCTTTGAATTGCCTCAGACCTCCAGGACAGTGATGGAGAGAAACATTAGCTGACATCTTTATTGTCTCTACAACTTTAAAGGAAAGATTCTAAGGTTGCAAGTGTGATGTCCACTGTATGCATTTGTTAGATTCTCTTAATTAAGTTAAGGAACTTCTATTTCTTTTATAGTTTGCTAAGTGTTGTTGTGTTTAACCACAAGGTGGTTGGATTTTTATCAAATGTCTTCTTTACGTCTATTGAGTTGCTTGTCTGATTTTTCTCCTTGAATCTGTTAATATGACAAGTTACAGTATAGTATAAATTTCTTTATTTTTATATATCCCTGAATTTCTGGAATAAACCCTCCTTGATTATGATGGACTTAGAAAATAATAAATAGCTATGTTCAGTTTCCTTATATTTTATGAAATTTATGTTTATGTTCGTAAATGTGAGTTTGCCCTCAAACATCCTTTCTGAAACTATTCTTGTCTTGTTTTGCCATCAAAGTGAGGACAGTTTCATGAATTGGCTTGGGAAGTTTTCTCTTACTTCCTTTTCTCTGGAAAAGTTCCTATAAGATGAAGAGTATGTGTCAAATTCTCTATTTGATGGGTCAAGTGTTAATACTAATATTAAAATATTTTTATTTTCATCAATTATTATTTGCTTGATCTTTTGTCAGTTTCTCTTGATAATATGTAAGGATTATTATATTTTCCTGATGAACTATTCTTTCAATCATTGAGAAAATAACCCCTTTTATAACTGTTAATTGTTGTGTCTTAAAATCTAAATTTGTCCAATATTAATATTGCAATACAGCTTCCTGTTTTCCTGGCACATCTTTTATTTCAAAATTTTCTCTATTCTTATCTCTTTGTTACATGAATAATGGATCCTTATAATTCAATTTGAACTTCTTTGCCTTTTTTTTTTTAAGATTTTATTTATTTATTTGACAGAGAGAGACACAGCGAGAGAGGGAACACAAGCAGGGGGAGTGGGAGAGGGAGAAGCAGGCTTCTGAACAGGGAGTCCCAGCCAGAGATCATGACCTGAGCCGGAAGGCAGACGCTTAATGACTGAGCCACCCAGGCGCCCCAAGAACTTCTTTGCCTTTTATCAGTGAGTTAAATCCCTTGCTATTTGAGATTACTGATATATCCAGACTAATTATCTCTATCTTTTTTGTATGTTTCCTATTTTCCATGTTGTCTAACAATTTATTTTCTCTTGTTTTCTTTTTTTCCCCACCTTTATTAGTCTATCTTTTTGAATATATAGATATTTTATTTCTATTCTTCAACATGGATACCTAATAAAGTCCAATTTTAATCAATATTTCTCATTGACCAGTAGAAGGAACTTAGGATGCTTTAACCCCATACCTCTTCCATTTTCATGGCTATACCATCAACAATTATTTTGATTTATCAGCCTGCTTACCAATTTCTTTACTTTCTATTGCTTTTTGTATCTCTCCCCTTCCTTCTGGAATAATTTTCCTTTCTCTGAAATTCACCTTTGTAGTTTCTTCAGTGAATGTGATTAGTAAACTCAGTCTCCTTTTGTATGCAAACAATTTTATTTTGGCATATCTTTCAATGGTAACTTAGTTTAATATTTTGAGGCTCTTATTCCATTTTACTCTGGCTTCTATTGTTACTGCAGTAGACGAGCCATTTGTTTTCCTTGTGGGTAATCCATCTTTCCTTTCCAGTGCCTTAAAAAATTTGTTTTTCCTTGTCTTTGTTATTCTGCAGTTTTTCTATGAAATTCATCTTCCTTGTGATTATTTGGGCAATTCTAATATGAGGACACAAGTCTTTCTTCAGCCCAGAAAAACTCCAAGCCAGTATCTTTGTGAATATTATCTCATCTCCATTACTTTCTAGTTGATATATATTAAATCTTCTAGTTGTAACATCCACATCTTTAATCTCTTTATCACAGACCCTGTCTCTATCACTCTTTCCTGCATTCTGGATGAGTTATTCAGATCTATCTTCCATTAGTTAATTTTGTCTTCAGCTGCATGTTCTTTACTGTTTAACCCATGTTTTGATATTTTAATCTAATGACTAAAATTTTTAATTCTAAAAATTGTATTTGTTTTGGCTTTTCTTCTTCTACTATTTTTCTGCCTTCTGATTTATATTCCTTTGTTTAATGTTCTAAAATGAACATTCTAAATGCATTTGTGTTCTCATTCTCTTTTTCCTAAGTGACTGTTTTTCTGTGCATGTTTTTGCTAAGTCTTGCTTGTGTTCACAATAATTTTATCCCTGAATTCCTCATGCCTGGAGGTGGTTTCACTGGGGAGTCTGTTGTGCTGATTTGGCACAACGCCTACAAAGGGCAGGGCACCTACAAAGCACTTTCCCATTTGTTTTTGCCAGGACCTCAGGGCTTTCCCCAGAGCTAGATGAGTTTTGTGCTAATTTCTAAATCTGGGGTTCCTGCACCACAAGGGTAGGGTAAATTTAGACTCTTCACCCATTCCTTACGTAATTTTGAGATTCTGAATTCTTATGGTGGACATTTTTTCCATCCAGGGCCCCAGTGGGGAGCTACTTCCTTGTCAGTTCCTTGAGTTAGTGTAGTTTTCCTAATCAATCCCTTTTCTATGGACAGTATATGCTTTCAAAAATCTTAGCAATAAATAGGAGAGATGGCATTATAACTGCTCATCTCAAATGGCTTCAGATCTAATAGCTCATCCTCTGCAAACATAAAAAGCCCACTCCCCATCCCCTGAAACTTGTCTCCAAAACCAGTTGCAGCTTCAGGAGATCACTCCCTTTCTTGACTTTGAGGTTCTCTCTATTTCTGCTACTTGTGGATTTTCCCTTCTTCTGAGCTTAGCAGTATAACTTTCGTTGGCATATTTTATCCACATTTTCTGTGTTTGGAGAATGAAGACGTTCCCTCAATTAAATTTCCATTGTCTTCCAGCTAGAGTTTGGGCAGCGCTCTAACTGGGTGCATTGCCTATAGGTTTCAAGTACAGTCAGAGAAACACCTGCAGCACTCTTGAAGCTCCGCCCCAGCTACTCAAATTGATGGTTTAGCCTGAGTTTCCGGTGTGAACTTCCAGTTGGCCTAATGAGCTTTGTTTCCAATATTGCAAAATTGATTTGATCATCTTAAAATCTTTTTCCTTTAAATTATGAGATATCTCAAAGTTTCTGGATTTTGTATTGAAAGTCATGGGTTTTTATGACAGAAAGACCTTTGGTAACTATGTCATCAGTGCCTCCTATGAACTGTGTGACCCTGAAAAATTCAGTAAGTCCTCTGAGCCTTTGTTTCCTCATATGGTAAATAAGGATAAAAAATAACTCCTTTGTAGAGTTATTGTGAAATAGATATATTTCCTGTATAAGACGATGTTCTACTTCACTCAATTTGTATAATTATTTATTGAGCAAATGTTTTTGGAAGGCATCATATTTATGATACTATTTACTCTTCTGATGTCTAGGATAGCTGTTGGTTTTAAGTCACTAGATTAGAGTTGTCAGATTTAGCAAATAAAAATACAGGACACTAGGGCGCCTGGGTGGCTCAGTTGGTTAAGCGACTGCCTTCAGCTCAGGTCATGATCCCAGGGTCCTGGGATCGAGTCCCGCATCGGGCTCCCTGCTCTGCGGGGAGCCTGCTTCTCCCTCTCCCACTCCCCCTGCTTGTGTTCCTTCTCTCGCTGTGTCTCTCTCTGTCAAATAAATAAATAAAATCTTTAAAAAAAA
>NC_138374.1:87129013-87158397 GCF_054177405.1 Leptonychotes weddellii
TTACTCAGCCATCAGAAAGGATGAATACCCAACTTTTACATCAACATGGATAGGACTGGTGGAGATTATGCTAAGTGAAATAAGTCAAGCAGAGAAAGTCAATTATCATATGGTTTCACTTATTTGTGGAACATAAGGAATAGCATGGAGGACATTAGGAGAAGGAAAGGAAAAATGGGGGGTGGGAATTGGAGGGAGAGATGAACCACGAGAGACTATGGACTCTGAGAAACAAACAGAGTTTTAGAGGGGAGGGGGGAGGGGGATTGGTTAGCCTGGCGGTGGGTATTAAGGAGGGCACGTACTGCATGGAGCACTGGGTATTATACGAAAACAATGGATTGTGGATCACCACATCAAAAATTAATGATGTATTGTATGGTGACTAACATAACATAATAAAATTAAAAAAAAATTAGAAAAAACAAACAAAAAATAAATAAATAAAGCCCTCCCACATTCATACTCAGAGAGGAGAAGCTGCATCACTCACTGATAAACAGCAATTCCCACCTGTGCTATCTGCCTTCTGACTTTCTGGTTGAGGAGAGTAATACTCCAGGATGGCTGGAGCTAGAACTGAGAGGAATTGTATATGGAAGGAGTAACCTTTGAAGACAAGGGCACTCTGGAAGGACACCATGCAATAGCCCCTCCCACTTCCATCCCCCTCCCTGCTTCTGCGGCTGAAGCTAAGGACTGTGTTTCCAGGTTTGAGGATGAGACTGCATCCAAAAGGCTGCCCAAGGACAGTGTCAGTGTCCCTGCTGAGCCACAGATGCACATCAGGCATATCACGTATGTGTTTTCCAGTGATGAGAGTTCCCACTCAGCACTGAGAAGGCCTCTGAGATATCACCCAGTGCATACCCTATGGCCTATAAGGCAAACACAACACCTGGAGGAAGGAAGTGCTGCCCCAGATTCAGCAACCTCTTGGGGCTACTCAGCGCTTGCTTGCAAATCAGGCTCCTCTGTGACTTGCATGTAGAGGCTTTTGTCCATATTATCTTTTCAGAAGAGGGAGACCACCATGCTTAGTGCATTTGCTTTTTTTGTACCTATTGAATGTGCATAATTATGTTCAATCAACAGTCTGAAGAATTCAGTTAAAACATCCTACACAAATGGCCTAAAATAGTCCAGGTTCTGTCTCCAAGAGTCTAATTCACACCTAGATCTTGAGGAGAATTTGCATTAACATTTAGTTATGTTAATTCTCATAATGCCCCGGGGATATTGGATGACTCAGAAATAAGCCTGCTAAATTCAGACATGGTGAAAGTGTTATTTTCTCGTTTATATTTTTAATGATTTGATAAGGATTTATTGAGGGCTACCATGATCCAGAAACACACTTGCATTGGTGACAACATAGTATCAGTGTTCAAATCTAGGGAATTGTTGATGGGGCTGGGAAAGGGGGGGCTACTGTCAGAAATTAGCCACTGAGAGAATCAGTCAGTCTACATTTTGGGAAGTAAGCCTTTGTGTTCTGGATTTACACACGCTTGGATATGAAACTAAGCTTCGTCATTTACTATCTGTGTAATTTTGAGCATGTTGTACAACCTTTCTGAACCTCAGTTTCCTCATCTATAAAATAGGGATATATATAGTTATAGTACCTATTTCATTGGGTTTCTACCAAAGGAAAGGACATGATATGTATAAAACACTTAGCTCAGTGCCTGATGCATAGAAAGGACTCCATGAATGTCGACAAAAAATAGATACTCATTGCAGTCTAGTTATTTTGATTTCATCTAAATTATTCCACAAATATTTATTTGAAATGGGGCAGCCACTAGGTTAAGCACTGGGCATTAAAAGATGTGTAGTCTCTGGTCCTAACTTCTGAATAGCTTAGTGTTTACTGTGGTCAGTGAGGAGGCTATTGTCTAAAAAACTAAAGGCAATATTGAGCAAGAAGAGCTGCAATGGTGCTTAGAAGCTACCATTGGAGAACGGTCGAGTGAAGATAAAATTTAAAAATTTTAATTTTCTTTTATTTTTAAGACTTTATTTATTTATTTGAGAGAGAGAGAGAGAGAGAGAACACAAGCAGGGGGAATGAGCCGAACCTGACTCAGGGCTTGATCCCAGGACCAAGCTCAATCGTGACCTGAGCTGAAGGCAGCCACCCAGGTGTCCCTATTTTTCTTTTTCTTAACTGATCTAACAGATAACAGTTTGTTCAAAATAATAGAGGCAATATACTCAATGAAGTATGCTTATATGTAAGTGCAATGAATGATAGCAATAATGTAAGAGATGAGAATAGACTATCAACAGCAGAATACACATTTTTCTTAAGGTCATGTGTAATATTCACCAAGATAGATCACATTTCAGCTTATAAAACACAACTTAACAAATTTGAAACAATAAAAATCATGGAGAGTATGCTGTGAGAGCACAATGAAATTAAAATAAAAGTTGATAAAAGAAAGATAGCTGAAAAATCCCCCAAATACCTGGAGATGAACCAATATACTTCTAAATAACACATGGGTCAATGAAAAAAAATCTCAAGAAAAATTTAAAATATTTTGAACCCAATGCAAATGAAAACAAGTTAATGCAATTTGTGGGATGCAGCATAAGCAATGCTTAGAAGGAAATTTACAGCATTGAATGCAACTATAAGAAAAGAAGAAAGATCTAAAATTGATGATCTAAGCTTCCACCTTAGGAAATAGAAAAATAAGAGCAATTTAGATCCAAAATAGGTAGAAGAAAAGAAATAATAAAAATTATGGTAGATATCAATGAAATTAAAAACAAATTAATAGAGAAAAACAACAAAGCCAAAAGATATTTCTTCAAAGAAATCAATAAAATTGATAAGCCTCTAGCTTAACTAATTAGAAAATAGAGAGGACACAAATTACTAATGTCAGAAATAAAAGAAATGAAAGAGAACTACATCCCATGGAAATTCAAGTGACAATAAAGAATGACTCTATGTCCACAAATGTATGCCCATAACCTAGAGGGAATGTCTAATTCCTTGAAAGACACAATCTGCCAAAACCCACAGAAAAAGAAATAGCTAATCTGAATAGTCCTTTTTTTTTTTAAGATTTTATTTTTTTATTTGACAGAGAGAGAGACAGCGAGAGGGGAACACAAGCAGGGGGAGTGGGAGAGGGAGAAGCAGGCTTCCCGCCAAGCAGGGAGCCCGATGTGGGGCTCGATCCCAGGACCCTGGGATCATGACCTGAGCTGAAGGCAGACGCTTAATGACTGAGCCACCCAGGTGCCCTAATCTGAATAGTCTTGAAGATGAACAAAAACACACCAGCAGAAATTGAGACATACTAAAAGGCACTTAAAATTTGTATAGTTTATTGTGAATGTTATTAATTTTAAAAGTTTTACAGTAAAGATCAGAAGGAATAAGCAATAATAAAAGATAAAATGCTTTAGCAGTTAGTATGTCAATAGTTACTTTTAAGATACCCATTTTCAGGAGAGGGCAGGGATGGCCAAAATTGCTGGAGATTAATATATTAATTTGTGGTAAAATACATAAAGCTGCTGTTTGGGGAAAAATGGTGAGAAATGAAAAGAGGAATACAGGATATTTTTTTAAGGAGCAATAGGATCAGGAGAAGCATTTACTTTTCTAAAATAGAGGATACTAAGTCATACTTTTGGTTCATGAATGAACATGCAGAATAGAAGATAAAAAATTTATAGAACTTGGTCTGACAGAGAAAAAAGGGAATGAGATTAAATGTACCAGCCTAAGAAAGAAGGGGAAATTCTTCATTCTCTGAGAGAGGAGGAAGGAACAGACAGGAGTAAGAAGACAGAGACATTTTGAAATCAAGAGCGAGTTGAGACCCTTATATTAGATGGCCGGAAAAAATTAGACTAAAAGCATAATAGAGCGCATAATAGTTTCTCAGTAAACATGCATTGAATTAATGAGTGAATCATTTAAACTACATCTGTCTGAATAAACTAAAAGTAATCTAGAGTAAATAAGGAGGCAGGGGTAGGTGAAGGAGAAATATAGACACAAGAAAAGTATAAACTTTAGGTGAGCAGCAGGGTGTCGATTGGAGATAAATAAAAGAACTGAATAGTAAGAGAAAACAGCCTGTGTATTATTTTACTTTATTTTGCAACATTCACCAACTTAGGAATAGAAATGGAACACATATACAATGCCACTGTTCTACCAGATGTGAAGAGACTCAAGGTGGAAAATAGGTAGAAAGATTTTGGGTGGAGTCTTTCAGTGTCAAGAAAAGAGTAGTTCATGTAACTAATCATTGGGTCCAAGCTTAGTATGATAGCAAGTGAAGAGAATATGAGAGAGAGAGGGAGAGAGATCCAGAGAAGCAAAGAGACACAGACAGAGTTAGAGAGGGACACCAGCGGGCCAGAGGTTGTGATGAAGGCAAAGTGTAGAGAGTGTTTGGGAAGAAAGGCTTAGGGAGAATAATAAGAGATGGCCAAAGAGGAGAATTTCAGAGTTTGAGTCTTGGAAGAGGTGCAGAAAGGAGAAATCCCTATGTACAGCCCCAGTGTGTCTACTTTTTGGGTGGCAAGAACACTAACAGAAAACAAGTCAAAGAGGAGAGCTGATATGTTAAAGTCACTGTGGGAAGACAAAGAGAGCGGCTGTAAGATACCCGAGATTAGAAGGATTCAAAACCAGGAAGTTGTCAATACAGAGGAGACAGTACTGAGAGTGGTCCCACAAAGTACATTACAAAGGAATCTGCAGGGAGGGGAGTGGGGAGTCTGGAGGTGTTTAGGGATGAGGAGGATGGGTCAGAGGTGAAGGGACAGGAAAAGGGGAGGCATGGGGGTTGCACAGAGAAAAGTTTATGATTACGATGGTTTGGCAGTATTGCATCATGATCACTAAAATCCACTACTTTCCCTCCTGGGCTTATGCTAGACCACATCTCTCAGCTTCCCTCGCTGTTAGGTATGGCCATGTGACTGAGTTCTGACCAAAGGAACGTGGTAGGAGTAACACATGCCATTGCCAGAACTGATCTCAAAAAATCTCTCACGTGATGCTCCGCTTCTTCTTTTATTTGATAGCCCAAAGCAAAGGATCCTGCAGTGGATTCTGCTCTAGGGCCCCAGGAAAGGGATTGACAAGCTTTCCCTTAAAGGGCAAGATAGTAAATATTTCAAGCTTTGTGGGCCAAGAGGCAAAATCAAGGATTTTATGTATGTACTTCTGTAGCTATTTAAAATACATCCATTTAAACAGGTAAAAACCATTCTTAGCTCATGGGCTGTACAAAAACAGACAGCAGGCTGGTGTGGCCCACAGGTCATCATTTGCTGCTCGCTGCCCAAGGTAGTCATGGAGACCCAGGGTAGGGGGGAGCCTGGGTCTCTGAATGACTGTGGAACAGACCTTCTCCCCTGCCCACTATTGACTGCACTTTACATGGATGAGAAGGAAGCTTCTGTTACATGAGCCTCTGTTATGCTGAGCACCCAAAGTAGGGTTCACTGCAGTTAGCCAACCCGGACTGATAAAGAGATAAGAGGGATTTGGAAAATAGGAAGGTGTGCACTGAAATAAGGTTTAGTATTTGCTATCTGCCAGACACTGTACTAAATGCTTTACATGCATTATCACAATTAACTTTCACAAAATAGGAGGTACGTACTATTATCATATGCATTTTACAGATGAAGAAAAAAAGGTGAAGTGAATCAATTGTTCAAGTCACAGAGCTAAAAAGTGTGAACTTGGACTGGATCCTAAGTTGCTCTGGTTCTGGTTTGTTCTCTTTAGCATTCTTACTATGCTGCTCTCAGGAATGGAATAGGTTGTTGGAGAATGCACTGTGTAGGGCCGAGTTCTGTTTACTTAATTATTTATCCACTCATTCATAATTCATAACTTGTCTAGATCCAAGAATGATGTAAGTAATTCTTGTTAGTTAGGAGAACATAAACAAACTGACCCAAAGTTCCAATTAGGAAACTAATATATGGTTGTAAGCCCTGAAGACAATGCCTCCCAGAATCTAGTTATTGCTAAAGTAAATAGAAGGGCTCTTTGAGCAGTAAAATTCCAGGCACTAAGGTCTGGCAAGCCTCTCTCAGATTCTTGTCTCTCTCTTTTTTCCCACAGTTCTAACAGATCTGGTCATCTCATTGCAAAACCCAAAGCCATTATGTTTTTAGTTGGGCGAGGGCCTGCTAAAAGTTGTCATGTAATCCATGGTAGGACCTTACCGGTGACAGACCATTGATATGAGGACCACAAAAATACAAATGGCCCCATGTACTTCAATAGCTCCAGAAGTGATCACTGTATTATCAGGACGGTATAATAATCAATGCTCATAATGAAACTTGATCATTTAAAAAAATGTAAAAACACCTACAACTACTCTAGTGTTAAAAAATATACATTGGGGCACCTGAGTGGCTCAGTCAGTTAAGTGTCCAACTCTTGGTTTTGGCTCAGGTCATGATCTCATGGGTCATGAGACTGAGCCCTGTGTTAGGTTCCGCGCTCAGCAGGGAGTCTGCTGGAGATTCTTTCCCTCTGCCTCTCCCCCGCTCTCTCTCTCTCTAAAATAAATTTTTAAAAATACACATTTTATCAAGTATTCCATCAAATAGTATCGATTTAAAACTAGCACTGTGATTTTATAAAGATAGTAATTGCCTGAAAAATTCATGTATATGACACTTTTCCCTCCCCCAAATGTGGGGAAAGCAAGATATTATCAGGGAGAGTATATATTGTAAACTCTGACGCTAACGTGACTACTGCTAAAATTTGATGAGTTATCCTTATTGTCTGAGGAATACTGCAAACAGATAAAATTTGGGGAGGAAATGTATACAAAACCTATAGCCTTATATTCTTATATGTAGTATATAAACTTCCAAAAGCCAACAACCCTGATTATTCATTTCTTCAAAATAAATTTGTACTTCAGCTATCCAGATACTTTGGGTGAAGATAGTCTTTGGATATTGTGGCAAGAAGGTATTCTTCAGGCTTGCATACACTGGATAATTAGTACATATAGAACCAACAAAAAGGATGAAAGACATGAATCACAAGATGGTATTTATTTTAAATGCCTCTGTTATGTGTTCAAATCCCTAGGACATATATATGATGTATCAATTGCCAAAATGAATTATTGAAAACACATACTAAAGACATTTATAATAAAGAATATCTCTGAGTAGAGTATAAAGAGTCAAGGAAGTATAAAATAAAAGCAATGAAGAGAGAATCCCGGGTGGCTTTTTGCAGCCAATGTTAGGCAAGTCACTGCTATTCTTCAGGCCTCAGTTTTTCCATCTATAAAAGGGATGGATTTGATAGAAAAACCTCTATGGTCTTCTCAGCTCCAACATGCTCCCTGACATCACTATAGTCTTGATAACTCAAGAAGTAATCCTTGCTTGGTAACCATGTAGAAAATTGTGAATTCTAAAATAAACCTAATATCTATCTTTTGATTTATTTATGGGTCTTGGATTTCTTTGTTTCTATCAACTAAGCCATTAAATCTTTGAGTCTAAGAAATTTTAATTATTATCCAATCCCCTATTTATTGAGATGAGGAGCCATGGGGTTTAGGAACTTGCCCAAGGTCACACCTGAGGGCACAGTCAAGACTAACCCAGGTTTCCTGACCCACCAACCCTCTATTTGCTATTCTGATACTGCCTCCTTACTATATGTTTGAGACAGTGTCGACATTTAAATTAGGAAATGTCAAAAGTCCACAAGCTTCTGGTGTCAGCATGAGAAGCAAGAAAGCCAATTTATTTATGATGAAGTAGAATTTCTTTGATAAAAAAATTAATAAAACATTGTTTAAGAAGTTAAGTGCCTCCAGGGATAAGGATCTGGTCTTCTTTGCCAACACAGAACTCGATGAAAACGAAGTCTTATGTGTAAATGTATTTTTGTTGAAGTTTTTCCATTGAGATTGAAGAGGGCTAACTGATTTAGATAAAATGAGAACTGACCTCAGCTGACCCAAAACTTTTGCCCAAGGCACAAAACAAAGCCCCAATCAAACTCTAGTCTCGGTTCAGGGAAAGGGCAGCAAAGGGGAGGGTGGGTGAGGATGGTGGCTGAGAAATAAAAACATTCGTATGTTCTCCCTTTCCTGACCAGAAGTCTCGCTGCCAAACTGTCATAAGAAAGGCTGTTTATACAGACGTCCAGCCAAGCTAAAACAAAAGTAGGAGTCAACTCATCGGATTTTTGACTTGTTTCCCAAAGAAAGAATAGTTAAGTGAATCTTCTGGATTTCAAGTTTCTAAAATAAACACTTTTCTCCTACATCTCCTCCTGTGTCTTGAAGTGAAAAAGGTTTGTGCCTCTTTCCCAGGGAGGCAGGATCTGAAAAAGTTATTTAGTGTTCAAATGTACCAAGGATTAAAAACTGGGGCCACACAAAGCCAAGGACAGCTACCTTGTAGACTTGCTCTCTTAGGTCTGCTAAGACAGAGACGGGAAGTAGATCAGCATCTACAAGACCATAGTCAGAATACAAACTTGATCCCAAGAACTATGGACAGACCTTGACATTCCCTGATAGAAATTCAGGAAAGATGAAGATTAATCTATGATGGTGAATCCATAAGATATTATGAAGAATTGTTTCTGTATTTTAAATTTATGCCATAAAACTCTTTGGCTTTTCCCCAATCCTTACCTTGAGATGGCAGCAGGGACAGAAGTTTGGGTTGAATGAACAGAAGTTTGGGTTTAATGGATCTATGTTTTGATTTCATGTGCCATATTTCATATGGGTTTTCCGGTTACCTTTTGAAAGGCAAAAATAAATTATTTGGGCTAAACATGTTCAGGGGCAGCAGTCGTCAAACTGACTTTAGTTAATCCACTTAAAATACAGCTTGCATAACCCTAAGCGGCATAGTGAATGGCAATTGTGACCCCAGCTAGGGTGAAGAAAAGCAGGAAGTAGGTCCTAGACATTCAGTCCTCCCTGCCCAGTGTGAAGACTGGTCTCTGTGGGGATGACTTGCATTTTGGGAGTGGAAAAGTAAACTTTAGAAGTTCTGGCTTGGGAGAAAGGGAAATAGGTACTGCAGACATCTGAAATAGATGTTTTCCCCACTAGCCCCTTCATTACCTGCACAAACAACTGAGTTTGTTATATAATAATAATATCATGAGCTAATGTTTGCCAAGCACTTACTGTGAGTATAGTGCCTACAGAAAGGCCCAGAGAAAAGTCACTTCAGTTATCAATATGTGTTGACATTAATTCGTGCCAGGGACTGAGCACTGCAGATACAAGTGTGACTATGATTTGGCCCTGCCCTTGAGAAGCTTCCAGTCTAGTGACTGGGAGATATAAATGGTAGGAGCCCTGACCCTGAGAGCAGCTGCACTTGCTCTTGGCAGAAACATGGAATCCAAGGGAGGGCTAAGATTCACCCACCCTCTGAACTTCACCTCTCTACCTTCATGGGGTAAAGGGAACTGGTGGGGCAGACAATATTTATATGGCACCTGCTGAGTTCCAGGCAGGCATAGGGCAAGTGATGTGGGAAGAAGGACTTTTTTTTATTGTTCTGTATTCATGGTCTCATTTAATCATATAACAAACCTCAAAGAGAGGGATGGTTATACCAATTTTATTGAATATCAGAGAGTTTAAATAATTGTAAATCCTTACAGCTAATTGTGATAGTAACAACATGTATTGTCTCAGCACTAAGGCTTTACATATATCGATTCACTTAACTCCATTAAGCACATTCTACTGTAAGACTCATTTTGCAAGAAAGAAAACAGAGGCATGGGGAGTAGAGGGATGAGCTAGGTGCTTTTGTAAGGTTATGTAGATGGTAAATGGCACACCTAGGATTTGAGTCCAGATAGTCTGGCTCTCAACCATATAACCAGGCATTGGCCAACCTGAGATACTAAGCTTAGTCTGTCTGATTCCAAAACCTGTTTTATTTTTGTTGTTGTTTGTTTGTTTGTTTTATACAGCACATTTATGTCTATGTAAAAGATATATGTATTTAATTATAGTGATTTTGGTTTAAAATAAGAAATAACTTTTTGGGGCACCTGGGTAGCTCAGTCAGTTAAGCAGCCAACTCTTGGTTTCTGCTCAGGTCATAATCTCACAGTAGGGGGGTAGAGCCCTGCTTGGGGCTTCATGCTCAGCACAGAGTCTGCTTCAGATTCTCTCTCTCTCACATGTGCATGCTCTCTCTCTCAAATACATAAATAAGTAAATAAATCTTAAAATAAAATAAAATAACTTTTTAACAAAAAATAATTGCCCCCAACGGAAATAGACTGTAAATTGTGAGCCTCTTGTCACAGAATGTTTTGAAGCAGAGTCTAGATACTCAAAGACACTGTAAAAGGAAGCCAAGCATTATAACAGAGGGTCAGAGGATTAAACGAAATGACTCTAAAGTCATTTGAAATGTATGAGTCCATAATAGAGTAATGCAAGTAACCCTCAGTAAATCATAATTTGAATTTTTTCAATCAACCAGCTTGGAATCTTTGTAATTACAAAATAACACCCTAAAACAATATGAAAATTCTTTCCCAAACACTTACAGTATTATTTCTAACAGTCTCATAGCAGGGGCTGGGCTTATGGGAAAGCAAGAGACTTCTGTTATGAATTTGAAAGATTCTATTTCTCTCCCTAACCTACTAAGCCCTGGTGCTTGGAAGTGATCATCACTGTTGCCTCCTACCCACTCACCCCTTGGCCTTGACCATTCTTCCTAATAGAATTCTAATTTTGTTCATATGTTGAGTAGCCAGTTATTTCAGGGGACACCAAAGCCAAGAGGTTAAGTCTTGACTGGTTCAAATCAAACATGGTAACTCCATTGCCTTTGGAGAGTGATCAGTTTAGATATGGGCATATGACACGATGTTGGCTGAAGAGATGTAAGGAAATCTGTTGGTGAGGCTCTGGAAAACTTTTTCCCACTCCTAAAAAGCGACACAAGTTTAATAGTTTCCTTTTCTGCCTCTGGATGTTGTCACCTACAATGAAAGCACCATCTGGTACCATCAGGGAAGCCAGCCTAAGGACAAAGCAAATTGCTGTAGCTGACGGACTAGAGAGACGGATGGACACTGGGTCCTTGATGACATCTCTGAGTAGCTAAATGAACCAGCTTTGAAACTCTTCTATCTTTGGATTTCTTCTTAAGAGAGAAAAGAAACAGCCTGTTGTTTACTTGTTTTTTGGGGGCCTTTGGGTTTTTTTTTAACTTGCAGCTGAAAGTATCCTATAAACTGAACGACCATATTTAGTCATAGGGTTTAAGTAATGCAGCTCTAAGAATCCTATCATAGAACTCCATTACAGAGTTATTTCTCTGGGAAAGCTATGAAATAAAAAATTACAGTAAAAATAATAAAATCATTTTAATTATTATTATTATTAAGCATCATGAAAAGCATGGGTTTGGGAACAAAATAGATCTAAGTTTAAAACTCAGCTCTTTATCTTGCTGGCTTGGTGATCTTGGGAAAATTATTTAACCTCTCTGCTATTGACACCTCATATTTTAAAGGGAAGACATGTAGCATGATTTATGTTGTATGAAATGTGATAAGGTACATAAAGCATCTGGAAACAGTAATTTTCTCATTTACAAAATTAGAATTATAAAACAGCTCATATGACATATATGAGAAGTAAAAGAGACAATGAATATATATAATTAGCACTTTATACATGATTATGATAGAATGGAGTGATTGAATTACTCAGGGAATGGAATGATAGCATTGCTTTCTGATGAGGGGCTGGGAGACACTACTGGAGCTCTGTTGTTAGGAGTGGTACACACAGGAGGGGCAGAAGGCCTAAAGACAGTCTTTACCTTCTCCAGTATTTGGCCAGGGGCTAGTTCTCCTTAGAACTAGAAAGCAGGAATTAAAATTCATCTTATAAACTCCTAGATCCATCAAAATTGATAATCTAGGTAAACCATCATAAGAGCACTTCTTCAATAGATCTTTGGTTCTTTCTGAGTGGCTCTTTTCTTGCTCTCTTCTCCCTCCTTCTCTCCTTCTCTCTCTCTCTCATTAAATGCCTACTTTTAGTTCTGAAGAACTTCTTCAAAGGTGTTTATATCTGTTCCACTAAAAGAAAAAATTAAGGTTGATTATCTTAACTTTGGTCTCAAGCCAAGGCCAAGTAGGCTTTTCTCCAAAGAATGCCGATATTTTTTATTCTACTGATGAATGCCAAGAAGTATATCAACCTAGGAATTCTAGTTTCTACTAAGCAGTTGAGTTTTTTACTTATCAGGGCCATCATTTCCTTGCCTATAAAACAAGAGAGATTGCATTAAGTTCCTTCTCTGAACTCAAAATCACCACTAGGCCTCTCTTTGTGACCAACCGATCCCATTTGTCTTTTTCATCTTTATATAGAAGATGACATCTCTCTGCACAGCTCTCATATTGTGTAAACTTCTCCCTGTGCATATTTTTGCCATGCCTAGATGACCTCGGATGATTACCAAACTCATTTCATTTCATCTTTAGTACACAGTTAAATTACATTTCTTGGCGACCTTGTAGAGGTGGGGCCACATAT
Source organism: Leptonychotes weddellii (assembly GCF_054177405.1). Taxonomy (NCBI): domain Eukaryota; kingdom Metazoa; phylum Chordata; class Mammalia; order Carnivora; family Phocidae; genus Leptonychotes; species Leptonychotes weddellii. The sequence continues at coordinate 87,141,613 of NC_138374.1, forward strand.
TTGAGTTCTGGTCAGTGTAATGTGGGACAAATTGATATAACATCTTTATAAATGGCCATAAGAACAATTCTACACTTTCTCTGTCTCTTTCTTCATGAGCTGGTGGAACTGAAAGACCCAGTGGAGGACACTGAGGTCCTAAAATGTTGTGGGACCACATGATGGAAACAGTCTGTCCCACCTCTCTACCCACCCCCACTCCAAACCCCAGCCTTGCCACCCCTCAATGGAGATGACATAAGTGAGAAATATACTTTTATTGTGTTAAAATTGAAATTAGGGGGTATTTAATATACCATTTGGCCTACTCTGACTGTACAACCCAACTATAAAGGGTCTCTTTAGACAAAAGGTACATATTGTCTTCCTTTAAAAAATAAGGCAGGGCACCTGGGTGGCTCAGTCAGTTAAGTGTCTGCCTTCGGCTTGGATCATGATCCCAGGGTCCTGGGATTGAGTCCCGCATCAGGCTCCTTGCCCAGTGGAGAACCTGCTTCTCCCTCTCCACCTGCTTGTTCTCTCTCTTGCTATCTATCTCCTTCTCTCTCAAATAAATAAATAAAATTTTTTTTAAAATAAAAAATAAAAATAAATTTTAAAAAAGGCAGATTACAGGGCCAGTTAGATGATTTGGATTCCACAAAATGGTCATAACATGTTATTTAAAGAAATAAAAACAAACGAGGGAAAAGTAAAGACAAACTCTCTTAAATTAAAAAAGTGCTCATTTTTTTTTAATGTCAGTGTTTTCTCTGTGGTTAACAATGTTAACTTTGATTCTGGAAACCTGAACAAAGAACTAGAAGGCCATAGTCCCTCTGTTGCTGTCCACTAGTACAAATGACGTCAGTGAGAATCCTAAAAATACTGAGTGTTTTGTGGGTCTGAGAGCTGGAATGGGTCGTAGGTGTTCTATCCAGGCCCATCATCATTCAGGTGAAGAAACTGAGGGCCAGAGGTATTCGAGTCATACAACAGGCTGATGGAATAACTGAGACTACTTGCCTGGCTCCAACACTCTACCCTTTGTGTCAAAAATTTTATAGGTCAACCATTTATTGTGCTTAAGACAAACACACTAAAATCAAAGTTAGTAATATTAAGATAATACATACTACATGGACATTGGTTGGAATGGAGAAGGTTTCACAAGGAAATAAAATAATACCAGCTGCTTGATTACTCTGAATTAAATGATACAGCAACTCCAGAAACATGGGGGTAGTGTCTGATGGGAAGGCAAGCTCAAGAATGCTAAATGTGTCTCAAGCCTAAGGAGATCATTTTTTCATTGGCCTTCTCATTCAAAAAAGCCAACCTGAAAAAAAAGAAATTATGTACCAAAACTTACTAATAAATAGAGAATATAGAGGTGTTGTGCTTGGTCATCATCACTTTGTTCAGAAAGCAGGAAAGCAACTGCATCCCACACTGGCTAAACCATCACATCAGTTTGTGTTTCTCCTTAAATATCTTCCTATAAGAATGTTTTATATTTCAGGACAAGGAAGTGGGGACCAGATAGATACTGAGAAAATAATCACATATTTAGGGCATTGTGAGATCTTAAAACTTTAATGGGTATGGGTTATCTGTTGCACTTATCCATTTATTTAACCAACATTACAAATTGCCTACTATGTACCGGGCCCTGGTCTAGGCACTAGGAATACAAGGATGAGTACATGTATTCACAGCCCATTCGTTTTTCAGAAGTTAAGGGACAAGAAAACTAAGATAAAATGAGATGGATTCCACTAGAGCTCACAGAGGAGCTCCAAACTTGCCTAGCTATATCAGCCAAGAATTCTAGGGGGTCAACTGAGACTTTCATTAAGTTTTGAAGGATAGGTAATATTAATGAAGTAGAGAAGGGGAAAGGCATTCTTGGTAGAAAGAAGAGTCCACATCAAGGTTCCAGTGCATATTATGATCAGGAAACTATAACAAATTATTCTTTTTCTAGTGTAGATTGTTGGTGGGCATTTAGGGAAAGGTACAGATGTGCATCATTCTCCATTTACTTAACTGTGACAAAAGTGACAAAAATCTAACACAAAGCCATGTAAGGAAAGATGAGAATTTATTCACTCATATAACTGAAAAAATCTAAGGATAGATTTTCAAGCTTGGTTAGATTTAAGTTAGTGTCTCTCTCCCCATCTCCTGGCTCTGTGTTCCATTTTATTGGCCCATTTGCCAGTAGGCTATCTACTTAAAGAGACTGGTAGCTTCAGTCTTAAGTCATCCATACAGCCAGCAATCCCAACAAAAAATAACAGTATTTTATCTCAATAGTTCAAGCAAATCTTGAAATTACATCTCATTGGCCTGGCTTGAGACACATGTGTGTTCCTGAATCACTGTCCTGATAGCACAAAGCTTAATTCTACAACCCTGGATGCCCCCTCTAACTCTTCGTACTCTTCTCTGTACCTCAGCCCAACTAATACTGAAATTATCATTAGTTTTGCCCTAGAGTATAGACTCAAAACACATCAGACTTATACAAAAAGGGGGGGGGGGTTGTTGGACTCCTTCCTAATACAATACACTAAACATTAACCCCAAATTGATGATAGACCTAAATGTAAGAGCTAAACTAAAAAACTCTTAAAAGAAAACATAGCCATATATCTTTGTGACCTTAGGTTGGGCAAACCTTTCTTAAATATGATATAAAAATACATTATGTGATAGCAAAAGCAAAAGTGACAAAAGAAAATATAGATAAATTTGACTTCATCAAAAATAAGAATATTTTACTGCAAATGATACCCTCAAGAAAATGAGCAACCACCCACAGAATGGGAAAAAAATGCAGAAATTATACATCTGATAAGCGACTTGTATTCAGAATATATAAAGAATTCTTATGACTCAATGATAAAAGATAAATAACCCAAGAAAACATGGCCAATGGATCTGAATAGACATTTCTCCAGAGAAGATATACCTATGGAAAATAAGCTCTTGAAAAGATGCTTAACATCATCAGCCATTAAGGAAATGCTAATCAAATTCATAAAAGATACCACTTTACACTGTCTAGAATCACTATGACAAAACAGCAACAAGTATTGGCAAAAATATGTACATATTGGAACCCTCACACATTGCCAATGGGAATATAAAGTGTTGCAGCCACTTTGGAAAACAGTTTTATGGTTCTCAAAAAGTTAAGCCTGGAGTTACTACATGACTCGGTAATTTTACTTATAGGTATAACTCAAAAGAACTGAAAATAGGTACTCAAACAAATACATGTATACTCACATTCATAGCAGCACTATTCCCAATAGCCAAAAGGTGAAAGCAACCTGGATGTCCATCAAATGATGAATGGATACATAAAATGTGGCATATCCAGACAATGGATTGTTATTTGACAATAAAAAGGAATGAGTACCAGTCATGCTACAACATGGTCAAACCTTGAAAACATGTGCTAAGTGAAAGAAACCATTCACGAAAGTCCACATATTGTATGATTCCATTTTTTAAATGTTCACAATAGGCAAATTGATAGAGACAGAAAGCAACTTAATGGTTGCCAGGGCCTGGGAGGGGGATGGAATGAGGTATGACTACTAAAGAGCATAATTTCTTTTTGGTGTCATGAAAATATTCTAAAATTAGATTGTGGTGATGGTTGCATGCTTCTGTCAATACATTAACCCACTGAATTATAAAATTTAAGTAAGTGAATTGTATGTAAATTATGTCTCAACAAAACTCTTTATAGAACCAGATAATGGGCAAACAACTTGAATAGACATTTCTCCCAAGAAGATCTACAGAGGAATAAGAAGCACACGAAAAGATGTCAACACCATTGATCATTAAGGGAATGCAAATCAAAACCACAATAAGATACCACTTCACACCTGCTGGGACAATTATAATAAAGAAAGAGAAAATAACACGGGTTGGCAATAATCAGGAGAAGTAAGATAACATACTTTGCTGGCAGGAATGTAAAATGATGCAGTCATTGTGGAAAATAGTTTGGCGGTTCCTCAAAAAGTTAAACATGGAATTACCATGTGACTCAGGAATCCCATTCCTGGGTATGTACTCTAGAGAAATGAAAACATATGTCCCCACAAAAACTTGTGCACAAATGTTTAAAGCAGCATTATTAATAATAACCAGAAGGTGGGAAAAAAACAAATGCCCATCAAGAGATGAATGGATAAATTGTGGTATATACATGCAGTAGAATATTATTCATCCATAAAAAAGGAATGAAGTATTGAAACATAATACAAGAATGAAAGCATTACACTAAGTGAAAGAAGTCAGATACAAAGGTCACAAATTATATGATTCCTTTTGAATGAAGTAAATATCCAGAATAGGTAAACCCACAAAGACAGAAAGCAGATTAGTGGAAGGGGACTAGAGAGTGATCACTTAACAGACACTGGGCATTCTTTCGGGCTGATGAAAAAGTTTTGAAACTAGAAAGAAATGGTGGTTGTACAACATTGCGAATACACTAAATGCCCCTGGATTGTGCACTTTAAAAATAGTTCATTTTATATTATGTGAATTTCACCTCAATGTTTAAGAAACACATCCATAACACAAACCCTACCTTTTCTTTCAGAGGTTTACCCATAAACAGCAGGACAAAATCCCCACTACTTATTTTGGCATTCAAGGCGCTTTACAAGCTTGTCCTAAACTTATATCCACCACCCCGCTGCCCCAGTTTCCACACTCCCCCCAAGTCCTCCAGCCTGATATTGCCTACACACATGACTCTTCCATAACTCTGCTTTGAGATGTTCTTGCATAGCAGACTGCATATGCTGTTCTGCTTCCCCATCTAGACTGTGAGCGTCTCAAGGGCAGATTCGACATCTAATTCATCCTTGCATTCCCAGAGTCTAACCCTGAGTCTGGTATTTAGTGAGCATTTAATGAACATTCGCTGAGTTATACTGAATGTGCTCAGAAACCCTGGGGAAAATCTCCCAGAATCCCTCAGGGATGGTGAATGTGTGTGCAGTGAAGAGGTAGAAGGAGGCAATTCCCTAGAATTAGAAATTAACCTATTTTGTTAAGAAAACATTAGGATAGATACACTGTTCCTTTCATTTGTCTTTGGGAAAATACAAAAACAAAAAAACAAGGAATGTTGAAGTGCAGTGAATATTCTCAAAAGATTTAGGTTATATTAAATTAGGGGTCAGGAAGAAAGAATGGGGGTAAAGTAGGTGGCATCACAGAAATCTTTGCAATTTGGTCTTGGAGGAATGACCACACCTGAAACACCCCAGGGCTTTTCACAGAACTCCATTCAATAGAGGGAGGTGAGGGGGAGTAGATGTTGGGCAAAGGGAAAATGGATCCAAGCCGGCCTTCTGTCAGTGCTGCCACACTGTGGTACAGAATTTATCCAGGGCAGAGCTGAGGATCTTGACCATGTACGGGTGATCCTTAAACAACATGGTGGTTAGGCATGCCAACCCCACACGCAGCTGAAAATCTGCTTCTAATTTTTGACTCCCCCCAAACTTAACTACTCATAGCCTGCTTACTGTTTTTTTAAATTTTTATTGTTATGTTAATCACCATACATTACATCATTAGTTTTTGATGTAGGGTTCCATGATTCATTGTTTGTGCATAACACCCAGTGCTCCATGCAGAAAGTGCCCTCTTTAATACCCATCACCAGGCTAATCCATCCTCCCACCCCTCCCCTCTAGAACCCTCAGTTTGTTTTTCAGAGTCCATCGTCTCTCATGGTTCGTCTACCCCTCCCGATTTCCCCCCCTTCATTCTTCCCCTCCCGCTACCTTCTTCTTTTTTTTTCTTAACATATATTGCATTATTGGTTTCAGAGGTACAGATCTGTGATTCAACAGTCCTGCACAATTCACAGCGCTTACCAGAGCACATACCCTCTCCAGTGTCTATCACCCAGCCACCCCATCCCTCCCACCCCAACCCCCACTCCAGCAACCCTCAGTTTGTTTCCTGAGATTAAGAATTCCTCATATCAGTGATAGCCTACTTACTGTTAACCAGAAGCCTTACCAATAACACAGACATTTGATTAACACATACTGTGCATGTTATGTGGATTATATCCATATTCTTACAATAAAGTAAGCTAGATAAAAGAAAATGTTATTAAAAAATCATAAGGAAAAGAAAATATGTTCACAGTTCTGTGCTATGTTTATTGAAAAAACCCCATGTGTAAGTGGACCCACACAGTTCAAACCCATGTCATTCAAGGGTAAACTGTATATGGTGCTTGAGCCTGGGTTGAGAGATTGAAAAGACCCCCTGGCATAATTGAGGTCTCCTCTTATTTAAACATGTTACTGGAAGGTTATCCAGTGCTTCTGATAGAACCATCCAAATGCCTCAGGGTTAAGAGTCACATAAACAATGAGTGTGGAAATGTTTAAAGGCAACAACAATGATAACAACAGCTAACGTTAAATACCCTTTTACATTCCTATTAGTGTTCCGGCTGAGGGGGAACACTGAATGAGTGAAAAAGAATTTTTAACTACAAAAGCTCATAGCTTACTGAGATAGACAAATCATTAACTCAGTGTTAAGTGTCATTGCTGACTCATGAGAAAATGCTGTTGGACCCTCATGCCTCAGTCGTTTTCTCTGTAAAATGGAAATCAGAATTCTTGATTCAAATAGTGAATTAAAAGAGATGGGCCCTGAGGGGCAAAAGGTTCTTCTCTTTCCCTATAAAAGCACAGCATTTACTTGGCTCTAAAAGGAAAAATCTACTTGGGACAGAGATGTGTAATTTATTGATCTCTGTACCTCCCCAAACTGTAATGTACAGTGGATGTTCAAATCTAAGTTTATGGAGTCTAACCAAAACAAGTAGAATATGTTGTACTTCAAAGACTCCTGCCAAACATCAGAACTGGCAGAGGCAGCAGGAATGCAAGCTTTCACCTGCACCACATCAAAAATGCAACTCCCAACCTAAAGGTAGGGAGCTACCCAAAATAGAAAGTGGTAGATAGAAACTCTCTACTCATAATTTGTCACCAGGGGCAGAGAAAATAAAAACTTTGGCATCTTGAAGGGGGGCATTTAGAAGGGTTGGTTCCTGATAGAATAATACCTCAGCCATACACAGACTCACAAAAAATGGTCAGAAACCTTGCCCATTGATTTCTTCAGAAACAAGTTCCTCTGGGTGAGATGGGTCTGAAAGTCAAACTCCAATCCCACCTAGGAAAGGCCTAATAGTCATATAGGCACACATCCTGATATTTTTCAAGATAAGTCAAGTTGTGAATAGTGCATCCCATTCAGGACATGCATTAAATGTTCTTCCCTGAAGTAAGATTTAGAAAATGAGACAGCCTTAGTCATGTCCCTGATGAAATGAGAGTTAGGAAGATATCCACTTTACAAAACATTGAGACCTCTGTCACATAACTCTGATGCATACTTGATGGGAAGCAATACAGAAAATTTACTCCAGGCAGATCCCAACACTGCCTATTTCTATAAGGATTTATGTGCCAAAGCCCTTATATGGAGCCCAGGTGAGCCAGGCTGGACTATACAGGGCTGAGTGGATCCTTTGGCTCTTTAACCTAGGAACACACTAGAGCAAGTCATGCCCACACTCCAAGTCTGGCCCTTCTGGATCTTATCATGACGTATGCTAGTGGAGACATGGAGAGTTGAACCCAAGAAAAAGTGTTTTAATGTGTTTTTAAAAGAATAAAGCCAATATTATCCCAGAAAAGTCCAATGTGTACAATTATGAGAAAACTCCACTCTTTGGGAGTGTAGTTTAACCGTCTCCTTGACCCACCCCATCCTTTACCCTCCACAGAAGGTGGTGTGAGACTTAGGTGTGGGTGGGTAGGGGGTATGGGCTTTGAGTTTCCTTCCTGTTTAGAGGGGATGCCCACAGTCATCAGAGCTCAGTATCTCTGCTTACCCTGAGATGAGTCTAGCAGCATTTTAAGGGATGCAGGAAAGACTCCTTCTCCTTGCCCTCTCCCTTCCTGGTGTGGTGAAGGTGACATTCTATCATAGAGAATTACTTAGAGTACAATATGGCTGTGGCTATGTGCTCCTCTTTAAAAAGCAAATACTTGTGGAAACATAACATGGAAGTCACTTAACTCCTTGCAAATTCTGTTCTTAGGTGCTTCTCTTAGTGCAAAAAAGACTGGGTCAACAGGAATTAGATGATGCCCAAACTGAGGGAAGGATGACAGGTCTGGAAAAGGTGAAGAAGCTCTCAAAATGTGCTTTCTATTCTTTATAGCAGCACAAAGAGGGGAGATGTGAGGTGTGACATGTTTGTGGTTTGCTTCAGCTATATAATCAAAGCTGACTCTAATATTTTGATAGAGGACTTGATAGACTAATATATAATGACAGTTTTCTTATTCATTTGAAGCAACTTTAAGACCTGTGGTAGGCGGGATTTTAAAATGTGCCCACTGTCCCTTATCCTTGTATAATCCCCTCCCGTTTTGTGTGGTGGGAACCTGTGAATATGAGGTATCACTCTCCTGATGATATCATATTATATGGCAAAGGGATCTTGCAGTGGTTACGAATGTTGCAAATGAGTTGATCTGATCCTGGAAGGGGCTGATCCATTTAGTGATTAAAAGCGGATTTAAAGCAACGGTGTATTCTCTGGCCAGCTTTGAGGGAAGACAGCAAAGAGCCATGTTGTAAGCTGCTTCCAGACAAGGGCAGGGGTCTCCAGTGGCTGAGAGTGGTCCCTGGCTGATAGTTAGCAAGAAAACATGGGCCTTATCTCATAATCATGTGGGAGTAAGTTCTGCCGGCAACCTGAAAGAATGAGGAAAAGGACCTCCAGAAGACAGCCCCAGCCCCGGCTGACACCTTGCTAACACTGTGTGAAACCTGAGCAGAGGATCCAGTTGAGCTGTACCCAAACTCCTCACCCACGGAAACTGGGAGATAGTAAATGCCTGTTGCCTCAGCTGCAAAGTTTGTGGTAATTGGCTACACGGCAAGAGAAAACCAAAACAGGACCACCATTGTCAAATTCTGCATAGGGGCTGTTTTTTGCTGAGAACTACAACAATGCTCAGAACTTTCAATGAGAAGACAGTTTTTAATTATCTGGGTATCCAAAGCATCAAAGTACTTAAACCTTTTTTTTTTTTCCTTTAGCAGCAATAAAACATTGATTTTCCTCACTCTGAAAACTCAAAAATAGCTGAACAGACATTCTTTAGAACTTTCCAAAAATAAAGATTTTCTTCAGGGCTGCAATCAGTCTGGGAAATGTTAATCTGGAAGGAAAAAGAAGTTTAAGTCGTGTAAATAGCTCAAAATAGGCTATGTGGTTCTGACCTATGGGGGCTCTGGAGAAAATTGCTCATTGTTTAGAAAAGCAGAAATATTTGACCACTGTGGTTGCATGCAAGGTACCAGAAGAAACCGTATGCTTGGTGATATTCTAGTCACTCCAAAGAGTAGATGTAGGGCCAAAGACTGAACCTCAACTAACAGGTCGCCCGTCCTTTTATTCTTATTAAATGCAATTCCAAAATATACTCACACACCTGGTGCACAGGTGTGTAGAGGGCACAGTCCTCTTTTATGGCTTTGAACAGGAGTGTGATTAAATCAAAATAACTAGAATATACTCTTGCTACTTCTAACTCTTCAAGAAGTAAGTCCATTAACCTTCCTGGGTCCAAGTTTCCTCATCTCGAAAAGGAATGTTTAGCCTGGTCTCCGGGTCATTTCAGCTCTGTGATTTGGTCACAAGATTCCTCCACCATATAATTCCACCCAGTTTGTCAGTGTTGCCACATGATGCTGGATAGGAAAAGCATCCAGTACATTGTAAGCACTCAACAAATATGAGCTCCTCATAGTAAAATATTTAATAATGTTGGCTGCTTCTACAGCTTTTGTAAAATCTTCCTTCATAGGTCTGATTTTCCAAAAGTTTTCATCACCTTTCCAGGAGCATTATACTTGACTTCTCTTCAATTATATGGAGCATGTAAAGGCAAAATCAATCCTTTAGAAAGAATCAGCTAAGATAAGAGAATTCCTCAAAGAGTCTTACTTGACCTTGACCTCTATTTATACATTCCATTCAGGGTTACTTGTACATTTCAGCACTGTATTGATTCCTGTGCCCTGCTCCACCTCTCTGCCTGGATGCCTCACCTGCTCCTCAAATTCAACTTACCCCAAATTAAATATATTTCTTCCCCAATCAGCCTATCGCTGTATCCACACATACAAAATCCTCCCTCCTTTTCCTTTTATTTAAGATTGATAAAGTTTTAATTTTTCAAAAATGTGTTGAAACCAAGACATTTGGAAAAGTGTTTTACACCTTTTCCTTTCCATTCCCACAGGTTCCACTGGAGCTTAAGTGCCTTATACTGGGGCTGTCACGCATTCCTCCTCCCTGTCTCTGTTTCCCCTCTGGAATTCATCTTATAAAATTCCATCTGATTTGTCCTCCTGGAACTCTTCACTGTGCATATTCTCCAATGTGGTCAAACCACCTGTGTACCTGAATTGCTCACACAATAAAACCCAAATCCCTTAAGTTGTTTTCCCAAGTCCTTGCCAATCTGTGGCATGGAATTAGGTTGAAAGACTAGAATTGCTGTCTTGACTCTGAATTTAGGCAAGTCCTTTGACTCCCTGAGCCTCAGATTTTTCTGCTGCAGTATTAGTGTAATGATCCCTGAACCCTGGCAAAAGCATCATGGGCCCAAAAATTATGTGTAAAGCACATGCAAACCTTTTCACATAAAACACACATTGGGGGATTGATGATTTCTCTCCAACTATTTTCCCCTACTCTATTTCACAATGTGTGACTATTCTAGGGGCTCAGTAGGTAACTGTTCTGCTTATTTCAAAAGTACATTATAAGCCCTCTTTCCTCTACATATTTGCTTATTCTGATCCCTGTAAATGGATTTCTTTCTTTCTTTTTTTCCTGTTTCAGAGGGACTTTTCCTTTAAAGTACCAATAAATTTAATCTCTGCTGTGAAATTTTCCCTAAAGCCCTCATCTTAGGTCACAGCCTTTATATTCTGTGACCCTTTGAATTTCTAAGGTTCTGCAGCACTCATTTGGCACTTAGCTTTGTACAACCTGGACCACTTATCTCTTTATGTATGCCTTGGACACCTAATGAAAATATAAACTCTTTCAGAGCAGGGACCTCTTGGCTAGCTAAGTGTCCTGCATAAGCAGACATTCTATAAACATTTGTTGCTTTAGGTGACAGTGATAACAGCTCAGTTATGAAGCATAATCATCCTTGGGTAAATTGGAGACTCTCAGTGTCAATATGTTGACATTCTTTCTTGATGAATTCTTAATTAGCATATTGGCAATTACACTTTGCCGCTGTATTCACAGGGCACTTCACAATTGCTCATCAGTTTTTGTCAAGATGGTCTCAGGAGGTGAGTGATAAAGATCATTCCCTGACTTTCTTTTTTTTTTTTAAGATTTTATTTATTTATTCATAAGAGACAGAGAGAGAGAGAGAGAGGCAGAGGGAGAAGCAAGCTCCCCGCTGAGCAGGGAGCCTGATGCGGGACTCGATCCCAGGACCCTGGGATCATGACCTGAGCCACAGGCAGACGCTTAACCATCTGAGCCACCCAGGCGCCCACTTTCTTTTTTTCTAAGTTGAGAAAAGCAAAATACTTTTATGAGATATACTGGGAATATTTAGTATAGAAACTGACATGAGAAAGTAAAATAAATTGTTTTACTTGCCCCCTTGTGCCAGTGACAATGCTTCTCTAGCAATTGTTGTTTATAGAAAGGCAAATAGTGACTTAATTGATTTAATGGAGCTGCTAGTAGTCCTTAGAAATTGGAAGAGTCTCTACTCTTCTTTATTCAAACTGAAACTTTTTTACTTTGATACCTGAAAAAGAGAGAATTTTAGTGTGTCTTGGAGTCATATTTGGTTTTTGCTTATTGATTATTTTATGATTAAAACAATGCAAATTAAACCAAAGTAAGTAGAAGGAATGAAATAATAACAGAAAATAATGGAAAATAGAAAATAGAAAAAATAGATAAAATCAATAAAACTGATAAATCTCTAGCCAAAGGAAACAAAGAAAGATACAAACTGACAATTTCAACCTTAAGAGAGGAAACATCATCATAGCTCCTACAGACATTAAGAGGTTAAATAAATAAAGACATACAGACAGCTCTATGCCAGTAAATTCAGTAACTTAGATAAAGTTGAAAAAAATATCTTGAAAAAAGCAAACTACTCTAGCTAGCTCAAGAACAAAAAATGTAACAGGAATGGCTTTTTACCTATGAAGGGAATTGAATTTATAATGAAAAATCTTCCCCAAAAGAAAATTCCAGGTCCAAATGATTTCATGGTTTAGTCCTACCAAACATTTATTGAATAAATAATGTCAATTTTACACAAACTGTTATAGAAAATAGAAGAGGGAGAAAAACTCAACTCATTTTAAGAGACCAATATTGCCCTAAGACCAAAACCAGAAAAATACCCTGAGAAAGAAAGCTACAGATCAATATCCTTCATAACATAGATGGAAAAGTCCTTAAGAATTTTTTGGCAATTCAAATTTAAAAACATACTTAAAAAGGTAATACATCATGAAAAACGGAGTTTAGTTCAGGAGTGCAAAGGCTATAATAGTTAAAAAGTAATGATGTAATTTATTGTATTAATAGGCAAAAAAGAAGTCAAATTATGATCATCTCAATAGCTAAAGAAAACACATGTGATAAAATTCAACACCCATACATGATTAAAAGAAAATCTCAGAAAACAAAGAATAGAAGAAAATTCTCAATGATGATAAAAGGCAGAACAAAACTCTTACCTCATTCTATATACAAAAATCAACTTGAAATCGATCATAGATACAAATGTAAGAGCTAAAACTATTTCCAGAAGAAGATGAAGGAGAAAATCTTGGTGATCTGGAGTTAGGCAACGATTTCTGGAGGAGGACACAAAAAGCATGAACTATAGGAGAAAAAAATTGTTAAGTTGGACTTTATTAAAACTTGAAAGTTTTTTCTCTTCAAAGGATACTCTTAAGAAAATGAAAGTCACAGACTGGGAAAAATATTTGTTAAACATATATCCAATAAATAAATGGACATATGCTGAATATTTAACACTTAGAACTATAATAAGAAAACAACACAATGAATGGGGAGGAGTGTAAGATTTGAATTGACTTTTCACCAAAAAGGATATACTACAGATAGCATATAAGTGTATGAAAAGATGCTCAACATAATTAGTCATTTGGAAAACATGTATTGTTTTCAATGTGAAAACACATTGGGTTACCACTGTGAACCCATTGGCATGGCTTAAATTAAAGCAATTAACAATTCCAAGTGTCAACAAGGATATGGAAAAATTGGAACTCTCACTACAAAAGATACAGCCACTTTGGAAAAAGTCTTCACAGTTCCTTATAAAGTTAACACCAAATAAGCTACTTATTCCATTTCTATATATTTACCCAAGAGAAATGAAAACTATGTCCTCGACACAAATGTGCAGAGCAGCTTTATTCATGAGAGTAAGAAACTTGAAGCAATCCGAATGTCTAACAAGTGGTAAATGGAAATCCGAATTGTAGTATGTCTGTACAATGGAATACTAAAAAATACAAAGGAATGAGGTATTGATACATCCAACAACATAGGAGAATCACAAAAGCATTATGTTAGATGTAGAAGCCTACATAACATAAGATTTTGTTTATGTGAAATGCTAGAAAAGGCATTTCCTAGTGACAGAAAGCAGATCATGGTTGTCAAGGGTCAGGGAGCTAGAGGAAAGAATGCACAGGGCAGAAGAAAACATTTTGGGGCCATTGAAATATTCTGTATCTTTACTGTGGTAGTAGTTACAGGTATAAACATTTGTCAAAACATTGATTTGTACACTTACATTGGTGAATTTTATTGTCTATAAATTATACCAAGATAAATTTTTTTTAAATACCTACTGGTTAGGAGGGTTGGAGCAAGATGGCGGAGGAGTAGGAGACCTGGATTTCGTCTGGTCCCAGAAATTCAGCTGGATAGGGATCAAACCATTCTGAACACCTACGAACTCAACAGGAGATTGAAGAAAAGAATAGCAACAACTCTCTGAACAGAAAAGCAACCACTTTCTGGAAGGTAGGATGTGAGGAGAAGTGAATCCGAAGTGATATTTGGGAGGATAGACGGCAGGGGAGGGGATTCCGTCAGCCGCTTCTGGCAAGTGGTAGAGCCGCGGAGCACAAAATCGGAACTTTTAGAAGTCTGCTCCCTGAGGGACGTCGCTCCAGTGGCTAAGGGGGGGGGGTGGGACCCTCGTCGGACAATGTGGTCTCAGGACCCTCGGGGTCACAGAAAGACCGGGGGTGCCTGAGTGCGGCAGAGCTCCCAGGTATTGGAGTGGGGAAACCGGCTGCCGAGCCAGAGCCCAGGCGCGGGCTCTCAGCTCGGGGTTGCCATAAACCGTGATCCGGGGCACAGTTGGGCCACTGCTCCTCCAGCAGGGACCCAACAAGCGGCAGATCCGGGGAGACTCCCCTTCCTCCCCTGGGAGGAGCGGCGTGGGAGCGCACCGCAGGGATCTGCTGGGTTTGGAGACTCCACCCGGGGTCGGGTGCCAGAGATAGAAATGCACGGTCACAGGCCGGGTGAGCACGGAGTGCGGCCGGAGACCAGGGAGACGGGAGTGACTGACTGCTTTTCTCTCGGGGCTCACTGAGGAGCAGGGCCCCGAGTTCTCGGCTACTCTGGGCGGAGATTGGGAGATCGCCATTTTCACTCTCAGCCTCCAAAGCTGTACGGAGAGCTTGCAGGGAACAAAAGCTCCCGAAAGCAAACCCCAGCAGATTACTAAGCCCTGACCGGCAAGGGCGGGCAGTTCTGCCTCCGGCAAAGACATTTGGGAACCACCGCAACAGGCCCCTCCCCCAGAAGATCAGCGAGAACAGCCAGCCAAGGCCACGTTTACCGATCAATGAGAATGGCAGAACTCCAGCGCTAGGGGAATAATGCACTTAGAATTCATGGCCTTTTTACCATGATTCTTTAGTCTTTCAAAGTTAATTTTTTTAACTGTCTTTTTTTTTAAATTTTTCTTTTTCCCCTTTTCAACCAACATATTATCAATCCCTTTTTTAAAAAATATTTTTTATTTTATTTTATTTTTTCATTTTTAGAGTCATATTCTATCCCTTCATAGTAGTTACCCTTATTTTTGGTATATATATATATGATATATATATATCTTTTTTTTTTATTCATTAACAAACCAACCATTTTCTTTTTTTATTAGAGATAAAAACAGCGAAGTTCCACGTACCACACCTTAGGGAAAACGAGACAGTGGAGGACTGGGGACTATTTACAAGAGCCGTGGCCGAAGGACACCTGCGGCCTCGGGCCCCAGGGGAGGCTGCGGGCACAGCATGGCTTCGGGGGGCAGGCGGGTCAGTGGCAGAGGGCGATGGTTTCCATGTTAAAGAAGCGCACGTGCATCTTGGTCTCGATGTCTATCCCCTGCCAGATCTTCAGGAAGTCGTCAAAGGTGATCCCCTCATACACCTGGTCAGGCTCCATCTGCCCCCCACACACGCTGGCCGCCTCCATCATGGCCCCGACGGCGATAGAGCGGGCCGACTCCTTCTCGATGTGCGGGTTTCCGGAGAGCAGCTCCTCCACCACATTTCGATATTCTTCCAGGGTGATGCGGCCGACGCTGTCCGAGTCATACACGTGGAACAGAAATCTCAACTTCTCTTTCCGGCACAGCTGCACCTGCTCCTCGTCCATGGTGGTGTCGATAGGCCGGAAGTAGGACATGATGGTATATCCATATATATGATATATATATATATATAATATGATGTTCTCTCTTTAAAATTTTGGGATACAGTTTCTTCTAACAGATCAAAATATACCCTAAATCTCTACTATATGGCTTTGTCCTAGTCTCCTGCCTGGTCACATTCTCTCCTTTTTTTTTTGAATCCTCTTCTTTCTTTTTTTAACCAACTTCTTATCAATTCTGTTTATAAAATCTTTTATAATTTTCATCTTTACAGTCATATTCCATCCCTTCATTGTATTAACCCTTAGTTTTGTACATATATAAGTTTTACTTTCTTTAAAATTTTGGGAGACACTTTCTTCTAACAGACCAAAATACACCCAAAATCTAGTGTGTGGCACTGATCTATGCACCAGCCTGTTCATATTTGATCATATTCTGTTTTTTTTTTGTTTTTTTTGTTTTTATCTTTTTCTTTTTTCTTTCTTTCCCTTTCTTTTCCCCCGGTTTCAGGTCTTTTCTGATTTGTTTAGTGTATATTTTCTGGGGATGTTGTTACCCTGTTAGCATTTTGTGCTTTCATTCATCTATTCTCCTCTGGACAAAATGACAAGTTGGAAAAAATCACCTTAACAAAAAGAACAAGAGGCAGTATCGACTGCCAGGGACCTAATCAATATGGACATTAATAAGATGTCAGAACTAGAGTTCAGAATGATGATTTTAAAGATACTAGCTGGGCTTGAAAAAGCATGCAAGTTATTAGAGAAACCCTTTCTGGAGAAATAAAAGAACTAAAATCTAACCAAGTCGAAATAAAAAAGGCTATTAATGAGGTGCAATAAAAAATGGGGGCACTAACTGTTAGGATAAATGAGGCAGAAGAGAGAATCAGTGATATGGAAGACCAAATGATGGAAAATAAAGAAGCTGA
>NC_138374.1:87158897-87168094 GCF_054177405.1 Leptonychotes weddellii
TATAGCAGCAATGTCCACGATAGCCAAACTGTGGAAAGAGCCAAGATGTCCATCGACAGATGAATGGATAAAGAAGAGGTGGTATATATATACAATGGAATATTATGCAGCCATCAAAAGGAATGAAATCTTGCCATTTGCAATGACGTGGATGGAACTGGAGGGTGTCATGCTGAGCAAAATAAGTAAATCAGAGAAAGACATGTATCATATGACCTCACTGATGTGAGGAATTCTTAATCTCAGGAAACAAACTGAGGTTGCTGGAGTCGTGGGGGTTGGGAGGCATGGGGTGTCTGTGTGTTAGACATTGGGGAGGGTATGTGCTATGGTGAGTGCTGTGAATTGTGTAAGACTGATGAATCACAGACCTGTACCTCTCAAACAATTATACATTATATGTTAAAAAAAAAAAATAAGAAGATAGCAGGAGGGGAAGAATGAAGTGGGGGAAATCTGAGGGGGAGACGAACCATGAGAGACTATGGACTCTGAAAAACAAACTGAGGGTTCTAGAGGGGAGAGGGTTGGGGGGATGGGTTAGCCTGGTGATGGGTATTAAAGAGGGCAGGTTCTGCATGGAGCACTGGGGGTTATACTCAAACAATGAATCATGGAACACTACATCAAAAACTAATGATGTATGGTGATTAACATAACATAATAATAATAAAAAAATACATGCTGGTTACAGATAATTTTGCTATATTTCCCTCCTTTAGATATACTGTCTCTATGATTGTAAAAACTAAAAAGTTCTTGTACTTTATTTTCTATTTTCTAACTTAATATCAGATTACAAACATTTCCCATGTTCCTGAAAACTGCAAACTTTTAATTTCTGCATAATATTCCATTCATAAACATGTCAACCTTAATTAATCATCCCCTTATTGGTGGAAATTTAGATTGTTTTCTGTTATTCTCTATATTAAATAATATTCTGATACACTTTGGTTATATATTCTTGCAGGGTTTTTTGGATTTTTTTCCTTTTTTTTTAAGATTTTATTTATTTATTTGTCAGAGAGGGAGAGCACAAGCAAGAGAAGCGGCAGGCAGGGGGAGAAGCGGGATCCCCGCTGAGCAAGGATCCTGATGCAGGACTCGATCCCAGGACCTTAGGATCATGACCTGAGCCAAAGGCAGACACTTAACCGACTGAGCTACTCGGGCGTCCTGGGGATTTTTTTTTTCTTAAAATGCGTTTTTCAAAGATATAATTTTTAGGTCAAAGTTTAAGAATATTTTACAAATCTTAAATGAGTTATTAAATTGTTTTCCAGGAGGATGGTACTGATTTAACTCTCACCAGTAGTATATGAAAGGACCAATTTTACTGCATTCCTGCAAGAACTGAATGTTATCATTCATTATTATTTGAAATAGTTGCTTAAACTCTCCATTTCAGCTTGGTACTGGGCTGTAACTCTTCTCTGTGCATCTGTGTGTAAACAGCCTGTCCAAATTGTTCACCTTCCTGTGGGTAGAGTCCATTCCATCTATTCCTGAGGATTGGAGGCATTTGCCTCTGGGTTGTGTGAAGGTCTACTTGGCCATCATCCTCTCCATATTCCTCAGCCTGAGTCTCTCCATTTTTTATTTCTGTCTGCCTAGTTATGTCTTGATGTTGTTTGAATCTTCATTGTTTGTATCATCTCTTATGCTTAAGTCTTTAAAATAGCACAACATGGCCTATGTAAGCTATTCCACACAGCACCTCTTTCCCTATGATGCAGCTCAGCAACATAGCAAAGTTCATTTTCCATATGGCACAGCTGTGCTTTGTCCTTCATTTCTATGGGCCTCCCCATCCCTATCTTTCCTTGTAGTTCTCCTCTCATTCTGCCCACCTTCCTCAGTCCCTTCCCTGCAGGTACTCTATGTTCCCTTCCTCCTCCTGCCAAGTTAATCCTGTCCAGATCCTGAGTCAGTACTGACCACCACCGCCAGGCTCCAACTGGCTCTGGAGTTGGTTTGGGGTAGGACACGTTTTTAATTCTGACTCAAGTGAGATTCAGCTTGGGCATCATCTCTGGATTAGTGCTCCCAAGTGCAACTGATATACCCTTCCTTCCTTTGTGTTCCAGACACACCTCTATTTGTCCCTCTCATTGTACATATCCCACCTGATTGCAGTTGCCCTGTCACAAGGCAGTCTACTCCACTGGAGACATGAGCTCCAGGAGATCAGAACCAGCTCTTTCATCTGTCTACCTCTGGCATTTGCACAGTCCCTGGATTTCAGTGCAAGTCTCCCAGTTTCCACTCTTGTCTTCCTGCAACTTTCTCTTCACATAGCAGCCATGGTGATCTTTCAAGAACATAAACATAATCACTCTTTCACCTTAATTTACTATTTTCCTGAGGAAGGAGTAGGTGTCCTACTTCCTTGCAGTGGCTACCAGTGGGTTTGTTTCTCTTTTGGCTGGTGGTTTTGTGGTTCTCAACCTGTTCTTATTTTTTTGTCTGTATCATTATGAACTCACAGACTTATAAAACATATTCAGTGTGAGTCAATCAATTGCAGTTGCTATTTTTTTGATTCTCAAATTACCCCATCTTGTACCCAAAGGAGCTCCCTCAAACCAGCTCCTGGGAGATCTTTATGATGAAGTCCTGTTTTGTTTGTTTGTTTGCTTGCTTGCTTTTGATAGAGTCTTTGCTTACTGGCGCAACAGGTTTATCATCATCTTATTTCCAGCCTCGACTTGGCATCAGCCCTTTCTCTACCAAACCCTAATTCCTTTCAGTGTGTAATGTTACTTCGAGACCACAATCTGGGCATTATGGATATTCCTTGTCACTGGTTTATCATTCCTGCTAGGACTTTAGTGTGGACAAGATTAGGGAATATGCATTTATCTGACCTGTCCTGTATGGCTACATTTCAAATAATCAAAAAAGCCCTAGCTGATGAGGATTTATTTTGTTAGAGAAGAATTATAGTTATTAAATGCAAAAGGATTAATAAAATTGGAACATCACCATTTATAACAACTAGTGAAATAATGATTCAGGCAATGTACATCAAGAGATGCTAAAGCCATTAGGAAAAAGGATGATAGGAACCTTCACAATGGAAGGACCAAGCTACCTTATGTGAACTGCTGATCAGTTTTAGCATGTCTCAAAATGAGACAACCAGACATTATGTATTGCATGATGTAATGCAATAAGAAATACACAGCATCACTTATGAAATAGTCTTCCCAAAAAATGTTAAACCTGAATTTAGTCAAGATTTAGATCTAACCTTTAGTTTGTAGGGCAACAGGAGAACAAATAGACAAATCCAGAATTTGGTACAATTTATAGGACAACTAAGACAGTTTATTCAACAAGTCAAGGACCAAAAAAAGGGGAGAGAAAAGTGGCAGATCTGTTGCAAATTAAAAGAGACTTAAAGGCATTGCAATCTAGTGCAATGATTGGACCTCATTTGGGTCCTAATTCAAATAAATCAACTCTAAAAGTCTTCTTTGAGATAACTGAGAAAATGTGTAGGTATATTTGGACTCAGATGTTATTAATGAATTTTTGTTAATTTTGTTAGACATGAAAATAGAATTGTGGTTGTGAGAAAATGTCCCCTTTAAAAGAAATATATATGGAATTTTTAGGGTTAAGATGAAATGTAATAGGAATTTCCTTTAAAATAATTCAGGGAAGAGAGAGGAAAGAAAGAAAGAGAAAGAAAGAAAGAAAAGAAAGAAAGAAAGAAAGGAAAGAAAGAAAGAAAGAAAGAAAGAAAGAAAGAAAGAAAGAAAAGAAAGAAGAAAGAAAGAAAAAAGAAAGAAAGAGAAAAAGAGAGAGGGGGAAGGAAGGAAAAATAAGGAAAGAAAAGGAATAATAGAGGGAGGCAGAAAAAAATATTGATTAACTATTGAATTTAGAGATGGGTTCTCAGAAGGGATAATCATACTGTTTTCCCTACTTCTGTGTATTTGTGTATATTTAACATTTTTCATTTAAAAGTTTTAAACACACATTATATTAGATCATTCCCCTTTTATTTTCCCTTTTTTTTTTTAAGAGAGAGAGAGAACACATGGGTGGGCATGCATGCGGTGTGGGGAGGGGCAGAGGGAGAGGGAAAGAATCTTAAGCAGACTCCCCCATGAGCACAGAGCCTGAGGTGGGGGGGGGGCTTGATCTCATGACCCTGAGATCATGACCTGGGCCAAAATCAAGAGTTGGAGGCATAATAGCCACCCAGGCACCCCTATTTTCCCAATTTGATATATGACAATCATGTGAGTGTGTCTATTGGAGTGGGGCCAGATAGGACCACGTTCAGACATGTAAAAAAATAAAAAGGAAATCATCCGTGGTCACACTGCCCAGTAATAACAAGCATTGCCATTTAGGACAATTCTCTTCTAGGCTTCCTTCACCTTCACAACAATGATGGCTACTGTTTTATGCCAAATGGTTTTTGTCGTTTGTCACTTTATGCCAAATGACATGTTTTATGTCAAATCAGTCCAAATGGCTTGTCTTGTTGTAAGTGGCATTACTGTTATTACTAGAGAGGCAGAACATTCTCTCATAGGTTAATTGGCCCTTTGTATCTCTTTTGTGAATTGTTTGTTTTAAGGGTCTCCTCATATACATTACAAACTTATTTTTCTGCAATTGCTACATAGCTGCAAAGAAATTTGTACAGACCATGTGGCATAACCATTAACAGGAAAAGGGGAAGGAGCCATGGGGTTTGGCAGCTTTGAGAATCTCAGTGTCCTAGGTCTCTGAAGACCCAGCCAACCTCCCTGATTCTCAGTGCAACTGTGTTGCACAACTCCAGAGAGCATCATTCACCTAAAGACAATGTGATACTCTATTCTGCAAGTATGAATAGAGTCGCAGTTTTTCTTGGCTGCAGACCTCTATAAGAGACAAAATATAAAACAAGTATGGCAAGTAGGAGAAATTTAAAATATGGATTACATTTTGGTGAAAAATATTTTTTTAAAAAACACGTGACAAACCATTGGAGAAATTTAGTTTTTAAAGGATTTTTTCCTCTTCCTATTCAAAGAACATTCTGTTTCAGAAGGTAGTAAGAACACAAAGAAATTATAACAAGATATCACTCAACTTCAGCAAAGTAAGGTAGCAGGTTTTATTGCTGGAGATTTTATTGTTAAGGTGTCTCCTCTATGGTTCTGGTATTTGTTCTCTGTTGTCTGTTCTGTGATCACTTTCTGCCCCTGTCTCCAGGATTCCATTCTTAAAACCATCTAGTATAAAAGAATTTCCCCTCACCTCCCGCCCTTTTTTTTCTTTTGGATCTTTCTAAGCTAGAAGTCAAGATTCTGGGAAAGAAAATGCTTTCAGGCAACTGTAATGTATTTGTGTGAATTGTGGCAGCTAGAGGATAGGTAAG
Source organism: Leptonychotes weddellii (assembly GCF_054177405.1). Taxonomy (NCBI): domain Eukaryota; kingdom Metazoa; phylum Chordata; class Mammalia; order Carnivora; family Phocidae; genus Leptonychotes; species Leptonychotes weddellii. The sequence continues at coordinate 87,164,287 of NC_138374.1, forward strand.
TATAGAGAAGTCAATGGATTAAGAGAAAGACATAATAAAAGTCAGCGGCCAAGTACTTGGAAGGAATTGGCACAGAAAAACTGAGCTGGGAGAAGCAAGGACAATTCAGAGAGAGCCAGAGGATACCTATTGAGTGTCTATTCTGTGTCATATCCCTATTGACATGATTTCATTTCATCCTCATCACGCTGGAGATAGGCATGTTATCCATATTTCACAGAGGAGGAAATGGCAACCAGGAAAGGTTATGTAGGCTGTTAAATGTCACACAACTAGTGTATGTTGTTAGCAAGATTCAGTACCAGCTCTGGCTGGCCCATAATCTTTCTCAAATCACACTAGCTTCCAAAGAAGGATGGAAGAAGAATACAGGTCATGGACAAATAATGGATTCTAAATATTGATATTTGTTAAGTCATAAAAGTGGCACTCTTCAAAGATAATTCCTACCATTTTCTCTGAAAATAATGGTAACGGGGTTATCCAGACTGTACAACTGGCAAACTCAGGCAAGATTTAAATCAAATTTGCTTATATATCCTGGAGATAAGGTTATTTTAATTTCATGAGAAGATTTTATTTCTAGAATGGTCATAGTCTGGGGAAAAAAGGAAAAATGGGAAGTGGGGTATATATTTATGAGCTATATCCCCTGGGAGATATTGGGCTGGAAGAGAACTTAAGCATTGTTCTTGTTGTGTTATTGATTTTATCTGAGAGGGTCTCCCTCACTTCTCTCATCTGCCTAGAGAACTCCTATTGATCCACAAAAGCCCAGCTCAGATATCACCTGCTCCCTCAGTTCCTGTTTATATCATTTCTGTATCTTTTCCTTACTTTGAGGCTCATGCAGTGCAGCTCTGTCATTTTCCTTCCTTGTCTTCTCTAGTCTTCTGATTTCCTGGTGTGAGAATGTTCACCACTGATAGCTCACAACCGTTTCCTCAGAAGTCCTGCATCACCTGTGTGTCTTTCATGCCCATAAGGAAAGTTCATTTAATCTGTACAGCCCCTCTTTCCAACCATAATCTCTGATCTTTTCAGCTCTCTCATTTTAACACCCATTTTGCCACCTCAATGAGCCCTCCAGTCCTTCCTTAGACCCTGGTCTAAAACCTCCATTGCACCTGCCCCAAAAAACCATAACTCTGGGTCAATCCAATCACTCATTTTCATACTGCTATACCTGAGTAGTCAAGTACTAGGGAGAAAAAGGTCACACACCTATGCACATTAATGACAATAAAAATCCATTCTTTTACATCTTAATTCAGTCCTGAGAGGCACAAGGCAGTCCTTCTCTGTCCCCTGAGCCAGGCTTAGCCTATTATCCTACAACAGCCTTTTCAGATCCTCACCATTCTTTTAGAAGCCACCTGTCCACCATCTTCTCCACCCTTCTTGGATGGTCACTGTGTCCTGTACTTCACAGAGAACTCCTGCCTGCCCCCTGCCTCTCCCCTTGCGTCTCTGCAAACTTGTGCCTCCTTAGCTAATTCCCACCCATATCAGTGGGGAAGAGTCCCACCCCACCCCCCAGAAACACACCTGTTTCTCCACCTATGCACTCAGTGCCCCTCCCTCCCTCTTTTTATCCACATATTCAGTCTCTTCAGCTCTAATGTATTTTTTTGGCTGTTTATAAATACACTCACACCACTGTTATCTTTAAAAAGACATGACCATATATATAAATATTGAATCATTATGTTATGGGCCTGGAACTAATACAACATTATGTCAATTGTATCTCAGTAAAAAATATAAACAAACAAAATTCTTCTTCCACTTTCTTAGATCAGTCTACCTTCATTAACTCTACTTCCTCACCTCTCATTCTGTCCTGAATCCACCAGATTTTCTCCTTTGCCCTCATAAATCTACTGAAGCTGATCTATCCAAAATCATCAATGTCTTCCTCATTGAATGTTTCCCCTTTGTAGCATTTTATGCCATCATTTCTTCTTTCCTTCTCGCACCTCTCTTATCCTTGGCTTCTTACCTCATGTCCTCATACCTGTCTGATTACTCCTTCTCAATCCCATTACAGGTTTCTCCCAACTTTCCCTTGGATATGGCCATTCCCTGGAAGTCCCATGCAGAATTTCTATTAACATATTGCCCATTTCCCTTCTGTGCTCATTCGCACCCATGGTTTCAGACCCTTTCTACATACTCATGACCTCTGAATCCAGACCTTCAGCTCAGGTTCCTCTCTTAACCTCTAGAGCTCCCCATCTAACTTTCTACTGTACATCTCCACATCAATGCCTAACATATGTTTTCAGTTCAACACATTCGAAGTGTTTGTCATTATCCCTTAGCCACAGCTCAGTGAATGACATCATCATCTATTCATTTGCCCAAGTTAGAAATCTGGAACTCATTTTGGATTCCTCCCTCTCCCTTGTCTTACAAATTCAGCACTCAAGTTCCACCTGCTTAGCATATCCTGAATCCATCTCCTTCTTTCCAATCTCACTCCCACTGCCATGCCTAAATTACTGGCATAGGGCTCCTAAATAGTCTCTCTGCATATAATCTTGCTTTCCCTACTATACCCCCAATCTATTTCTGATACCATAATTCTGAATTATAAATTGGATAATATGACTCTCTGCCTGTCCTCAAAATCCTTCAATACAAACACTAAAACATCTTGATTATCATTTAATTATTGAAGGATAATAACATCGAAGAATAAAATTAAAAAAAGAATAAAATCTAAACTCCTTCAACAGTACACAAGGATCTTTTTTGAGCCTTCTGCTAACCTTTTCAACTGCTCTTTAGCCACTTAGCCCTCACATTTATGCCCCAGGCTTACTTAAATATTTGCAATTCCAGGAAGATTCCACATCCCTCTATGCCAGCGCTCAGGTGATTCCCCCTATCTGAATGCCTTGTGATCTCTTCTTCTGTCTTCTAGTCTCACTCTGTTCACCACCTTCCAAAAATTGGATTCATTTTCCCAAGGCTATGTGATCCCACAGGATCTACACACATTTTTACAATAGCACCCATCATCCTGTGTAATATTCTTCTGTTCATTTGTCTGTCTCACCAACTAGGTGTTTCTTAAGCAAACATATTAGGCTTTACATCTTATATCTCATTCATCTTTGAATCCCCAGCACCCAGCGCAGGACCTGCTTCAAAAATACTATGCAAAGTGTTGAAAAAAGAAAGAACACATAATTATTCAAAATATTTTTATTTCTGTTCTTGTTATTTATTGCTCTATTACATACCATCCTAAAATTCCAGGCCTTAATGCAACAATTTACTATTATCTCTCATGGTTCTGTAGATTAACTAGGCTCAACTGGATCGTTCTTGCTTAAGGTCTCCCTTGTAGGTTCTATCAGATGATAGATGGGGCTGGGGTCATCTGGAGGCTCAAATGGGCTCAACAGTCAAGATAGCTGAATCATATGGCCAACTGTTGGTTGGAAGTTTAGCTGAGACTGTTTCCTGGAGCTGTGTATGTGGTCTTTCCATTTGGCTTAGACTTCTCACAGCTTGGCGGATGATTTCCCAGAGCATCCCACGAGGAGTGTTCCATGAGGCTCACGTGCAAGCTGCAAGAGTTTTTAAGCCTTTGGAAGTGCTGTTTTCATTTCTACCTCATTCTATTGGTCAAGCAAGAACTTAAGGCCAGCCCTAATTCAAGGGTAGGGAAATTTTTTTTTGTGTGTGTGACACAAATTTTTAATTTTTTTTTATTCTTATGTTAATCCCCATACATTACATCATTAGTTTTAGATGAAGTGTTCCATGATTCATCGTTTGTGCATAACACCCAGTG
>NC_138374.1:87168194-87269820 GCF_054177405.1 Leptonychotes weddellii
CCCCCGCTTCATTCTTCCCCTCCCACTACCTTCTTCTTCTTCTTTTTTTTTTTTCTTAATATATATTGCATTATTTGTTTCAGAGGTACAGATCTGAGATTCAACAGTCTTGCACAATTCACAGCGCTTACCAGAGCACATATCCAAGGGGAGGGAAATTTGACTTTACCTCTTGATGAGGAAATGGCATATAGGTGCAGAGAAGGAAGGGACTGATGATGGTCATCTTTAGAAATAACCTACCATAACTTAGAATTATAAACAACTTTAAATAATACACTAAAGTGTGTTCCTAAGATCTTTAGTTTCCTTCAATTTGGCCATTTTACTCTTGAGGAGCATTTCCATTTATGGAGTAAATAGGATTATGTGAAAAGACAACTTTTAATGAAGTACCTAGCACTCCACCAATTCTATGAAAAGTTTAAACCTGAAGGCTAAAATAAGATTAGGAAATGATTTGTATGTTTCCATTATCATTTCATTCTTAAATGGCCTTTACAATATCAGCACTTGAGAACTGAAAATGCAAGTTCTTCAAGTCTCAATTTTTCTCTTTAATTCCTGTGACTTTGTAATTCTGTCATTTTGATGGATAAGAAGATTAACTTCAGAAAACAAGTTTCTCAAAACAGATGAACATAGAGGGAAAAAGAAAAGAGAGAGGTAAACCATGAAAGAGACTCTTAACTATAGAGAACAAATGGGGGTTTTTGGAGGGAGCTGGGAGGGGCTTGGGTAAAATGGGGGTGGGTATTAAGGAGTGCACTTGTGATGAGTATTAGGTGGTGTATGTAAGTGATGAATCACTAGATTCTATTCATGAAACTAATATTACACTGTATGCTAATAAGTAGAATTTAAATAAAAAGTTGGGGAAAAAAGAAAACTAAACAAGTTTCTTTTGGCACGTTAATTTCTGTAGAACAAAACTCTCTCTCTCTCTTTTTTTTTAAACTTAAAGTTACCTTCAGTATTGTTAAGAGGTGAATGAGTATTGACTATATCTCAACAAAATAACATAGTGTTTTAACAGTGATAGATTTAGGTATTCAATAATTTTTTGTTGTTATTTAGGAGTGAATTTTCCAGTAGCCGTTGAGACTGAACCTGGTATGGGACATAGCTATTATATACTTCAGAGTCATGGCTTAAGTTGGGAAGTAAAGAATCTATTATTTATTTTAGGAGAGTATAGTAGCACCTGGATGTAGGGTGGGACTAGGTTGGACTGTGCTGCAATTAATAGAGGGGAAATTATAACATTTAAAATACCCATGATTATTTTCTAAAGAAAGTGATATAATTTAATATCAATGAATCTTTACAATGCTCCCTTCCCTTTACAGGGACTGGGAAAAGTGGAAAGAGAAAGAGAACATTTCAGCCTCTACTGTTCTTTGGTACCAGTGAAGTGTGAGGCAGGAAAGAGGCGGCCTGGACTGAGCAAACACACGGCAGAGTCCATGGATAGGAGTGCATGGAGCAGAGAGTTGCAAGAGATGCAGGACTTTGCCTAATTACAGGGAAAAAAAGCTCCCACACTGCTGTCAAGTGCCTCACAATCTGGCCAGTACTTATTCATCCTTCATGCTTCATTTCATCCTTCATTTTTCCAATTCTGTTAAGCTTCTCTCTCCCGTGTTAAAGTGTAAAGACCTAGAAAGCGAGGAAATAGAGTGTATAGAGAGGTGGAGGCCAGTAATGGACAGTGTGATACACCTCCATCACCTCAAACTTTCAGTAAAGTCCACCACAGAAACAACTGCCTTGTACATGCCAAGTTTTCAGGGAGTGGAGGGGCCATGGTTCACAGTGTGCACAATGTGATACAGGAACATGACATATGGAACAGCAAGATGCAGCCAGAGGTGAAAAGGGAGAACGTCCTAAGTATCATCCTCACAACCCTCCTACTCCCTTGACCTCCCTCCCTACAAAAATTATTCTGAAAAGACTGGAAGGGACTCAAGGCTATCTTTACTTCTAGATTAGGATTGGAATTGACCTTGTTTGAATCTTAATGGACAGGATAACTCAGCTGACATGTGGCCTACACAGCTATTTATTTAGATCTAACTCTCTTAGGTTCTGCGTCCCTTGAAGGCAGAGAGTTGGATATAATCTGTCTCTGAGTCTCCAGGTCTTGCTTGCTAAAATACATACAGACGCTAAATATTGTTGCGGTTGAAGGAAGGGAGGGAAGGAAGAAGGAAGCAATAAATGATTATTTCATTAACTACGTGTTTCGGCTCTAAAGGGCAATTCTCAAGCTCTAAAATACTACTTTAGTATCTTACATGATGGAAATAAGTGTGGGAAAAGTGCTCCATAAGTTACTGATGACAAGTTGATTTTTAAATATATTAGGCCAAAAAAATGTCAGAAGATCTCCTTAGCTAAGCAAATTTGCACAGACATAGATTATTCATGAATATTAACTGGTTTAGAATTAGAAAAACATTAGCTATGACAAAAACAAGACTGTTAACATTAACAGAGACTTCCAACTAAAGCCCAGAGTGCCCATTTAATACTCACTGGGGCATTTACAACCTTTGCCATGGTAGATGATTCTTGTGATGTCAGAGAAATTTGGAAAACAGTATCTTCTTACCTGAAAGTTATTTTATGGTTGGTATATATGAGCAGGCATCTGGAGAGGCTGATACACAGCAGCTATTAGAGATACAGTGGGCCTTTGTCATTATCCTCAGTTGGCAAATGATATGATCCCTATGGAATGCCCTATACTCAAGGGGAGGCATTCATTGTAAAGCACTTCTAGACTTGAAAATGGCCTCACACAACTCAATATTTTAAGTTCATTGAGTTCAAGAAGGAGAACATGGATTTCTTGTAATGAATTGATAGAAGCAGCTGATGCCAAAAGAAATACAAGATTCAATTGCCATACCATACATTTAACAGCATTATTTTCTGTAGAAACCTTAATGTTAGCAAACTAGACAAAGACAAGCGCATTCCTATGGAGGTATCAAAGTTACCCTCGGCAGAGTGATCTCTGTGAAACTGCTATTTTTTTTAAGATTTTATTTATTTATTTGACAGAGAAAGAGAGAGCACAAGCAGGGTGAGTGGCAGGCAGAGGCAGAGGCTCCCCACAAAGCTCCCCACGGAGCAGGGAGCCCGATGTGGGACTCGATCCCAGGACCCCAGGATCATGACTGAGCCGAAGGCAGTTGCTTAACCAACTGAGCCACCCAGGCGCCCCTGAAATTGCTATTTTTAAAAAGCAGGTTCATAACCAATTTGTTAACTACCTTCTTTGTCAGTGAACAAAATTCACTCAAATAAAGAAAAACTGGATGGAGTTGAAATTTTTCATCTGTCTGATTTACTGTGACTCATCACAACTTCACATTTCTTTAGAGTCTAGAAATTTTGGATTTGATTCAGAAGACCTCCGTATCTGAGTTGCCTGTGCGAACCTGGATTGTTCATTTTCCCCAGCTGCACTATGTTCTTTATCTCATTCTGTCCTCCTAGCCACCTCTGCCTACTAGTACCAAAACTATTTATGCCACTCACTAGTCACTTGGCAGGTGGTACCTTGTTGAGTAAGAATCTCGGCTTGAAGCTAGGTGATGGCCACTGTTTTCTGATTCCCAGCTCAACTCTAAGGCTATGCCCATTGGGACCATGAGAATCTAATGACAGCGTGGAAGCAAGAATCCCAAAGTGGCTGTTCATTGTATGCTACCAGATGCATTCTGTTTTTCTGGTATGTTGCTTAGAGAATAAATTTTGTCTGACAAACTGCTAATCCTTTTTCTGGGGCAAGGATAAATGAGGGTTTCAGCTACTCATCTTTTGTCATTTCTATTTTTTGTTGAACCCATTATTATCCATAACCAAAATTGAGCTCTTAAAAACCTAGAGGACTTAACATAACTGTTCTTAAGCCTGAATTGTTTTATCATAGCTAGACTCATTTAAAAAAAAACAAAACTTGTTTTAGACCATATGATCCTGAAGCTGGAAAAGTAGTTGGAGATTTATTATTCCAAATCTCTGTTTCAATACAAGAAGAAACTGAGGCTCAGAAAGAGTTTAGAATTTGCCCAAAGCCCCAAAGGGATATGACTCTGGAATTGGACTCAATGCAGGATCCAGCTCCCAGTGTACCATCCCCCCAAATGCTTCTCTGCCTTCCCTGAGCTGGAGAATTCCTCTGCCAAATGCATCCTACTCTTCCCCTTTAAGAGAGGCTTGTCTCAGTTGACAAGATCTTGAAATTGCTGACAAACCATCCCCATGTTTTTGCTCCACCACAGGCCCTGACAAAGAGCATAAGGGAATCCTGGAGGCAGGAAGGTAGAGGACAGAACACAGACTCCGGGGTCAGCCATCATTATGCAGCTCTGCACACTCCTCGGCAGGATCAAATGGATTAAATGTGATAATTCAAAGAGGCTTACACACACAGTAGGGCAAGAAATGACAGTTTGCCTTCCATTCTCCAATACCAGAAACCAGTTGTGATCATCAGCAAGGCACCAAACTTCTGGAACTGAAAAATAATAATGATGATTAAAATAAAATGTTCTTTTTAAAATAAATGTGCATGAATAGTAATATAAAAAATGGAAAAGTCTAGCTTGGAGACTTGTTTATTCTATTTGGATACTAGTCTTTTGCTTATTCCACTGTAAATTGAGAATGAGTAAATGTTTCACCATGGACACAGCTGCATATGCTAAATATAGATTTTCCAATGGTTGATTTTCCATTAAAGTTTATATTTCTGAGCTTAATGGTTGAGGGGGCAGCCTGACTAATACATTATATCATTGTGAGTTCACTTTTTAAAGCTGAGTTTAAAAGATGGGAGGTGAGATTTAGAAGCTAAAAGAATAAAGAGATTTAAATAGCAAGAAAACTGTGGCCCCAGATTATTCTGATGTATTAAATTGACAATTTTTCAAATTCCCAATTTATCCTCATCTTTGCTCTTTACTGACAAGAAAATGATTTCCATAGGAAAACAATTCGTTATTTGCATAGCAATTACATAAGCTGCAGTGACTAAATTGTAAACTCCTAGGAAGCAAAAGAAGATACGAAGTTTTCAAACATGGAAAAATGGAAATAATAGTGATTTTGAGGATCTACTTTGTGCCAGCTACTCTACTAAGTAATTCTGAGCTTATCATTTCTGAGCCACTACCATTGCATGGTGAGTATCACTAACCTATTTCACAGATGAGATGCATAGGGTCTGGTGGACTCATCCAAGACCACATGGGTGGTGAGGGGTGGTGTCATGAATCAAACCACCACTATAGGTCCCTGCCGACTATGCTATGCTGCCTTCCTTACAAAAGGCAATCGAAATACACCTAGATTTAGAGTCAAAATGAGATTTAGGGCCCAGGTCATTACTTGTAAGTATTTAGAGTGCAGTCAAGACATATCACTTCCTGGGGTTTAATTTTTTCATCTGTAAAATGAGAAAGCTAGCACCTACTTCACAGGGCATTATGAGGATTAAATGAACTCCTATGATTTGTGAAAGTGTTTTTTTAGCTGCCAAAGGTCATCAAAAGAGAGGTGTGAGAGATGGGGATGCTGTCCCTTGCTGTTGAGCCACAGCCGCCCCCCACCTCTCAGAATTGCCATGAGGAGTCATTGGATGCTGGGTGTCCACGTCAATGCAAGCCCATGCAGCAGCATGAAAATATGAGTTTTTAACATTCTTAGGAGCTTTGCAAAGCTCAAGGACTAAATAAAATAGCTCTTATAAACTTAGTTTTTCTAAGATAACTAGTGTAACCTTTCAGAGTTGCAGAAGCTCAGAGAATATGTTCAGACTCTAGTTTGGAAATGAAGACTCAAATAGGACACAATCTTTAATAGAATATACCCCTTTAGATTTGTGAGAAACCACAGAGGATACATGGAGTCAAACCTTAGTTTCGCAGATAACTCAAGTGAGATCTGGATAGCAAGGTTAGGACCCGAACTCAGGTGTCCTGACTTTAAGGGTTTTGTTCTCCACTGCATTCACTGTTCCTATAGATTCTTTCAAACTCATAGGAATGCCATGGACAACAAATTAGTGACAAAGTATTAGCTATTAAGCCCACAAGTACAGATCTAGATGGGTTTATATTTACCGTGTGACCTTGGAAAAGTTGCTTTATATCTGTGCCTCAGTGACCTTATTTGTAAATAAGTTATAATTATACCAACTTCATAGATTATAGTGAAGTTAATAATGAAAAATTCCCAGCACAGTGCCAAAAAGTGCTCAACGCTCATCAGTTACTATATAATCGTACTCTATGTGCCATAAAACTCCAAAATATGACTCCCTGTGCCTCCCCTTTTTATGGTAACCCCCAAGCAAGCAGGAAGCCTAACAGAAACAGCCTGGATGTAACTTGGGCAGACCCTCTCAGTGATCAGTCTGCTTATTTCCATTTTATCCAGTTTAAAGCAATCATAACGTGAGGGGCTAAGACTAGATTTGGAAAGGGGAGGAAGTGATGCACTCATTCTGAGCATTGGAGCATGATTCCCCATACCTTATTATGGGGATGTTAATATCCATTCTTTTTCACTTCGAGGTACTCAAAGTTGTCAGTTTCAATAAAAAATGCGTTATAAACTATTCATTGTTATATAAATGTAAAGCATGTAAAGCAAAGAGAAGAAACGATAGTGGTTTTCTCCCTGTGTTAATAAGCCACAGTCTCTCACTTGAGTGGCTTTTTACTTCCTTTCTTACACTCAGTACCTGGGAGATTTAGTTTCAGGAATAATGAGTTAGCATTCTATTAATTATGTCTGATCTAATGGCCATGAACCTAAGTGTTTGCTCACCTCCAGCAAGAAAAATGTAGTCCTTTCCTTAGAACCTGATATCCTTTCTAAATAAATTATGAAAGTCTTTTCAATAGCTTGCTTGTTCTTTTTAGAGAGTTGCTTAGATTCTGGATTATCTTAAAGCCCTGCTAGCCAACTACTTGCTTTGTGTATTGTCCCACTAATCCCTTTGATTTCATGTTTCTTTCAAAAGTGTTAAGGTACCAGGCAAATATTACTCATCAAACTGGTTTGATGATGTCCTGTTAAATTTAGCTTTTTTTTTTCTTTTGAGGCTCAGTCACAGCTATTCTCAGGACTATGACCTATATGATCTATGAAGACTCTGGGCAGAAGGGCCACATTAGAGCTTCCAGTGGGCAACCCGAGGGCTCCAGAGCTTCCTTTCTGGCTGACTACACCATTCAGGATTTTCTTTGCCATTGCATCATCCCATTGCCATCACTTCCTCTGGGTTGTCCTGGAGTAGGCATCCATCTCCATCTCTGCCAGGAGTTTTAATGCTTACAGACCCTCATTGCAGGGCCTGTGAGTCTGCATTAGCTAGGTGTGTTGGGGTCAAACTAAATACAGTTTCTTTAGGTTCAACCTGAGGAAGGCCTCCCACCCATGGTCCTATGCTGGCTGATGTGGGACCATGAGTAAAGAGTAGCTGCCTGTAAAGTACTCTCATGTCACAGTTCATACTTCCCTACCCTCTCTTTCCTCCCACTCAACCTCCCACTTCACAAATCCACAGTAGCTTCTTCTGCTGGGAGCGGCTGGCTCAGTTAAGGGAGAAATGAGGTTGCAGAGAGGCTCCAACATAGTCCTCTTCCAATGGTTTCAGCTCCAAAGGGGTATCAAAAAACCCCAGCTGGAGAGTGACCAACTATTTATCACTCCATGCATGGTAAATGGTCTCTGCTGATAATTCCTGCTTCCAATTAATGAAGTGAGAATTGGAGGGTCCAGGAGCTAAAGTGACAGTCTGTTTCTGACTCCAACAGTAGGACCACTTTCAGAAGAAACAGAACTAGATGGATCCCACAGCACTAATCAATGTGCTAATATTTAATCTGTTAAAAATAAACACTTGCCATCCCTCAGGGGAAATACACCTTGCTTAATCTTTTTCCCCTTCCTATTTGTCAATATTTCATTAATGCAAACTTTTCTTAACTGAAGAGATATTCTTGCTTATGGTTTGGTTCTCATAAAGGAAAGTACATTATGATAAAATTTACCTGAAATGAATATCAGAAGCACAGCAGCATGACATCACTTTTTGGGGCCACCCCTGAGATCATGATCAGGGGGGTAAATCTGAGCCTAACATGGTGTTATACCTCTTCCTTTTTGGCTTTATTTGCTTCCAGTTCAGGGGCTTCCTGAAATAACTACAGTAGTTAAACAGAGAATTTCTAGGCCCTCTAGATTATGTGAAGACTAAAGGTTACTTTTCAGTGGGGAAAAGTTTTGCTGATTAATGTGTCTAGGTAACTACCCTGCCCTCAGCAGAGCCTGATGGAGTAAGTGTATCTGACAACAGACTCCACACTGCCCCCTATCCCACACCCCTTTTAAAACCAGCAATGTTGATAGGAGAGAGGCCATAGAAAGCATAGGCTTCCAGTGGAAGACTCAGAGGTTCAAAACGGGCTCTGCCACTTACCATCTACATAACTCGGGACAGGCTATTTGATATCTCTCTTTCTTCATCTGTAAACATTGGTGTTAGTAGTACTTTTCTCTCAGGCCTATTTTGAGGATATTAACTATATATATATACACACACACATATATATACACACACACATATGTATTTACACACATATATATAACACATAAATACATAAACTCACATGCATACATATATATACACACGATATATGTACACACACATCTAATAGTACTCAATAAATGTTGGATATTGTTATTATTGCTAATATGTACTGATTGCCAACTATGCACCAATACAGTGCTAAGCATTTTGCATGCATAACTCATTTATTTCTTATAACCATCCTAAGGTTTAAGCAGTATTGCTAGGTTCTTTTGCAAGACAAAGGCAGTGGAGGTCAAGATGACTTGCCTTAAGTCACACAGTTAATAAGCCACAGAAGTGGCACCGGAGTTCAGACCTTAGTTGAGCACCTTGCTAGGCTCTACTGACAGTCCACCCTGTAAGATGTTAGAAGAATCCAGGTTGCCAGTTTCAAGTAGCCAGCCACTTTTTCTATATTGTTGAGTCATCAGAGTGTACATATGGACATATATACAACAAAACACTTAAAATACTTAGTTGTGACCACTTCCTACTTACTCAGTCAGTCATTCAAAAATATTCTTCACCAAGAGCCTGTTCAATCCTAACCTCTGTGCAAGTCCTGTAGAATCCAGAAATGACCAAGATAAGTTCCCACCCTCAGGAACAGTCCAGTTTGAGACAAGAGAATGGGAGTATTAAGAGTGACTACTTGCTACCCAGGGCTATTCCCTCAGCTGGAAAGAAGACTTCTTAGGTGTGCTATACCGGTGTCCAACAGGGGCCCTAAAGCCCTTCAGGTGGGGTGCTTCCTACTTCCATTGATCTTCCTCAACTGACAATTACTTCATATGTCTGAAGTAATTCTCACCAATTAGCTATCTCAGTGCTAGGATTTCAGTTCCCTTTATTTAGCCAGAGCTCTTCCCAGAGGCAAGTCTTCCTTCTCCCCATGGGAACCCAACATTTCCCATAATTTCTTTGATATTCATTATATCTTTGAGGTGTTACTTTGCTGATCAAGAGAAGAAGTTTTGCTTATGACTGGGTCTTGCTCCAATTAAATAGTAAATCCTAGTTGTTCTATCTCATTGAACAAGGGCTTAAGGATCCTAGGCCCTTACATACTATATAAGGATCTCATGTCCTTTCATAAAAGTGTCCATAAGAGATTAAAGTATTAAGAATAAAAGTATGGCATAGCTTCATTTACTTTTTCATTCTGCAATAGTGATTGAACACCAAAATGAGCCAGTCACTTAGAGCAAAAGGAATACAATGAGGACTGTGCAGTGGTGAAATAGCCCTTCTCTTTAGACTTATAATCTGGTGAAGGAGACAGACAGACAGATGGATAAATTATAGGTGCTATCAATAGCAATCACTATAGAGTAGGCTATAGTAATATGACATCATAGAGATGATGAAAGAGATTGTTCAAGACATAGAAATAACATGTGCAAAGTTCCTGAGGTGTGAGCATGCAAAGGACACTACAAAAATTAAAAGGAAAATGATGTTGTATAGCTACAGCATAAAATAAAACCTGGGATATGGCAAGAAATGAAAGAGGATATGTAAGTAGGAGGTTTAACATGCTTCAGACCTCAGTTTTCTCATTTCAAAACAGGAAAAGTCTAACTGGATGTAAAATCCTTACTAACAAGTTGAGTGATACTTAACTTCACCCACAATCCCAAACAAGTGCCCTGAGGACCCTCACCCCATTGCATCTGCAGGAGTAATGCACTCTGATAAAGTGTTTTCTTTGTAAGGCTTTCTTCACAAATAGATTTTCTCTCCAACAAGACATATAACTTCCATATCAAGAAATGGATTCCAACTCCTTAAGGAGAAAGACAACTTCCCTGAAAGAAGACCAAGTTACTCAAAGGGGAGAATTAGTTCTTCCTCAGCCTATGAGTAGTTCTGTAATATGTGGCCAATGAGAGCAGGAAGTAGGATAGTAGGAGAGCCATCAGTAAGATTGGGCAGGCCCACTTCATCCAATGCCATCTGTCCAGTGGGTGACTGATAATATGATAATATGGATCTGGACAAAGGAAAGCTGGGTCTGCGCTAGACTTCAGCATTCATTCCTGGAATTGTTCTCAACAGATGAGTTAACATTTTTATCTTTTAACTCTTCAGCTACCTAAAAGCATCATCATCATCATCATTATCATCTTCAAAATAATAATACTTAAGTTTGAAAGCATTTTGTGGATTAGAAAATGTTTTATATGTGTAATCTTATTCAAGCCCTCCTGAGAACCTGGTGAACTAAGCTTTCTTATTCCTTTTTTGCAATGGAAAAACTTAGGTTCAAAGCAAGTGACTCACCGTGAGCCTCTAGTTGGTCAATGATCCATCATAAACCAAGGAATCTTTGGATCCTTTCCATTGCCAAACAAAACTATGAAGACTTTGTTGGTGTGGAGGTTCGTGCCAACAAGTCTCAAATAAAGATGAAAATTTAACAATTCTGGCTCTTCTTTTCCATTTGTTCCTCATATATTAAGTGTATTATTTAAATAATCTCAACTGCTTCTCAACAGCAGAAAGTCAATCTTTATACAGAATCTACCTTACTATTTCATCAACTCAGATGTAGCACCGAAAGATCATTTTACAAATTACTTCATCTCCTGCATCCTCATTTTCCCTTCCAAAGATGGAAACTAACATATTAAAATGCTAAAAACACTGTGCTGAGTGCTTTTGCATGAATTACCTTGTTTTGTCCTATTAAATACAAGAAAACAGACCCAAAATGGAGTCACTTATGCTAAGCCCCAGGTCACCAGAGACTTGACTTAATTCAGTTTCAGCTTTTCCAGAAATGAAATCTTAAACCAGTCAGGAATTGCCTGATCATCACTAGTGAGATAATCTGTCTGATAGACCCTTACTATCCCCTAAAGGAAAGTAATTTAGCAATAACCAACCAACCTGGCTTGTTCCTGCTCCATCTTGCCTATAAAAGTCTTTCATTTTAGCTACTTTCTGTCTGCTAGATTGGATACTGCGCAATTCAAATCAAGTTTTGCTCAAATAAACTCAATATTTTTAATATATCTCAGTTTACTTTTTAATGGTTCTTAAAACACCCTTAATGAGGCAGCTACTGACTACTGTTCCCAATTTCTAGATAATGAAAAAGTTAAGATATTTGCCCATGTTTTCATAGCTAATGAAGAGGTGGAGCCAGAATTCAGCTAAGGCACTTCAGTGGCCAAATGATGCCTGTGCTGTTAAAGTCTGAAGTCTCGTCCCACACACACTGCCCCAAGTGGCAGGGTTCCATGAAAAACAAAGGCAGCCTGTGTAATCAATGCAATCTCAAGGTTATGTGTGCAATTTCTGACTCAAGGTTGGGGGCATAGAACATTGTGCACTTTATGTTTTAGGCAGAGTGACAATTTCATTATATGTCACAGAGATTTAGAATAGCAATCAAATTGCTTCTGAAGACATGCCTTCTTCATACTCAAAGAGAGGCCCACCATTGGGTGGAGAGAGGAATTGAACTACTCTACCAGTGAGAAAGATGGAATGGCAAATAATCTCCAAGAGTGTCTCAACTGGCTGGACTGGTGATCAAGGCCTTAGACTGCAGGATTTGGGAGTGCAGTAAGACAGTACTAAAAAAAGAAAGCTAAGTGGCCCATATAGGGATCAAATGTACAGATCTGTGATTGTTAATATAGACCATTAATTAGTCAAGCAAACTTGCCAAAATTGCATTGACTTCAAGTTTATGTGCACAAGATAAAACAGTTACCCAGCAACTCTTATCCTGGAGAAGAAAGCACTGTTCATTGGCACACTCTATTGTATTATTTGCCAAATAGCACATCAAATTGCCCCTGCATTCAAAGCTGGTCCCCACTTAGTGCTGGCAGCACAGGAGTGAGCCCTGGAAGGAGCCTGCCTTGACACTCCTGCTCTTGGTCCCTCTCTGGGCACCCACTGCCGGGGTGGCTGCCAACAGCACTTTGGATCCTGTGGGACTCTGAAAAGGAGGGAGAAAGGACAAAAGTTTTGACATGATCTTAAAGAAACTATTATCCTGTTGGATAGATTTTCATTTCAGTTAAATATTAACCTCAGTTTTAGATGATCTTCTTAATGTGCTCTTTTCAAAAACTGAAAGTTAAAAATAAAACCTTAAAAAGAATCCCACCATCATTTACACAAATAGTTATTTCAATTTGGCTATTGTTTTCCACCACCAAAGGGTACAAAGCAATTACTCAGAGGGATAATTATGGGGACTGGAGGGACTGAGGACCTGAGCCATCTCCAAATTCATTCTTTAAGCAATCTGCTCATAATTGCCAAACTCAAATAATGAGCATGACAGGCCCAGTGTCATGTGGGAGATAAATGCTGAGAACATCAACAACATAATAAGGTAAAATCTGATTTGTATTCATGTAATTGTTTTTTTAAAGATACTACAAGGCATTCACCAGCTTGTTTAGAGAGAAAGAAGGAGAGACACATCCATCGGAAACAGGGAACAGAGCTCTGATGTGATAAAAAAACATGGTTCTTGATGCAAAGTTTGAGATCTGAGTTGGAATCCCAGCTCCTGACATTACCTTGCTCAAGTTACTAGCCTGCTCTGAGCCTCAGAGTTCTCACCTGTCAAATCCTAACATAAATGGAGCTGTGTAGGATGAAATAAGGTAACAACAGGAGAAACACATAGTAAGCCTCCATCACCATCTTTTGAACTGAGTCTGAATATTTAGGTGGCTGATCCTGGAGATAAAATCCAGGCAACTGAGCATAGAGCTACAATGTCACATGCAGAAAATAGCCACTCCCTAGTTAGGTACAACTTGATGTCCCACTATTATAGGCATCACAAGGCATTTATTTGTTTAAGTAAGAGATATAAGAAACATATTGCAGTTGTTACAAGATACGGATAAATGTTCTGGCAAGTCCAACTATAGAATATACAAGGAAAACCTACAAGAATGCCAGGATGGTTTCCTGAATTATCACAGAAAACCAAAACAACTTGTAGAAATGTATCAACTATGTCAAGAATGGCTTCAGGACACAAATACTACCATGAAACTGTGTCTTAGTCCAATAGTAAAATGCAGTTATGCTTTGCTTTCTGTGCTTGAAAAAAAAAAGGTGTGATGAGAATCTGTACAACAATTGATATTTTGTCTTCCTGGAGAGCTTCCTCCCAAAGTAACACTGTGATAAATCTT
Source organism: Leptonychotes weddellii (assembly GCF_054177405.1). NCBI lineage: Eukaryota > Metazoa > Chordata > Mammalia > Carnivora > Phocidae > Leptonychotes > Leptonychotes weddellii. The sequence goes on from NC_138374.1 coordinate 87,182,031, forward strand.
TTTGTGCAAATGACCATCCTTATTTTATCTTCTGTGTAAATATAGATCTTCTAGTATCTCATCTGTTCCTGACTACTCGATGCCACTCCCTTGTTACTCAGGAGTCCTGGGAATGGAGGAGAACCTCAACTTGAGCCGGGGTCCCACATAAGCAGTCTTAGGAAGAGAGCTGGGTGGTCAGACTCAGAAGGACATAGGTTTGAATCTGAGCTCTGACAGACACTAGCTGTATAAGTTTGGACAACTTCTTAGTCAATAGACATTGCAGCTTTTTCATCTGTGAAATGAGGATAATAAGAGTTCAGACCCAACAGTTCATAACTTAGATGAGAGAATGTCTGTAAAGCACTGAGAACAATAAGCATCAGTAAATGTTAGCTATTGCCACTGTCCTCATCCTGCCCAACACAGAGACCAAGAAGGAGCTGTTTACACTTGAGCCCGGTCCACAAAACCCTCTGTTTTGCTCTTCTCTCAGCATCCAGTGTTTACAGTCCATACCAAACTCACTGGGGCCTGCAGCCTCCAGACTCAGCAACATTACACTATTTGCTTAGAGAGAAATGAGAAAAAGAAAAAACACAAACACCTCTGTGCCTTTTTCTTCCCTTATGATTTCTGGAAGGGTTCATAAAAGGGTAATCAGAGAATAAAAAATACATGTTGATTGATATATTCTTTTCTCTGTCCTTGAATCTCACTGCCACTGATTTCTATGAATCCTGAAATTAAGAAGCTACAAGTCTGCTGTAGAATAGTCATCCCATAGAGATTTCATGAGTATCAGGAAAAAGCAGCAAACAAGGGAATTAATTAATTAGCCTCAGTGAGGCACCAATCAAATAATGTCATTAACTTTTTACCTAATAGGCTGGGACTCAATCACAAGTTATTATTGGACATTAATATGTGTAATGGTATTTGAATTTCACAAATGTGACCTTTTCTATTAAGAAGTCAGGCTTGGTCAAGACTGTGGATACTAATGACATTCAGTGAAAATGGCCATGAAAAAATATTGACAGAACCTCTCATAAAATATGAAACAAACACAGAGAAGCTTTGAAGGAGCTAAAATAATACCTGATTCCAGGCAGAGCTGGCACAAGAGATTCTCTCTGCTCTTCCCAGCTTCTACAAAATTTGTTATAGCCTACCAGACCCCACTGAGGGTAGGATGAGAAAAGGAATATTTGAGGGACTCACAAATGTTTCAGTTAACTCTGTTGATGGTGAGGAGAAGGTTGCCTTCTCCTATGGGCTTTCTGGAGTGTGAGCTGGTCTCAGTTTGGACTTAGAAATCTACTTTGAGTCTCAGGAACCCTCTGTGGTGACCAAGGAAGAATGGAGAAAAGAGAAGGAAGGGAAGTCTGGGATCTCAAAGAAAAGAAGGACACCTCTAGGGGAGGCATCCTCCCGCGGTCCCAGTACTAGGCAAGAAAGTGGCAAAGGAAGCCAGGAGATTGCTCATTCTTTTCATGCACATGAGGAGCTTCTATTAATTGTCTCTGTGTAAAAACTATTTGAGGAACTGGAGAAGCAAAGATGAATAAGACCTGGTCCCTTATCCTTAAGATAGGAGAAACCAATACACACAGACCCACACAAGCACACACTCACTCACTCACACACACACACACATGCACACATGTCCACGCATTTTATACAATGGGATTCCTTGTGACAAGGGCTAAACAAGAGATATAAACCATGTCTGAGTGGATTCCAGAGAGTGGAATGCCTTAAGGATCTTGGGGATTGTCAGGGAAAGGGTACTAAAAAGATCATGTTCTGAGTAAGCAACTCAAGGAAGAAGGAAGATTTTGCAAAAAGACAAGATGAAGGTGAAAGTTTGGGAAGAAGAACCTACTCATGGCAGAAGCATTAGCATGAGCGAAGGGCCAGAGACATGAGAGAACCTGAAAGTGGTTAGTACTGCTGTGGAATGAGGTGGGAAATCTACAGTGAAGGGAAACGCTGGGAGGTTGTCTGCAGGGCCAGGGACCAAACCCCAGGAGCTGAATATGCTTTTTCAAGTGTCTGTGCTCAGGACAGAATTTCTCTCCAAGAATGGGCAGTGTGCATTTAGCCAGAATGTCTGTGTGCTCTGATATCATGCAGGAACATGGGAATGTGGATTGGCAGACAGGGAGGAATGCCCAGCCATGACTTCAGTAAAGTAACATCTATCCTCAGTTACAAACAAATGAGAATTTGTGGCATTTATTCTTCTCTGCTAACATTAGTTGATTTGGGTTGTAAGTCTTAGTACTGTCTTAAATGAATACCATACCCTTTAATTTTCTAAAATTGCAAAGTAAGTGTTTAAGAAAGACAGATAAAAACAGAGATTTAGTCCTTTTTGTTTTTTTGGAGCTTAACCTTAAGGGTGAAAAAAAACATCTCCCTTCACATCTCCACACCCACACAAAACACTGGGTTTGTGTATTACCAGAGCGGTGCTGTGTGTTCTTACTGTGGGATGCAGCACTACACAATAACCTGTGAGGAATGTCACACTGAGGAGTTATGTTTCAGACTTGGCTCTTTGAGATCCAGGATAAAAGCAACTCATAGTTCCAAGTAGGATCTCCAGTTACTGGGAATGAGCAAACATTGTTTAGGGGGAGGGGGTGAAGGAAGCAGGTATGGGGGTACCAATCTGCTTCCAATTCCAAGGTCATGAGATTTCCCATCTCCTCCTTCCTCCTTCATTTCTTCCTTATCCTGCTTCTCCTCCATTATCTCAAGCCCCAGCCCCATCACATGGGTAAAGGAGGAGCCACAAAATAGGGACAAATTCTCATGGACTTAGTTTTGGGGAAAATTATATTCTATCAGTTCTAGTGAAATTTTCTCAAAGATTCAAAAAGATCTGACAAGTACTCTCTCTTCCCATGGCAAATAGGTGGGAGTGTGTGGCAGTTCAATGTCTAATATATAGTAAGCACCTGCTACATGGCCGTAAGCACTGTTCTTTGCAAAATGTCTTCATCTCTACAACTCTAAACTACTATTGAGACTATTTTGTGGATGAGAAAACTGAGGCAGAGAAAAGCAAGGGGTTTTCCCAAGTCTCACAGCTAGTAAGTAGTGGAGCCAAGATTTAAATCTTGGCAGTCTGTCATTAGAACCCAGAAACTTACCACTATATTATAAAGCCTCCCAGCAGAAATACTTCCATGAAATCTCCCAGATGTAGAAAATAAATTTTACCAAAGCCTTTTCTTATTAAGTTTGTAAATTTTAATTCAGGTGTACAATATAGCAATTCAATAATTCCATACATTTCTCAGTGCTTCTCATCAAGATAAATGTATTCTTAATCCCCTTCACCTATTTCACCCATCCCCCCAACCCACCTCCCATTTGGTAACCCTCTGTTCTCCATAGTTAAGAGTCTGTGTTTTGTTTTGTCTCTTTCTTTTTATTCCCCTTTGTTTGTTTCTTAAATTCCATGTATGAGAGAAATCATATGATATTTGTCTTTATCTGACTGGCTTATTTTGCTTAGCATTATATTCCCTAGCTCCATCTATATTGCTGTAAATGGCAAGATTTCATTCCCTTTTATGGCTGAATATACACACTCTTTATCCATTCATCTATCAATGCATATTTGGGCTGCTTTACCAAAGCCTCTTGAATGCAAATTATTTAAATGGATAAAGGTGGTTTACTGTGTTTTCCAGGATTCTTACTGAAACCCACTCTAGTATTTATCAAATGTTCTAAATAGATGTGAGAGGTAAAAACAAGTCTCCATATATGTGATGTGGTTATTGTTCCTACACACCAGTACTCCAGCTCAGTGTCTGAACTACTAGACCATTGTCCACTTTGACCTTGAACTTCCAGCCACTATTGTTCCTGATTCACCAAACTCATCACGCTGGCCTTGTATAAAGCAGCATGCCCTGCTGACACACGTGCCCGGGTGTACTGAGTCACAACACCAATTATTCTTCTGTCCCTCTGCTTTTAGCGAACAGGATGAATATCAACTGTGGCATAATGCCCATGAGATTGCATGAAATCCAGTGAGGAGAGATTCTAAAGTAAGTGCTGCAAGATTCTATTATACAGCACTGTTTCCAGAGTGCTCACCATGTCACGTTGCCCTGTAGAGCTGAGAATGCAGAAACAAAGGCCTCCAGTGTGGTTTCCATTTGTAAGGAGACTGAGTTAACGTTGCCAGGGAAACAAAACCTAAGTTTTCTATTAAATTTACTTTCAGCTTATGTGTCACACCTCTGCCAGCCTGAGTGAAACATGATAAAGGAAGACAACTACAGTTCTTTTATTAATACCTCTTAAAGCACATATTTCCCAGATAAAGATAATCCACAGGAGAATAGATTTGGACAAATCTCACCATAAAAGTGATTTGACTCCACCCAGATATTAGTATATGGTGGAAAAAAAAAAACCACATAGAATCACATACCATCTGCATTTCTCTCTGAGGAGCACACAACCCAGGAATGGCTCTTGTCTATTCCCATGGTCAGTTGCAACCTAGAGGTCTGAGGCCAGATGGTGAGGTGGAGAGCGAGAAAGTGGAGAGGAAGAAAACAAGTCGTGGAGCCAGCGCAGTCATTAGGGATGAAGCAGGGTTTGAAGAGGGAGTTGACCAGTTGACTGATGTTGTAAAACAAATAAAGAAAAAAGGTTACTGGATGAATCAAAACAAACCAGGCATCAAAAGATGATTTGAAGAAATCATATATATATATCCCTTTGATGAGGTTGTGTCTACACAAGTGTGGGCTCCTCCTTCCTTTGCAAAATATGCTGCCATCTTAAGAGCAAAAACCAAGCAAGCTCTCTGCGGATCACTCAGATGTTAATGTGTGCAAACTTCCAGTGGCTTGTCAAATCCTAGTCTTAATTCATTATCAATCCCAAGGGTCTTTGAGGTAGTACATGTTTCCCAAATCTCAGCTCAGATATCATTTCTCAGGGATGTCTATTGCAACTCTAGAGACTAGATTCAATCCGTGTTATATACTCTCAAAGCTTGGCTGTCATTTTCTCCAAATTACTCGCAGTTAAAAATTACATAGGTCTAGGGGTGCCTGGGTGGCTCAGTTGTTAAGCGTCTGCCTTCGGCTCAGGTGCCCCACGTCGGGCTCCCTGCTCCATGGGAAGCCTGCTTCTCCCTCTCCCACTCCCCCTGCTTGTGTTCCCTCTCTCGCTGTGTCTCTCTCTGTCAAATAAATAAATAAAATCTTTTAAAAAAAAAATTACATAGGTCTATGATTCTTCTTTTTCTTTCTGTTTTCCCTTTGCTAAATTGTAAGCTTCTTGAGTGCAGGAAGTGGGTTTGTTTCTGCTTAGCATTGTGATTCAAGTTTCTACACAGAACCCAGCACATCGTAGGTGTTCACCTTACATTGTTCAATGAATGAATGAATGAATCCTAAACAGATATGACCAGAAGGTAAAGAAACCACTTCATGGGGAATAAAGAGAGCAAGCCTGAAAGGCCACCAGGAATCCACAGACTCACAAGTCAACTTCTGGCTGACCTCCTTTCCCAGAGAAACATACCCTTCCACACAGTGCAGCTCAGAAGGTGGATCAGACAAAATCTGGATCTAGGATAAGTTTTTATCACAGCCTTATCTGACATACAATACCAGTGCTTGGCTTTTCTTGTATGACCATGGGAGGCTTTCAGAATGAGATTCTGAATAACTTCTTAGGGGTTTTGGTGTACTGACTTCAGCCAAGGATCACTTGTATTTCCCGTGACCGGAAAGATTTGGGCCTCATGAGTAAACAGCCTCTTGGATCAGTCATAGCAATCATCTCAACAGCACTTGGCAATTCCCCAACAGCTTACAACTGCTGACCCTGCCAACATGGGGAGGTAGGATGCAGTTTCCTCATCCTCTTCAAGATTCTATAAATGCCCTTCCTGTTGAAAACAAGTAGCCAGAGGCAGAGAACAGTGACTACACACGTTCTCCTTCTGCAAATGCAGGAGAATTCAGAATTACATCCAGCACCAGGGAGAAAGCAGCAGACCATGTATTCAAGACTCATTACATAAGCTCTTTGAGGCACATTATTTTTAATCAAAAACTGTTTTATTCATTTGTGCTATTTCATTGGTAATTTCAAAGTAAGGGGGGAAATGTGTCAAGAAAGAAAGGCTCTGGAGGATACCACAGAATGGCCAAGGGTGAATTTATAAGACCATACTTTAGCTGTGTCTTCATCAATATCAAGGAGAAGGTCATGAAGAAAGGACTGGTTCTGACAGATTCTGAGCTATTGGGTGTTTTTAAAGTAGAGAATTTCCTTCGAAGAAGCAGATAGAATGTTGAGTCAGAGGAACACAGATTTGCATATGGGCTTGGCCACTGAGCTGTTTGACCTTGGGCACATTATCCACATTTTTTAATCCTAGTATCCTTATTTTAGAGTTGGAGGTAATAATATTTGCTTTCCAGCACCATTTCAGGGTTGGAACCAATATGCAGAGAGATACCAGACTGGTGTCTAGCCCATAGTAAGTTCCATTATTCATTCCATTCAATCCATTGGATGACCTCTGCAAATTGCAACCCCCACCCCTGACTTCTCCATTTTTCCTTATCTCTGTTATCATCCTGGACCAAGCTGTGTATCCTATATTTATGCTACTGTTTGCTGTGTAGCTTGCTGAACACCGTGGTATCATCTTATGGCTTTAACTATAACAGGAATGACTTGAATTGCCATATTACTTGCATTTTGTGATCTTAAAGAATGAGAGAGAGCAAGAGCAAAAGTGAGAGAGCCAGAGGGGGAGAGAGAGAGAGCAAGCAAATGGGGGCAAGCAAAGACAGAGACAGAAACAGAAACCATATCTCATTATGCACATTTGTCAGAGGCTCTGCCTGGTGCCCCTAAGGCTTAGGGACAGATGCATGCAATGATTAGGAATAAATGCTGTTGGAATGGCACCCAGGTATCTACTGTCCACTGGGCTCCTCTTCATGTTCATTCTCACTTCTCTTTCACTCCGCACTCTATTCCCCCAGATCCTGTCCTCCTCCATTATGACTCAGCCTTTGGGCCTACCTTAAACCTACCTTCTTCCATGACCAGCTTGATGAACTTTGGTCCCTGGCTTCAGAGTTTGTCCTCATCCTTGGTCTAGTCCATGGTGGTTCTCCTTTGTACTCTGGCTCTATCTAACCCCAGGATGTCCTCTGCAGTCTCCTCTCAAGTGGGCCCATTTTGGCTTCCAATTTCTTCCCTTTCCACCCCTCCTCAAAAGGTTTCCTAAATCTAAAACTGCCCCCATGTAGTTCTTGGTCTCTGTACTTCCTGGCTGTAATTCTGTCTCCTTACTTGCTCATTTTCCCTTCCCATCTCCTAGACCAGGAAGACTGGGAAAATCTCTTGGTAGTGATGTCTGCACATCACAGGGCTAACTCCACCCCATCACAAGCCTGACTAATTGGGAATCTTGAACTAGACACTGTGTGGGCTATCCAAGTATCAAAACCTGGGCTCCTGCTGTCAAGGGGCTTACATATGATGGACAGATAACACAGACATATTGACAATATAAAGAAAACTGGCTATATCAGAGTGCCATATTGAATAATAATATTCTACACTATTCTATAATAGTGTTTATGTGGGAATGAAAACACCTGAAGTATTCAACAACAAAAGAGTTCTAAATAAATCATTTTTTATGATCACCCACTTTCAAAGTTATGTCAATATAATGAGTAAAATATGACTGACTACAATACAGTGCATGGGGAAAATAGTATCTGCTAAGGTAACAATGACCAGTCACTGATTCCATAGACATGAAACCTACTTGATACAGACTACATGATGCACAATGTAAGGTACAACTGCAAGAACATCATAAAAATCTCATCAGCAATTGATAAATTGGTAGTTCTTTATTGTCTATATATTTCAAGAATGCCAACTCTTCTAATGTATTGAATTTCAAATAAAACACACAACCACACACATACACACAACATGCCAAAGCATCTTTTTTTAATCATTGTGCTTTTTTTTAGAATTACATATTTTAAATTTCAGAATTATTAGAAACAACTCAAATTGTTAACATTTTGGATAATGTCATTTTCCATGATGCAAACAAACAAGGGCTATTGATGAACAAAACAAACCTTATTATTCAAATAACTGAACTGCTAAATTAAGGAAGTACATCAACATTGCATATCAGGGATCTGCAGGAAAATAATAGAGAATACCTGGCCTCTGGTGAGAAGCAAATGCTTAATCAGAATTACAATAACCTCAACTGAGCTTCCAGCTTGAATTGTTCAGAATTCTTCCTCTGGTGTCCTAACTAAAAGCCACCATGATGGATAAAAATAAAGCCAGTCTCTTACTCTGTTGCCTATCTTTGTTCCCCTAGTTAAAACTTCCATGATAGATAATATATTCTCCCACGGTCTGCACTTACTTTTTTTTAATTTCTAGGAAAAAGTGTAGACACATCCTGGTTTTTTCTTGGTACTAGTCATAGCTGTTTGTGTTTAAGGTACAAATAAGCAAAAATGCATTATCTTTCCTTTATTTGTGAAATAGATTTCATAATTAATTGGATTTTAATGCACAAAGGCCAAATATTGTGGAAGGAAACATTCAAATTTGAAGAACCTTTCAGGGCACTCAAGTATTTAAAATTACATAAAAGCATCTGGGATTTTCATAGCCAAATGATGATGTCAAAGATGAATACTGTTCAAATTTTTTGTTGAAATCTTGAAATCATGTGGCATCAAGTCAAATATGGAGAAAAACAAAACATAAAAACAACTCAAAGCAGAAATTCCTTGATTAAAGGAGAGGATCAATGGCTTGGGGCTCTGGGTGCCTCTTCCCTCATCCTCCCTGGTAGCCCCTGAGGCACCTCCAAAGCAACCCTAATGCTCCAGGGGGCCCAAAGTGAAAACCACTGCTTATTGTGGGATGCAAATTTTTAGTCATGGAAGGAACACAATTGGGAGAGAACTAACGATATAACTGAGTGGTAAAATATATAAAATATATAAGCTTCAGGGATATTTATTCACTGATATAATGGAAGCAGTGAACATGAGATTGGTAAAATCTCTTACCATTCTCTGATCCAGAGAGTGTGTTTTCTGTAACTTTGCCAGAGACTCCAAGGTCAACTGGAATAGTCACAGTGAGACAGAATATGAGATGCTCTGTGAGGTTTCTCCTTTCTCAGCCCCAACAATCTAGGCCCACAAAGGCATTAGGGCACTTATCATTTAACTATTGAAGGTCTATTATGGTCAGGCACTATTTTAGGCACATGGACTGCATCATTAGACAAGATCGACAAGGTCCATAGTCTCATGGGAACTAGTGAGGGAGACAGAAAAGCATGAACTAAACAAATAAAAACAATGTCAGAGGGATCTGTACCACGAAGAAAATTGAATGGGTGGCGGGATAGAGAGCAATGATTGCATTCTCCAGGCATGTTCTTTTAAGCCTGTTCTCTGCACTCCTACTCATAGACTAACATTCTTCTCTGAATTGTTTTTCTTTTTCTGTACTAAACGTAAGATGGGCCGGGGTCACTTCCTTTTCAGAAGAGAATCAATCATATTCCCTGAGAAGGTCTCGGGGGTAGATGTTAAGGTGGTTACCCTCTCTCTGGAATTTTCTTTCTGTCTTGCTTCTCTGCAACAGTGGTGAGATATCCAGGGTCAAGATTAGGAATTGGGCCCAGGAATAGCTGATGAGTGAGGCCACCCACTCTATCTTTAACACATCCTTTTGGAAAAGGATAAAAAGATTCCAACCTACCTCTCTGGAGTAAGAGTCATAATTTTGCAATTTTCCACTGACCCTCTGTACACCTCACATGTGAACATATGAAAGTTATAGGCTCCCGATGGAGACCTTCAGAGTTCAGGATCCCCAAAACCTTTCGCTTTCTATGGTGAAGAGATAATGAATATTGTTGCTACTTTTGTTAAAGGGTTGCCAGTGGCAGTATGAAACAAGTTTCAGGTGCCACATTGCACAGGCCCTTCCAAAGCCTTGAGAAAGACCCTAGAAATGTGTTTACATGGTCATAAACTGTAAAATTTGCCAAAGATAGTATATTTTTGTATCATTTCCCCACATTTTGTTTCAGGCTCAGAAACCCATGTTGACCCCTGAGCATTACTAGACTTACCCATCTATAGTGTCAAGTGGGTTACAAGTGTTCTACTTGTTATACTAAAAATAACATTTAATTTTTACCTTATTAAACTTAAATATAGACTTTCCTCAAAAGAGTGTTTTGACTGTTGAATTGTTACTTACATAATGGTATAGTTACAATGGTCCTCACTTCCCCAAATAAACAGAAATGGAAATTCATCCACTCACCTTTGTTTCCTGAAGTAAATTAATGAAACACTGCTTTGAACTCTTAAAATACTTGCCCTTCAACACAGATGTAAGTAAAGGTGTGGTGAGCTCTTGTGTTTGATACTCAAATTCAAGCATTTGAACAATATTTATTAGTAATGAGTTCAGTCCATTTCCTTCCCAAGTTGTCTTTTCTTTCAAGGGTAAGGGCCACCAAATAATGGTGTGAAGAGGTAAACCACAAACCACAAACCATGAAACATGAGTACTTCCCATATCATGGACTTCATTATATGGTACACACCTTATAAATAAAATGCGGCATATGTGCCATGAATGTGCTAGGAACCACAGAAGATCAGACCAGCTCTCTGGGGACTTCAGGATTTCAGAAGACTTCCTAGAATTATATGGATGACAAATTATTTTACTGTGTTCCTAAGATAATGATAAACTGAGTTTTTGTTCAAACTCATTCACAAGACAATGAAAATTTACCACTAGATAATCACCCCAAAGTTGCCCTCTGAGGCTCTGGACTTAAATTCTGCAGGAATGAATGTAGTGATTGCAACAGTGCAAATCTAGAAATGAGTAAGGAATTTCTGTGTGGTGTGATACAGGGGCAACTAAAATATCATCAATCTCAGCATATCTGAAACTCCTCAGAGATTCAGACTCCTTACCTTCAACCTTGGGTTTTTCATCCTTAAATATTCCCTCATGAAGAAGAAAATTTCATACCACACATTAAGCTGTTGCAGATAATTGTCCTAGAGGGAATCAATTCAACAGTATCACAAATATAAATAAATACTTGACATTTAAAGCAATGGAGTTAGATGAATGCCCAGTACAGCCAAGGAAACAGAGAAGAGAAAGATCCAAAGACTGAGCCTGGGAAGATAAAAAAAAAAAAACAAACAAACCTTTATCTTCAAGGTAATAAATTTTATGGGATATCTGATAATAAATTTATAATAAACCATCTCTGTACATATCATCTCAATAGAAATTTATTTTAGGGGAAAGAGGGAAAGAAGAACTTGTTTTTTTAGTGTTCTATTTGGATTTTTCAAAGTACATGCTTAACTGGTAAAGAACCATAAATATGCATCATATTCATGCACCTATGAATATGAAAATATATGTCATTATTCGTCTACTTTGTCTCTCTCCAAAAACCACACGTTTTCACCTAAAAGTCAGACTTGAGTAAGTCAAACTCTCCTTTTAGACCATAAGCATCTCATCTGGGGACAGAGACCATGTTTTTTTCTTTTGGTATTCTCAGCATCTAATACACAGACTGGCACAAAAATTGCATGGAATAAATGAGATCTGAAAAACATAAATGTGTTGTATAAGTTGATAACCAAGCATATTTTAGTAGTCTAAAGGGACAAAAAGAAATAGAATATTTTCAAGGCTAACTGAATATGCATATTAAAAAAATATTTTTAAGGCTCACAGGGGTACATTTATGAAAACAACAATGTTCTATCAGATAAATTACCTAACTTCAAACTATGAAAAGCAAATACATGGCAGTATCATAAAGAAGCATTTTGGGTATTTATGAAAATGGACTTTGGGAAATATATAAATTCCTCAAGCAAAATTTCCCTTTTTTAGGAAGAAATTTGGGAGGGCAGTGATGTATGATGATGTCCAGATAGAATGACAATCTAACTTCTAAATTTTTGGATCTGTTCAGTCACAATTCCTAGTATCATTCTCCATCAGTTATAAAATACATTGGTTGAAAGGAGCAAATATTTCCTCTTTGACATTCACCTATTTTGCACAACTATCTTCTAATTTGCCCTTTCCTTATTAGCCATATTTCTTACACCTAAATCAGAAGTTACAAATTGTTGGTCCCAGGCTGTGTGTAGACTTTTGCAATATCCTATTTGGTCTGTAAAGAGATTTTTCATATTAAAAAGATGCAGATGTCCAAACTTGTCCTTTCTTGAGAAAAAAATAGTAGAAACATGAATATTAGACCCACGTGTTTATTGCTAGCAAGAGCCTGGAGGTGAGGAGAAGCTGCCTCTTCAAATAGAATACTTCAGGCTCTGCAGGTAATCACATCCCTACCCAATCATTGTCACTCACATCACCACATGGCCCTCCTGTCATCTGAATGTATAACCTCTAAATAGATTAACAGTTTCACTTAAAATGAATTTTTAGATTTCGAGTCTCTATTTAGTAAAATTGGCTTTCCCAACCAGGTGTTTAATAATCACAGTATGCTGGTATACAAAGGATCTATGTGCTATCCTTATCAAGAAAACATTCTAATGCATGTTTGCTTACTGCAGGGGTCCCAAATGTAGCTTGAAGACTTGGGTAAGAAATTGAAACAAGTTTTTGTTGAACTGAACTTCTATTCTTGCTCCCTCTTCCATCCTTTTTTGAAGGAAATGTTTGTGAAGTTAACATGATTTAATAGGTCAGAGTTAGGATATAGGAAGTTGATGGAGCATGTTCAGTTCAAAGAAGGTAGGATAGCAATGAGCCATGACCCAGAGATCACACAGGTGGAGGGATGCCATCAACATGTTGCTCTTTGAGATTTTATTTATTTATTTGACAGAGAGAGACATAGTGAGAGCAGGAACACAAGCAGGGGGAGTGGGAGAGGGAGAAGCAGGCTTCCTGCGGAGCAGGGAGCCTGATGTGGGACTCGATCCCAGGACCCTGGGATCATGACCTGAGCCGAAGGCAGACGCTTAACGACTGAGCCACCCAGGTGCCCCAACATGTTGGTCTTTGACCTGCAGTCTACAAGAACTGAATGTCCAATTTGTTAACTACTGTGGTCAACTCTAAGTACTCAGTATGGCACCATGCAGCAAGGACCATTTGGCTAACTGGTAGCAAGTTTTTTCATGGAGGGAGAAACTATTTAGTTTCACTAGAATAGAGTTATTATTTATTTGGATTTGTTTTTCCTATCCACCACTCTTTAGCCAGCACCAGTGTGGACCTACTGAATGTTAATAGAAAATTACAATAATCATATGTAGACAGTAGGGAAAAAAGTTTAAATTCACCCTGCCTGTCAAATCCTTATCAGACCCACAGGTCTGCTGAAAGCAAGGGAAAGTGAAATGGGTAGTCTAGAATAGAAATCATAAATAAATACCAATTTCCTCTTGTCAGTGAAAGTCACTGACACATAAATGATATAGTCTTGTGTAAGTCTTGCCAGCCAAAAAGATTTTATTGGACTTTTCTCTCAGAACTTTTTTTACGAAAATAATAATGTTCTATATCAATAAAAAATGACATTTTTGTAGTGATCACACTTTTTCAAACTATATGCACTGCTCCAAAGAATTTGTATGCCTCATGGTGAGAGAGAGGATGAGAATTAGTCAGTCCTTCAGGTCAATGCATGGGACTTTACAGTTGAGATGAAGTTAGTTCTATGTGCACTATCAGAAATAGAACACTTGTCATAAATAGATTACATTTAAATCAGTGAGTCCACTTCATGGGCACGAGTCACCTGAGTGCTCTCAAAACCACTACTACACACTTGATGCATTTATTTCTATATTTAAGGCAATTGTTTATGAAAAGAGGTCTTCAAGATGGGACAGAGTCATGTCAAGAAAATATACAGATTCCCCAAGGCAAATTAATATCCTTTTAAGAAACAAAACACTGCTGTGCTGTTTGATATCTAATTTGAAACTTTATTATGTTAACAATTACATGAGTGGAGTCTTTTCCAGTAATTTTTCCATTTGATAATCCTAACCATTTAGTTCAAAATGATCTTCATGCAAAGATGTATATCATGAGCTCATGAAGAGAGGCAGTTCTGAGTAGTATGGGCAAGAATGAGTCACAGGCAACATTCATAAAGTAATTATGCACCTGCTGGGAAGTGTTTTTCACCTTCAGTAAATATTGACAAGCCCTTCCTGTCCATCACAAGAGGAGGATTTATTGGAGTATGTGTTGTACCAGAGTTTTCACAAAAGTCTTGATCTTTGGCTGTTCTATTTATTAGAATCAAACAAATACAAGTCATAGGGATTTATAGTCAAGCCTGAGCTGCAAGTGGACAATAGAATTAAGTATAGTATTGAATTCAGGGGATAGGAAGAAATCAGAAACCAAAAAGTCATTGCTTCAAGCACAAGAGCCTAGAAGGAACATTTACCAATTTACCAACCAGAATCTAGGGCAAAGGGAAGCATCTATTCTCACAACAGAGGCCAGACAGAGAGTGATGGCAGGCTCTAAATCAATCAATGTAAGTATGATTGTTTGCAGGGAGGTTGGGGTGGGGCAGAGTGTCATGGAAAACACCCAGGTTTTGTTCTCTAAATATCCAGTTGACTCTTGACCTGTGTAAGTTGTCCTCCTTATTTCATCTGTTACCTTCTCCTGTGGCCCCTGCACCCTATAGTCTTTGTTCCTTTAAGAATTCTTACTTAGTTAACTCTCTTTTTATCATGCTGCACTTCAGAATGACTTTTGAGTCCACATAGTCAAGGCCTCCAAATCAATTTCTTGGCCTCCCCATATCCAGGGCCTCTCCCTCCACCCACTTCAGCTACCCCCTCCCATAGCCACGCCCTGGACTCATCACTCCATTTTTGGAATCTTCAGTTCAGACACATGACTGTCCAAATGCAGTCTCCATCCTTGTTCTTTCATTCAATTCCTCCCACTTCACCTGCTCTGGATCCTCACAAGCCCTCCAGTCCTTTCTCCCTTTCAAAGACTACTGTTGTCTATACATCTTTCCTTATTCAACCTGGACCCCACATCCCAACACGTGGATCACTTGCCACAACTTTTTACTATATTTTCAATGTTTTCACAGGATAAAAGCCTAACATTGAATTAACCCATATCCATTGTTATTTAACCTCTGGTAGCCTACATCAAATCATCCTCCTCCCTTCCATTCCTCCTCATTATTGCCAGAAGACCTTGTCTTTTACTTAGTGGAGAATATAAAAATCATGAAGTGGAAATGCCCTCAATTCTTTGCCATGCCCCCTACAAGCTTACCCACATCATGACTGCCCATTCTTGTTACCTCATTGCCTCTCTAATGCAGAAGTTGTCTTTCTCTGGTCATCTGAATATTTCTTCACCTGTGCTCTGGATCTTGTACCTTCCAGCTCCCATTTAAATCTATTTTCATAATTTAAAAAATTTAATTTAATAATTTTCAAAAGGAATTAATTAATTAAATTATATATATAGTATCTCTCTTTAGTGTGTTCACAATCAACATGACCCCTATTTTAAAAATATGTCCTTTCTTTTGACCAGTTTCTCCAAAGCCTCCTTGAACAACAGTAATTTTTTAAATACCTACACCAGGCATTTTACATTAATTAGTAACTACCACATGATGTAGCTATTATTCCCATTCTACTGATTAGGAAACTGGGTCTCAGAGTCATGAAAATTTCTTAGCATTCCACAGTGACTGTGGCAAATTTGGGATTGAAATCTAGGTCTGTCTGTGCTGATGCTTGTCTCTTTCCTTTTTGCTATTTTGCCTTGATTGCCCTCCCCCTTACCTACAATGCGTCTTTTTTCCTGTTTCTATCTCTCTGCATTGGGAAAAAGTCAAATTAAAGCACTGCTGGTAACAGTGAGAAGAACCACTTATAGGCAAAGAGCTTGTTCCAGTACTCTAAACAGGAGGAATTAGTAACAGTCAAACTAATCTCATCTTGTCTTCTCCTTAAGGGATTCAAAGTAAGTGAATAGTGCCCTGTAGTGAAGATGTTACCTCCCACATTCTATGATGCTCTTGTTACATGCTTTCAGAGATAGAGTAACAGGGAACAGGACCACAAAGTGGCCCAAAACCTCTCAGATTAGCTTCAGATCTTACAGTAAATGGAACTCAAAGATCCCAAGACAAATACCAGCTGTCCACAGAGCTACCCTACTCACAATCAGGTGTTCCAGTGAGGGTGCACCACACTCAGTGACTGCTTATTGAGGATCTGTTACAAGGTAAACATTGTACTACAAAGGGAGACCAGATATAAAGTGTATTCCCAACCATCTTACAAAATAGTGGGGCAGATACAGAGAACTATAATTCAAGATAGAAAAAGGTAAGTTCCCTAAGAGAGATACAGATAAAGTACAAAGTGTGTCCAAAGGAGTGTTGTATAATCTAAAAAGAAACCTAAATATGGGGTACTTATGGTAAAGAGTTGATAGTTTGAGCTGTCCAAAGCATTGAGAAAGGTATGGCTGGGAGCAGAACATGTTGGAAAAGGCTTCTGATTTCTCCCTTCTTAAGACCACTTCTGTCTCCACATCTTCCTTTATTCATCATACATTTGGTCCAGCTCATGATGGCTCTTGAATACCAGCCTAAGAAATGCTGTCCTGTTAATTGGGATATGGGGAGATTGTGTTTTGTTTGTGTTTTGAAACCAGGGATAAGAAACTCAAAGCTGTCCTTTAGAAAGCCTGATCTGATAGCATTATTTGAAGAGATTGGAGGACTAGGGAATCAGAGAATCAAGCTCAAAATTATGAATATTATTATAATTCCTTCTACTCAAAATTGTGAAGTTTTTCAACAAACCATAATATCAAAGAGAATTTGTTGAAAATCCATGTTAGCATACCACTCTCTGTACAGTTTATACAGTGATATTTAAAGATACATTAATCTTATCATCTGCTTCTGTAAATCTTGTAAAGTTAAGATGTAACTCTTACAAAATAAGATGCAAAAGGTTACATAAAATTATAAGGCTGAAAAGATATATAAGTAATAAAATATAGGCCACAGTAATACAGAGAAAAAATTACACACTGCAACAATGTTTTCAAATATCAATACACTTGTTAAAATACAGATTCCCAGGCTCAGAAGAGCAAGGGTCAGTAAGCCTTTCTGTAAAAAGTCATACAGTAAATAATTTAGGATTTGTGGCAATATTTGGTCTCTTTCACAAATACTCAACTCTGTTTTTTTAGCAAAGAAGCAGCAACACAAATTACATAAAAGAATAAACCTGGTTGTGTTCTAATAAGTTTATTTATAAAAACAGTGAGCATTCAATGGAAGCTAAAACTAGTGGCTAAAATTTTGATGAGAAACAGGATATTTACATAATCTCAAAGTATACTCCCACAAAATCCGTATAAGAACTTAAAACATATTTGTTAATTTCACAATGGAGAAGCATGGAAGACACAATGTTAGCCAAGTGGTAAAATTAAGATCACCAGGAATCATGTGCCCCCTGAAATTATGCATTGAAATGAACCAGCATCATTTCTGAGATATTCCAGCCAAAGATGCAAAATCTGAATCTAATCATGGGAAAACATGAGACAAACCCAAAATGAAAGATATTCTCCAGAGTAACTTGTTTGGACACATCAAACATATCAAGTTCATGAAAGAGAGAAAAATCTGAGGAACCAGACCAGGTCAGGAGACTAAAAAGATATGGCAAGTAAATACAATGTGCCATCCTTGATTGGATCCTAGACCTTAGAAATGACATTATAGGGACTATTAGCAGAATTTGAATGGACTGCATGGTAGCATTGTATAATTTCCTGGTTTTAATGGTTGTACAGTGGTTATATAGGAGAGTGTTCTTGTTTTTAAGAAATACATACTGAAGCATTAAGGTGCAACAGGACATCATGTCTTTTATTTACTCTTGAATGGTTAAGAAAAATACTATGTCTAAATATAGGGAGTTAGAGAATGATAAATCAATGTGATAAAGCATTAATAATTGAGGTAACTGGGGAAAGAGTATACAAGAGTTCTTTACACCATTTTTGCACTTTTCTATAAGCTCAAAATTATTAAAAATAAAAAGTTAAAGGATTGGCTATCATATATGAACTAAAGGTAGGAAAAAAATGCCCAAATCTCTGGGATTACATGAAAAGGATTTTAAAGCAATGAGAGGCTAGTGTAACTAATTCATGCACTAGCAGAACATCAATTCATCAGAAATTTGCAACTGACTTTGGAGAGAAGTTCCTCAACTTCCAACAACATTTTCAATTTAAGGAAAAAGCAAAACTTAGCATAGTCAAATAGAAAATGCTAATGAAATAATGGTGTACTTTAACATGCCTCAAAATAATTCTATCAATGCTAAAGAAGCTACACAAATCAAAATTACAAGCATGGGTCACAAAAAGTACTATTATCACTGTGATGATGTGGGTACCAATGGTCGACAGCTACCATCAGATTTAAATTTAAACCAAAAAATTGTAACTAGTAGGGCAAATGCGGATATTACTGGTCCCTGGATTTATGTAAATTGGACACTCCTATCTAGGAAAAATAATATAAATTTATGAATACAATTAGGTACAACAGTGTATAGTTATTAAGAAAGAGAAAATAAATCATAACAAATTACAAATTTTAAAAAGTTGACAACTACAACAATCCAAAAAGTAATGTAATGTTTTTATTAATTAGATGCCTGACATGAGTTTTTCAAGTGTTTCCCTAGATTTTGTGGCTACTTATCCTTTGATCACATTTTCATATGACAAAATTCTATAATATCATAGTCTATACAGAAAAAGGAAGGGGATCTTGCTAGTGAGGAACTGGGAATCCTAAGCTTCATTAGCTACAAACAAATCCACCTCTGCCTGAAAATGTTCCTCAGAGATGTTGCCATGCATGCAGAGAACATCAAAAGGACGATGTCTGAGATGATGAAGTCCTAGATAAAACTTAGAAGTCCAAAAGCTCCACCAAGTATGTTGACTCTTGAAGCATTTTATTGATATGTAATGTGAACAGTTAAAGAATAAGCTTTTGAAACATGATGGAATTGATTTTTATTTATTACAAGAGTGACATGGGATTGAAAGTCTATTGCTAAAAAGTCTAAAAATGTTCCTTCAAAAAGTATAAATAAAAATTCTAAGTGATACAAAAGTAGGGTGGCATGGTTCATTTGACCACCCTTTGAGTGTGTGTGTGTGTTTATGTGTGATATACAAAATATTGGTGTCTCTTATAATCAAGAGCACCTTGGATTCACCAACATGTGGGGCATTTATTTTACTTCCTTGCCTGTTATGATGAAGTCTAGCTCAGAGACCAAGAAGTTTAGGACAACTTAAAGCATTTACAACAAATGAAAACTTAGAGTGATTTAAACCCACTAAGTTGTGGGCTGGGTTGGGCCCAATTAGGTCAGTTAGGGTAAACCTGAGGAAGATCCCAGTGGCAGAATGGAAGAGAAGCAAGCAGGAGCTGATGGAACTAGAGAATAGGCTTGAACTAAAGTCCTAGTAAAGCTACAACTTGTGGAAGCTAATTCCAGAGCAGGAGCAAGAAGGTCAAGAGTGAAGGTAGGTAGAACTTGGCAGACCTCCAGGGACAGGATGCGAGCCCCAGCATTGCCTTGGAGAAAGTCCACCCAGCTCACTCCTTGCTGCCGTGGCTGCTGAAGGGGCTCCAGGAACACAGGAACACAGCTGGCAATCATCTGCCACATCAGGAGCAGTTGAAAGAGTTGCACCTGTTTAATCAGAAAAGCCAAAACTAAGGCACTGGAATCATCTTCACATTAAAGCACTGCAGTCATGCAGAAAAGGGAACAAATTTATTCCACACGGTTTGTGTGGCAAAACTAGAGCTACTGTGGGGCATTTACAAGGAGAAAGATTCTGAGCACTGAAAACATGGATTCTGCTAGAATTATTTGCTTGGATCATTCTAAATTATCAATAATATTGGTTAAATTAGTTAATAAAGGTAAGAAAGAACTGCTCAGCAGTTAGAGTAGTTCCATTGTAGAATGGAAGCTAACACATCCCTCTGAGCTTAGGGATTGTATCAGAGCTTGACCATAATGGGATCTTACACACAAAACTGAATATGTGCCAGGCACTATCAAAGTATCTTCCACAGAATGCAAGCTGGTACAGCCACTCTGGAAAACAATATGGAGTTTCCTCAAGAAGTTAAAAATAGAGCTACCCGATGACCCAGCAATTGCACTACTAGGTATTTACCCCAAAGATACAAATGTAGTGATCTGAAGGGGCACCTGCACCCCAATGTTCATAGCAGCAATGTCCACAATAGCCAAACTGTGGAAAGAGCCAAGATGTCCATTGACAGATGAATGGATAAAGATGTGGTATACATATATATAATATATATATGTATATATATATTATATATTATATATTATGTATATATATTATGTATTATATATATACACATACACACACAATGGAATATTACTCAGCCATCAGAAAGGATGAATACTTACCATTTATATTGACATGGATGGAACTGGAGGGTATTATGCTGAGCAAAATAATTCAATCAGAGAAAGACAATTATATGGTTTCACTCATGTGGAATATAAGAGAATGCAGAGGATCATAGGGGAAGAGAGGGAAAATGAATGGAAAGAAATCAGAGAGGGAGACAAACCATGAGAGACTCTTAACTATAGGAAACAAACAGGGTTGCTGGAGGGGTAGTGGGTGGGGGGAATGGGCTAACTGGGTGACTTGGTGATGGGCATTAAGGAGGGCATGTGATATGAGTACTGGGTGTTATATGCAACTGATGAATGATTGAATTCTACATGTGAAACTAATGATGTACTATATGTTGGCTAATTGAGTATCTTCCTCATATTGTTACATATAATTCTCACAACCACCCTAGAAAGTAAGTTGTATTATTAATTCTATTTGATACATAAGCCAACTGAGACACAGAGAGATTCCATTATTTGCTCAAAGTCATAGTACAGATAAGTGGTGGAGTCAGGATTTGAACTCAGTAAGCCTGGTAATAGAGCCTCTGTCTTTTTTTTTTTTTTTAAGATTTTATCTATTTATTTGAGAGAGAGAGAAAGTGAGTGAGAGAGAGCATGAGAGGGGAGAGAGTCAGAGGAGAAGCAGACTCCCTGCTGAGCAGGGAACCCGACGTGGGGCTCGATCCTAGGACTCCAGGATCATGACCTGAGCCAAAGGCAGTCGCTTAACCAACTGAGCCACCCAGGCACCCAATAGAGCCTCTATTAAGCACCACATTATACCATTTGGCAGAGAGGAGCTAGACTGAAGTCCAACACCATGGTGAATTAAGAGCTCTTTTGCTACTTTTTGCGAGTCTCAGGTCATTTGGATATCAGTTCAGTTTTCACTGATGTCAGATCACCCACCTTATTTTTGGCTGGTTTAATCTCTTTGATGACAAGGCTGAACATTGAGCCATACTAAACAGAATGCTTGTAATGTATCACAATACTTGAAGCAAGACACCAGATATATGAAATAATAAATCCTATTTGACCCTAAAAGTATTAAATAAAAACTGAAATCTATTTTGCCTTTCTTTTTTTTTTGGTCTTCCTCCAGATTTTCAACAGCATCAAAAAGTGACAAGAACTTTGAGAATTCAGCAGTCCCAGCTCAGCCCCCCATTCAGAGTGCTCGCTTAGCCTCTGCCAGATGACAAACAACTTTCTGTTTATTCCACTGCAGTTAATTCAGAGTCACGAGAGTGACATAGATGATTAAGCTCAAGAGCTGATGACATGTGCAGTGGGGCAGCCAGACTGAGCACATGCCCAAAGAATAAAAATCACCCCAGTAATAGTAATTATACTGCTAAGGAAATGCACAAAAAGACAGGTGTCCTGGATACCAGGATCTATTTCTTAGCTAGGAAATCATATTTCAAATGAGGATATGAAAACATGTTGCTTTGAGGTTTCCAAGGAGTCTCAAGAACTATGATGCAGGATTGGGTCCCCCGGAGAGGAATAAGCATGGTGACAGTTGCCATGCAGCCACCAGGTATCACAGACCATGCCAGACATTTTAACCTTATCATCTAATTTAATCCTCCCAAAGCCAAAGGTCAGGAAAGAGTAAGTGGCAGAATTACAATTTGAACTCAGGTCCTCATGATTCTAAATCCATGGCCTTCCTACTATATTAAGCTGCTTGATATATTGAGCAATACTTGTGTATGGACTACTTTGCCTTTAGTAACACATTCTGGGTTTTCTTCCCAGAGTCTAAGGCTAGAGGTTACACAGGCAAACTGGTCTGTGGAATTGTTCAAGAGTAAGCATTTAAATAGGACTGTCAGCAATTGCCTGGTGGTACCAGAGCTGCAAGTGTTATGAACTTTTGAAGAAGAAAGCTGTGGGCAACTGACATTCTCAGTCTGGAAATGGTGGAGACAACACGTGGAGCTCATCGACTCTAGTGCAGGGCCGACCTTGCAGACTGGCATGTGGGCCCTCCCTACATGATCTGCCGGCTGAAACCTGCATATGTATGCATGTGTATGTACATGTCTTATGTGATGAAGGGGCCAAGCAAGAAAATGCACCCCCAGCAGAGAACCTGGGACAGACATGAAGACAGAACAAAGGGACCTAGGACAGCCAACGAAGGCCACCTTTGGGTAAATGGAACTTCTGGTGGTGAAGGATTTGGATATTAAACCATGAAGGGGGGATGGAAATATGAATGAAGAAAAGAGATTCCCAAGGTGCATAACAGTTGTCTTCAAAGTCAGAAGGACTCCATGTTCCAGCTTCTGTGGTCCTGAAAATAAAGCAAGGACCAAGATCGGTATTGTAGCCCATAGAAGAAACAACTTTCTAAAAATCAGATTCAACTGAAAATGAGGTGAATGTGGGGAGGTAGGAAGATCCTTGTTAATGGAGATGTCATTCCACTCAGTAAACACACACATACATGCACCCACACATGCACACACACCCCCACACACACCCACATGCGTGCACACATGTTCACTTGCACTTACCAGCCGAATTGCCATTGCCATAGGTGCTATGAAGATATCCTCTAAATCACATGTTCTGTGATGCCCCCTTAGTGCCTCCCATCTTTCTTTATAGGAAAAGATCTACAGTATTTGCTCCATGTTCTAAAAATTCTTTCCTGAATTTCCTCTGCTTAGTAGATGCCTCCTTACTGTTCATGATCACTTCCCCAATTTGAATGTAATCATGCTTTTCTCCAATTATCCTATTTGGATGTGCCATTGTGCCCACATTTATTACTCTGTGACACTTTAACCTTTACTAGCGTGTCAGTGGTTCATCTTCAAACCCATGAGATTTGTTGGTTTCTTTAACAGCAGAGGGAGCGTAAAGTACAGAGATCAAAAGCTGGAAGAGAGGTTAAGATGAAATACCCCCTTACCAATTATATATTGTTCTGTTTGAATCAGCATCTCCTCCATCCCTTGATTTCCCCATTCTCAGCTTCCAGAGAACACTGCCTTTGCTTTTCAGATCCATTATGAGTTCACTGCATTAGTATTCTCGGGCTGGCTCATCTGACCTCCATTGTTGTTCCTGACAGTTGATTTTTGTTGCATTGCTACTTTTGTATTCAAGGAACCTTGGAATTTCAGAGCTGGAAGAGATCCTAGAAATCATTTACACCAAATGCTTCATTTTATAGCTGGAAAACTAAAGCTTATAGAGGTGATATGATTTGCTCAAGGTCGTAGGATTAGCCAAACTGGAACCACTCTTTCAATGGTATCAGCCTGACTTCCCTGTCATAGGGAAGTTGTCTATTTTCAGGTAATGATCACTGATGACAGTTGACCTACCCTGCCACCTGCCACCTGACCATTCCTCTTACTGGGACCTAAGCAGTCAGGTTCTAGCTAGTTAATCCTCAACATGTGGTAGAAAAAAAAAATTATACAGGCTTTTCTTCACCAAAGACAATCACTCCTTTTGGCTTAAAGATCATTGTATGGAGGCATCAGTTTAATAAGAAAGCTAGTCAGTTTTGCTTCTGGCAATACACTAGTGTGTGTGTGTGTTGAGGGAGAGAGAGAGAGTGCACAAGTGAGGGAAAGGAGGGAGAGATTTAAACAAAAGCTCCATATGAACTAAAAATCAAGTGAACTAAAGCCATACAAATTCTAAAAAGAAGGCATTTTTCTTGTCCTATTCCACCACCTAAATTAAAGATTTGGGGGTTTTATTTATTTAAAAAGTAGTATAGATTTGAACAAAACCTATTTATTTTCTAAATCTGAAACAGAATGAAACTGGGATGTCAAAAATCCCAAACCAAATCTGTGCCATACATTTGTATCTTTCATTTTGTTTGAGTTCTTAATCAGTCCTAAATTACTACAGATGGCACAGATATTGCCATCCTATAAACATCAACTCGTCTAGAGACTAACAGGCCCAAAGCCCATCTGGTAGAAAAAAAGAAACCAATATTTACTGAGTACCAACTATGTGTTAAATTCATGACCTCCTGTCAATGCCCATGACAATCCTGAGAGGTGAGTATTATTATTCCATTTGTTTTTAATAGGGGAGGGAACTGAGATCATGTACCTCCTTGCCAATGGGAGAGCCAGAATTTAGATGCAGATCTGGTTGATCTGTTTGTGTACACTACACCATCTGTTCTCAGAGAGACTCTGAAACACCACCAATACCCACAGGACATTCACTGGGCAGTAGGGTTTCAACAATTAGAAAGTGGGACACAAGAAGGAGAGGACTCCGTGGAAACTGAGAAGAATGTCCAAGTGGTTCAGCAGCCTGAGCAGAGGAAGTATCTCCCTAGCATGGAAGAGAGGGGCCAGGTAGTCTGCTCCAGGCAAGAGCCAGGGTCTACCTGTCAGTCCTCACCTTGTACCTTCTTTAGGAATTGTCCAGGAGCAGTGCAGGCCAGGGATAGTTTGAGAGAAGGGACTGCAGTATCCATCAAAGCCCTGGATCCACTGCCTCAGTGCAGGGGGCACAGGCAGGGCTCACAAAACTTATAAACTGGAAGCATTATCTATGATAGCACAAATCTTACACTATTCCAACCCAAATGTCCCTGTGCACCTGGTGTGCCAGGGGATATAGGTCTCAGGAACTCTTATTTTTTTTTAAATACAAATTATTTTCTAGGGACCTATAAAGTTGTAGAAACAATGAGAGCCAGCCTATTCTTCTTCCCACGAAATCTACTCATATTCGTAAATCCAGAGTTGGAAGGGATTTTACATTTTTCCCTTAATTTTTCCTCCCTTTGCATTTTCTTTTTTATTTCCTTATTCTTTCTTTTCCTCAATTTTAGACAATTTTTTGAAGTATTTAGTCTGTGATAGGTCATGAATGAACTCAAAGAAGACAGGGAACCCACCAGGGAGGGGCAAGTGCAATGGCACATAATTATATAAGTAAATAACTAATATTTGTATGGTGACTCCTAGTATCTACATGTGAGGTCTTTTTTTTGCCTCTCTTCAATATTTGTCACTTTCTCTCAAATCCTATTTATATCTTCATTTCTTTTTGGTTTTTAAATACATCTACCTTTTCGCCTTCTAATTGTCTAATGACATAATACATTGTGTTTAGCCACGCTCATGTTTCTTCTAGTTGGTCTTCATTTCTGAACAATGTTTTTCTTTTACTTCAAGTTCTTTCCTAATTCTGTAGTAGCCACATTTATGAGTGTATCTAATTCTGATTTAATCTATGGAAATATAAATCAGAATAGTGGTTGCTTTTGGTGAGTAATGGGGTATTGACTGGAAAAGGGGCACAAAAAAGAATTTTCTGGGATGGTAAGAATATTCTGTACCTTGATCTTGGTGATGTTACATGGTGTAGCCATTTGTCAAAATTTACTGAGCTATATACTTGAGATTTGGGTGTTTTATTTTATATATATATACACATATATATAAAACCTCAATAAATATGTGTGTATAATCACCAACATTCTGATCTGCTTCTCATCTTGCTAACAACCAATTCTAGAGAAGCTGTAAGACATGCTTGGGTAGAATAGGTAGTGATGTTAGGGTGACCATCTCATCCTGGTTTTCACACTGAAAGCCTTGTGTCCCTAAAATCCACTCAGTCCCAGGCAAACCAAAATGATTAGTCACTCTAGGTGGCATCCTTGGGGCTCCTGATACGCTCAGAATTGGGGCTACCTTTGATAAGCTTAATTCTCTCATTACCCATAGTACCTTAAAATGATTATTGATCTTTTTGTCTGATTATAAAAGTAATACAAAGTTACAGTAGAAATTTTATAAAGAAGAAAAATCAGCCATAATATCTCCCATTATGCTGTATGGACAGCTCTGCACTATGCTTTTTCACTTAGCAATATATGAGGAAAATTACTCTTATTACTAAAAATACTTCAAAATGTGGTCTTTAGTGACCACATAAATAAATGTACCATAATTTTAACCACTCCTCCGGTTGAATTTGGTTTCACTTTTCTCCCCAGCTTATTCCTACCTTAAGAATGATGATTGACATTCTTGATACAAATCTTCTCTAAAATATGTAGGGCATTGTCTTTTGACCTTCACCTTGGATCTGCCTTCTCCTCTTAGGGTAACCAGCTGTTTTGGTTTGCCTGGTTCTGATGAGTTTCCTAAGATGCAGGACATTCAGTGCCCAAATTAGAAGTGTCCTAGGAACACCAAGACAGGTGGTCACTTATCTTTGCGGTCACTGGCATCTTTGTAGAACCAGCATTAAGGCATATTAATGACTTCTAGTTCTGAGCTTAATGTCAGGGACTGCATGTTATCTAGAGCCGTGGCCCTCCCACTGCCCAGAGAAGTAGTGCGCTGTCAGAGCTCTGGGCAAACCCGAGATGGGGTGCTGGTAAGAACGGGGGTTACAAAAGGGCCAAACAGGCAAAATTCTAGGATTGCAACTTTTGCTTCAAGTTCAACAGCTCTTTTAGTCATTTTACACACACATTATCTCTAGACCTCCCAAGGGTCTTGCAGAATGGGTATTCTCAGTCTTGATCTAAAAAAATTTAGTCTCAGAAAGGTCAAGTGACCACATAAGCCCACCAAGTAAAGCTTCTAGGATTCAAGACCAGGTTTCCTGAGTTCCAAAGCTAGAGGGTTTTCGGCTATCTGGTGCTGCCTTGATAGAACAACATGCTGCCCCACTACATCTGGCATTGGAGATGGGGTGTTCCAATGTTTCAGGGCCACTATGGTTCTCTAGCTTAAGATCTGAACACTTGGTCTCTTCTGGGCAGAGGATCAAATGACAAAGTGCAAGCTCTTTAGGAGTCTGGGTAACTTACAATGGCACCCTGCAGCTTGGGGCACTGTCCAGCTGGAAGGCAGAGGCAATTCAAGAATGCATTAGAGGGGGGTGCCTGGGTGGCTCAGTCAGTTGAACTTCTGCCTTTGGCTCAGGTCATGATCCCAGGGTCCTGGGATTGAGCCCTGAATCGGGCTCCTTCCTCAGCGGGGCATCTGCTTCTCCTTCTGCCTGTCACTCCCCCTGCTTGTGCTCTCTCTCTGTCAATTTAAATAAATAAAATCTTAAAAAAAAAAAAAAAAGGAATGCATTAGAGGGAAACTGAGCCAAATCATTCTATTTAAGTTTGGTCTGATGGGATAACTTGGCTTTATGGGTCACTCAACAGCTCGAGGTTGTTAAGGAAGAATATCATGTAGTATGGTAATGGGATAGGAAAAGTCTGGAAGCAAATGAAAGCTGGTCTTACAACAAGTAACTATGGGAAAAGCAATAGGAGGTCCAGGCACAGAGCACAAAGGGGACACAGTAACATCATTTGTTGAATTCCAGAAACTAACCACACCCAACTACTCCAGGTTGCAGGCAAGGTAGCGTTGCAGCCAGAGGTCAGGCCAAACAGCGGCACCCTTCTGTATAGAAGATCTGTCCACACCTAGAGGCCAGCCTCAAACTGGAGCTATGGGGAAGCCATTCAGCCACAAATAAGGGACTGGTATGAGCAAGGTTCAATGTACAACTCTAGAAAGCAGGCTGGTTTTCGAAGATAAGGAAGGGAACATCCACAAAAGCTCAGGTTCTCAGATGAGGCTAATGCAACAGGCCATATGCAATGGCTGTGTGAGGGACCACATACCTACCCTGACTCACCACACAGAGCCAGGGGCTGGGTATCAAGGTAGCAGATTTGTGAAGACAACAGCAGTGCCCAGAAATTTTGGCCAGGCCACTTGACTATGGGTCTTGGAGCAAGACTTCATTTGCTAGATGATGCATGAGGAGACAGGAAGCAAAGGAACTGGGGGCTGGGGTTAAAGGTTTAATAAAAATAAGTACTCAACTTGTGAGGGATGGCTCGGTCGCCAAAGAAGGGAATGTGACAAGAAGAGCCTGTGCATGCTGGTCACCGAGGATGCAGGTCCAGTGCTGGATATGTAGACACCTTTGTCCAGTTAGGTCCCATACCTCAGGCTAACTCATTTTCCTGCTAATGTTTGCATTACAAAAGCAAAATATGCTTACTACAAAAACTTCCAACAAAACTTCCTAAAGTCCAAAAGTAATAGTTTGTCTTCACCTCCCCCCAATCCCTCTCCACGTATGTAATCAATAAAATCAATTTGGTATGTATTCTTCTATTTTTTTCACATATTTTAACAAAAACATGATAATTCTATATACATTGTGTTCTGCAATTTGATTTTCTCATTTAATGTGCCAGAGGTACCTTTTCTATATCAGTACATATATAGCTAGTTTATACACATTTTTAGCTGATGCACTAATTTGCATAGCAGAGATACAATAATTTGCACCATTTCCCCAATTAATAAATACTTGTATTTGTTAAGTTTTTAAAAATTCTACCGACACCAGCATTATTTCTAGTCATCATTTTGTATCAGTTTGTCATGGCCACTCTAAGACAGACAGTAGGATATCTGATTCCCCAACTACCTGGGTTTAAAAATGATGGTGGACCTGACTTATTAACAAAGAATGTGGTCTAAGCAGAGGGAAAAGGGTGGAGGGAAGGAAGGAGGAGGGCACGTGGTACAGGTGCCCTGAATATTTTCACTGACATATTTATTGCTCTTGGAAGTAGTTTATTCCAGTGGAAAACACATGGGTCTGAGGGGAAGCAGGAGCCTGAGGATTTGGGTTTCTTGCTATCACTAACTTGTCTCTCTGTTGACCAAAAACCTCATTTCAATTGCTGCTGAAAGGAAACTGTGATTATTCTATGGGCTATTTTATGTAAGTAGATTAAAATTTAGAAACGTGTGCGTGTGTGTGCAGGTGCACATGTGCACGCATGCAGCTATGAGCATGTAAGCCCCTGCCTTTGTCTATAGAAAAGAAAAAGAGAAGAACGAGAATATAAAAACATTAAAGGGAAAGAGACATTAACAAGGAAAAAGTATGAAAAAGTACATCTTTCATATTCTGAACTTGAAACCCTGGTTCTTACATAATCAATATCCTAACACTCAGAGAAAATGGGTTGTAGAATAGCTGTTTTCATATTAAAATTCAAGCCAATAAATATTATCCATTTTTTTCAGTTTTTAAAAATTTTATTATGTTATATTAATCACCATACATTACATCATTAGTTTTTGATGTAGTGTTCCATGATTCATTGTTTGCGTATAACACCCAGTGCTCCAAGCAGAACATGCCCTCCTTAATACCCATCACCAGGCTAACCCGTCCCCCCACCCCCCTCCCCTCTAGAACCCTTTGTTTCTGAGTCCATACTCTCTCTCTCATGGTTCGTCTCCCCCTCCGATATCCCCCCCTTCATTTTTCCCTTCCTACTATCTTCTTCATTTTTTTTTAACATATAATGTATTATTTGTTTTAGAGGTACAGGTCTGTGATTCAACAGTCTTACACAATACCCATCTTTTTTTTTAATGTTGGCTGGACTGTTGAGAGGCAGGTAACTTAATGTTTGTATTTGAATATTGTCAGACATGGATCTTGTCTCCCATTTTATGGGAGCTGAGAGGATTTAAGAATTAGCAATGAGGAATCTACTTTCAACATCGTGTTTAAAGTTCTCCAATAGAAGGATAAGGTTACTGAAGACAGTCTAAATGAAAAGGAGATTATCACTTGATCCTTCAGATCCTTCTGAATTAAGTTTCACTGATGCAAAAAGTTGAGATGTCAGGAAAAAACACATTTCTTTCCAATCCACTGTCTGCCAAACCATTGTTCTTACACGCTGCTCCTCCACTCCCCTTTGACTGTCATACTGAAGGATTGTGTTTCTATCTGGTTATTTTTTTTCTGTGTAATAATATATGAGAAATAATGTGGTGAGAAACTCAGAGCCAGTGATGATACTGGTGAGAAACTTGCAAGGATTTTTACTGTTTATTGGGTTTCCAGAACAGGTTGCACAGTTCACTGAAGTGCTAGCCTTAGCATAAATGTATTCCAGAACCTTCAGTCTGGCTGTTTGCTCACCCTGTATCCCTCTTATGGCACCACTCAACCCCACACGCATTTACCTCCTTCCTTTCTTCACTTTCTTCTTCCCCCTAGTCATTTTCTTCCTCCATTGCTTCCTTCACCCATTCATTCATTCTGTTGACCCAACAATTTTTGAAGGGAGCACCTGCTGTATCTCAGATCCTTGGGTGACACTGGGAATGCCAAGGTGGGTGAGTGTGATCCCTGCCTTCCAGGAATTCCTATTCTCATCCTCCACCTCTGCTCTACCCCTTTTTTGTCTTGGCTTTTTTCCCCTTTCTTTCCACCTTGTTGTCTAAATTCAATGGACTCCTGTTCTCTTCTGCAAACCCTTCAAACCTATTCTCAAATCACCCATAAATGTGTAACAGAAACAGGTATGGATATATTGTTGCATGTATCAGTTTTCCATTGCTGCTGTAACAAATTACCACAAACTTACTGGCTTAAAACAATACAAATTTATTATCTTACAGTTCTGTATTTCAGAAGTTTGATGCAGGTCTCATCAGGCTAAAATCAAGGTATCAGAAGGGATTTGCTCCTCCCTAGAGGTTCTAGGACAGAATCCATATCCTTGCCTTGTCTAGCTTTTAGAGGCTGCTCACCTTGTCTTATGATGACCCTTTCCTCCATCTTCAAAGCCAACAATGGCACATCCAGTCCTCACATAAGATCATTCATCTGACTCTTCTGCCTTCCTCTTCCATCAATTAATGATTCTTGTGATTACATTGAGCACACCCAGATAATGCAGGGTAATCTCTCTCTCTCTCTTTTTTTTTAAAGGTGAGCTATTTGGCAGCTTTAATTCTATCTGTACCCTTAACTGCCCTAAGCCATGTAACCTAACATATTCATAGGTTCTGGGATTAAGATATGGGCACTTTAGGGGTGGGGGGGGGCATTATTCTGCCTAACACACTTCACCCTAGGAGTGTTTTCAATTTAACAGGTACCAAAGTTTCAAGCTACCGTGATAAAATTACCATATTTCTGATCTTGGCCAAAAGCAAAAGGGAGATGTTGGGAGCATTAAAGCATCATCTGAAAAGGACATAAACTTTGGGATCAGACGAGTCTAAGAGTAAATCCCAGCTTCTGCTGCTTATGAGTACTGTGGCCTTGGGAAACCCACTTTAATGTCCTCACCCTTAATTTGAGAATTGAGAAAACACTATTGCAGTGTTTTCAAATGGTTATATTGAGATAATCTAATCTGAGAAAAAGGGCTTGGCTTATTGATACTCAATGGATGTTAGTTTCCTTTCTCTAAATCATTAGACCCCACATCACTTAGGTAGTAGACCACCTTAGCTGATAGCCACTTGCATTAATACCTAATTGATCAACCAATCAACACACACTGACAGCATTATGAGGGACCCTAGGATGGTATACAGTACCATGCCTTCTTCAAGGAGATGTCAACATGGTTAGCAAATCTATATGTGAGCACATGAAAGGTTAAACAATAATAGAAGACATTGGTAATCAACACTTAAGTCCTAAGATTCACCCTGTGGCTGATACTGCAATTCAGGAGGTAGAGGGTTCTGTAGAGTGCAGCAAAATGGATGGTTTCATAGGAGGGAAAGGATTTGAGCAGGGCTTTAAAAAAGAAGGGTTGGATTTAGGCAGGCTGTGAGGACAGAGAGTTGTAGTTTATTCTGGGCAAAGCCTTTGGATTCTTCCCCCAGTGACCTTCAAAGATCTTGTTTTCTCTCAGCTCAAGACATAGTAAGTCAGGCACAAGAATACCACCAGGAAACACTGCCATCCTCCACCTCCTCCCCTCTGACTACCAACCTCCTTGCCAGGCCCCTCCCTCCTCCTTCCCATATCTCAGCAAGATACAAAACAGCCTTTCTTTTTTCTGAAGACTATTTAGAAGCAGTCCCCCGTAATTACAGTAATCTTATCTCCTTTGAATTCACCAAAATTACCCCTTTTCTTTATATTAGCACCGTTGCTACATGACAGGCATTATTGGTAAGCTTTGTGTAATGGTGCAATGTTGTTTTTTTAAAGTGACATCTGCTCAAATAGACTAATGTTCCTATCTGACTGACTCATTTGGTAGGAACACATCCACATGCCAACGTGAACGGGTGGGGGTGGAAGATTCAGGAAGAGGGAAGCATTTGGAAGGATATTTTTCGGTATTTTATATTTTATTTTTTAATTAAAGTTTTTTTTAAGATTTTATTTTTAAGTAATCTCTGCATCCAATGTGGGGCTCAAACTCACAACCCTGAGATCAAAAGTCTCATACTCTACCGACTGAGCCACCAGGTGCCCCATTTTTCAGTTTTTTAGATTAAGGGTATGACTATTTCATTTCCTACAGAAGGGGAGTGAACATTAGTTGTAATAGTTATGAGGCCTATGTCTGAAATGTACCATGTTTTAGGACAGGGGAAGATAAGATGGTCACACTTCAAACACATTTTAATTGCCTTGGTGATTCTCATCCACCTTTCTTTGTTTCCTGGAGGTTCCTCAGTTCATCTCACCTCCAGCTCTGCTCTCCTCAAGTGAACCTGTTTGAGTCAGCTCTGAGATTCCATCTGTGCACCTTTCTGCATTCAAAATCTGTGATCTCAAATGTCCAGTGGCCTTCCTGTTCTTAGAATCCACCTTCAAATGGCACTGAGGACTCAAAGGAGCACATGGTGCTATATCAGGGTTCATTTACTCATTACTCAGACCATTCACTGAGAATCTCCTACATGTCAGACTAAAGGACATAAAGTTGGGTAATTCAGGACTCTATCTTCAAAGAGCTCATGGTCCTATAGGGCCTTGACTATTCAAAGGAAGCTCCAGGATATTATAAGACTGACACCAAATGCTGAATATCAGGGGGATTAGGTAAGGCTTTTCTGAAGAAGTGAATCTGAGTAGGATGCAAAATATTCATCTCTGCTTACAAACTTCCAACATCTCTTAATGGCTGTTTCATAATCTCCTAATTCCCCTGCCTGGATCTCTAGGCCCTCCCTAACCTGATCCCACTAGACACACCCATTCTATCTCCCTCCCTACCGTCATGAATCATCTGCCCCTGGGGTTAACCTAGTCCTTTGTTCCCCCTGTGCACTCCCTTATTCTTGACTCAGCGTTTTTGCTCACATTTTCTGTCTAAAATAAACCTCTACTAGCACCTCCACCAAGAACCCCAACAACTCTCAGACTTTTGTCATCTTCAGGGACCAGCCCATTGCCTAATTGTGGAACTTGTCCAACCACACTCAATATTCTCTAGCTTCTCTCATAGTACTTAAGCTATAAGTACAATTTAGATAATGTATGTAAAAAATAACAAAGACTTGGAAAATACAATGCAGACATAAGCTATTGCTACTATCTTTAACTGGTAGGAGCACTTCTGATTCCTTCACCAACATTAGATGTACTTCTGTAGGCAAGTTGGTTCTTTAGCTATAAAATAGGAAAAATCATATCTACATTGCAAGGTTGTTATAAAGATTAATCAAATATATTGACATGCATGTAAAATGTCTGTCTTGTGGTCAGGAGGAGTCATATTTTAACTTGTTCTTTTACTGTCCAGTAGACCATGTCAGGTATGTTTTGGGGTGGGAGAAGCAGAAAATTTGGCTTATGAGGGAAAAGTTGATCATGGCAGATAAAATTAAACATCCTTCAGAGCTCTGCAACTTTCATCTCAAAAATCAGAGAAGAATTATAATATTGTAATGGATTTATGACTCCCCATTTCCTGTGTCACCACTTCTTGGCAAGAAGACAATGGCTTGGCCCCCACACTCCCTTAGGAACTAAGGGATCATTGTTCTCTAGACAATATTTATCAGAAATAAAAGCACTCACTGGCTGAGGGAAGTAGAGATGAAAGAGAAGGGTGGAGTGGCAACTGCCCTTTCTGGAAGGGAGTGACTTTCTGACCTCTAGAATTAAAAGATTCTCCAGTATAGTGCTTGGATACTAAGCCATAAACACAGAATAGTGGTTGAAAACAGGAGTGATTTTACCCACAACCGCCACCCCCACCCCCACCCCCACCCCATCAATGGCATTTGATAATGTCTGGAGACTTTGTGTTGTCATCACTTGAGCAGGATTGGGGAGGGGTTCTATGGCATCTAGTGGGTAGAGGCCAAGAATGCAGCTAAACATCTCACAATTCACAACACAGGAACCCAACCAAGAACTATCCGGCCCCATGTCAATAGTATTGAGGCCAAGAAACCTGCCTTAGAAGCAGTTGTAACTCATAGCCTTGGGTTCCACTAATCTTGTGCTAAGAAATCTGTGCCCAAAACCATTTCTCCCTTTGTGTCTCCCCTAGACCCAGGATCTAGGAAGATCAAATTGGAGTTAATTAATGGAAACTAGTCAGCAAACCCCGTCACTTCCTTTATGAATTTTTCTTTAGATAGAGAGTTATTCCCTCCTATAATGGCCAGGATTTGACCACTTTACTTACAACTGGGGGATTTTAATACAAGGGATTGATCTCAGGTGATGGAGAGCTAAAAACCAAACAGGGCAGTGAAGCAACCCAGAGATTAACAATAGCAAGAAGCTACTCTCGCCTGAGGGTCGGAAAGATGAAGAAAGGAGGCAGCGTTATTAGAGCCCATGGACCAGTGGGAGCTGCAGCCTCAGACAGACCCAGTCATCCTTGGAGTCACTGCATGAGACAGAAGCAGGCGGGAAGAAATACCTCAGGTCTCCCTTTCTCCTGCCCACTCGTCTCCCTCCAGTGTCTCCCATTGACTGAATCCAGGTGAACCTGGAGCAGAGGAACCTGGGAGATGCAGCCTACTGGGATCAGCCCTTTGGCAAAAGAGATAAGGGCAGGAAAAAGAGGAGGAATGTATCTAAGCTCAAGGACACCCAAGACCAACACAGCACCCAGTGTACTTTGGATCTACATCTCCTGAGGCTCTGATTACAGTGTTTCATAGTTACTATTTAAGTATCATTCCCTTCCCTGGTCTCTCTTCCAATGGGATGGAATGCTGATGTGATGGTAGGAGCTGGAGTAGCCACATTCAATCATAAAATGAATGATGCAGTATAAGGATGGCAAAGCAACCAGACAGAAAAAGGGTAGATTCAAAATGGTTATGGAAGTATGATTCTACCTACTTTGACTTCTACATGAGAGAGAAATGAACTTTTGCTATGATTAATCCATGTCCATTATGGCATTGGATCTCTCTATTACAGCAGCTGAAGCAAAATTCCAAATAACAGAACCCCTTTTCCTACTGGTCTTGATGTCTAAAGCAGATCAGAGATTCTCTTTCATTCTTTCTTTCTCAATCTGGAAACTAACAAGAACAGAGGCAACGCCATGGCAACATGATGTTTCACAGATGTCTTTTGGGCATGTAAAATTTTGTGCCACCTTTCAAATCACCTTGCTTCAGCAGATATTTAATTTTTTATTCCCATATTCAAAAATAAAATTCCAATTAGTAAAAAACAATATCAGTAGAGGGGGAAGAATACGAAGTGACAAATGGAGCCCCTTAGAATACTGTTTCTCGAACTTCAGGATGGCAACAAAATCACCTGGTGAACTTGTTAAAACACAGATTCCCAGACCCCAGACTCAGAGATTATGATTCAATATATTTGGGGTGAGGCCTGAGATTTTGCATTTCTGACAAGCTCCCAAGTGATGCTTCCACCACCCGCAAGCAACCTCATGTCTAGTAGCCTTACTTTAGGACAAGATGCCTAAGGATAAAGCCAATCCATGAAAACTGCCCATTGTCTTAGATACAACATCACTGTGGGGCCTTTTAAAATCACCTAAGTGAAATGTGTAAAAAGCTGAGGTTATCCACATCCCTACAGTGAAAAGATTGCTAAAGAATCTGGAGGAAAGCAGAAATTAAGTGGGTAGCTTGAATAAAGGACTCCAGTGACTAGATGAAAGGGCAGTGTTCAAGCCTACAAAGATCCTGGGAGTACCAGGGGATGGCTTCTAGTCTGTGGTCAGTTTATCCACTGTTCTGTCAGCCAGTTCAGCCAAGGACACAGAGAGGCACTCTCTCCACTTGGCAATGGCAGGGGTCCATTCTGAGAGGTGCCATGGATGTGGGGAGGGGGGAGATTTGGGAGACTTGGGGCAACTTTAATCCCTTTCCAACCCATCACAAATAAGCATACAGTAGAAGTTTTTTTTTTTTTTTTAAAGTGTTCTCAGATTCAAGTGCAATTTCAATGCAAGTCTCCTAGCCTACCACCCTTTCCCAACTAAATTACTATCCCAAGTACTTCCTACACAGAGAGCCTGGCGCCACCATTGCCAAGGAGTGTGGGTTAGCCCCCCTCCCCCCGAACCCCACAGCAAATCTAATCCTCTTCTGTGCAGTGTGTATGAGATTTCACATAGACAGCAGGGCAGAATAAGTGATTTTGCCGGCCTGGAAATAAATTATTGGCTGTCTAAACAGACACCAAATTTAGATATTGACAGACCTTAACATAAAACTTCCTTCCTCCTCTTTCCTTTTCCTAGTTCTTCTCCTTCCTCTTTTATGTCTCTTTCTCTGAACATCTCCAGCTCTCACCCATACCCCTACCCCTTTGAACAATCAGTGGGCTTTTTATGGTATTTAACTTCATCTCGAGTGGTTTCTTGCTCTTCTTTACTAAACTGGCAGAAAACTCAAAGATGTCTACAGTATCCTCCTTTCATAACTGAATCTCTGCTAGCTTTCTCATAATTAGCCTGACTGCCTGTGAGGATTGGGTCATCTGGGTCTCTGGAGCTGAATGACCCAATCAGAGGATGCAGATGAGGAACCGGCTTCCCCGCCTGCTTTATCAGTGTGCTGGTTGCTTGGATCCTTCTATTAGTTCAGAGATTGAGTCTACACAGGGACAAACTTACATATCACACATGAAGATTGATCATCTCTCCTCAACTTTCCCTGAATAAGCCTTTGTAAACTGTTTTTTTCAAGAGTTTTCAGGCCTTATCTTTACTTCCCCTGCAAAAAAAACAAAACCTGTCATGGAAAATCTTATCCCTAACTTGGAATTTTGGAATTCTGAGGTCAGGTTTCTGAAATTTCTCTCTTTCTTTTTGTTATACGGTCTCTCTGCCAAACATGTTGTCATGCTTCTGGGCCCAGAGCTCTGTCTCAATTATGCTTTTGGCCTTCTTCTCATCAACGCCATAACCCGAGGGAGTGACACTGCTCCAGGAACACAAGGATGTCATGTTAGGAGCAGATACAATTCTTCCCCGAAAGGGGTGTTTAAAATTGTCCCACATGTAATAAGTAGGGACAAAAGCCAGGGTTTCCACCCCCTGCCACTTACCAGCCACATAATGAGTGTCTTGGACAAACTGGAGAGGAAAGTCTGTGAATTTGTTCTAGAATGCACTCTGTCCCTCTGCATGGGGCAGAAGAACCACCTGAGTAGGGCCCCTTCTGGAGCCAATGTTAATATATATTTTTTAAAGATTTTATTTATTTATTTGACAGAGAGAGAGAGAGAGAGCACAGGCAGGGGGAGTGGCAGGCAGAGGAAGAAGAAGAAACCGGCTCCTTGCTCAGCAGGGAGTCCGACACAAGACTCAATCCCAGGACTGGGATCATGACCTGAGCAGATGCTTAACGACTGAGCCACCCAGGTGCCCCAAGAGCCAATGTTAATATTTTAGAAACTTACCAATGAATAATAGGTCCTAAAGCTGCCATAGTGGGTTAAGGTAGCTAGCTAGCATGGATCTCCCAGCCCAGGTCACTTCCTTGGTCCTGATTTGTTCTTTATTTTTTAAACTTGATTGAAGGGACGCTAAAGAGCTAGGAAACATCTTACCAGATACAGCTGCTTCTCAGACCTGGATGAAGAAGCTACTCCTTAATTTCCCTGAATGGGTTAGGTACCTAGCGAGACAGAAAACAGCAATAAGGGCATGGCATGCAAACTGGGGATTCTGAAATTTTATTTTAGCTTCAAGTTCCTGGACTTCAAGGCCCTCAACATTGATTGTCAAAATAACTCAGGTGTCCCTGAAAGTGGGTTTTTATGCACATGCACACACAAAAAGACAATTTGGGCAGTTACTATGAGGTGTTAAGGCAATATTTCATTTATTGAAAAACAAATTTTAAAACCTATTGTTCCTTAAGTGTGTTACTTCCATATACAAATTTTATTATTCTAATTATAAATCTAGAAAACTTTAGCATCACTTTTAAGGATACTTTTACAAGTCAGTTGATTAAATACCTGTAAACATATTAAAATGCACCAATTTCATATATTTTATTTGCTTTGTAAGTACTTTAATTATCTGATTAACAGAAGCTTGCAAATATTTAGATGGCTTTTGTAAATACAATAAATAATACTGCTGTGGTGAATTTTATGTTCTCTTAACACTTCAATACTGTTTATATGTATAGTAAATTTCCCTTCTACCCTACATATTAAGACACACACACACACACACACACACACACATCTATTATTCAATTACACAGTTTAAATTGGAATCATCAGTTCTACCTGCCCAGGGTTCATCTCTTGCTATACAATAAACCTCCCTGAAACGGAGCAGCTTACGACAAGAACCATCTTGTTTCCTCTCACGGGTCTGAGGCCAACTGGGCTCGTTGGGCAGTTCTCATCCAGTTGCTAATAACAGCAAGACTAATATCATCTAGAGGTTTGACTGGGATTTCTGGGACAGCTGGGTTTCTCTCTCTCCCTCTCCTCCAGTTCCAAGCCTCTTCTTTATGTGGCCTCTCCAGAGGAAAGCCAGGATTCTTACATGATGCCACATGGCTTCCAAAAGTGAGGGCTCCAACAGAGAAGAAGCAGAAGCTACCAATCTTCTTAAAGGTTAGGCCTAGAACTGGGACAGAGTCACTTCTGCCTCCTTCTGTTAATTAACATGAGTCCAGGCCAGCCCAGACACAATGTGGGGGCCCCCAAGAGCATAAGTACTGGGAGGGGCAGTTCATTGGGGGGCCCTCCTTAGAGACTAGCTATTATGGTTCAATACTCCAATATGCCCAAATCTCCTAAAACCTACAAATACTATAAATACCAAACATACAGTTTCTTGTGACAAGGACTGCTCATGCTTACCAATGTCTGAGTTCTTTTTCCCTTTCTTCCCTGGACACACAGCAAAAATGCATTTTCCAGCCTCCCTTGAAATTCAGTGTTGCCATGTCAATGAATTTTGTCCAGTGCAATACATGTGGAAGTGCCAGGCCCGACCTCCAGGCCTGGCCTGTCCAAATGTCCCACTAGATTTACTATCTATTTTTGATCCATGCCTGAACCGATCCTTACTAGGATGGTTGCAAAATGATCTCCAGCATTCTCTCCAGTCAGTGCTCAGCATTACTGTAGGCAAGAGCCCTCCCTTCTCACTATTTATCTATTTATTATCAATAGGAACTCATTAGTGCCCTTAATTATTTTGGTGTGCAATTGTCCCAGATCTGGTCAGTGAAAGCCATTTAAGTTGGATACTGTGTCTTTTTTTGTATGTTACAACTTCCTTGCTTTCTAATGTAACAAAATATTCCAGGCTTATTTTCCACCTACCCTCTCCCAGCCCTGGGATTTACTGTTTCTCTGAGGAGCCCTGATTCCTTTTTTTGGAAAATGGTAATTAGAAACCAAGGTGAGTTAATTGCTATGGGTGCTATTGGGGTGGCTTTGCTTCTAGATCCTTGCTGCAGAAAAAGCTAGAAAAGATATGAATGTTTATATATGTACATAAACAAACATGTGCATCAATGTGTATGTATTTATATTTATATATGCATAGTTTACAAATCATGAGTTCACAAAGTTAACAAAGTTTATAAATCATGAGTTTACAAAGTTACAAAGTTAATATTAAATACAATCCATCCCCACAGGGTTTTTCTTGATTACTCTCATTTCATGTACATCCTTTCTCCACAATGGATCCCAACAAAATATATACAATTATTCATTCACTTAATCCTATAGTACATCTAAAGTAGTTTCAGTATTTCTGTGTCCACACAAATATAAAAGGAAACCTACTGAAAAAAGTGCAAGGTTTGTTTGCTATTCTCTCCCACCCCAGACTGAGGATATAGAATCAAATACCACATTCATAAGATAATTAAATCAGTGCACTTGCTCGATCTTTTTCCCATTCTGTGTGACTATGCAATTTACTTGAAATACTTTAAGGTTTATATGTTTCAGTTTGCTTTCAGTGTTAGGTTCTTTTCCCTTTCCCATCCTTGTTGATTTAATTACATATATTTTATATATTTTTTTAAAATATGTGGCTGGGGCATCTGGGTGGATCAGTCAGTTGAGCATTTGCCTTTGGCTGGGGTTGTGATCCCAGAGTGCTGGGATAGAGCCCTGCCTTGAGCTCCCTGCTCAGCAGGGAGTCGGCTTGTCCCTCTCCTTCTGCCCCTCCCCCGCTCCTGCGCGCTCTCGCGCTCTCTCTCTCTCTCTCAAATGAATAAAATCTTTAAAAAAATTTGTGATACCTAGACATGCTTCCAAAAGGCAAAAGATATACAGAAGGTATTCTCTAAGAATAATTCTGCGTCCCTCTCTCCCATATCGCTTCACCTCATTTCCCTTCCAGCACCCCTTAGATAGCCAACTTCATTGTTTTCTGCTTTATTCTTCCTGTGTTTCTTTTTGTAAAGATAAACAAGTATATGTATATAGTTTTTTATTTCCTCTTCTTTCTTACACAAAGGGTAAAATACTATATTTATATGCTCTCTGGCACTTTGCTTTTTTTCACTTAACAATTCTCTTAGTAGTCACTCAATATTAGTTGATAGAGACCTTTCTTTTTTTTTTTACAGCTACACAGCATTCCATTAAGGTGAGTGTACCGAAGTTTACTCAACCAATCTCCTATACTTGGACATTTAGGTAGTTTCAAAATTTTGCAGTATAAACAATGTTGTAATAAGTAACCTTTTGCATACAAATGTTTTTTTATTGTTAGAGGTATATCTTCAAGGTAAACCCTAGGGTCAAAAAATAAATTCTCACATTGACAAAGTCGCCCCACAGGGTTTGTAACATTTTACATTTTCACCAACAATGTATGAAAGTGCCTGCTTCCCCAGCCTCACTAATATATTGTCAAGCTTATGAATTTTTGCCAATCTCGATGGGTAGAAAATAGCGTCTTGTCTATACATATTGTATGATTTTTCTCAAAGTAAAAAGACACAACTCACAAAAGGAACAGAAATGCTATCCAAGTGAACTAGAATTTACAAGCAAACTATAGAAAATTTTCAACTCCAAGAGGTTGGTTATCAATCAATGATTCTGGCTGGGGTGTGAGTTCTGGAACTGCCCATAGCCAGAGCCATACTTCTCCAAAAGCCTTGCTGAGTCCTATTTACAGTGTGCTCTGCTAGTTGGAGATCCAATTCATTTGCCTCAAATGGAGTTGTTTTCACAATTGCACTCTCAAATTTCTAACTGTATTTAATTATTTAATAATACATGCTCTTGAGTAGTCCCCTCCTACATTGGTCTGTGCAACCAATAAACTATGGCAGAAGTAACAACATGTTTCTTCTGAGACTAGGTTATAATATACATTGCAGCTTTTATTTTGATTGTTCTTTTTTTTTCAGGCCAGTCACTTTGAGAGAAAATAGTCCCCTAGAGATATACAATTGACCCTTGGAACAACACGGGGGTTAGGGACACTGACCCTGCCAAAACTTCACATATAATCTTTGAGTCCCTCAAATCTTTACTAATAGCCCAGTATGGACTGGAAGCCTTATGGATACCACAAATAGTTGACACATATTTTGTATGTTGTTTGTATTATATACTGTATTCTTACAGTAAAGTAAGCTGGAGAAAATAAAATATTATTAAGAATATCATAAGAGAAAATACATTTATAGTACCATTATGTATTTATTTATTGATACCATATATTTATTGAAAAAATCTGTATATAAGTAGACCCACACAGTTCAAACCCATGTTGTTCAAAGGCCAACTATACTTTTTCATTCATCCAACAATTATTTGTTGTCTATTGTGTATATGCCAATTTGAACTGAGTTGTCAAGAACCCAAGAATATTGTCATGAACAAGATTAGTAAAGTTCCTGCTTTCATAAGGTTCACATTATAATGAAGAGTTATGGATAGCTATTTACATATTTGTCTTATCTTCCTGGCAAGATCGCAAAATTCATGGGGAAAGAAACACTTACTTTTATATCCATTCAGAATTTTGCCTGGTAAATCCAGTTGTTGTTTTTTATTTTCCTGTAAATGTTTTCATATATCTGTGATTGTATCCATATACATCTGTGATTGTATACACAAATATTTGAATGTAGAAACTCTGTGTTTGTATGCATGTGTGTGTTTGTGTTTGTGTGCATGTGTGTGTGTGTGAGAGAGAGAGTGATGAAACAGTGACAGAATCCCCAAACAGATGTCTCCCTAGGCTGGGCCCCTTTGGCTCACCTTCTACTACCAGCAAGCTGAAAACCAACAGGATTATGATGAGGATCCTGCTGGAATATTCTTAGGATCACAGCTCTGTCCCTCTTCTCATTTTTCCCAGCAAGATGCATAGTCCTAACCTTTCTATGGAAGTTCTGCTTCCCCGTCTGGTCAAGTGCTCAGAGAGAGCAGGACTCCTGAGCTATACCCTACATACAGATAAGAAAAAGAAGTCAGGCAATGATATTGGGCATGTTATTTAACCTCATCAGTCAAGTTGGGGTAACTTCAGAAGGTTGTTTTAATTGCTAACTATGTTATTATATATAAAAATGCTTGAATAGTGCTTGGTGAATAGAAAGCTCAGAATACATTAGCTATCGTTAATATGTACAAAATGCCTAAAATGTGCCCAGTGGTTTCCTGGACACTTCCATAAGATGTCTGATTGAACTAA
Organism: Leptonychotes weddellii; assembly: GCF_054177405.1. NCBI lineage: Eukaryota > Metazoa > Chordata > Mammalia > Carnivora > Phocidae > Leptonychotes > Leptonychotes weddellii. The sequence continues at coordinate 87,225,639 of NC_138374.1, forward strand.
AGTGTATCCCATGCTTACTTGGATTCTCCTAGGTGAACAATACTGAAACAGATGCTTAATTTAGATTTAATGAACAAACAAGTGAGCGAACGAAGAAGGAAGTTGTTCTTTCTAGATCTTCTTCTGCCATCCTCTTTGTGTTCTACACCACAGATCTGGGGGAGGTAAAAGGACAGGCCACGGTTGATTTCTGCTTCTTTTCCTGGAAGGTCTTGGAGGTCTTGACTGTGTGTTTTGTGTCATGGTCAATGTTCAACCAGTTGTGATGATGTTCGTTTCTAATACATCACCCGTGCCCTGCATGTGCCATTTACCCTCCTATGCAGCATCCTGAAACACAGAGGCACATGTGCTGTGTGTAGCCTCACTTTTTTTTTTTTTAAAGATTTTATTTATTTATTTGACAGAGAAAGACACAGCGAAAAAGGGAACACAAACGGGGAGTGGGAGAGGGAGAAGCAGACTCCCTGCCGAGCAGGGAGCCCGATGCGGGACTTGATCCCAGGACTCCAGGATCATGACCTGAGCCGAAGGCAGTCGCCCAACCAACTGAGCCACCCAGGCGTCCGTGTAGCCTCACTTAATTAGTGCTACAGGTTCAGCTTTCAGATTCGTAATGAAATAAAAGTATGCACAAGGTTGGTGGGTGGGAGTGAGGCGGAGAGGGTGAAGGAGAGAGAGGCAGGGAGAAGGAAGAATTCTGGCCTTGCTCTGAGGAGACACGGGGCTTTACAAGAGCTCACCAACACAAAGAATTGAACAGAATGTTGCCCAAATGAGGCTGCCTACAAATGCCAAATAATAAGACTCCTTTATCAGGAACACTAGGAACCCTTTCAGGAGAGAAGCATAAAGAATTCCAGGAAGCACATATTCAAAGCCTGTTTCCTAGGCAGCTGAAAGCCACCCACCTTCCCTTGAACAAATGGAGCCAAATTCAGTTCTCAAATGTGCCATTCGCCTTGCCTTTCAAAATAATCCTGAGAATTAGGCTGGTATCTTTTGCTTTCTGAAAGCAGCCTGTAAAAGAAGGGTTTCATGCTCTCTCAACCTGGCCACGGGAAATCCTTTTATCCCAAACCCACCCTGCCTCTGCTTCTGTCCCACCTCTGTAGTAGCCTCCAGCTCAGGTGTCACTTCCGTGGCTGTGGAAACAGAACATGACCACTGTCTCTCTTGCAGTTCTTGGGAAGGAGTAGAGCAAACCATCTATCGCTGGCTTCTGGGGCCCTCGGGTAGCTTTGAAAATCTGGCCTTAGTTGGAATATGAGACAAGGAATGGATCTTGAGGAGGAAATGAGAGTTTGCTTAAATAAAGTATAATACATCAATGTGACAAAATATCATATAGCCGTTAAAAGAAGTATGTTACATGAGAGTCCTTAAGAATGTGGGGGAAAGTTCAAGGATAAAGTATGAAATGGAAAAAAAAGGCTAGTTTCAAAATAGAGTTGTGCCAGCAAAGTAAAAATATGTGTCTCTAGAAGGAAAAAAAAACCAAAATGCTAACTGTGGCTCTATCTGGGTAATAGGATTATGCATAGTTTTTAATTTTCTTCCAAATTTTCTATGATGAACACAGATTACATTTTAACCATGAAAAGGATATTAATGTAAAATAAAATAGAAATAAAAGAAGTATAATATATAAGATGGGTGAGAGCAGAGCCAGGCTACAACCATAGGATTTTCCCAATCTCCTGTCCTTCTGGCATCTGTCTTCTCTCCACCTCCAGCATTTACCTATGGTCTCATCTTTACAAGTTAACATTCGTTATAATGGTCCTAGGCCTCTGATGGCCTTTTGAATGCATGTTCTTCCTGTGTCCCCAGGACAGTATCTCATTTTTCTCTTGCACACAAACCTCCAACTTGAACCACTAAGCACAGAGCTGTACACACAGCAGGTAAAGGATGAATGGTCAGTCTAACAGGTCAGCATCATTGTGAAGACAGAGGATGTGTTAACAGAGATGCTAGGAATTGGGCGAGTCAAATGACCCATGATGAGGATAGATGGATAAATAAGCAAATTTGGTTTATTCCTGACTTTATATTACCTCCAAGAGAAACGAGGGGATCTTCTGAACCAGATTTTAAACTGAAAGAAATTCTCTCTCTGTTGCTGTCTGTCTCTCTCTCACACACACAGTCTGTTTCTCATCAGGATCCCTAGCACCTAGTGTAGAACTTGGTAGTGCTTAATAAATACTCCTTGAGTAAACAAAACACAAATCCCACTCTCATTGTGTCGTGTCACCTCAGACCCTGGTCCAGACTAGAGAACACAGTAAGCAGAGTGGACCAAGCACCCAGATAGTCATGATGTTCATGGCCCTCACAAGGGGGAGGAGTTCACCAGAAGTTGCTGAGGCCAGGGTGGAGAGGACAGACCACCCAGTAAAACTCATTCCAGGATCTCCTAGCTTCCAGGAAGCCCAGTAGGGAGTACTCCTCAGCAAGCACGCAGTCAAATGGCATCCTTTCCTGTTGGGACTGGGGTGCGTGGAGGATAGGGACTGTGAGGAGGATTTAGAACAAGCCATGAAAAACTGGCCAGCCACCAGCCAGATGCGTTTTTTGTTTTGGTTTGGTTTGGTTTGACTTTGGGTACACAGTGTTTTGTAAACACTCGATTTTAAATGCCTTACTTAGGACTGCACAGGTGTGCCCAGTTGACTGGTCCCACCTCTTCCTGGTCTTCCTCCCATCACTTTCTCTAACCTACATTACCCCAAAGCATTTGGGCCTTAAGCTCTGCTTAGAAGGCTGTGAAATTGTGACTCTAATACTGCGGAGAAGGTAATAAAAATATTAATTACAGTAGCAAACATCCAATACGTGCTTACTCTGTGCCAAATTCTACCCTAAGGGCTTTATACACATGCATCATCTAAGCTTCAAAGCAGACGAAAGCTGACACTCTGGGGGCTCTGCTCTAGTCTAGTTCTCGGTTTTCCTTCCCAGCTTATGTGTGCACAGGAGTCTAATTGAGGCACTTACAACTCTCTTTCAGGGAACTGACAACAGGTGACTGGAGCCTGGTAATTTGCGCTCTCCCATCCCTTCCTGGCAATGACTATGGGCTCAGGATTACTTGTCCTCTGGAGCTCCCCTGCAGGGTCAGTCTGGGGCTTCACTTGGAAACTCTCCTTGCTCAGCCTCTTCCCTTTCTCTGCAAACTTGAGGATTCTCATCCTACCTATGAAGAAATCACAGCCCAGAATTACTTGCCCTAGCATACACAATGGCAAGTTGCAGAACCTAGATCTGCCTGACCTTCAGAGGGCTTCCTCAAGGCATGTTAAAATATGACAGGGGAAAAAATCACTTGTGAAAAAGAAAACAAGGTCCAAATGCATCCTTTTATAAATGACATAGATATCATTTGTAGAGTAGTAGCAACGGCTGTTCTGGCTGCATCAGCCCGTCTCTCTTTTCATCTCTTTCTTTCCCTCCCTCCCATCTAAAGACACTTCACTTAGGAAAACTGTGGGCATAGAAAAAACTTAGTTGGGAAACAGGACATTTTCCTTCTGTAAATAGGCTGGCCTACATGTTGATAGAAGTCCGTGACGGTAGATGTATCATTCTCTGCAGCCAACTGAGCTGACCTGCCATGTCACCATGTTGACAAATGAAACACTTTGCAGCTTAGCTAGCTGTTTTGGTATTATCTCCATATACTTGAACCAAATAATAACATAAAAGCTGAGTCATGTACAATGCACTCAACAAGTATTTTATTTTAAAGATTGTATTTATTTATTTGAGAGAGAGAGAGGGAGTGAGAGAGCATGCAGGAGCCAAGAGAGGGGCAGAGGGAGAGGGAGAAGCAGACTCCCTGCTGAGGGTCCCAGGACCCTGAGATCATGACCTGAGCTGAAGGCAGAGGCTTAACCGACTGAGCCACCCAGGCGCCCTCAATAAGTATTTGTTGAGACCTACTGTATGCTAAGCACTGCAGTAGAATTCAAGGATATTGTTATGAACAAGACAGACTTTTGCAAGGTTATGTCATGGGGAAGTTATTCCTTGAGGCAGTGGTGATGGGGATGACAGTCACCACTTCCCCAAATACATGTGAAGTAGGGCCCTCACCTCTGCCATGCTCTGTGACAGTAGAAAGACGGGGTTCTCTGCAGGCTGTGTGGCAGTTCTGCCCTTTGAGTTCTATCAGCTTCCATGCTCTAATATCATTCTCTAAATGGCACCCAAGAGCACAGGCACATCCACTGAAGGCAGAGCCCAGCCATCCTCCCCTGCTTCTCCCTTAATTACTTGTTTTCTATGTTTACATCTGGACCCTAATCATCAGGGTAGACACAAGTATGAGGCAGTTGGTTAGCCACAGTCCCCAAAGGCAAAGATCCTACCAGAAAATCACAACAAAACTGAAAAAAAAAAAAAAAAAGGCCCGGTTCCTCCTTTGCTGCAGGGGCTTTGAGTGGCTATTGTTTTTTTCTAGAACAATAATAAATCTTGGGTCCTATAGGGTTACCTTTTTACTGATGCTTTAAACAAAAATGTAATATTGTAATAATAATACTTTAAGAAATCTACTACCGTTTTCAAGGTATTTTGCTATGGCATATGTATTCTTTTTTTTGACAGAAAGAGAGGGAACACAAGCAGGGAGAGTGGGAGAGGGAGAAGCAGGCTTCCGGCGGAGCAGGGAGCCCGATGTGGGGCTCGATCCCAGGACCCCGGGATCATGACCTGAGCTGAAGGCAGACGCTTAATGACTGAGCCACCCAGCTGCCCCTGGCATATGTATTCTTATTTAAATAGTAATTACTTAAAATGCACACAATATAATTTAATTTTTAAAAATGTATTCTTAAAAAATACTGTAAGGTAAATATCATTGCCATGATTCCACAGATGATAAAATCGAAGCTCAGAGTTTTTAAGTAATTATCTAAAGTCATACAGTTCTGTCTAAAGTCATACAGTTTTCTTTATGCAAAGGTAGTGGTTGATGATTTTATTTGAATGGATATATTTATTTGCTTTCACTTTTCTTACTTTCATATGTATCCCAGAGGGTATTTTCTTCCATTGTTTATTTTCCATTTTATTCTGCCCCAATTTAAAGATAAATCAAAGAAAATCTACTTTGTTTTTATTCTCATAGTATATAATATTATCCTGAAATTTGGTTATAAGGATCATAACATTTTAATCTTTTCCACTCTGCTAACATAATTGAACAATTATAGAAAATGGCCCTCTGTTTCTGTCTCATTGATCAGTAAATTATTTTAATAATTAATTCTTTTTGGTTTTCAGCTGAATTAGTTAAAACATGATGTTAAATCAATATTACGGTTGGAATCTCTGGTTGGCAATTTAGATCAATCTCTTTATTATTAATAATAAGAAAACAAGTACTTGTATATTGTCATTTAATATTCAATTTCAAATAACGTTTTTTGAAACAGCTTGCAAGCTCTATGGAGGCAGAAAACATGTCTACTTGGTTTCATGAATTTAAGTGCCCTGCTTGGCACAAAATAGACATGACCTTGAGGGTCTCAAAATCCAGAGTAGAGAAAGACGGGTAAACCATGAATGAAATTCAGAGGCTGGTACAGAAAACCAAAGAAACACCAGAGAAAATTAGCTAAAAAGACCTCATTGGATGAAGTTAAAATTACTGTTACCCCATCCCCCCAACCCCCTCCCTTCTGTAACCTTCAGTTTGTTTCCTAGAGTCCAGAGTCCTCAATGGTTTGTCTCCCTCTCTCATTTCTTCCCATTCAGTTTTCCTTCCCTTCCCCTGTGGTCCTCCACGCTATTGCTTATGTTCCACATATGAGTGAAACCATATGATAATTGTCTTTCTCTGCTTGACTTATTTCACTTAGCATAATCCCCTCCCAGTCCATCCATGTTGATGCAAATGGTGGGTATTCATCCTTTCTGATGGCTGAGTAATATTCCGTTGTATATATGAACCACATATTTTTTATCCATTCATCTGTTGAAGGACATCTCGGCTCCCCTGCAGTTTGGCTATTGTGGACATTGCTGCTATGAACATTGGGGAGCATGTGCACCTTCTTTTCACTACATCTGTATCTTTGGGGTAAATACCTAGTAGTGCAATTGCTGGGTCATAGGGTAGCTCATTTTTAATGTCTTGAGGAACCTCATACTGTTTTCCAGAGTGGCTGTACCAATTTGCATTCCCACCAACAGTGTAAGAGGGTTCCCCTTTTTCTACATCCTCACCAACACTTGTTGTTTCCTGTCTTGTTAATTTTTGCCATTTTGTTTGTTTTTAATTAAGTTTTTTATTTTAATTCCAGTATAGTTAACATACAGTGCTATATTAGTTTCAAGTGTACAATAGGTGATTCAACAATTCTGTACATCATTACTCAATATGCATCATAAGTGTACTCTTAATCCCCTTCATCTATTTCACCCATCCCCCAATGCTCTCTTCTCTGGTATGCTTTATTTTATTTTATTTTTTTTAAGATTTTATTTTTAAGTAATCTCTATACCCAACATGGGGATTGAACTCACAATCTCGAGATCAAGAGTCACAGCCTCTACCAACTGAACTAGCCAGGCGCCTCTGGTATGCTTTATTTTAAATGAGTACCCTCAATCAAAGCTATTTTTTTTCAACAATAACATTTTTTACTTGAAGCATACTTCAGAATACATGGTTCTAGAACATATATATAAAAGACTCCATCCAAGAAAAATAAAATACACATTTTCTTCAAGTACATACAGTGGAATCCCCTGGTTAAATCACATAAAAAGAGACATAACAAATATAACACATTTAAGAAGACTGAAATCATACAAAGTATATTTTCCAACCACAGTGGTACAAAACTAAAGATCAAAAATAAAACAAAGCTGGAAGATCTACAAAGTAAATATTAAATATTTAATATGTATATATTAAACACACACTACTGCACAAGCAATGGGCCAAATAAGAAATCAAATGACAAATCAAAATATGTCTCAAAACAAAAGAAAAAGGAAACACAATATTCAAAAACCTATGGGATGCAGCAAAAGCAGATGTTAGAGTGAAATTTATACTATAAATGCTTGTATTAAGAAAAAAAGTTCAGGGGCTCCTGGGTGGCTCAGTTGGATACGCATCTGCCTTTGGCTCAGGTCATGATCCTGGAATCCTGGGATCGAGCCCCACATTGGGCTCCCTGCTCAGCAGGGAGTCTGTTTCTTCCCCTGCCCCTTTCTCTGCCCCTCCCTGCTGCTCATGCTCTCCCTCTCACACACTCTCTCTCTTAAATAAATAAATAGAATATTAAAAAAAAAAAAGAAAAAGAAAAACGTTCAAATAAACAACTTAATGTCATACCACATTAGAAGAAGAAACTTAGCCAAAACTTAGCAGAGAAAGGAAATAACAAAGAAAAATCAGAAATAAAGACCAGAACAAACAATAACATTGAAAGTAATGACCAGTTTTTCCAAAAAATAAAAATAAAAAAATAAACAAAATTGGCAATGCCTCAACTACTTTAAGAAAAAAGAGAAGACTCAAAAACCAAAATGAGAAATGGAAGAGAAAACAATACAACAGATAACCACAGAAATATGTAGTGTGATAACAAATTACTATAAACAATTATATACTAACAAATCAAAAATTTAGAAAAAAAGATAATTCCTAAAAATCCACATGTTACCACAATTAAGTCATGAATCTTGAATCCAAGAACTAGGAAATCTTCTTAGACCAATTACAAGAAAGTTGAATTAGGAATCAAAAATCTCCCAGCACAGAAAAGCCCAAGACCGCATGGTTTCATTGGTGAATTCTACCAAACATTAAAAAGATAATTAAGGACAATCTTTATCAAAATTTTAACAAATAATGAAATAGAGGGAACACATTCAAAACCATTCCATGAGGCCATTGCTACTGTGATAACAAAGCAGGATAAAAACAATACAAGAACAAAAGTCTAGTTTATCCAATGTGAGTATTGCTACTCTGACTTTCTTTTAACATCCATTTGCATGATAAATATTTTTCCACCCCCTCGCTTTCAATCTGCAGGTCTCTTTAGATCTAAAATGAGTCTCTTATAGGCAACATATAGATGGGTCTTGTTTTTTTATCCATTCTGACACCTTATGTCTTTTGATTGGAGCATTTAGTCCATTTACATTCAAAGTAATTATTGATAGATATTTATTTATTGCCATTTTATTACTTGTTTTAATTGTATTGTTTCTGGAGATTTTATTGATAGATATGTATTTATTGATAAAGAATTATTGATAGATATGTATGTATTGCTATTTTATTACTTGTTTTAATTGTTTCTGGAGATTTTCTCTATTCCCTTCTTGTCTTTGTCACCTTTGGTCTCTCCTTTGCGCTCAGAGTCCCCTTTAATATTTCTTACAGGGCTGGTATAGTAGTCATGAAATCCTTTAGTTTTTGTTTGTCTGGGAGATTCTTTATCTCTCCTTCTATTCCAAATGATAGATAGCTTTGCTGTATAGAGTATTTTTGGCTGCAGATTTTTCCCATCCAGCACTTTGAACATACCATGCCACTCCTTTCAGGCTTTCCAAGTTTCTGTTGAAAAATCTGCAGCTATCTTATGGGTCTTCCCTTGTAAGTTACTGCCTTCTTGTGTCTTGCCACTTCTAAGATGTTGCCTTATCACTATATTTTGCAAATTTAATTATAATACGTCTTGGTGTTGGCCTGATTTTGTTGATTTTGTTGGGAGTTCTCTATGCCTCCTGGATCTGGATGTCTGTTTCCTTCTCCAGATTAGGGAAGTTTTATGCTATTATTTCTTGAAATAAATTTTCTGCCCTCTTTTCTTTTTTTTTCTTCTTCTGGGACTCCTATAATATGAATGCTATCATATTTGATGGAGTCACTGAGTTCCCTATATCTATTCTTATGTTGCTTAATTCTTTTTTCTCTCTTTTGTTCAGCTTCATTACTTTTCATTCCTTTGTCTTCCAGATCACTAATTCATTCTCCTGAATTCTCCAGCTTGCTTTTCATTGCATCAAGCCTGTTTTCAATCTTGTTTATTGCATTCTTCATCTCTGATGGATTCTTTTTTAACTCTTTTATCTCTGTGGTAAGGGTTTCCCTAATGTCTTCCATTCTTTTCTCAAGCCCAGTGAGTATCCTTTGATTGTTGCTTTAAATTCTCTATCAAGCATGTTACTTATATCTGTTTTGCTTAGATCTCTGGCCATGGTCTTATCTTGTTCTTTCATTTGGGATAAATTCCTCCATCTTGGCATTTTGTCTAAGTATCCACCTTTATTTATGTGTTAGAAAAGCCAGTATGTCTCCTGCTCTTGAGAGTAAAGACCTTATGAAAAAGAGATCATGTAGTGTCCAGGGCCTGGGGCTTCAGGGAGTGTCTCCAGCTCTGCCGTTGTATTTTGGCTGCTCTATCCTTTAGGCCAGTCATCTTGACTGCAGTGGGCAGCATTTGTTCCCTGGCCTCAATGTGGTGAATTTTAACTAGGTGTGCTCTGGTCTGCTTGTGAAATGAGACCTGTCACCAACTCCACCAGAACTGAGGCCCTGCAGAAACCTCTGGTCAGGAGATATGTGGGCAGGGGTTTGTGTTGGTCTTCCAGGGGAGGGACAAACTGAGCTAGGACTGAGGCAAGTGTGACTGAGAAGGGCAGTCCTGCCAAAGCACAAGGGGGTGGGGCTTAGTATGAGCAAGTTAGGCAGCCAGTGTCCAGGCTAAGCTGCTTCCCTCAGGTGACTCTGTGTTTATGCTGAAGGGCAGGGCAGGAATATGGCAACAACCTCCTTTTTTCCTGGAGAGGTGTCTCCTTGAGTGCTGCCTCTCAGGGAAGCACTCCTAGAATAGGGAACCATCTCTCCCCTGTGTGCCCCAGACATTTTTCAGATTGCTGTTTCCATGCTGTCTGCCCCTGAGTTGTTTGTCTGTCTTCTTTCTCTCCAGGAGCAGCACAGTGCCCTCTGGGATCTATCCCAGCCAAGCCTGCTCACCTTTAAAACTCCAGGCTTTAGAGATGTGGTGTGGGCAAGGGCCTGGGCTGGTCTTCTTGGGGAAGGGACCCACTGCATTGGAACTGAGGTAAGCTTGACCTAAAAGGTAGCCCTGCCAGAGCACCACAGGCAGGATGGGGTGGGGGACTTGGTGTAAACAAGTGGGCAGCCAGTGTTGGCTCTGTGCTGCCTCTCACCCATGGCTCTGTGTTTATGCTGAGGGGTGGGGGTGGGGGATGGCACCAGTCAGTTCCCCTTTTCCTGGAGAGGTATCTTTGTGAACATAGCCTCCCAGGGATGCTCTCCCAGATGAGCAAATAATCTCCCCACCGTGTGCCCCAGATGTTCTTCACTTTACTTCACACTGCTCCCAGGTTGTTTGCCTGCCTTCTCTTCAGGAGCAAGGCAGTGCACTCAGGGCTCTGTCCCAGCCAAGCCCACTGACCTTTAAAACTCCAGGCTTTAAGCCCCACTAATTGCAAGAAAATAAAAAAAAATCAGCCCTTCACATTTTCCAAGCCAATGGCTTTGGAGAAACATTCTCCTTGTGCATTCCCTTGTGCATGCACTCCTCTCTCTTGCTTTGCTCTGCAACCACGGCTCCCCACCTCTGCAGCACCCTCAATCCACTTCTCCCAAACCCACATCCCTGCATTTCCTATCTTCCTCAATGTGGCTTCCTCTTTCCCTTTAGTTGTGGAGTTTGTTCTGTCAGCCCTCAGGTCAATTTTTAGGGTATTTATGATGATTTGATAGTTATCTAGCTGTGTTTGTGGGAGGAGAGGAGTCTCACGTCCTCCTACTCTGCCACCATCTTTGATTACTCAGGTCTAGATTATTTCTAAGGCCCTTTTAGGTCTAACATTCTATTTGTCTATGAGTTGACATTGTTGTATTCAGACTTCAGTGCTGCTGAGGTTTAGCCATATTACCTGAGTTAAGTTTTTAACATCTCTGAGCTTCTGGTGCTTCTTTGTGATTGTGAGGATTAAAAGAAATAATGCCTAAAAAACCTGTCTTCTTGCCCTTCACCTCTGTGGTAGATGAAATAATGGCTTCCTTCCCAAAGATGTCCACACTCTACTTACTGGGTCCTATAAATATATGAAATTATAGGGCAAAAAGGCTTGGCAGATATCGGTAAATTTACAGTCTTTAAGACAGGGAAATCATCCTGAGTTATGTGATGGGTCCAATTGAATCACTTGAGCCTTAAAGGCAGAGAAACTTCTGCAGCTGAAGTCAGAGAGATGCAGTGGATGAAGCAGGAGGAATGAGGCAGAAGAGAGGCAAGAGAGATGTGGAGCATGAAAAGTACTCAGTCAGTATTATTGGCTTTGAAGATGGAGAAAGGGGTCCATAGACCAGGGGATTCAGGCAGCCTCCAGAAGCTGCAAACAACCTTTGGCTAATAGTCAAAAAGGAAATGAGGACATTGGTCCTACAACTGAAAAAACTAGACTCTGACAACAACCTGAGACATCCAGAAGTGGGTTCTCTCCCAGAGCCTCCAGTAGGGAATGCAGTTCTGCCAACACCTTGATCTTGACCTTGTAAAACCCTGAGCAGAGTCCAGCCAAGTCACACAGTCTTTTGATCTACAGGACTGTAAAATAGTAAATGGGTGTTGTTTTAAGCCACTAAGTTTAGGGTAATTTAGGGTGACTGGGTGGCTCTGTTGGCTAAGTGTCTGCCTTGGGCTCAGGTCATGATCCCAGGGTCCTGGGATTGAGCCCCATATCAGGTTCCCTGTTCAGCGGGGAGCTTACCTCTCCCTCTCCCTCTGCCCTCCCCCATGCTCATGCTTTCTCTCTCTCTCTCTCTCTCTGTCAAATAAATACAATCTTTTAATAAGAAAAAAATGTTTAGGGTAATTTATAGTAGCAATAGAAAATGAATACCATCTCACTCTCCTACTCCCACAATAGCCTCCTCTGAGAAGAGTCAGTTGTACCCTAAAGTGAATATACACTGCAATGTGGCTGTTCCTAGGTTGGGGGGAGGTTCTTTTTGTTTTTTGTCTTACCTCAAATTATACTGACTCCTCTGCTTATCAGTAAATTTTAGGAATTTTAGGCAGCAACAATCAGGAGGGAAAAGGTGTTTTGAAAGCATGATTTTTTTTCTTGGCATTCCTGAAATTAGACCACAGAGGAAATCACCAGTCATGCTTTCACAGGCAAGACTCCATGAATGTTGGTCAGGATCTATCAGGACAGGTTCTTCAGCAGCACCCTGACTTCCCTACTAGAATGGCACCTTTCTTTTTCCCGGACATCCAACTCTCATTTAGCTGTTCTCATCAGCCTGAGGTTGCCATCAACATTTGTGCTGGTTAGGGAATTCCACCAGGGACATGCTCTCAGAACTTACTTGGTTTCTGCATTTGAAGGATGGCTGTCAGGAAGCCTGATGGATGGATAGATGGATGGGTGGATGGATGGATAGATGATAGCTGGATGAGGACATATAGAATCTCCAGAAATAATCTGTTCTGATGGCACTCCTGAGCTGCCTTGGAATTCCTCAGAGCACCATAATTTCTGAGAGCTGAGGTTACAGTAAGATTTTATTAAGTTACTCCATTGAAGGGAGTGAGACTTGTCTTCTAAACATCCAATGTGCCTGCATGGGTCAATAACCTATATACTGTTCATTTGTTTCCACATGATACCAGGTGACTTGGCCTGGATCTACAGGGGGCCATACCTAAGGGTGCAGGTATCTGACATGAAGGAGGCACCTGATGTGAATGATACCACATAGCACAGAAATCAAAACATGAATGAGTAGACACCAAGTGAAATGCGCTCCAGACAGTGTGTGCAGGGGTCCTGGGCTCATCAGAAAATATGATCACAGGGACAGTGTTTTTTCGATGGCATGATACAACTGGCCAACCATGTTTACAAGATTTTTGAAGTAACATGAGAAAGCTAGATTTGAGTCTTTCCAGCTTCTATAGCCATTGTCAAAGGGACTTGAACCAAAACATAGGACAGCATTTTCACTCTGTGCATTTCAGAAGATTTTCTAGATAACAGGTGCAGAACATCTCCATCTCATCCTAAGGGGATTGGCCTGGCTTTTCATGCTGGCCGCATTTCCACTGGCCTCTTTGATCTCCAGTTGTTCAGAATGCCCTTGTGTTCAGCATTTCCAAGACTTGTAGCCACAGCTTCCTCTCTCTGCTTTTCTTCCTCTTGTTACAGACAAAGCATGAGATTGTCTAGATTACAAATCCCAACTCAATAAATGCCACATCTTAGAATGTAATTTGCCTCTCATTACAATGCCCAATATGAATTTTTTCTTAATGTTGACCTTAGAAATGTGTATCAAGATTTATAAACTAGCTAGTTGTGAACATAGCTATCTGTCTAAAGTCTTTACTCAGGACTGCAGGAGCAGAAGGATCCTCAGGATAGAGAGAGAAGAGGACAAAAAGCTAAGTTTAGAATCAGAAATTCTGGATTTAAACCCCTGATCACCCCATAGTAGTCTTGAGTAAGTATGAAACTTCTCTGTGCATGTCTTTTTTACTTTAAAATACAGGTAATTAGTCTTACTTGTGAAGATTCACTAGAAACCCATGTTCAGACAATGGCCTCTAAGTCCTCTGGACCTCTCCTCCATGCCTCTTCTCTATCTTATCTTCTACCTGTCTTCCCTTGCTCCTCCTGGTCCAGCCATGCTGTTTTAGTAGATGTTCCTCATACCCAGCATTCTTTCCCAAGGACACTCACGCTCTGTTCTCTCTCCTTAAAAAGCTCTGTCCCCAGATAACCATATGGTTTACTCCCCCATGTCCTTGAGTGAGCTGCTCAAGTCAGAGACCTTCCCAAACACATGCCAACAGCAGTATCACATGGCCACCCCTACATCACCCTCCCTCCTGAGGATTTTCTGGATATCCACAGCGCTTACCATCCCCTGACATGTTACTTATTTGTTTATTTTGCATATTGTCTGTCCCCTACTAACCCTATGGAGGGCTGAGGTTGACTATTTTGTTCACTACTATATCTGCAGCGATTAGAAGTATGCTTAAACTTTTCAGGTATTCAAAAAATAAATGCTTAAAGAGTGACTGTGGGAACTTATATTAAAGTGCTAGTGTCTAGCACAGGAAGGGACAATAAATCATAGCTAACTACAGTATATCTAAGGAGTAGTTGCCTAAAAGAAACTTTTCCTAAAGTTTTTCTTGGTGACTTAGAATTTAAACTTATTTTACTTGGTGACTTAGAATTTAAACTTACTTTACAGTAGTAAAGCTTTGAGAAGAAGGAATATTTTGGATCTGGAGGACCAGACTTAAGTCATCTTAAAAGTAACTACTGCCTGCACTGGTGGGTGACTGTAGGTTGGTTCTGTGATCCAAAGTGCTGTTTCCTCACTGAAGAGGTCAAGAATCATTCTTTAATGAATTATTCATAACAAAACAAGAAGCTGGAGAGGAGAGGGGTACTTGGTTCTCCAAGGAAGCATTCCCAGGTAATGGAAATGGCTTGGATTTGGGCACCACAAGATCTGGATTCAGTTGCTAATTCTACCCCTTAACAGCTGAAGGAACTTGAGTAAAATTTACTCTAAGTCTTGGGTTCCCTTTATTTTAAATGATGGTAAGAATAGATATTATCTTACAGTATTTCTGCTTCATGTGCATGTCTCATTTATGAGAAATGAGGTCATGTATATGACAGTGCTTTGCAAACTGTTAATCACTGCACAGGGTCTGGTTGTTCTTACTATTGTTCAGTGGAACCTGTAGACTCTACAGGTTCTCTTGACCTCAAAAAAATGCCACTTAGTCATTTGTACAAGATGTTGACTTTGAGGTGTGAAATTATATTTTGCAAGTTTCTTCCCAGTCTGGGACTTTCTTTGCTTTGAGCTTTGATAGATGTCTAGCACTTTCACTTTTATATTCAGATGGTACTTTTCTTCAAGAAAGTCAAGAGGCTTTGTAGACAATTATTCATTCATTCTTGCATTTTTTTTAAAGATTTTTTTTATTTATTTATTTGAGCCAGAGAGAATGAGAAAGAGAGAGAGAGCACATGAGAGGGGGTAGGGTCAGAGGGAGAAGCAGGCTCCCTGCCAAGCAGGGAGCCCGATGCGGGACTCGATCCAGGGACTCCAGGATCATGACCTGAGCCGAAGGCAGTCGCTTAACCAACTGAGCCACCCAGGCGCCCTCATTCTTGCATTTTAAGAGAAAAGGAAGAAGAAAACTTTTGAAGCTAGCAAAATGGAGAAAAGCAGGATCAGGAAAGCCAGGCTGGATTGCTCACCCAAGCATTGGCTCCCATTTCTATGAGTCTGTGAAAGGAGAGCTTTGTGCTAGGTCTAGGTCTAGGTCACAATTTCACCCAAGATATGTGGGAAGGAGAGGGACCTTTACAGAAGTTTTGGTAGAATGAGAACTTTAATCATACCATAGTAAAGAGTAAGTAAGGTGGTTCAGCTCTTGTTGGCCATTCCAGGCAAGGCCCTGGAGATGGCCCTGGCAGGTCATCTCTAACACTGCACCACATTACCTCACAGCTAAGGCCACTGGCTTAGGTCCTTGGATAACATGAAGCCCACTCTAATCTCCAAGAGACTTTCAATCAGCCCTAAGATTATAAAAGTAGGAGGGCTTCTTTGAGAAACTCTTCATGAGACTGAATTCACTAAACACTTCATTATTTCTTGTGTTGTGCAGATTTAAATGGGTTCTTATTTGGATACTCAATAAATTGCCCAATCTTTCTTAAATTATAAAAGCGTCCTACCTCCATTATGCTTTTGACTATGTCTTTCCGCTGGGCACACAGAGATGACTGGAAGATACTACAGAAATATGGATGCTTTGGCTCCAGCTTCAAGCTTTCTGATTGGTGTGTGAGGCCCAGAAACAGATTGGTGTTTCCTGGAAAAGGTTCAGCAAAATCTGGCCTGTGTCTTGTGTGTGTGTGTGTGTGTGTATTTTCCAAAAATAGAACTGTTTCCTTTAGGGAAACCCAAAATTCAGAAAGGGCAAGATACAGGAGGAAACAAATACTTCTTATAAATGCTAGATTGTGTTTTTCCATAAACATTTACTTTTGTTCCTTTCTGATTTTCTTTGACCTTGGCTCTCATCCACCAAGTAACTAGAAGTACAGGCTTCCTCAAGGACCCCAGTGACCAGAGGAAAAAGAGGGGTTCTATTCCTGCCAATGTCAGAGCCTTTGGATGTCATCTACGCTCTCTTGGCTGCTCTTCCTGGTCTCTGAAATGAACACATTACTTGTCCTTACGTAAATTATAGATTAATGGGAAGACAGAACAAGATGATTTGTAACCTACATGTAAGTAGGAGCCATACTGTCCTTAAACTGTCAAATGATATTACCTCAAAATCCCTATTACTTGTGGTAAGAAACTTGTTATCTCACCTGGTCTTCCTTAGGATTCTTATGGAGAATGGTTCTCCTAGTAGACCTGGCTTTGAATTTCTGCTTTCACCAAACCACTTCATTTCATAGATCATTCGACCACCCCCAACATGTAATTGCTTTCCTGTACTATCTCATACTTTGTGAGATATCATGCCAATTACTTCCAGAAAACCACCAACCCAAGTCTGTGTGCCTGTATAAGACTTTCACTGAAGTTTTTGGGGAAATGGAAGGTTTTAACATGGCAGCATTTCAAAAAATAAGATCAGAAAAGTAGATACCAGAGTCCTTAAAAGTCCTCAGGCTAATCCTTTTCCAGAAATTCCTCACTGGTCTCCACAGTTATGTTTCTCTGCCTCTATCTTATCCTCCCCAAATACTCCTTCTGTCTCCCCAGTGGCTTCAAGCTCAGATTATTGTTAACTTCTCATGAACAGATGTTCAGCCATCAGTGCTGACCTCATCTTCCTCCCCAATATAGCTGTCTACTTCAGAGAAACGTTATACCACTTGCCAGGAGGTAAAAGTGGCTACCACCAGTTATGGTTTCTAGCAACACTGTTCCATATTCTATTGCACCATATTTGAAAACTGTATTTTTAGCAAGAAAATATCCTTCAATGAGTTCTTATTAGAATAACACCTGACATCTAACCCATGCTTCTTCAGAAATTTTTTATCAGTTACTACTCTACACACCTAAACCTCATTGATAACTAACTTTCAAAAGAATAACTGCAAAACCTTGCAAGACCCTGAAGTGCCTCTTCTTGGCTGGTTTTTGGAGTCCATCAGAGTACATGCTGACAGGAGGAAGGCAGGTGTGAGAGAGAGCCTTTTGGAGAAGGCTATTCCAGTAAGTTTCTGAACACTCTCCCCTTCTTGTTTTTGTCTTGCAATCTTTCCTCCACAGAGCAGCTGGAATGATGTTTGATAAAAACACAAATCAAACCATGTCATCCCATTGCTTAAAATTCTTCAGTGGTTCCCACGTACTTATATGTCCGTCCCCAGTCTTTTACTCTCCAGCTATGATGGGTCCTCTGTTCCCAAACACACCAGGATCTCACCCGCAGCAGTCCCTTTGCCATCACCCATCCCATCTCCACTGCCTGGAGCTGAGTTGCCCCTGCTGCTCTTGGCATAGCCGGATCCTGCTCACCCTGCCCAACTCAGCTTCAGTGTCCCTTCCACCTAAAGCCTTCTCTGACCCCACTCTCCACACTCTGCTCCTGGCCTCATTTCCTCCTTCATACCACTTGCCACACACTGCTATTATTTTATTTATTATTTGATTACTTGGTACCTCTATCCCACTATTTCAGGAATCTGCAAACTTTTCCTGCAAACAGTCAGATAGTAAATATTTCAGGTTTGTGCCATACAGTTTCTGCTGCAACAACTCAACTCTGCTGCTGCAGCACAACTTAGTGTGGTGCATTCCAACAAAGCTTTCTTGAGTTTTGTTTAATTTGCAGGTGTCATAAAATATTCTTCTTTTGATTTCTATTGCATTTTAAAATGTAAAAACCATTCTAGCTTACAGGATGTACAGAAACAGATGGCAGACTGGATCTGGAACCGTGAGCAGTAGTTTGCTGACCCCTGCAAGAGACTATAAGCTCCTTGAGGGCAGGAATGAAGTCAATGTTATTCCCCATTGAATCACTAACACCTAGCGCAATTCCTGGCCCATAATAGGTGTTCAAGAAATATGTATTAAATGAATGGGACAATGATGCCAAGATCAAGGCAAAAGACTTATGGACTGGCAGGTAGACCAAAGGGAAAAACAAAGACAATAGTAAAAATATAAACAAAGAAAACCATCTGGGCAAAATTGAATATTGGCTGCTAATATTGTGCCAAAAACCTATACCAAATATATTAACCAGGGCTCTTCCAGAGAAACAGAACCAATTGGAGATAATATATGAATATATATATATTCATATATAATTTACATATAATTATATAATTGTACACATATAGTTAATATATATAATTATATATATTACATAATATATATAATGGATAATTATAGATTTATTACAAGAATTGGCTCTTGTGGTTTTGGAGGCCCACAATCTGCTGTCTGCAGGCTATAGAACCAGGAAATCCAGTGGTATAATTCAATGAGTCCAAAGGCCTGAGACAGGGGACTGATGGTGTGAGTCCCCATCTATCTAAAAGCCTGAGAACTAGGAACACCAATGTCCCAGGGTGGAAAAGATGGATGTCTCAACTCAAGTAGAGAAAGCAATTTTACCCTTCCTCTGCCTTTTTGTTCTATTTAGGCCTTTACTGTGTCAGATGATGCCCACCCGCATTGGTGAAAACAATCTTCTTTACTCATTCTGTTGATGACTAATTCTAATGCTAATCTCTTCCAGAGACACCCCCATAGATGCACCCAGAAATAATGTTTTGCCTGCTATCTGGGCATCCCTTAGCCCAGTCAAGGTGACACATAAAATTAGCCATCACACCCAAATACCACTCTCCTAGGCAACCTGGTATTCCTCCAGCAATACTCAGAGTTCGGCAGATTTAAAGAATACACAATAAGACCCCATGAGGTTCAGGCATACACAATGGGATGCAGTGGGTTTTATTACGTTTATGATTTGGGGACTGGAAAATATTTGGTTTGTTAGTGATGAAAGGAGCTGGTGGGATATACTACCCAGTGGGTCCTTTAAATTTGAGTAGTATTAGTTATGTGAGAAAAAGCTTAGTGCTTAGCCATTAAAAGACAATAATTTAAATTTGTTGGATAAATTAAGTTGATTCCAAAAATGGGAATAATTTAAGATTTTTCCAAAACAACAGTATCAATTTTTAATTCAAAGAGCAGTGAGAATAGTCAGAATTTGGCAGAACTGTATTTATGTGGGTGCATGTCTTATCCTGACTAATTTAATGGGTCAAAACATCGAATTTCTGTTACTTTGTTTTGAAGTTGAATTTTTTTGTCAAGTTTTATTGTCTGTATTAATCATGTTCTTGGCCCAAGCATCTCTTGGGCTCTTCCTGTTAATTTGTATGAGACTTCTATATTTTTAATATTTGAGGAGAACTTTTAATTTCCCGACCTCATGTTATGATGGAGGGACTTTCTTTAAAGAAAGGATTCTTCACCTGAAGTCCTTCAGGTCTGGGGACAAATGTGGAAAGAGGTGAGAGAGCAGTGTCTTTGAACTTAAATGGAAAAAAATATATCTTTACTTTTTTTATCCTTTACTTGAAATTAGGATTCTTTCAACTCTAAATGTAGGCAACCAGCCACACTGATATTAGCAGTACCTGCAACTTTGCCACCAGTAAAAACCATAGATATTTTTACATCATATTGCATATATCAAAATATAACTTATGTTCATCATTACATCAAAATTATAGTGGTTATTAGATCTGCCACTAGATCATGATATTTAGTGGGCTAATTAAGAAGGATGTATTTTATATACCACAAACATTTTGAAATATTTTGTGTGACTGAATTTCAACAGAGTAGGCTTCTTTTGTCATTCTGTGTATTTTATGGAATCCATTCTAAAAAGGGAGTCCATAACCCTCATCAGACTGCCAATGTGGCCCATGACACCAAATACTTCAGAAGACTACCCCTTGACTCATGTGACTCAGGAGTTAGAGACTTAGGAGTTAGAGAAGGAACAGAGTCTTTTCAGCCCATCCTCTGCTCTGATCGCTCCGGTGTCTCTCTGTCTCTCACTCTCTCTCTCTCTCTGATCAGCCCGCTCTCTGCCATGGAAGAAACTGACCAAGGGAGGCTCTGCCCCCCCGGGGAGGTCCACATCCATCTTGTTCTGCCTGTGATGAAGCAGGCAGCTTTATTTCTGGGATAAAGTATTAGGAAACCTGCTACAGCCTCAAATCTAAACCACAGAGTCTATTTTTTATCACCAATAAAGTGACATTTTTTTTTCATCAGCCATGGACGTTATTTTTTTTATTTATTTTTTATTAACATATAATGTATTATTTGTTTCAGGGGTACAGGTCTATGATTAATCAGTCTTACACAATTCACAGCACTCACCATAGTACATACCCTCCCCAATGTCCATCACCCAGCCACCCCATCACTCCCACTCCCTTCAACTCCAGCAAACCAGAGAGGGAGACAAACCATAAGAGACTCTTAATCTAAAGTGACATTTTGAACTCTTGGTCTAATTTCTTCAACTCCTAAAATGGTTACAGACTTGAAAGGGAGAGAAAGACCTATTAATTATGAGTCCCATAAAACCTCAACAATATTTTTTCAAATACTATTTCAAATTTACCTCTCATTTTTCTTTTCATTCTTCTTCTTAATACAGAAGTCTTAATTAGTTTAATCAATTAATCTTTTCTTTTGTAATTCCATTTACTGCCTTAAGTTTAGAAAATCCTTCTTCTATCAAATAAACATATTCTATGGTTTCTTCTAGTCTTTTTAAGATTTTTTACTTTAAAATTTTAATTAGCCTGCAATTTATTTTATTTTTTAATTTAAATTCAATTAGCCAACATATAGTACATCATTAGTTTCTGATGTAGTGTTCAATGATTCATCACTTGCTTATAACACCCAGTGCTCATTACATCACTTGCCCTCCTTAATGCCCATCACCCAGTTACCCCATCCCCCCACCCACCTCCCCTTCCACAACCCTCATTTTGTTTCCCAGAGTCAAGAGTCTCTCCTGATTTGTCCCCTCTCTGATTTCTTCCCATTCAGTTTTCCCTCCCTTCCCCTGTGATCCTCTGTGCTAACCTGCAATTTATTTTATTGTATACTATGAGATCATGGCTCTCTAAATGGATTCTCAAATTTGAAGTAGCTAAAAAAAATTATCAAATGAATATTGTTGAGTACCCTCCATTCTTCCCTCCTTGCAGAACAAATATTTGTTGTGCATCTACTCTGTACAAGGCCCAGTGCTTTGCATTAGCAATTCAATGGAGAAAAAGCTCCAGTTCCTACTTCCTGATTTTCAGTACCTCCCTTTTCATATATGAAGCTCTTCTGTAGGTCAAGATCTCATGGTCAGGGGTGGGGGGGGTGTTACCTTGGCAAGATGGTCCACAAACCCAAGGAGACTGAGACCAGAAGGCTTTGATAAAGGACAGTTTAGTTATTTTCTGCCCTTTTCAACTGCAGTGACCAGGACTTAGTAACACTTTCCTGGGGAGGGATGCATAAGTAAGCAAGATGAATGGTCAGATGGCACTAGTTTAGGGTCCAAAAAAAAAAAAAAAAACAAAAACAATCACTGGTGGGCAAGAAAGAAAACATGCTGGGGCACCTGGCATCCACACTAGATGATTACTTGACTTGAGGTGCAATCAGACTGATCCGGCCATACAGGGGCTGTAGGGTTTGTTAGTTGGGGACACACTGTACAAACAAATAATGTTTGCTCATGGTGTTATGGGTGAGAGAGACAAAGAATGATCCACTCAGAATTGGAGACAGAGAAGAGGTAAAAACACCTGCTAAGTTCTTCAGGCAGGCCCCAGCATGGCTCTGAACATGCCCCCGCCAGCAGACTCTGGTCCTTCGAGCAATGCTCCCGCAGAGCTCATGTTGGAGGCCAGACAGTGGAGGCAGTCACTTGGTTGACAACGAAGGTTGTCAGCCTTCGTGCAGCATGGGCCCTACTCATGAGGAGCCCAGCGTAACAGTAACACGTGCGCCATCTATCAGGTGCCCGAGGAGAAACCAGAGCCCCGAGGCTGTTCCTACCTGCTCCACATCCCAAGCCCGCCATCCCACAACCATATGTCTCCCTGCAATGCAGGCCTGCTCAGAGTCCACACGAGCCATCACGTGGGCCTCCGCCTTCAAGTGTCACACACACTGAGAACAACCACAGCATCTGCCACCACAGCTTCTATCAGAGTCCCTGCCCAGCTTTCTCCCCCTGCCTTCCTCTGCTAGTGTCCTCCAGCCCCTGGCCTGCTCTCTGGGCATCCGGCCAGCCCCAGGCATTGAAACTCATGACTCCTTTGTGCTCTGTATTAATCAAATGACCTCCATTCAGCATAGTCGGCTTCCTTTTATCTACATCTTACTTCTTATGTTTGCATTTCGTTTCTGTCACCCCATTTCATTTTCTAAGTGTTCTTACTGTGCATGCCTCTAAGCTGAGAATTACCTCTAAGTCTGGGAAATATATTGCCAGCTACAGAATATTCCTGAAAATAAATTCAGGGCAGCAACCCAAGATCTTGTAAGAGGAAGCTCAGAGAAGGGCAGATGTGGTCCTCTCTGGGTTTGTCAGGTAGGCCTCACCTAGAGGTTGGGAAGGAAGGAAGGCCTTTCTGAAAACATTTCTTGATTGGGTCGATTCTTGTCCAACATGTGCAACTCTTGGAGTATTTGCATATCTACTATAGATATTAAGGGGAGGAGAAGGGCAGTGAAGGCGCCCTCTTCTCTCAGACACCTCTCAATGCTTAACACCTAGCACCTACTCTACACTGTTTACCTTCCTACCTCTGCAGGTGGACACCTTCAGGTAACACCACAGACTACAGCCAACGACACATGCAACTGGAGTTATTTTTCTCAAAGTGAAGAATACCCAACATCAACACTCTCAATAAATTCCAGAAATCAACACAATTCTGTGCCAACCTCTCCTATCATCCAGGGATCCACTGGCTTTGTTACCCAGCCACATCCCTTGACACACAGCTTCCTCAATCCCTGCCAGTGAAGGGTAGGCCTAAACGTTACCACCCTTCACCCACTCTGGGTACTTTCATTCATTCCAGTTCACTCAGTTAAAAAAAAAAAAAAGACCAACAAGAGATAGACACTCCTTTATCCAAGCCAGCATTTTGAGAGAATCCCCTTGTCCCTGCATGGAAATATGCACCAGATAAATAGGGTCTCAGAGCAGAGTTTCAGTGTGAAGCATGTTTTCTCTTCCAGGTGCTTGCTGAGGGCAGGCCCTGCCATCTCCAAGTGCTCAGTCCCTAGCACAACCTTGGCATTCAGAAGGCCCAAAAACGTAAATAGTGATTATATCTATGACTTTGGCCTTCTTAGCACCATAGAGCCCATTCTGAGTATCAGGTTGTAGAAGTCGCATTGATTAACTAGAAGTTAAAGTAGAAAGAGAAGAAAGTAGGAAGAGAAATGGCCTAGAAACCATGTGATATAATGGGCTATTGAAGTCTGTTTTAGCAGAGAATGTTCCAGTTTTGAAAAAGAAAATATTAAGTGGAGGATGGCAGTTGTTTTCAAATACTTGAGGATGATCAAATGGAGGGAGATCAATCTTATTTTAAACAGTTCTCAGTGTAGAGTGGGGGAAGAAAGAGGATCAATAGGTAAAATTTACAGAAAGGCAATTTTAAGCTCATATATATATATATATATATATATATGGCTTTCACCACCTCTTTATTAACTTGCTCAGGGCTTTTTGTTGTTGCTCTCATTGTTGTTTTTACTCTATTTCATGCCTTAGTGAAAGCTGTCTATTCCATTCAGCCTCACATATAATTATTGAGTACCCATTACACATATTTTCCTCCATGCTTTACCTGTACTTCTCCATTACTCACTCATTCACTCCTTCATTCATTCAACAAGTCTTCACTGAACACATGATATGTGCCAATCACTGCTTAAGAAGAAGTGATAGAACACTTAACAAAACAAGATGAAACCCCCATCCCTCCAGGAATCTCTTCTGTGTCCCCTTCCCACCTTGCCCAGCCCCAAGCCCTGAGTGCCATACAGAACACCCCCAGAGAATAATGATTCTTCTTTGAAAACAGCATTCTCTAAGTGGATCTGCTTCTTGATTTGCCTACTCTGAATAGACTTTGACTGTAATTTTCAGTTTGAGCCCAACAGACTCACAAAGCTATTTATAACTACATCTGAAGGGTATTTTAGCTGAGGACTTCATGGAAATAGCAATTGAGGATGGTTGAACATCTTGATATCACATTACAATTTATAGAAAATTAAAGAAAACTCGGTCTCTGCTACCAAACTGCTCTAATTTCCTAGTTTAATTGTCCTTATCAGTCGATGTCTAAAGATACTTCTCTTCCCTCGACTCTACTGAAAGCCAACCTCCCCTTAATGGCCAGGCAGAAATGACTTTGTCTGTCAGCTTCCTGTCCCTTTCTGGGACTCTGGCAGCTCTCTTAACCTCCCTGTGGCCCAGTTTCATATCTAGACCTAATAATAGTAACTCCCTCATAGGATTATAGTGATGCTCAAATGAAGAGACTTGCAAAGAGCTTTAAAGAGGAAATAAATTTAATAGGTGTGTTAGCTAACATGTACTGTTGCTGCTACCCCTTTACCCCTTCCTTGTTCCAGGTTTTACTATTTCAGATCCAAAGGCTACAAAGTATAGTGCCTTGACAATAGTAGATAGCCAATAAATAATACATAGAATTAATTAACGAATTGATACAGGAAACATGAGTCCTGTCGTCAAGAAATTCACAATCAGTAGAAGAAGCAGACACATACACAACCCACGACGGTAAGAGTCAGTTTGTAGATCACACCACAATGGTATGAAACACGAAGGCTCGTGATTAATTCTTCCTGGAAAGATTAGAGAAGGTGCCACCAGGAAGAGTTGACAGTGAGATCAGACAATTTGACTGAGATGGATTGAGTTCCAGGTGTGAGGAATCATTTAGAGATAAAATTGCTCATGAGAAAAAAGGAGACACAGACTTGGAGCTCAGAGAAGCTGGTTAGAGCTACAGACAAAGAAACCAGATCCATCACCTAAAGGTGATCAGTGAAGCCTGAGGGTCCTGAGACCAAGAATGGGAAAGGACAATACTTGTAAAACCATAATGGAGGGAAAGCACTTTGAAATTGTTAAAAGGCTTGAAATGGGAGTTGGCACCTGGTGATGATGATGGCATTAATTATAGCACTGACAAGAAGTCATGGGCTTGTTGTTCAAGAATACTTTGTGATCTCTGAAGGAATTCTTTCTATACACGGTTCGGGCAGAGAACAGAGATAAGTATGTGAATGGGTGGAGGAGATTGATGCCGATTACTTGCTCTACAGTGGAGCAGTGATGGGAGAGAGGCCAATGGAACACAGAGACCACAAGGCAAGCACTCTCTAATGAACAGCCATGACCCATTTGGGCATGACGTAGGTCACAAAACAGAAGTAAGAGCGTCGGGAAGAAGGAAGCTAATCAAGACTTTAGGTCTGATTTCCAGGTTATAGAAAATACAGGAGATTGAGCACCTCGTTAAACAACACCAAGAAGGAGCAATCAGAAAAATTCAGATTACTGGACATTTTACAGAACTGACCTGCTTTCTTCAACAAGTCAATAGCATGACAGGAAATAAAAGGGGGCTGAGAAAATGTTCTTGATTAGATTAAAATGAAGTGATGTGGCAATCAAATATAATATGTAAGCCCTACTTGAATCCTAATTTAAATAAACCAGTTGTAAGAGGACATTTTTGAGACAATGATGGAATTTGCATAAAGCATGGCAAAATATTACAATCATTGAATCTGGATGAAGGGTCCATGGGGAATCATTATTTTATCCTCTCCACTTTTGTTTATGTTTGAAAACGGTTATAATAAAAGTTTAAAACAAAAAAATATGAAAAGAGATAAATGGCAGAGGGAACAGAGTCCCAGGAAAGAAGCAGAGAGAATGGCTTTGGGGCACAGGAAGGGGTTTTGTCCTTTGGAACAGGAGAAAATCAACAAAGGACAAGTGCCAAGACTGCTGCAGGGTGGAATAAGGGTAGTAAAGGAAGATGAGGAAGGGCTTGTTGGTGACCTCTGAATTCTCAGCAAAGGAAGGGACTAACTTGTCTCCCCACGATAGAAGAAACAGAGCATTGGGATTGGAGCTTGAGGAGGGAGAGAATGTTTGACAAGGCCATTCATGATGCCAGAGAAAATAAACCATGGCGGAAAACCACTATAGAGTCAGCATTGAGGACCTGGGGGACACTCGACTGCATAGTTTTATAGAAGGCCTGGTCAGAAACTCTGAGGTCTCACCAAAGGGGAGACAGTCATATTGTTTCTGGGGATTTCAGTGCCTCACACAAAGAGGTGAATTGTTTGGGGACTTTGGAACTGTGTCTGGACCAGCTAGAGGTAGCTTGCTTATTGTTTGTTCACATATTTGTTTTTACAATAAAGAGATTTTTATTATCTCTTGGACGAGACCATAGAGGTGGCTTTCCCTTTTACCAGTGCTCAAGAGAGGTGCTGCCTATGGTAATTTATTAACCTCCAAAGATCCCACTTCTCCTCCCAACCACCCATGCACCATAATAAGAGGTACTCAGCCACTTCATCCTCTAAATAGACAAGTCTTATCAGCACAGGTCCGGGGGTGTCAGATTGCTGACACATTTTGTCCCCTATAGCACCTAGTACAGCTGATAGCAATATTAAGGCTCTGGTTCCTGCTCCTGCTTTCTGGTTTGGATTGGTGTCTAAAGCCAAAAATACCCACCGGTAACTTTTCTTAATGTTGTCCCATGAAAGCCAAACCTCCCTCCTTTGTGCAGTAGGTGACTCGTTCGGTTTCTATTTTTCTCAGGGTCCTTCAGATTCTTTTTTCCCTCCCAGCCAGACTCTTTAAAACCCCACTGCAGTCCCCTGCCAGAAACCCCCAGAATTCAGAGATGCAATGCCCCAAATACAAGATGTGAATTTCTGCAGAGCTTTGAGTGATTACAGTTGTGTAAGAAACGCTTACCATAGAGTGGCTTTCAGTACTCAGATAAATTAGCAAGTCAGTCTTAGTTATGCTTAAGGACGACTTTGTGTAGGGGAGTGGAGAGAGACACGCAGATTTCTCCTCAGGGAAGAAGGAGAGGCAGAACAGCAAATTAAAAAGCTCTGGCACACAGCCATTCAGAGAAACTGCCACTTCCCTGCTTCTGTTGATGGGCTCCGAAGCCTCTCCATCATGGAAATTTTCTGCACTTGTGGAAAATCTCCCGGAGTGCAGAATGACAAGAATCCTACCGGTGTGGGGCTGAAGGGTACTTTTCTGGCTCTCTGGGAAGGAAGGACTTGCTAATTAAATGACTGGTGTCAACCAGAGTCCCAGGGAATCATTTAAGATACACAAGAGAGAAAAAAATTGCTCTTCACATGACATGGGATGTGTAAAAGACTTTACACTGAGCCTGGCACACAGTAAGTGCTCCAAAATACTGTCCCCTTGTAAAATGACTTCGGTGAATGAAAGTGGGCATGCGTGAAGCTTCTGGGCACCTAATAACATTCTGTTTCTTGATTTAGATTCTGTATTCAGCTTGTAAAAATTCATTGAGTTGTATATATACAATCTCTCTACTTTTCCCTACATAGATTATACTTGAATTAAAAGTCACTGATTTTTTTTTAAAATACTGCTTGTTAAAAGTGAATGATCTATTCATTAAACTAAGGCCACTCTACTTGAGTTCATTAAAGCACTTACTTGAAAGATTTGCATTTTATATCTTTTCAAATATTCAGTGATTTGAAACTCCCCTCCAATATTTTTCATGGGCTTCTTTAGCAAGTAAGTGTAGGAGGAAAGGTCAGAGAGAAGGAATCCTATAACAATACCCAATACATCATAATTTTAATTATATAATTATTTGTGAAATTTGTGTGATTATTTGCTTAACATCTGTCTCTCCTACTGGATTGTGTTTGTCATGAGAGCCAGGAGCATTCTCTCCCTTTCATCACTATATTGTCAGCACCTAGCAAGGTGCCTAGCACATAGTAGATGCTCAATAAACAGTTGTTGACTGAGTGGATACATGAATTTGAAATCCAGCCTTAGTTTTATTTGGGTAAAAAGCTAGGGGATTCTTTGGACAAACCCTGGCTAAGACATAAATCTGTGCCCCTAATACTGTAAAAAATAAATGAGAACACAGAAAAAAAAATCTTTCAAGGAGGCTCTGAAGTTCCTTATTGTGCAAATTTTTGAAAATAAAATGTCAAATTGCTTTGTCCTTTTTTAAATCACATACAATTTTTCATCTTAGTAGCACCTGGTACACTGGTTTCCCTTGTTTTAAGTGTATTAGTGATTCTTCATATTTATATGTAATAATCCTTTAAGATAAGGTCACAAAGAACCCAAGGGAAGAATAAATGAAATATAAAAGTCAAGGCTGCCTTTTTAATAATAAGAAATAGCCTATGCCAAGGAGAGAGAAAGTACCTGGTAAGCACAAAAGAAAAAGAGGAGAAATACATTATGTCAAAAGATGCAGAAGCTAGGGAAGAAGAAGACACTTTAACAAGAATCCAAAAGAACTGAGAGAAAAAATGTGCCTCTAGCTGCCTGGATATGGGTATGGAGGTTGGGGGCAAGGGCACCCATTTAGAAAGTTATACCCAAGTACAAAACTGGCCAGAGGCAAAGCTTGAAGCGGAGAAGAGTGCTCTCAACCAGTGCTCCTTTTTCCATTTCGGGGCATCCCCCCAGCATCCTCACCCACCACCACACACCCACTGTCCTTGTGCTGCTGGCTCTCTGTCCTGTCCTCCCCACAGAGTCGTGTTTCCATTTCCCCCACCTGCCCAGTTGCTGTCTCTGACTCCTGGCTTTTTTCTCCTTTCAATTCTCTGTCCTATGTCTATGCCACGATCTAAGCTCTTTTCTCCACTTAAAATTCCTTTCATAACTTTAAAAAAAAATAACAACTTTACTGAGACAATTTACATACCATGCAATTCACCCATTTAAACTGTACAATCCAATAGTTTTTAGTATATTCACAGAGTTGTGCAATCATCACCACAGTCAATGTAGAACAGTTCCATCATCTCAAAAAGAAAACCTGTTCCCATTAGCAGTCATCCCCATTTCTCCCCAATTTCCAGCTGAGACAACCACTAATCTCCTTCCTGTCACTATAGATTTGCCTCTTACAGACATTTCACATGTGTGCCATCATATGCTATGTGGTCCTTTTTGTCTGGCTTCTTTCACTTAGCCTCATGTGTTCAAGGTTCATCCATGTTGTGGCATATGTCAGAACTCCATTCCTCCTTTATTGCAAATAATATTCCGTTGAATGGCTAGACCACCTTTATTTATCCATCATCAGTGGATGGACATTCCACCTATTTCCACTTTTCGGCTATCATAAACAATGCTGCTATGAACATTTGCCTGGTGTTCTTTCATAGGATGTTAGAACTGGAAGGAAGTTTAGCCATAATCCGGCCGAATCTCCTTTCAACTCAGGAGTCCATGACACAGCAAAAGGAAGGTGTAGAAAGGATAGGATGGCATAAGCCTGAACCCAACTTTCTGCACCAGTATCGTCAAAAGTAACTCTTCATTTGATCACTTGGTGAACTCAGTCATGTGCCATCACTACTACTTTGACTCTGAATGGTTTCTTGCTTCACCTTCTGTTGAAGTCCTTAGTTGAACCTCAGTAAAATGGATGGTTTTCTTCTGGTATTTTTCGTATCTCTAGAAGCAGGCTACTTCCACAGGTTTTCTCAGACTCCAATGCACTCATTCAAATCCAGCACCTAAAAAAAATGTCTTTCTACCCTTAACTACAAGTGCTGTCAGTATTGCTCCTTTGATCAATCTGATCTTCTTCTCTGTCTTTGTTTTTCTGCATTTTTGTGCAGTTATGCATTGCCTTATTCTGCTAAAATGAGAAACTATTTTTTCTCCATCTTGGGATATACAAGACTTCACTATTGTCAGTTGGTCTTTGGGTACTGTATTAACCTGGACCAGCCCAAGTTTTCCCTGTTTTACACTAATCTGTTGACTGGTATAAATCTGAGATTTTTTTTTTTACCTTTTCAGGTAAAAAACCTGATTCTTAAACCTAAACTTTCTCCAAGGTCCCTTATCCAGTGGGTGGTTTTGGCTCCCTGATTCTCTAAGATTTCAAACTGGAGTATGCATTCACATACATTAAACGTTTCTAGGAAGTATATATTAGTGTGTAGTTTCAACAGAGTCAATTTCCAGATCCTCAACTTCTGTCTGAACTGTTCCCTAATTGATATGGGTGAGAGTGTGGCTGTTCATGCTGTTTTCCTTGACCACTAATCACGCTTGTCCACCTTAATGAAAGAAAAACTCACCTCTTGCCCATCGTAAATGTACTTCAGTGTATTACCCCAGAGTGTAAAAAAGAAAAGAAACCCAGGACACCAAACAATGTGACAATCTTAAATTTGTATGTAAGATAAAAAAGTGAGTGTCTCTAATGACAGGGAAAAGAACTTACAAATCAAATGGTTTCCAATTCTTTGCTTTGTTCAGAATTGAAAACCTTAGTTGATGGATCATTAAGAATCATTTTTAGTAACAATTATTGACAGCTATCCATATAACCCCTCTTTTCAGTTCCATCTACTTACTTATATGAATGAAGTTTCTCAATATTTATACCTATAAAAATAGGAATATTAGCTAACACTAGCAATAAGTCATATGCATCCAAGAATACATAAACAACCTGAAAAAAGTATAACTTCATCTGTTTCAAGATATACATTTGTAATAAAATTTTACTCCTGTCTGTTCTGTCCATATGCAGCTCAGGAGTCAGTCAGAGATGTGGGTAGATAGCTTTTGGGGGGGTCCCCTCTCTGGTTCCTTCCCTTCCAGAAAGAGTGGTTCTCGCCACTCTCTTTGGGGTTTAGTTTCCTGATGTTTTTCTTATTCTCTAGGCCTGAAAAATTGCAAGTTTTGTCCTAGGTGCTGCTGCCACATGCAGACTATACTTGGCCCCAGACAGGAACGTATTTGTATAATCTAGTCTTCCTTCTCCAGGCAAGTATGAACTTCCCACCAGAGCCTATACACTTCTGTTTACCCTCTTGTGCCTTCAGATAGTGGGGTTTTATTTTAAACTAGGTCCAGATTTTTCAGTTGTTTTCCATGTGGATGGAGGAAGAGTCTTGTTCATCATACCACATCAGCACCCAATTTTGTTTTAAATGTCTATCAGCGTTTAGGATAAGCTGGGAATGATATCGCTTGCCATTATTTAGACTAAGGATGAAAAATTTAGATATCAACCTTATAATATAAAGGGATTTTTTTCTTTCAAAATTACTTTAAGGGTGTGGTATCAGAAACTTCGGAGCCATCTCAGGCCCTCCAGCCTCACCTGACTCTTGCCGGAGCCACCGTGGCCACCAGCGCTGCCTGGGTTCTGATTTTGTGCAGGTAAAATCTGATAGTGCCTCAACTCGTGCCTGCACCAAATGCCTCTTGCCTCCCATCCTGCTGACTACGAAGCACAGGACACTGTAGGACCAAACATGGAGCCCACATCTCCATGACCCAGAGTTTGAGGATGTTAAGACTCTGTGGGTAGACCTCTGACAGATGCGAGATGGATACTGGGGGGTAAGTTCTCTTTCTCCCTCAAGAATATCTGTCCTAAGTTGTAGTTATCCAGCTTTGCAGGGTCAGTCCAGCAGTATCAACCAAGTAGTTGTATTTAGTAGAAGCCAAATCAATAATGCATTATTGGGTTGACTTTCCTGCCATCCCTGGCTCCCATCACTTTTCCCTCATTCCTTTTTCCCCAAGATGGCACACAATGCAGGCGTAGTAGAGTAGCTTTGTTTTCTGGGGTAGCCAGTTTAAGAAAGGAGTACATAACCCCACCTGTAGGCTTATGGACAGAGATTCAACAACCCACTCATTACACCTAATCTCTGGTCTTCTTAGCTCTCCTGCCACTCTGACCTATGCATCTCTAAGCTGCCGAGTCCCACCCTGCTCTGAAAGCTTGCTCAAGTTTCAGTGGTCCACTTTGCTCATCAGGAGGAATTTTATACCTGACCTGTGACTTTGGAGAAAACAGAATTATCTTCCAGGTCCAGAGCTTCTAGAAAGGCTACTTCCTAAAGAAAGAGTAGACCCTGGAACCCTGACTCTTCAGTCTTTATTTTTTTCCCTTTTCCAAAAATGTTCCCTTTCTATCTTATTTATGAGACAAAGAAGAAACCATCTCTGGTAAATGCACAAGAGAGGAAGCTGGCATTCAAACTGCCCATGTTCCATCAGACAAGCTCTTTTTAATACCTTAGTAATTTCCTGCTCTTGATCATGGAGTTTCATCTGCTACATTCAGCTACCCTGTCAATGGGACAAATGACAGGACCAGAACCAATGAGTGAACAATGAAGAGAAGCAAATTGTACTCTGATATAAGGAAGAGCTTTCCAATAATTGGTGAAATTAAACAAGCAGAGCAGACAGAATGAGTGCCCTGTGGAATTGTAGGCGCTCTGGCTGGAAGTTCCAGCACAGAGGTTGTATAATCCCATTTGGAATGCTTTGGAGCAGAAATACTCAGGCTTGATCCCTGAGTTAGAGAAACTGCACTTTTAACAAGTATTGAGGTGATGCTAACAAGTCTAGCCCAAAGACCATACTTTGAGAACTACTGTAGTGATGTTCTGATAAGATAACCCCCAAACGGAGATGCAGGAGACTGTAGTGATTCAGAGCACAATATTTTGGAATTGGATTACACCTGGGTTTGAGTCTCAGTTCAGCCATATACTAGCTGTGGATTTAGGCAGTCTACTAACCCTCACTAAGCCTGCTTCCTCATCTGCATAATTGGAAAACTAACCAGTAGGACTTACTCACTGGGCAACTGTGAGTAATAAATATATCACAAGCAAAGTAGCCATTAACATTATCCTTCATTATTTGCAAGGAACCATAATATGACCTCTTATGTGGCTATTATTACTATCTGGCTTTCATCACTATAGGAAGAAGGCCCCTTTCCTTTCCAGAAGAACAGCTGTTCC
Source organism: Leptonychotes weddellii (assembly GCF_054177405.1). Lineage (NCBI taxonomy): Eukaryota > Metazoa > Chordata > Mammalia > Carnivora > Phocidae > Leptonychotes > Leptonychotes weddellii. The sequence goes on from NC_138374.1 coordinate 87,258,910, forward strand.
CAGAGCAGAAGCAAGGCCACCTACCCACAGCAATAATCTATACATACTACCTGTCAGGAAACAAAGTGGGGCAACATTTGTTTTCCCAGGAACATAATATCAGCATGTACACATCACCTCAAGTAAACCAACTTTCTAGAAAAAAATGGCTTCCCCTGTGCCAAAAAATATAATAATTAAAATAATCACCTGTCTACTCAGGAAAGTCAATATCGACCACTACGGAGGAAATCACTATAAGCAAATGAGGTTTTCTAAAAATAAAGACAAAGTGCTATTCAGGATACCACATACAATCCAAATTTTCCTTTGAAGGAAAGAGTCCAGTGAAATCTCTTTTTGACGTCAGTGGGCATTCCAGGCAGTTCTGGGAGCCTAAAAGCATCTCTGCTGACAAAAGGGATTGTTCAATCCTATCCCTCAAATGTGTTTGCCTACTGAGTCTCCGTGCCAGTCTTTCCAAGCAGGGGAAGTGAATTTGTGATTTCCTTCCCACACCGGTCCCTCATCAACCGAGTGAGGGCAATCCCCTGTGGACACAAAACGGGCATCTGACTCACATTCCGGGCTTCATTAACAAGAGCATTTGGATGGGTAAGTCCTCAAGGGACAAAGAAAACAAAAAATAGAAAGGAAAAGCTGGCTCTGAAAGGCACAAGAGCACCAAGAGACTTCAGGGCATCTCATCCTGTTTCTTGCTGGAGCACACACATCGGAATTCCGCTCTGCCGTGGACCACCCCCAACCCCGTTCCCATGGGGTTCTGGCTGCTGGGGGCAGCCCTCCGCAAGACAATATCCCTATGGAGATGGAGAAGGTTCTGGGAACGGTGAACGATTAAGAGATTCCCACTACTTTTGAAGGCAGTTTAGCTAGGAACAGGGAAAGCCAGCATCTAGTGAGCAAAGACTGAGCACTAAGCTTTTGTCAGACATGATGACAGGCACCTGGGATAGGAAGCCCACACAACACCTGGCTCTGCCTTCAAGAAGGCCTGGTCAGTCCGGGAGCTTCCATAACACATTTGGTTCCTAGGGAGATGGGATAGTCTGTGTGTCTTTGTGAGACAAGATACAGGAAAGCCTGAGAGGGGGCCTCTGGGACTCCCACTGATTTCCGCACAATAGGAGGGAAAAACAGAACAACCACTCCAGTTTCTCCCTCAGAGCTCTGAGGAACAACAGGTACCTGGGGCTTCCTCTTCAGGTGGCCTCTACGGGGCAGCAAACCCAGCCCTCCATATCCTAGGGAGCTAGTCACCTAGGAAACGACCTAACAGAGATAAGCAAAACTGGGTCTTTGATAACATGTGGGCATTTGCACTTTGCGAAGTGGAGCTCGGAAGTCAGGCTAGCAGGAGAACATAGTATCTCACGTTGTTTGTTTAGCACTGTGTACTTTACCAAAAGTCTCCACATCCAATTAAAGAAATATTTATGACATCCCTAACAGAAGTCAAGCATTTTGGAGCCATTGCCTTATTATAATTTTGATATCTACCCTGTTCACTAGTTATTACTGTCAGGAAGTGAATCTAAGAGATTATGAGTTTGGCCCAAATCCAAACATCGAAAGAGTATGAGCAGAATTAAGTTTTCTGGCTCTATTAAATCTCCGATATTTATTATGTTGCCTCCAAGCCATTTGCCCACGGGCAACCTCAGAGGGGAACATCTCTTTACAAGTAGATGTCTTGAACAGTGTGAGTCTCATTGTGCACCCAGAGAAATGGTGAGGGACGGACATAAATTGAGCATCTGTGTGCTGCGCCCTTTTATACACACTCTTTGCGAACGGCTGATCATGTCCCCCAGATTCATATGTTGAAGGCCCAACTCCCAGTACCTCAGAATGTGGCCATGTTGGCAGACAGGCCTTTAAAGAGGTCGTTAAGGTAAAATGGGGTCATTTGGGTAGACTCTTAACATGATACAACTGATGTCCTCATGCGACGATCATCTGTAATTCAAGGAGAAAGGCCCTCAGAAGAATCCAACTCGGCTGACACCTTGGTCTCAGACTACAAGTCTTCAGAGCTGTGAGGAAAATAGATTTCTGTTGTATGAGCCACCCAGTCTGTGGTATTTTGTTACGGCAGCCCTAGAAAACTGATAATACACTACCTCACTTTATTTTTATAATCTCTGTAAATGTAAGTGTAATATCCATTTTTTTTTTGAGGTGATGAATCAGAGGCTCAGAAAGGTAAAGTAACTTTAAGGAGATCACACAGCCAGCAAGTGGCAGAGCCCAAAACTGTCTGATTGTAAATCCTCTTCTCTTTTTACGCCCTACCTGGCCCCTTAGGCACACTCAGGTCTGACTCTGAAACCCCTCTGTGCCCTGTTCCAAAACATCAGGCTTAGAAATTCCCATGAGGATGAAAACATTAACAGAGAATGTCACACAGGAACCTGAGCTGGGGATTTCAAAGACACAAGACTGAGTAGGGCTGTTGGAGACAGAGGAGCTATAAATAATAACTACAGTATTTGTAGAAAAGTTAAGAAGGAGACCGGTTTCCTTCTGTGAACCAAAAGGCTTTTAAGCTTCAGGAAATTCTCACACTTTTTTCAGCAGAGGAAGATTTACCACACTTTTTGGGGTTCAGAAGACCAAAGACTGATAACGGATTTTTAGCTGGGAAGTCTCCCAGAGAACCCTTTGCATATCTGTGTGCTACCTCATCAACATTAGCAGAGTGGGTAAACATGCTCAGTTTGCAAACTGCAGGCTTCAAATGTCAAATGTCAAACTTCTTTAACTCAACTTCTATGTCATGCATTAGTCCCACCTGTTGACAGAAAACTTGACCTAGTCCCTTGAGGTGAAAAGAGTAGTCACTTCAAACCTAAAGCTGGTCCTGTCCATATTCCCCTCCCCTACCTTCCTCACCCAGGTGGCGGCTGTCCTTCCATCTACCTTCCTTCCATTATGGGCACTTGCTAGAAGTCTCAGACTCCCTCAGGTTTCCAACTGGGGTCTTTGTGTTTCCCTTCTTTCTCAAGGTACACAGGCATCACTGAGCTCATTCTGAAGCCCTTCCTCCTGCTGGATCCTCCAGGTTGTGCCACATCAGGCCCATCTATGGGAACCCAGAGCGGCCCTATCTCCCCCTTGACGCCCCCTCCCGGGACACAGTGACCCCACCTGCAGCAAAAGGTGGTCTTGACTCGCAGATTCCCAACCCTTAACACCATCTCAGCCCAGAGTGGGAAGGCCAGCTTGAACCCTTTTCCAGGGACACTCACCTTGCCTCAAGGTCCCCTACTCCCACTGATTCTCCCCTGGCCTTAACTGGTCCCCGGGGCCAGGACGTCTGGGGGCACAGCTCTGCTTTTAACAGTCCGTCCTGTTTGAGCAGATGATGAAGAGTGACTCAACTCTTACAAGTCACAACTTCGGCTTTTAAAACCACGGTTCTGCTTAAACCATGGTTTAAGAATTTCTAAGTCCCTGATTTCTCACCTCAAAAATGGACAAGATTATACCTCCCTTTACAGGGAAATTATACGAATGAAGTGAGCCTGGAACAGAAAAGCCAGGAATTGGACTCTTTGCTGTCTGTATTATGTGAAATCCCTGCCCAATACGATCATGCTACTGAATGAGAGAGGGTGAGTCCAGGGATAGTACGGAATTGCAAAGGAAGAAAAGTGCCCAATTATATTCTAAATCTTACCACCACTGTATCATAATAAATGTATATTATATGTAACTATATATTTATATATTATCTATAAATAAATTTATTATAACAACATAATACACAATAAGAACATATAATAATTATATAATATAAATTATTATAAATTTATAAATATAAATATATAAATAAATTATATATTATATGTTATCTTATTGTGTATTATGTTATAGGTTATAATAATAACATAATATAATAACATAAATAATATAATAATCATTATATATTATCTTATTGTGTATTATGTATATTCGACTTCTCTGTCACTCATAAAATGGGAGCTTGGTTTTGGCTCTGCTCTCCCTACGAGACCAGACACCTCCTTAGAAGGCGACACCCTCATTCAACAGAGGTACAGCTTGCCCTTCTGACAGTCTCTCTCTCTCTCCATTCCGGTTTCAGTTCAAATGTCACCTCTTCAAGGAGGCCGGCTCTGCCCCTCCTTCAAACTGCACACACCCGACACTCCTCACCCTCTTCCCTTGCCCTGCTTTATTTTTCTTCAGCTCTTGTCACTCCCTGACATTCATTATGTGTCTGCTTGTTTCTTGTACATTGTCAACCCCCCCACACGCTCCTAGGATGTAAGCTCTGGGGGAGCACGATCTCGCCAGCTCTGTTTCATGCCACACTCCCAGTGTCTGGAACAGTCCCTGCACATCACAGATAGTAAGTCTTGGTGGAACAGGTTGGCTATCACCCCCCTTGCCTCTCAAAGACAGCCCTGAAGGCTCTAGCTCAAAGTACCCAGAATCTTGAAAAGAAGCACCCTGAAACTTGCTATCTGCCTTCTTTTAGGACCCAAAGTGTGCGTCCTTCCTCTGCATTTCTCCTCCTGCTGCTGACTCAGCAGGGTTCTCAAGTGCTGCCTTAGCCCTTCTGTGAGTGGGCTTCCGGGGAGAGGCACTCCGTCAGGAGGGCCTGCTCTGCCCGCCCCAGATGCTGGACCCCCACAGCAGCCTCAGTCTCTTCTGTCTCCCCTCCCGGGAGAGAGGGGGCCCTGCTGGGGAGGAACAGGCACCACCAGGACCCGCAGCCCTTCACTTTCTTCAGAGGGGCTTACAGCGTCTTGAAGTCTGAGTGTTGGCCTGGAGCTGGAGGGAGTAACATCACCCACCCCCAGGGATAGCCAGCCGCTCTGCCAGGGGGTCAGTTCCTTCTCGGGCTTTCCTTGCACACCAGGCACCAGCTTCTTCTGCGCTCCTTCTCTCCCCACCCCGCTTTGGTACTCGTGCTTCCCTACAAGGTCCTTCCCAACTTCCTTTGCCTGGCAAACTTTCACTGGCTTTCAGGACTCAAGGCAAAGGTCGAACTTCCCCGACCCCCACCTCCTTCCAGCCTGGGTGAGCCCTCCGCCTTCCCAAGAGACCCTATGTTCTGCTAAGTCAGAATTTATCGCTTCTGTCTCCCCTACTTGTGAGCCAGCCTACTGAAAACAAAGGCTCTTTCTTTTGCACCTCCTGTCCCTCCCCCAGAGTGAGACACAGAGATGGTGAAATCTGCATGTGCTCGCGCATTGATTCATCCCATAAATACTGGAGCACTAGAGCAAAGACGGAAGACAAGATCTCTGTGCTCAAGAAGTTTATATCCTAATGGGGGAGACAGACCATAAACACACAAATAACTAGATTAGTATTAGGATCGTGAAGGAAATAAACAAGGTAATTTAACCAACATCAGCAGCAGAATCCAGCTTTAGGAGGAGGGGTCAGGGAGGCAGAGGAGAATGAACGCATAAAAGAATGAGTGAACGAATGAGTGAACGAATGAATGAGATTGCAAACACAGTGAAGCTGAGATCAGAAAGCAGCTTAGTCACTAAAGGCCCCGCTATCTTAGGACAGTCTCTATCCCCTCCAAGTCCAGTGGGCAGTAGAAGCTTAAGCCTGGTGCTGTATGCAGGTGATAGTGGAGATTAATTCACCCAAAGATCCCTTCCCAGCTGCTTATCTTTGGGGTTAGTGAGGGGGGTGGCATTGAGATTATGGACAATCCTGTCGGAATAAAAAAAAAAAAAAAAAAAATGCAGCTATTCCCAAGAGACCACCGTCCTGAAGCCCCGAGGCTGGCCTTGGGGATACCATTAAAAGACCTGTGGAGCTGACATTCGAGCCCCGGGGAGGCGCAGGTGTAAACATTTAATGGTGACACATGGGGAGAAGTACCACAACAGGGACGTGTGCACAGGGAAGTGGAGGTGAGGAGGGGCAGGTTATTTCTGCAGAGGTGTGGAGGGTGATTAGCAGGGGTAGGGAGGGAGTGTTCCTAAGATCTCTTTTGAGTGCAACCTTGATGGGAAGGTTAACAAAAGGTTGGAGGCAGCAGGAATGCTTCCAGTGGAGAAAAAAGCAAGAAAAAAGGCAGACCAGGGTGAAGCACAAGGGTGGGGAGTGGTGCAGGCTGGTGGTGGAGGAGAGCGGGTCAGCCAAAGGAAGCTAAGGCCAAAGTGGACCCTGTAGGGCTCATCTGTGATTCCAGGAGGCAGCTGGCCAAGAATCCAGAAACTTGCATTTAAATTCAGATACAACCTCTGAAAGGAATGCCCAACAAAATTGCCCTGCAAGGTGGGGCAGGGATGGCTGTGCAGCCCGGACCACCAGGGCTGGCCTAGCCTCTAGGAATCCAGCCCTCTGAGGGAGACACCTGCTGGGAAGCCAAAGAAAGGAAGGAAGGAAGTAGAGCCGATTTCTGGCTCATGCAGACCAACAAGAGAGGGGAGCCCCCCGAGTTCCTGTCTCAGGTGCTGCTGACCGACCCAGACAGCATTGCCAGGGGGGCTACCTTCTGGAAAGGTGCGGTCCTGGGTGAGGACCCCTCTGCTCCTCCTCTGGAGGTGCTGTCCTGCCCCATCGAGTCTATAACATGCACCCTACCTTCCAGTGACAGGTGCAGGGCACAGCCAAATGGGGTCCTTTTGTCAGCAATGACAGAGTTGCCGGGCCTCTGAAGAATGCAGTCCACACCTAATGGGGACAGCATCTGTGTTCTCCAGGGGAGGAAGGAATTGCCTGCTGTTGTCCTGCCAGGTGTTCTGACACAAAGACCTTTATGAGAGTTCCCCAAATGCCAGGCCTAGCGCCTGCCCAGAATGGAAAACAAATGCAGACATATGGCAGATACGAGACTATGTCTCAGTAATAAGTAATAGGCAGCACGCGTGAGTGCTTAGTCTGTGCCAGAACGTAAGCACACGTACATAAGTGCTCGTGGGCCAGCTCCTTTGGTTACACTGGACAAATGAGACCAACTTCGACGGATTCTCAGGTTTGCCCCACGCACGGCACATTGGACTCTGAGTGGGAATCCTGCCTTCTGTGCCTCTGAGCATGAGGGATGTCTCAGCAAAGCCTCCACTCCTGTATACTTCAGATTCTTCAGCTATAAGGTGTGTTCACTGATTCCTTTAGAAGTCTCGGGTCTGAGAGAGGAGGGCACAAACCCCTCACGGCAGGTAGAGTAAACACTTGGGAACAAGTCTGGTGAGGTGTCCATTCACAAGTGCACACGTGAGTCTCAGTTGCTCTTAGCTCGCCCACACACAGGGCTCCAGGAAGACAGGGGCACCTCTCCACCCTGCTCTACCACATCCTGTCTGCCGCCTTGGGCTCCCCGATTTACTTCCTCATGGAATTTCCTGTGTCATAAATCTGCACCCTCGCCTCCTCCCTCACCCATTCCTGGCAGGCATACATGTCACCCCAGTTCTGACCTCCCCAGGTGTATCCTGACCAGAACTCTGCTCTCTGAGGTCCTGATCCATGCTCCAGCCCCACTTTGGAAGGGGCTGGGCTGGGCAGGGAGCAGATTAGGTCAGAAGCAAGGGAGAGAGGAACTACAACACAGGGGTAGAAAGAGACAAAAATAAGAACCCAGAAGAGCAGCAGAAGAAAGGGAGAGAAGAGGAAGAGGAAAAATGCTTCGGCCATGGAAAGATGAAGGGGAGGTAGGGTATAAAGAAGACTGAGCGAGGAGGCCCGGTACAGCAGTAGGAGGAAGAGGTTGGGGCCGGGGATTAAGAGGAAAGGTGATTGCCAGTAAGAGACAACTGCAGGAGTCTGCACTTGTCCTGGCCTAGTGCTTCTCAAATGTTAGTGTGAATAAAAATCACTTGGGGGGCGCCTCAGTTGGTGAAGCGTCTGACTCTTGATTTTGACTTGGGTCATGATCTCAGGGTCCTGAGATCAAGCCCGTCTCAGGCTCCTTGCTGGGCGTAAAGCCTGCTTGAGATTCTCTCTCCTTCTCCCTCTGCCCCTCCCCCCACATGTTTGCATGCTCTCACTCTCAGGCTCTCTCTCTTAAAACAAACAAACAAACAAACAAAAAATCACTTGGCATGCTGGTTAAAACACAGATTCCTGGCCCTTATTCCAGACTTCTGATGCCTTAGGTCTGAGCGGGTCCTGGAAATTTGTTGTTTTTTAGCAAGCAGCCAGGGAGCTTCTGATGAAGGCATTAAGAAACACTGTCCTGAGAACCCCTTGTGGCACATCGAACTCTGAGGTAGTCACCCTCAGGATGTGACCTTTTAAATGCTCAACTTTGGAACTCAGCTTCTGTACCACGAATGCAAATTGGGGTGCCAGTGACGGGCTGGTTCTGCTCTCCAGCCACCTGCAGAAATCTGGGAGGCTGACAGATGCTTCCTGAATACAGGATTCTCATCTGTGGTCTGGAAGGTTAAGTTAGACCATCTCGAAGGACCCTTTCATCTAGAAGGATCCTATTTTCCCAAAAGGTGATGCCCCTCCAGATCTAGCTAGCTGGATTCTGTATTCAGAGACCAAAAACTTGCCCCAAATTCCTTTCTCTTCTAGCCATAAGTGTGAGACAATAGTTGCCCGTTTAAAGACAGATTTTAAGAACCAATTTTGTGCTTCACAACCTGCTTTGAAGTTGATGCCACTATGTTAAATTATGTGTGTAATTTTTTATTCACATCTTTCCATTTGAGTATCTCCGCTTCTTTGCAAGGAGGATTACTTGCATTTTAAGGAATTTGTAAAGCATAGAAGTCAAGATCAAGGTGTCAGCAGGTTTGGTTTTTTCTAAAGACTCTTTCCTCAGCTTGCAGTGGCTGCCTGCCTGCTGTGTCCTCACATGACCTTTCCTCTGGGCCGCATCCCTGGCGTCCCTCTGTGTGTGCAAATTTCCGCTTATGAGGACTCCAGTCATACTGGATGAAGGCCCACCCCAACAGCCTCAATTCTATTTACTCACTCCTTTAAAGGACCCACCTCCAAATAAAATCGCATTCTGAGCGTTAGGGCTTCAGTGTATGAATTTGGGGTGGGTCACAATTCAGCCCGAAGCAGTTCCAGTCACCTGTATCACGGACCTTTGGAGCAGGGCAGACGCCTGACCCAAAGACAGACAACTGATAGGATACCCAGCGGTCAGCAGGTGGCTTTATACGAAAATGACCTAGCCAGAGATGACGATGATTAACTAGAAAAAAAAAATCCTATTCCTCCTTGAGAACTTGAAGTGGGACGTAGAAAGAAAGGCAGGCAGATGGACATAGAGAGAAATGCTGAACTGTTGTTGTCCATCTGCAGCCTTTTCTAGCCCACGTACACCTCGCCCGGATGCTTCCCGCATCAGGCTCAATATAAACTCACTGAGTTTGGTCTAGAATAAGACTGATTCTTTCAGCAGTGTTAAATTTCCAAGCACCTGGCAATACCTGGCACCCTGCTTCATCTCTTGAACACCTAGTTTCTTGCTTCTGGTTTACTAAAAAGGAAAGATCTCCCACATCCACCTTTGAAAATGGCTTCTATTCAGAGGCAATGGAAGTAACAAGAGTAAGAAACAACGTTGCCATATTCCAGGGTGAGGTACAAACTCTCTTCAATGTTTCCCTTACTATTCCTGTGGTACCAACCACCCCAAACTTAGGACAAAACAAAACAAAAACATTGTATTATGCTCACATATTCTGTGGGTCAGGAGTTCAGAAAGGGACAGCTTGTCTCTACTACAATGTCTGGGCTCTGCTGGGAACACTTGAAGCTTCAGGGTTACTTGACCTTAAGAGATGGGACTCCTCCCAAGGCTCAGGACTCATGTGCCTCGTGGTCAATGTTGGCCGTTGGCTGGGCTCTCCGCTGGGGCGGTTGGCTGGAGCACCCACACAGGGCTCCCCTGTGTGTTTGCTCAGGCTTCAGTGAAGGGTGCCTGGCTTTTAAGAGTGAGCTTCCCAAGGGAACCGGACAGGATTCTGTATCGGCATTCATGATCTAGCCTCACTTCTGCTGTGGGTCGTGCATCAGCCCACTCTCAAGGAAAGGGAACAGAGACCCTGCCCCTCCAAGGAGAGGTGTCAAGATCACATTGTAGGAAAGCAGGAAATGCTGTTGTGGCCGTCTTTGGAAAATACAGTCCCCACAGTTCACCCTCAGGCCACAGTACTTCACAGCCTTCCCACTAGCAAAATATCCTCCGCCCCTCCCCCGAGACCACCAAGTCCCATCCCATCATGAGCCCAGTTCAAGGCGGTCAGGTCAGGTCCAGGTGTGCAGGGTTATTCAGGGGCGGCAGCCGAGTCCCATCCTCCGGTCTACACGCCAGTGACCTAAGCGACCAGCCCCCACCCCATATGCAGTGACGGGGCCTACCCACTGTGGATACACGGGGAACAAGAGACACGCCGTGCCACGGGTCCCTAAGTGATTCTGAAATCCAGCTGGGCACATGGGGCCAGCTCCTGATTAGGGCTCAGCTCTGCAGCTCTGTTCTCTGGCTCTTTGTTCTCTTGCCTCTGAGTCCTCATTCCTTTGCTTGAGTTTGGCCTGAGTTTGCAGATGAGTGGTTTTCTCAGCCACCTCCCTGTCTGTACCAGTTGAGGGGTTCAAAGGTCTCCTTTCCTTTCGCACTGTTTCTTCGCTTTTAGTCCAAGCTGATACAGTTCTTTTAAAAACTTTGGACACTTTTTGGGGTATTGATTTATAATGTACTCCATTAGACAAAAAGCCGTGGCCACAAATCTCTCAGAGACAGGCCTTTCTTGAACTTTGGCTCCACGTGAGCCTGTTGTGGAACCACAACTTAAGATTTTTGGAAACCCCAATAGTGAACAGAGAGAGAGGCTAGATTCTAAGGGCCTCTCTGCCGCGAGGGTGGTACATCGAGGAAGAGCCACGAGGCGGGAAAGCTGAGCCCACATTTCCAGTCAAAGCCACAAGGAGGGCGAGAAGTGGCAC
>NC_138374.1:87270320-87304710 GCF_054177405.1 Leptonychotes weddellii
GCAGAAACCAGAAAGCCAGAGCCTTCCTGCTTACATAAAAGTATCTCCTTCACCTTGACTTATTAGAAAACTTCAAATAAAGGATTTGGCTCCTTTTTGTATCAGTGAGTAATCTGCTGCAGAGATGAAAAGATAAATTCAGGAAGAGAATATACAAAAAATAAAAAGTCTAAAAAACGAGATTAGGTGTGCTAGGGGGTGGGATTCAAGTTGATATTGATATTCTTTGGTGTTTTCCTTTCATTCCTTTGATGTTTGGCCAGGGGGAGAGCAAGAAAAGAGATGAGCGCCACTATGAATAACTGCCCTCAACCAACAATTTAGGGAGTCACTGGAGTAGAACACTCCTTGGGCTTTAGTATCTCTCAGGTACACATTCTCCTTCCCTTCGTTTATCACCCGCATGTCACCATCCCCCGCAAATGCCAGCCATCTGGCACCTCTGGGCCACTGGCCAGCCCAGGTCCTTTGGACCCAACCTCATGCCTGTGGCAAGTCTCAGTGTGATTTACAAGAGTGGAGGAGAGGAGCCTGGGGAGGTGACTCAGTCAGACCACTGTGGAGCTAGAAGAGTGCTCTGTTGTTCTGTACGACCACACACAGTCCCCACTTGGGCTTCTCAGACTCAGGGCTCAGGTGTTAGTTTCTCTTGCTTCCTTTAGACGTGACCACCTTCAAGTCCTGCTTTTGCAACTAATAGCATATGTGTGATTTTACGTGTCATATGTTAAAGAGCAGCTTTAGAAATCTATTCAGTTTTCTGGTTGGCCTAAAAAATGCCTTCTTGTGGAAGAGATACCGACCATCCAAGGAAACAAAGTCTGGTATATGCTGAGCTTCTGTAACTCCAAGGTCTCAACAGACACAAGTCGTGGACAGCAGAGGGTTGCCTGGGACATTCACAAGACTCCCCACCAAAAAAAATATATATCACAGGGAGGACAGTGGTACAGTAAGTGCTAACAGAGGAGGACCTAGAAAGGTGGATCAATAGACAAGTCTCTGCCTGGTAAGAGGTCATTGATTTTGTGTGGCTAACATAGAGACATACAACATGGAGATGGTAGTTTTCTTTCTGTTCTTCCTGAGGGAGAAGAGTTAGGCCCAAGAATGACAGAAGAGAATGGTCTGGTCCACTCACCTCTCCTGACATCCACCCCATTCCTCACGAGCATGCGTGCATGCGTGAGCACACACACACACACACACACACGATCATTTCTCCAGTAGCACAGAGGCTAAAACCAAGTCATAGCTCCCACCTTGAAGGGACTTGAACACTCCGTGAACTGGGCAGCCAAGCTCTGCTTAAGGTTAGTTAGTGTTTCTTCATCAAGTCACAGTAAGAAGAAAAATCAAAGGTTACTGTCTTTTTCGGTACATCTGAGCTCTAAAAATCATTTTATTTTTATCTTCTCCAGTGTGCTGGGTAGACCTGGAGACATGGAAGTAGCTGACATGCACTCCCTTCTCTCCACTTGCTCCCGGTGATGTGGGGATGAAACCAGGGCAATGACGGTACAAGAGGAGAGACGGACGATCCAGAATAAATAGAGGACCAGCCGTGAGGCAGCACCCCGGGGAGTACGGGAAGGGAGAGGATCCATACCTAGAAATAGAGAAAGGACATCTCCTCCACAGAGACAGGAGGGACAGAGGAGAGAGTAGATAATGATGTAGTGTGGATACAACCAAGTCACCAACATTGGACTCTTAGTTTGTGATGGAACCACTTTGAGCCTTGCTGGATTTGTCACTGGCAGAGTCTCAGAAGTTTCCAAAGTGGGTGGCTTATATTAAGAAAAAAAGAGAGAGAAACAACCTAGAATCATTAGATTAAGGATTTGTAGGGAATGTCCTTAATTACAGTTATGAGTTATTTCCTTAAGGAAGTCATCTTCTGTAGATACATTCTTAAGTGTGGTGCTTAATGTCTCTGAAGTTAACATTTTTAATAAAAATTCCACTGTTTTTTAAGAATATAACTCATCGTTTATATAATAGGAGAAGGCAATGAATTACTGAAGTTATTCCCCAAATATAAGATAGAGCTAAATCCTGGAGAATGAACTAAAGAAATACAAACACGTGGGTCAAATGCCTTCTGTTACTAATTTACTAGTTTAACTACAATTCAGTAAATTGGATCTTCTAAGCCTGAATTGTGCACTGACTCTAAATCCAGTCCCATAGAAGTCCTGCAAACCTGACGGCACAAAATGTAGAGGTAGTTCTGCCTTGAGCGTCACAAAGCCTCTGACTAGCTGGTGACAGATATGTTCACTCTGTAGTTGTTTTTTTAATCAGAGTTAATAGACTCTGGAACTGTCAGCGTCAGAAAAAGTCCCTCACGGTTCAAGCTATAGAGGAAAAGCAAAGAGCCCAGAGTGAGGCAGCACTTGTGCTGGATTTGTCTCGCCGATGAGAAGATTCCTCATGGTAACGAATGTGCGTCTGATTTCTCATTCCCTTACCGTCTTTCCAGTTCCAGACTGCCCATCGGTTCAGTAACGTCTAGTCCCTTCCAGGAATCTTCAAGGGTCTGTGCTCTTTGTCATTTGTTAACATTTTATTTTATTTTTTTTAAGATTTTATTTATTTATTTGAGAGAGAGTGAGAACTAGAGAGAGAGAGAGAGAGTGAGAGAGCGAGCGCACACACAGAGGGAGAAGGGGAGAGAGAAGCAGACTCCCCGTGGAGCAGGGAGCCCGATGCGGGGCTCGATCCCAGGATCCCGGGATCGCGACCTGAGCCGAAGGCAGACGCTTAACGACTGAGCCACCCAGGCACCCCGACATTTGTTAACATTTTAATTCAATTTGAACATCAGCTAGTTTTCAAAAAAAAATTTTGAAGATAGAGGAACAAAATAGATTCCCCACAGAGATCTAATTCTTCTGTTTCTTCCTCAGATTCCCTGAGTATCAGGAGATGTTAAGGAATAGACTAATGGATGTCCCATGGGTGATTCTGGCAAAACAACTCCCAACTTTGGTGTCCCAACAACCAGAGTTGGTAATTAGTGTCTAGCCAGGAGTTTCTCTACTACTGAGCAGATTCGATTTCAAAAAGTGTGAACAAATCCATTTGTTCATAAGTCTATAGGGAGGTTACAAGGTGCATATACAACATAGAACAAGGATATGCAGCTTCCTGGGTTCAAATCCCAACTTGACCATTCACTACTTGTGACCTGGCTATATAATCCTTCTGGGTTTCAGTTTTCTTATCTTTAAGATGGGCGGGAGGGATCAAATAGCTCCTTGATGTGAAAATTAAATTCGTTCACACACTTAGAATAGGACCTGACAGGTAAAAAGTGTTCAATAATTGTCAATGCTATTAGCTACCTTTAAAAACTTAAATCTCCCCCAAAGAATTGTAGATATGGACGACATCAGTTCCAACTCTTCTGTATTATTTCAACTCTCTTAAAAATGTGTCTTTATTTTCTCTTATTTTTCACTGCGTATAAAATTTATAAGAGACTAGGTCTCCAACAACTATGGACATTTTCATAAATCTAAGTTAGGATCCTGATATCTGAACAATGAAAGTGTCTTTTCAATAAAACTGGTGGGGACCAAGCTGATGTGCTTAGCTCTGGTGCATAGCTTTGTATCCATGAAAACCAGTAAGTCGGAAGATCAGACATAGAGGATGTTCTATACTAAAATGAAAAGTTGAAAAGTACATACTCACAAAAAAAAAAAAAAAATGTAGACTCTGTGTATTGCTGGTGCCCAGAGGAATGCATGGTATAAATACATGCACAATGAATGGCTGTTGTTGAATGAGGGAAGGACAAGTACTTTGGTAAACACTCTATGTGTATTATCTCCAATACTTAAGGAAAAAAGGATAGTGTTATTGTCTACACTCTATAGACACCAAAACTCAGACTGGTAAAATACCCCGCCCACGGGACAGAGCCATAACACCCAGCTGTCCGGCTCTAAAGACTTCCTTTCCCACAATACCATGTAGCAGAGCCGACTGGAATTCACCTGAGGTGTCATACTGAGTACCAGGGATAGACCAAGGTCAGATAGCAGAGGGCACCCGCCGCAACTCCATTTGAGTGTTAACTCCAAGACCCCCATCATTAAGACGGAAGCAGAAGCCTAGGAAGTCACATCTGACCTGGAGCGAGAGGAAGACCCCAGTGTGCCAGTGAGCGTGGGATGAGATTGCTTGGACCACAGGAGGAAAGAGCCCTGCCTCGATTCATTTATAGAGGGGCCAGGAAGGTGGAGCCTCTTTTGCTTTCCATTGGGTTTCTTCTTTCTTAGTTAATGGCTTTTTCATTGTCCTGATTATAAAAGAAAAAGATTCTCACTAAAAATTTTCAGGCAATTCTGGAAGACCTTTTGAAAACAAAAATTTCCTCTAATCCTACTACATGGAGTTAGTATTGTGCTGTATAGCCTCCCAGATATGTTTTATTTGTGTGATTGTGTATACTTGTTCAATGCACAAAGCAGGACCCCTTTTGAAAGCCTGAGGCTGCGACCCACAGACCTGACTCCATCTGTCCTAAGAGGACAACAAAAGTTCATACCTGCTTTCTGACTCTCCCAGCCTCAATGTCCATTTGTAACATGGGAATAAGATCACTATCACCTATCACCCCGCCTGAGTACGTTAGGTATTTTAAAATAAAATTACCTGTATACTTTGGGCTTTGGGGGATGTTCTCTATCTAAAAAATTAAGGTACGTGATTCTTCCTATAGTCCTCCCCTGTTGATGCAACAGAGAAATTATAAAAAGGGAAGCCAAACAGTGAATATTTATACTTATTATAAAATACCATTTTAAATCCTCACCTGAAAACATGCAAGCCCACGACTTAAGGCACATTGCTGCAGGCATAGAGTAAAATTTTGGCTGTTGGGGATCCATGTAGGGCTTATCTAGGTATAGGGCTTTTATACTATCCAGTACCTATCAAATCAGTCTTTGGATAAATAAGTTTTTGTTGATTTTTGTTTTTTTATTTGGCTGAAGTAAACACGCTTATTGATTTCCTCTGGCTGTCCTCTTTAATTACAGTGTTTTTGTTGAACCACAACAGGTGGCACTTACAAATGTGGTATCACGCCCAAGGGAGGAATGGTAAAGCCTGCTGAAGAAGCTGACCAGTCTTAGCAAGAAGGTGCCCTAGCGGCAGCCTGTCAGCCCAAGGTAAACAAGAGGTGGGCAACCTGCTGTACAGTATATGATTTCCAAAAGGTAGGATATTTATGATCTCAAGTTCTAATTCAGACTGCCTAGGTTTCAATCCCAAATTCAGCCCTACCTAGCTTATACCTTTAAGCTGGTATAAAATAGGGATAGTAGTAGCACTGTGTGATCGTGAGCAGTAAATAAGCCAGTAAGTCAAGAATTTACCGTGGTAGCCAGATGTGGCCAACATCCAGCAGATGTTGGGTATGATGATGATGCACCAGTTTTCCTCACCTCGTTTTCACTGAGTGCCACAGGTACCCAGCATTACCGGGAACACAAAGAGAAAGTTCTGCCATTTACCGAGCATTGTCAAATAGTAGGTCAAATCCCTTATTTACATTGTATTATTGAATCCTGACAACAGCTCTGTAAGTATTCCTAAGGTATTCTTAATGCCTTTTTCAGGTAAGAAAACTGAGACTCAGAGAGATAAACTTGTTTAGCATCACAACACCAACAAGTTCTTTCTCTAGAGAAAAAAGAGAGGGGGCATTTCAGCATTTTTCAAGTGCCTCACCCTCTACGTACTTACCTAACACGTGGAAACCAAATAAATTCTACCTAAATATTTATGGCACCCAGAGTTGGTGAGGGTGTGCAGAAATCGTCACTCTTGTACAGTTGCTAAGAGCCATCAAAAACAGGTGGTATCTATGCCCTTTAGCCCAACAGCTATAATAGAAGGGATTTACCACCCATATCCACTGGAACAAACACTATGCCAAGATAAAAGTGCCGCAGTAATCGTGACAACATTGTTTGTAATACCAAAGTGTAACCCCAAAACAGAAGTCTTCAATATAGAACAAAGAATGCTATACAAATAATGAGATACCATATAGCTTTTAAAGGAACGGGGTAGATAGAAAAGCTATCCAAGATAGTGTGTCTTGAGTGTAATTGTCATCGTGTATCAGCTCTAAGTTCGAAGAACAGACATATCTATATGGACAGAGGCCACCAACGATCACTTCTGAGAGGAAATGAGACTTGATTTGAGTCTGAAATTAAAAAAAAAAAAAAAAGAAAGGAATTACTTTGGCCAGGCTAAAGAAAAGAAGAAAGTCCTTTAGAGTGGATTACCAATGGACCAGAGAATAATGTGCAGCAAAGAGACCGCTGGTTTTAGAGTTCAAACTCCTGGCTTTGGAGTGGCGTGAGGCAGGGGCGCCCCAGAGCCTGTATATGGAAGCACCCAGATTGGCATCCCCAGGACACGACAGCATGGCCAACTGGGAGGAGAGGTTTCTTTTGAAGCCTCAAGTTGCCTACCTCTACTGGACACCACATTGTTTCATTGAGGCTGACAAATTAGGAATGTTGGACTGAACTGAAGGGAGCTGGTGCAGCAGAACAAGTTCAGCCTACAATTTCCTTTGTCTTTCTTAGAGACATGGTTTTTCAATGACCTGCGCTCACATAATTATATGGACATAAATAGTGGAAAGTACTAAAACTCAAGAGCTATTTTTTTAAAAAGATTTGGAGAGGGTATGTGCTATGGTGAGCACTGTGAATTGTTTAAGACTGTTGAATCACAGACCTGTACTTCTGAAACAAATAATACATTATATGTTAAAAAAAAAAAGAAGAAGAAGAAGATAGCAGGAGGGGAAGAATGAAGGGGGGGAAGTCAGAGGGGGAGACGAACCATGAGAGACTATGGACTCTGAGAAACAAACGGGGTTCTAGAGGGGAGGAGGGTAGGGGATGGGTTAGCCTGGTGATGGGTATTAAGGAGGGCATGTTCTGCATGGAGCACTGGGTGTTATATGCAAACAATGAATCATGGAACACTACATCAAAAACTAATGATGTAATGTATGGTGATTAGCATAACATAATTTAAAAAAGAGTGAAAAAAAGATTTTATTTATTTATTTGAGAGAGAGAGACAGAGATAGTGACAGAGAGCATGAGCTGGGA
This sequence comes from Leptonychotes weddellii, assembly GCF_054177405.1. Lineage (NCBI taxonomy): Eukaryota > Metazoa > Chordata > Mammalia > Carnivora > Phocidae > Leptonychotes > Leptonychotes weddellii. Next base: position 87,277,478 of record NC_138374.1, read on the forward strand.
GGAGAAGGAGAAGGGAGCCTGACACGGGGCTCGACCCCAGGCCCTGCGATCATGACCTCAGTCGAAGGCAGATGCTTAACCAACTGAGCCACCAGGTGCCCCAAAAATCAAGAGTTATTTTAATGGGTAGTTGAACTTATTTGTTAAAGCCAATGATTTTTATTCATTTTTACTTGCTTATATATGCTTTTTTACAAAGTGACTAATTTTTCAGGAGGCAAACTGTGGTGTAGGCCTGTGTGTCCTCCTTTGTTTTGGGGTTCTATGTAAAACATCATTTGAAAAATCATGGCTCAAGAAAAAAATAAAAAGCACAGCTTGAGATGCTAGCTAATACAGATCTTCCTTGACTTATGATAGCGTTACATCCTGATAAACCCATCATAAATTTAAAAATCTCATAAGTTAAAAATGCATTTCATACACCTAACCTCCCAGACTTCATGGCTTAGCCTAGCCCATCTTATTACATACTCAGAACACTTACATTAGCCCACAGTTGGGCAAAATCATCTAACACAAAGCCTGTTTTATAATAAAGTGTTGAGTATCTCATATAATTGATTGAACAGTGTAGTGAATGCGAAAAAACAGAATGGTTGTAGGGGTACAGAATAGTCATGTGTGGGTTGTTTACCTGGTGGCTGATTGGCAGCCATAGATCACCGCCCCTGCCCAGCATCATGAGGGTATATTGTAGACATATCACTAGCTCTAGAAAAGATCCAAATTCAAAAATTCAAAATACAGTTTCTACTGAATGCATATACATTCATTCCATCATGAAGTTGAAAAATTTTAAGTCAAACCATCATAAATCAAGGGCTGTCTATAATCCCTAGGCAAGGTTCCTAGACTGGAGCAGGTGAAAAGAGTAAATGGTAGCATCTGGGGTCATTTGGGTTATTTCAAGCTCTAAAAGAGCTTTTCCCCCCAAATGTAACTGAGATTGAAAAAACACATGGTGCGTACTGACAACTAACCAATGAACCGTAGTTACTGATAAATGCTTATTTTTTATTTTTTTAAAAGATTTATTTACTTATTTTAGTGAGAGAGAGAGAAAGAGGGTGGAGAGGGGCAGAGGGAGAGGGAGAGAGAGTTTTAAGCAAACTCGGCACTACGTGCGGATCTGGACGCAGGGCTCGATCCCCCAACCCTGAGATCAGGACCTGAGCCAAAACCAAGAGTCAGATGCCCAACTGACTGTGCCACCCAGGCTTCCCTAAACATATTTATTAGCAAAGAACTTTCTAAGTAAAAATTCACACTAAAATGCATTAATGGCTTCACTAAAATGCATAAAAACCCACGTCTAAGAAAGTAGTCTGGAGAATGAACGAGATAGCCCTAGGAAGAGTATGGGCTCTGGAATCAAGCAGGTCTCTCGGTGACAAGCTATGGGACCTTAAACCAATTACATTAGCATTCAGATGCTGAGTTTTCTCAACCACAAGACACAGAAAATAATCCCATTTCATGGGTCTGCTGTAAACATTTGCCATAATATACTTACAGTGCCTAACACAGAGTAGGTTTCAAAAAACAGTAGTCATTATTAGCCAAATCACTTCACTCTGAGCCTAGCTTCCTTATCTACACAAGGAAAGCAATGATTCCTAATTAGACAATAGGTGTGAAAAGGATTTCTAAGCTTTAAAATTCTCCAAAGAGTTAAGATTATTATCAATACCTGGGAAGTCAATATATAAAGACATGAAGCATTAACTAATACAGTTAAATTAAAATGCATGATTTCTATCTCAAAATATGGTAGACTGATAATATATATTTTTTAAAGATTTTATTTATTATTTGAGAGAGAGAGAGTGGAAGAGAGCATGAGCAGGTGGGGAGAGGGAGAAGCAGGCTCCCTGCTGAGCTGGGAGCCCAACGTGGGGCTCGATCCCAGGGCTCTGGGATCATGACCTGAGCTGAAGGCAGACGCTTAACCGACTGAGCCACCCAGGCGCTCCAGACTGATAATATATAAACCTTCCCATCCAAACCACATAAAATGCTGGATCTTATTTAGCAAGGCTCTCAAATCTATAGCTGACCTAGCATGCAAATAAAGAAATTCCCCAGACAGTGTTGAAAATAAGACTGTTCAGGGGTTAACTTTCATTTTTACGCCCATGGAAAAAGCACTTGAGAACAGGAGACAATCCCTTGCACTACAAAAGGTGGAGGGATGAAACCAAGACCCCTGCATAAATCCAGTAACACTGAAATTCTATCCTCTGTGAAGAACAAGAAAAAAATCTCCCTACCAAAGAAGGAGGCATAAAACAATACTTACAGATATTCCAGGGTTCTTTGGAAAAAAAGTCTCCTCTGTGAATTCATAACCCCAACCTGCCCTCACGTGGATTTGGGATTCATGTTGACACTGTCTGTAGAGTCTCAGAAACTCCAAAAGAAAAAAATGAACATAAAATGGCCCTAGGTTGGTAACAAATTCAAGCTTCTAGCAGACACCAAAATAAACCATATCTGGAGGGACAGTTATTCAACACAGACCTCACAGGAATCCCACAGATAAAGCTACGCTGAGCGTAAGCCCAAAAGTGAAAAATATAAAGAGCATGAGTAAATAAGCCAGCATGAGCAAGAGTCAGCAAAAATAAAAAGAGCTCAGTTAGATACCGAGGAATTGAGATAACACACTGCTGGCTACAAAATTTATAAATTTCTAAAAATAAGTATTTTTCAAGTATTGATAAATTAAAGATAAAATTTTAACATGAAAAAATAAGATAACAATTAAAAAGCAAGCAATTTTGAAAAAAATTTAACTTCTAGAATGGAAAAAAGGTGTGATTGAATTTAAAGCTAAATTAAAGAGCAGATTAAATACATCTGCAGGAAGAATTAGGGAACCAAAGGAGATAGATCTGAAGAAAGAAAACAATTCCGCACAGAGAAGGAGATTTAATATATGAATGAGAAGGGAAAGAACATAAAACTAGAATGTGAAGTTTCGGCATTTGCCCGATAGGAGAGAGGACAGAGAGGATAGGGGAAAGCAGTAGCTAACAGATAATGGTCAAGGTTTTTTCTAGAATTGGTGAAAAACACGAGTCCTCATATTCTGGATACACAAAGAATACCAAAGAGAAGAAATAAAAATTGTTGTGTATATTTTAACCAGGTTTTATGTATGTTTTTGTCATGAGAGTCCTACACAGCAATCATAATCCAGAAGCAGAAGTCAGTTGTTATTCAAAAATGGCACTTTAGGCGTTTGAGGGAAGCAAAATGGAAAAATCTGGGAGGAGAGTCTTTCTCAACATCCTTCAAAGCACCCAGACAGGCCGTTGTATATCCTTCCCACCCTGCACGCATGCGTTCATGTGTTTATTCATTCACGTAGTCATTCCTTCATTCATTCGATCAGACATATAACCCCCTGAAGTCCTAATAAGTGCCAAGCATGGTGTGAGAACTGAGAGCCTAGCAGTGAACAAAGCAGACAAAATGCCTGGTCTCACAAAGCTTCTATTCTACTTTTTGAAACAGATAGCAAATAAATACCAAAGACAAATTCAGACAGCGAGAAGTGCTGTAAAGAAACAAGCCAGGATAAAACACAGAGCGACAGGGTTGAGGAGATAGTGGTGGGCTTCTTTAGTCAGACTGCTGAGGGAAGCTTCCCCCAGGGAGCTAACGACTAGTCTGAAGCCTGAAAACGAGTCAGCAGCCAGCATCTCAGAAGAGGGACTTCGAGAGCAAAGGCCTTGCGGCTGGTTCTGTTTAAGGAAGCGAACGGAGGCCAGAGTGGCTGGGACATAGTCTCAGGGGCATGTGGAGAGATGTGAGGCCAGGGAGAGGCAGGGACAGTTCACCTGGGCCCTGCAGGCTGTGCCACTGAATCTATATCTTATTCTTCGTGCTTTTGGAAGCCATACATATGTTTTTAAGTAATGAATGGTGGGACTGGATTGAAATTTGTTGAAGATCCTTTGGTCACTATGGAAAGGCTAGATTCCAGATGGGACTAAAGAGAAAGTAGGACCCAGTTTCAGCCTCATCACAGTGATCCATCAGAGATGGCGACAGTCGGTCAGGGGGTGGCAGCCGTGGAGATGGGAGAAGCAGAAAGACCCGGGACACAGCTCAGAGGTGGGGCCAGCCCGATTTGCTGATGGACTGGCTATTGGGAGAGAAGAACCAAGAGACAGCAAGGATGATGCCTCCAGCTGGGGCTCATTCACCTTAGCGCTCCATAGAGACAATGCCTGATGTGGAGGGAACACCGGGGAAGACCAGGTCAGGGCGGCAAAGTTAAGGTGCCTATGAAAAGTTTGGAATATATATTAAACTACTGGGTAGATAGGTCTAGAAGGCAGCTGATAAACTGCTCTGGAGATCAGTGGTGTGGTCAGGGAGTTAGAAACATGGTGATGGCATTTGAGCTAGAACTAGGTAAGATCACCAAGGATGAAGAGGTGGAAGGGGAGAGAGGAGTGTCAAGAGAGGGTTGGGTCAAACGTTCAGTCGCCAAGCGGCTCCTATTTAGAGATATAATGGAAGAGGCAGAGATCCTGAAAAAGTGATGAAAAGGAGTAGCCACTGTTTAGAAAAAAAAAAAAAAATCAGTGAGTTAATTTACAGGAAGCAAAGGAAGAGAGTTTATCAAGAAGGGGGACGACTGTGTAGGGAGCTGTGACAAGGTAAAATAAAATAAGGACAGATAGTGATCATGGCCCAGGGAAGGATGGAAGGTGCTGGGCAGTTTCAGTGCCGAAGGCAGAACAGAAGCCTTAGTGGAACTGGCTAAAGAGAGGCAAGGAGGTGAGGAGATGGACAGAGGAAGTAAAGTCCGTTTTTGTCGGTGTTTCCCCCCAAACGTATAGGAATTTAATGCAAGATAGCTCGTGTTCTGATGGCCAGGACCCAGTCAGAGGAGAGAAAGAGGAGTGGGAGGAGCCGGTGTGGGAGGAGTCAGAGCAGAGCGGGGCTGGCCCTGGACCGGCGCGGGGCCCTGCACCTGCTGGCAGAAGCATCCGCAGAGGACCCAGCGGCAGAGGACCGGGCTGCTGTGGTCGCTCCTGTCTGACTACTGTGTGGGTGGCAGTGGTTCCTGTGCCTCTGAGGCCAACCTTGACCGCTGAACCCCACGGGACCAGCTTCTCCTTTTCATTTCCCTGTCTACCCGCCACCCCCGAGTCCAGCTATCCACTTAATCGGTGGGTGCCCTTTGTGATTGAATCCGATGAAAATTGCTGACAAAACTCCAAGCAAGAGAGCCGCGAACCAGGTACTGTTCCAGGCGCTTGAGATCAAAACCCACAGACTTGCTGACAGATTGGCTACAGGAGAGAGGGAATGGGAAGAGTGGTGCCCGCATCAATGAAAAGGTCCTCGTCCTCGTGAGCTCACATTCTAGTGCCAGGAGAGATGCATCCCAAGTAATAAACGCAAGGAAATTATATTGCAAGGCCGAGGTGATAGATGCTGTGGGGCAAAAAGCAGAGTTGGGCGGGCGCCTGGGTGGCTCAGTTGGTTAAGCGACTGCCTTCGGCTCAGGTCATGATCCTGGAGTCCCAGGATCGAGTCCCATATCGGGCTCCTTGCTTAGCAGGGGGTCTGCTTCTCCCTCTGATCCTCCCCCCCCTCATATGCTCTCTCTCTCTCTCATTCTCTCTCTCAAATAAATAAATAAAATCTTTAAAAAAAAAAAAAAAAACAGAGTTGGGCAAGGAGGGCCAGGACTGCAGGGGAGTGGGGAAGGGGCAGGTTGCACCGTTAAGAATGGTGGTCAGGAGGGGCCTCCCCTCCAAGGCCCCGAGGGCGGTGTGCGTGGAGGGGTGGGCCACACGCGAGGCCAGTGGGGCGGAGCCACACAAACAATGGGAAGCGTGGGGGACAGGACACATGAAACCTCGCAGAGGAGATGAGGACAGACTGCCTGTAGGCCTGCAGGACATTTTAAGGAAACGAAAGCTCTGTGCAAAGTATGGCAGTGTTTTGAGCAGAGGAATGATAGGATCTGTTGCTTGAGTTGGGGCCCAGGGAGACAAGGGTGTGCAAGCGGGAGACAGAGTCAAGCACGTCATTGGGAGAATTTTGAAGTTCAGGGGTCATGTGACACCCAAGTTGCAAGTGTCCAGGCTCTCTGCCCTCCTGACAGGGCTCCTCAGAGCCACCAGGGTGACCTTTCTAAACGTAAGGCAAATTTGATCGAGTAACTTCCCTGTTTGGGAACCCTGGTGCTTCGCTGCGGGTGAGTCCCCTTGTCCTTTAGCGAGAAGCACAGAGCGCCTCCCAGGCTGGCCCCTGCGCGCTCCCTCGCACGCTGTCCTGCTGCCCGCCCGCCCCTAAGTCCCTGCTGCTCCTGGCCTGCAGCTCGGGTCTAACCGCTCCTGAGAAACCTCCGTGTCCCGCCCGCCTGCCCCCGTCTCTTCCAGGCAGAAGGGGCCTCCTCCTCCTGCTTAGTCCCACTGCCCTCTGCATCGTCCTGCACACAGACATGTAACACGAACCAAGTGCAAGAGCCAGGCTCTGCAATAGAACCACCGTGGGCTTCAGAACTCAAATTCGTTAAAGGCCAAACACTGGCTTGCTGTGTGTAACTTCATGTTGTTTAAGCCCAGTTTCTTACAAAGGTTGTAATGCCTACTTGATAGAACTGGTGTCTCGATGAAATGAGATAACACGAGCAAATCAGGAACCATAGGACCTAGCACACGGTAGGTCTTGAAAAAAGTGTTCCCCTCCAGACCTGCAGCCTCTGTGGGGCAGATAATGTGTCTGTTCTATTGATATTATAGATGTCCCATCGTTAGCGGGACCCGGGCACATAAATGCGCCTGCTAGACGTCCACCTGAACGAGCAGACCCTGTCTTCCCAGAAAGGTTGGTGTGGCAGCCGTCCCCATGCCACTGTGCACTGTGGCCACGAGTAAATCCCCGGGTGGCTCCTAGCAAGCCAGTCCCCCCCACTCAGCTGTGGCAGGGAGCCCCTACTGTTGGTCTCTAGGGAACATTCATCCGTCCTCTCCACGAGTATTTTTCTCTTTGCTCTTTAGAACTTCTGTCACTGCGTGCCACCCCTCAGTTCCTGCTCAGCTGCTCTCCCACTGCTTGGCCTTGTTTGTTCTGTCTTCCTCCACCATTCTTCACCACACACCATATGGCTCCTCCTCACCGACCTGGAGCTCGGGCTTCACAGCTGTCTACTGGCCTCCCCTGGGCAACCTGGGTCCTCTGGGTGGCTCACCACCCCTCCAGCCAGCAGCCCCACTCTCAGCTCACCGTGAACCCAACATTGCTCTGAGGAGACACATGGCACCGAGATCCCCCCAGTACGTTCTCGTTGCCAGTTACCTACAGCCGGCCAAGCGTGTGCTGAGCAGGTGGTGATCTTCCAAACACAATGTGAGCGTGTGCATCTAATCCTAGAATATTGACAGACTTGTAGCACAGATACAGAATGAAACATTTTTACCCATTTTTTCCAACCTCCTGAAGCATCAGATCATGCAGCCCCCAGTGCGGAGGATCCGGTGTGGGCTCTGGAGTCACTGGGAGCCCCCAGTGCGGAGGATCCGGCGTGGACTCGAGTCACTGGGACACATGTTTGTGTCCCAGCTCTGCATCTCCTCATGGCAACTTACATTCTTCTTAAGTGCTCAAAACCTTAGTGTCTTCTTTTGTGAGCTAAAAGGACCTATCACACAGAGTTATTAGTTGACAACATTTGTCTTTGTTATGTCTCAAGGCATAACAAATCAGCCCAAAATTTAGTGGCTTAAGACAGCAACCACCTGTTCATCAGCGTTCATGGGTTTTGTGGGTCAGGAATTTGAGAGCAGGGGTGCTTAGAGACTCTCATGAGATCGCAGCCGATCGGTGGCCTGAGTTGGGCTTATTCCGAAGGCTTCTTCACGCACATGTCTGGCACCTGGGCTGGGCAGACACACAGCAGAAGCTGGAGCACCTGGGGCTCCCTCGGCCTCTCCCTCCATCCCCGAGGGGTCTTGGCACATGGCTGTCTGGTGTGGCCCCTGCGAGGTGACCAGATTTCTTAAGTTAGGGATCAGGGCTCCCAAGGCACGTGTTCTGAGAGAAACAGGGGCAGCTGTATCACCTTGACTAGCCTGGCCCCTCAAGTCACACAGCATCACATCCACTGACTTCCGTTCCTTAGAAGCATGTCACTACTGCACGCCCATAGTGAAGGGGGGAATGAATTAGACTCCTCTTGCTTTTGAAGACATGTCAAAAATTCGTGGACACACATCCAAGGCACTGCATCATGGACAATGCCTGGTCTTCCGTAAGCAGTGGCAACTTTTTTTTTTTTTTTTTTTTGGATTTGAGGACTTAAAAAATAAAACAGAAGGCTGTCTCTGTCCCACCTTTCTTGTCTTCACTCCCACAAACACATCCATCCTGTGAGGAGGTAAAGTACCTGTCAGTTTAGGCAAGAGTTAAAGGGAAGAATGAAGAGAAGCAGAAATAAAAATTGTTGACATTTATTCATCCCTTGCTCCATGCCAAGCCCCATGTGAAATGCTTTACGTGCATTATATATCTGAACCCTCAGGATAACCCCACCACTTTCTATCATAAGCCTCTTTTATGGAGGAGAAGTCTAAAGTCCACACGTGTTGGCTAAATTGTCCAGGGCTAGACAGCTGGTAAAGGCTCGCAGGAGTGGAGCCCAGTTGGACTGACCCCAGGGCCTGCATGTCCAACACCATGCCCTCTGCCTAGACAATTTTTGAGATCATCAGCCGAGAGGCTTTTACTTAAGTTTTTCCTCCCTTGGTTGCTGTAATTTGAGAGGTAAGGTATCTGAAGGAGCAGGTGGACTAGAACCTGAGAATTCAAGAGGTTCTTGAACCCAGAAGGAGAGAGGCCAGGTTGTTGCTGATGGAGAGAGGGCAGAGGACATAGAGACCCCACGCACACAGCCAGGTAGCAGGGGGCTGGCCTGGTGGGCCTGCGACCAGTCTCTAACGAGACTTCCTCCCATCACCGCCGTGTCAGCTTAGCTACCTCAGGTCGTTCTGTTCAGCAATTCCTCTCAAACCGCCTCTCAGTAAGAATAATTCAGGGGCTTTCCTACTTTTCCTCCAGGATGTGGAAACCACCTCATTTGAATTGACAGGTGTCCTGAAAATTTACTGGGTAGTTAAGCAGGAAGAGGTCACTGAACAGGATGGGAGGGAAATCCTGTTATCAGACTCAGTCCCCCTGGCCAGGCCACGGGGGAGGTGCTAAGGAGGTGGTGCTCAGTTCTGTCCTGGACCCGAGGCTCAGGCCCGAGAAGTTCTCACGCAGTTGAGATGAGCTGTGTTCTCACTCAGCTCAGCTCATGGGGCTGGAGATGTGCCTCCTGCGATGGGCCCCCCCAACAGCAGCTCCTCTCTGCCCACCTTCCGGCTCTGCGGCCGGGTTTCCAGGGCCCTGTCTCCACAGGCACCTCTCCATTCGGGTTGCCTGAACTCCCTACGGTTCAGCTGCCCTCAAAGCACTTTCTGCTTCCTACAACGGTTTGGCCTTCAGAGTGTTCCCTGTGCAGGCTCTCCAGAGTCAGTCATTCGGAAAATAGCGATGAAACACGTCCTATGTGTCAGACACGGTTCTAGGCACTGGGGATCTGGCAGGGAACAAGGCAGGCCGAGTCCCTGGCTCCCCGGAGCTAATATTCTAGAGGCTTTCACACTCACCACAAAGGAAGCTCTCTGAGTGGGAGGCATACAGAGGAACGTACCCCAAACCATGTCAGTAAATTGTCCTCTGACATCGAGTTGACACTGCAGCCTGCCAGGGCTGACGACACACACTGCGGGTTAGACGCAGTCCCTCGTGTTGAGCAATGGTGTGGGGCAAGTCACTCGGGCTCTCAGCTGTGATGACTCGACCCTTTCAGGAGTCACCTCTGTGGCCTGGGAATTCACCTCCACCGACCTTATCTGAAGCAGGAATGTGGTCTGTGCTCGGTTTCTGTCACCACCACCTGCCCGGGGTTTCCAGGCTGAGGAATAAAGGAAGAGAAAGCTGCTACATCCACCCAAGGGCCTTCCGCTTGCTTTGACCGCCTCCATGTTGGCAACAATAACAACAGGAATAAACCCGTGAGCCTTGGCAAGTTCTGCCCACACAGCTTCTTCTGGGAGTAGATGTTCTATCCGTTGGCATCACGTGGAGCACATTGTCAGTGGTCAGTGCAGTATTACTCTACGTTGAAAATTTTCAGGCTGGTGAAGTTAAATAATGTAACTGGTAAGTAGGTAAAATGTGAGCTTTACATGGAGAAAAAGATATTGGAGGGAGTAGAATGAAAATTTCACATGGATTTCAAAGTTAAAGACAGAGGAAATCAAACACATTTCAGCTATTTGGCTGGCAGCTTTAGGCTCTGCCCCGTGGTCTGACAGGAGACTTACTTTCCCTCTCCTTGGCCCTCCTTTGGGGGCTCTTGTAGAAGTTCTGATGGGAGATATGCCCTCTGAGGGTGCCTTTGATGCAGGAAGGGATATGACGGTGCCAAAGAGGCGGCTTCATTCAGCCAAGAGCCGGCCTTTAGAACAGCAAACCCAGTCAGGAGGGGCCCTGGGCAACAGGGACAAAGTATTCGCTCTCGCAGTAAGTGTTTCCAAAGCAGAGAAGTTCCAAGGTTACTTAAATGAGCAGCTTAAAAATGTCATCAAGGACCACGTTCTTTCCATGCTGTCTCTCTACCATCCTCAGCTTATAGGCCTGTGTTTTCATGCAATCCAGATGGCTGCTAATGTTGCAAGCATTTTATACTTGCACAAGGACACAGGGAGGCCAAAAACCACTCCTACCTTGCATCCGTTTTAAAGAAGAGAAAAACTTTCCCAGTCGGTTCCCCTACTCTAGCAGACGTCCCCTCACATCACACTGGCCAGAACTGCAGCACAGAATTACAGGCAAAAGGAATGGAACCACTGTGAATAGATTCTCCCACCTCCTGGGGCTAGGTAGGGACCTGTCTCCCCCTGAGAGTGTGGGGACCCATCCCCGGATCTCGTCTGTTCTGTCAGCAAGGCAGTGTGGCTAATGGGTGTCAGCAGGGAGGCAACCCGCGGAGCGAGGAACTCAGCACTTCAATCTTCCCTCATCCACCAGCATAGAGGGCCCTGTGGGAAAAGTGAGATGATTAATTGGGGAAAAATAAATGTCAAGTGGCTTTCTGTTTCCAAGATGAAAGAGTTTCATGACATTCTGTTTTTAATCATGTAATTTATGCAACACCTCATCAGGCAACTCCGTCAGACAGACAGCTTTCCAACCTTGAAAAGTTTTGTCAACTTGGAAGAAAAGATCAAGCCAAGGTCCGCTGAAGTCTGACCTTTCCACTGAACAGGTTATGGATGTGTCTACCTCCTGAGTGTCTATGTCACACACGTGTCCCTCAGAGGGGTTTGGAAGCACAGGCAGAAGCAAGGTGTGTGAAAGCTGGATCTTATTGCTCATCCAACTCTCCTAGATCTTATACCTCTCGTTGCACAGAGAAGCGAACATAACAGCAGACAGAGAAGGGGCTTGACTGAGGTCAGACCATGAGTGGCTGAGGCAAGATGGCAGCGCCCCTGGATGCACAAAGCCTCTTAGCTCCAGCTCAGGCCCATCTGACCAAAGAGCTGTCTCACAATTCAGTAAATACAAATAACCAGAGTCCCGTGGATGCCACAGACCACAAGAATAGAAGGACAAGAGGGGGTGATGGGAAGGATGGAATGGGAGTGACTTTCTTGAAGCACCAACATTCCTCAAAACATACAGAAAGTGAACATACTTCACCTTGGACTTGAATAAAACGGGAGCTAGTTCATCTTCTGTAGCTTATGTGGGTAAGTTGCAGGACGCTAGAGGAAGAAGTGAAAAGAGCATTTAGCAATTCAATTAAAAATAGATATGATGCTAGACTGTAACAGATGAATGTGGGTTTCAACTATAGAAAGAGAAAAAAGGCCTTTGTTCCTGGTTCCCATTCTCCACTGAGACAGATAGAGCTGCCTGAATAACTCACAGGCTCCAAGAACTTCCTTTTGGCGGTTCTCCCCTTCATCATATCAAACATGTTAAGATGCTCCCTGATCACATGTTAAAAATAATTGATATATTGGGGTGCCTGGGTGGCTCAGTCAGTTAAGTGGCCAACTCAGTTTCTGCTCAGGTCATGATCTCAGGGTCCTGGGATCGAGCCCCGTGTCAGACTCTGTGCCCAACGGGGAGTCTGCTTCAGGATATTCTCTCTTCCTTTCCCTCTGCCCCTCCCCCACTTCCCCTTGCTCTCTCTCTCTCAAATAAATAAATCTTTAAAAAAATAAAAAAATAATTGATACACAACTTGGTAACAGTTTGTGTTGCAGTTGACTAACTGAAAGAAACTTTTTTTTTACCATTTACTTAAATTCTAATGTTCCTTTTTTGATATTATAATTTTGAGTTTATATGCTTCCCATGTCTCATGTATCTCAAATATTTTAATGGACCCTTAGAAAGTTCTAAGCCCTAGGCCCTATGCTATAGCATCAAGTGGTTAAAATGAGAAACTATGGATCTTTAGATCCTGTAATTCTACACAGAGGGAGCCATGACTATTGAGTTGAGGAAGGTAAGCATCACACCAGTCACCTACCTTTGCACTCTGTCTAATAGGACCAATTCACATCTGTGTAGTACTTTGTCCCTTACCCAGATTTTTCATGTATTTTATTTCATTTGATTCTCTTCAACAGCCTGGTATATAGACACTAAATGTGGTTTATTGACAAGGAAACTTTGATTCAAAGAGGTTAGCTTGTTTAATATCACACAACTAGTAAGGAAGAAACCCAGATTCTAGGGAATGGTCTTAAAAAACCCAATACCTGTGCACCTTGGATCACAACTTCAACTCCTTGTTGACAACCAAATCCAGAGTTTTCTATTTCATGACTGGGAGGGGAAACAACTAGTTGACCCCACTTCTCTTAGAAGCAAGGGGCCCTAGCTGCTGTTGGTGGAATGCCATTTTGTCCAATAAAATGGAGCCCATCAGAAAGATCTCGACTGTTCCATTAACACATATTTCTCTTCAGTCTGATTTTCACTAGAATGAGCACTGGAATGGTTGGCATGATAGGTAATAGGAATCTGGAAGTAAAATCTGAGCCCTTTTTTCTTTAAAGATTTTATTTATTTATTTGAGAGAGAGAATGAGATAGAGAGAGCATGAGAGGGGGGAGGGTCAGAGGGAGAAGCAGACTCCCTGCTGAGCAGGGAGCCCGATGCGGGACTCGATCCCGGGACTCCAGGATCATGACCTGAGCCGAAGGCAGTCGCTTAACCGACTGAGCCACCCAGGCGCCCAAATCTGAGCCCTTTGACTGTGACAGCACTGGAGTGGGAAGTCTAAGGGATAGGTGTCACACTGGTTGGGATAGACACAGGTCTGCTATGTGATTAAGGAAGATCCCTAATGTAAACCAAAAAAGCACCCTCTTGTGGATGCTGTTTTCAACATGCCACAACGTAAATGGTTGGAAACACAACACTTTGACCTGAGAGCTGAACCCCAGGAAGAACGAAGCAGTCTGACAGTGATGACTAAGAGAGCATTTGAGGCAATCAACCTGTCTTGGGTAATGGCTATGCTAACTCCTAAGAATTTAAGGCCTGTGTCTGTGACAATGCCCTGGCACATAACAACCCCCAGCACATGCCCTTGGAATGAAGCACTGAATCACAGGTGAGTAAAGCAGGGCCTTCTCCCCAACCATCAATCCTACTTCCAGATTCCAACATTACCCACTGATACTGAGAAAGAATTTGTGAGACAGCTGTATCCTGGAACACACCACTGGATTTTTTTTTTTTTAAACTAACTGTAAGGCCAAAGCCTCAGGGGCCTCTAACAGGATGGTTGGGATATTTCTGATGGGCTCTATTTTATTGGACAAAATGGTACTCCACCAGGAGAGGCTAGGGCCCCTTGCTTCCAGCAGAAGTGGGATCAACCTGTTGGAGTGAGGCTGGAGTTCATCAGGTCCAACTTGCTCATTTGCATAGAATAAGATCGAATGTTATCAAATCAGATTCAGGCCCTGAATCTGAACTCTAACGTACCAGCTCACGACCCCAGAGACATGTGAGCCTGAGCACCCAAGTTTCCTCTCCATGAGCTTTGTGCAACCTTGTCTTTCTTCCTCTTCCATGGTTGGTATGGAAAAGGGGCAGTGTGACATTGGGGAAAGGCTCCACCCCTATAAGAAAACTGAAAGTTTGGGAAATGACCATGGCAGCCAGGGTTCCCAATATTTGCACAAGTGTAATGCCGATGGTAAGAGCATAGGGGGGGCAAGGCCATCCCAGTCAGCTGCTCTATTCCAAGGGGTCTGGAATAATCCTGTGGGGAGTGATAACAGCATTTGAGGAGAATCTCCATATTCTTGCTCACCTGTTTCTTGGTCAAGCCTCACTAATGATTCACAAACTATTCCTCCATGTCCTCATCTTTTGGTCAGTTTGAACTCTGCGTGATATGAAAGCCAACAGGGGGGCGCCTGGGTGGCTCAGTCGTTAAGTGTCTGCCTTCGGCTCAGGTCATGGTCCCAGGGTCCTAGGATCGAGCCCTGCATCGGGCTCCCTGCTCTGCGGGAAGCAGGCTTCTCCCTCTCCCACTCCCCCTGCTTGTGTTCCCTCTCTTGCTGTGTCTCTGTCAAATAAATAAAATCTTTAAAAAAAAAAAAAGAAAGAAAGAAAGCCAATAGGGAGGTTATACACACTGTGGCTGATGGTTCGAATGTGCTCTTTCTGCCATCCTCGCTATCCTATTGTTTTAGTCCTTGAGGACAGGGACCACTTAATATGCTCTTACAGCCCCCACAGCATCTTTCACAACGTTGGGCATGGAGTAAATGCTCAATATATAGGTATTTATTTGGATCCTGTGTCAGGCTGGCTGAAAACTAGAGCCAGTTCAGTGGAAGATGAATCATATCTGAAGATTTCACAATTACTCCAATCAGAACTTCCTTTTAAAACATTCTTTCTCCAAGTTCTCCTTTGAAGGCCATTTGATTATATTAATAGTGCTAATCCTGAAATTGTAACTCCCACACTTGACACGGCATAATTTATAGCAGGCGCCGTTCTTTGAAAAGCTCAGAGGTTTCAGAGGAGACCAAGTACTCCTCCCTTCTTGCTTTCCACTCACACATGCTTCCCTTCACTCTGGAAGTGATGGTACGTAGTTTCTGAGACGAGGAGGAGGAGTTGTCATTACATGTTGTCTTCCTGTGACTTCTCACTGCACTTGGAATAAAATCTAAAATCCTTCCCACGCTCCTGCCCACTTCTCCAATCTCACTTCCTGATTCTCTCCTTCCCCTCCATATTCCACCACAGGGCTTATCTTAATTAATTTCTTAAACACACAGGTCTCTTCTTAGAAATCTTCCTTGCCTGGAAAGTTTTCCCAGGACTGATTCTTGCAACCCCCAGGTTTTGCTTTCAATGCGATATTTCCTTGACCGTGGAAATGTAGTAGGTTTGCCCCTCACCCTTTGTCTCTTTTGCATTTATGTCTTATTCTTGGAGCACTTCTTTGGATTTGTAAATGAATATTTTCTTGCCTTCTTGGTCTCCCTCAGTTGCCTGGAAACCCCTGAGAACACAGGCCACATTAATTTTGTTTCTGACCTTACCTCTAATGTTGGGCACGGGGCTTGACTAGGGCTTTCATAAACACGTGTTGAACGAATGAATGAATAAATGCTTTAAGAGAAGTTTGTCCCTTGCTCTCTGGCTCTCCTTCCTATTTTTCCCATCTCAGATCCCTCCTGGAGGCTAAGAAGCATTTTTTTCTAATCAGAGGACTCTAAAACTTCTAGGGTACAGATAGGCTGGTGGGGGGATGGAGTTCATTGGTTCCTATCAGGTACGAAATGTACCACAAATGAAGAAAAATGTACAGAATCAGATCGGGAGGTATGAAATGTATGAATAAGGTATGAAATGTACTGCAAATGAAATGTATCGCAAATGAAGGAAAATGTACAGAATCAGGTAGGGAGTTATGGTGAATTCAAGAGCCCCGCTCCTGGGGCAGAAATATGTCCTTACAATGTAAAGAAAGTACTCATTTTAGAACTGCCCATGTTTTAGAATGTGACAGATTGTAACCCCTATCAAATGTAGGTCATATGCTTCTGAAAGGAAAAACCGTTTCCTTCTTCTCTACTCACTTCTGTATTCCAAATGTATGGGACTTTTTCACCACACCAAGCAATTCTCCAATAGCAGCCGGGTGTCCTACAATTTAACTCAATTCTGACACTATTTACTAGAGATGGCATCAGATCCCACAGGCAAAGGGCTCAGTCCCACAGGACTGCTCCCACTTCAGATGCCAGTCACAGGTCCCAGGTTGTCACATGTACTCTGATTGGCCAGCTATAAATCGGAGGTTCCTATGACCTTTAACCCTAGGCTTGATAATTTGCTAGAATGGCTGGCAGAACTAAAACAACAACAACAAAATGCAGTTTACTATGGTTCATTACAAAGGGTACTGAAAGATACAAATGAACAACCATATGAAGAGATACATAGGGTAAGGTCCGGGGGGGCCTTCCCACAGGAGCTTCTGTCCTCATGGAGTATGGGCTATGCCACCCTCCTGGCATATGGATGCATTCTTCTTCACCAACCCGGAAACTCTGAATCCTATACTTAGGGATTTTTATGGAGGCTTCATTACATAGGCAAGATTGATTAAATCATTGGCCATCAGGGGTTGATTCAACCACCAGCCACTTTCCTGTCTGCACAGGAGGAGAGGGAGCTGAAAGTTTCAACCTCTAATCATGTGGTTGGTTCTCCTGAAAACCAGCCCCCACTGTGTGGTTATCTAGGTGCTTTCTAAAACTCACCTCATTAATAAACTCAGCTTGGTTGAAAGGGATTTTTGTGAACAACAAAAGTCTCTTTCCACCTTAATCACTCCTACCACTTAGGAAATTCCAAGGGTTTTAAGAGCTCTGTGCCAGAAAAGGGGACAAAGAACAAATATATCTTATTTTAAATCACAAAATCACGGCAACTCCAAGACTGATACAGGGTTGTGTCATTTTTAAAAGATGACCTAGGATCTAGCAGAAGGGATCTGAGTGCCTCGGGAGAGGATGATGCAGACCAGAAACTGCCTTCTCCACATTCCTCAGTCTACCTGCAGGTCCCTGGGAGGCTGAGCCCAGAGTCAGATGCCAGGCAGCCCTCCTGGTGTCATTGGCTGTTGTTATGGCCTTAATTAGATTACATAATTAGGGAGATTTACCCATGCTTCCATTGCAATTTTCCGTGGGATTCGAATTCCAGGTGTCCCGGAACCAAATGTCCTCAATAGAGCTCAGCTCCACTCAGTGCGTGTGGACAGAAGAGAGCTGGCTGATCACCGAAGTTCTCTTCCCCCCGAGTGCTCTGTTTTCAATAGTGTCAGGCACGACTCTGTGCTGCCACATCACTGGGGCTCTGTGGTTCACAGCCATCCTGATGGAATGTGCAGGCAACTTAATCTACTTGTTGTCCCGTAGTTGGCTAGCAGTCCATTTGCTGCTGTACCTACCTCCTCTGCCTAAAGAGCCTAGTTTTTCCATACATAGATTTATTACAGATAAGATTGATAAATAGTTAGATTCTTCATTAATCTCTTACCTCTCACACTAACTCTGTGATCTTGGGAAAGTTAGCCTCTGGACAGCTCCGTCTCCTCCTAAGTAGAATGAGGCTACTAGTATCTACCCCATAGAGCTCACTAATCAGTGAGCTATTATATGAAGAGCACACAGAAATGTTTAATCATAATTGGTGCTCAATAGATGTTACTTGATATGACGAATACTGCTGTATCGTTATTTTCAAATTAGCTCCCGGAACCGCGGGAATGGAGCGCATTCATTCCTGTGTCCTAGGGGCCCGATTCAGTACTTGACACAATGAAGTGCTCAACAAACGTGATGAATTGAACTCCCCTAGCACGTATTGTCTGCACTATTCCAATGCTGCTGTCACCTAGTTGCTTGCTTTGACTGTCAGTGTGCAAATCATCTAGCCCCAACTAAGCTGTTGTTTCCTACAAGTGTAGGACATCTCATTTGCCTTTGGATGCCCCACACTACCTGGCTCACATTAGGTGCTTGAAAACTCTTCACAGACTTAAACTACTACATTTCTTAATCCTGATACCAAGGGAATCAGATGGGATATGTGTAGGAGCACCTGGCAGGCAGTGATGCCATAATTTAGAAGTGGGAGGAGATATCAAACCATCAGGGCTTAAGCCTGGGATTGACAGGCAGGACAGGACTCAAGGTGCTTATCTAAAGGCTGGACTGTATACTAGACTGTATGTTCCTTGTGGGCAAAGGCCATGTTTCCTTCTCTCTCCAGCATCTCACACAGTGCCTGACGTGTGCTCAGTGAATGTCAATTAAATGGTGAATTTATTCACATTTGATACTCCAACATAGGAGGCTCCCATTGCTCCCTAGTGTTTAATATGTGTTTATTAGCACGCCCCTGCACCTATAGACAGAGCTCCTGCCCCATTCTATCCCCACTACCACATACTCTCCATCTTTGGCTAGATCCTTACCTCAGTTTTGACTTGGCAAGATGAGAGTCACACTTTTAAATCGTGTTTGTGCAAAAAGAGCCACAAACAGTCAACACTTCGCTGGAATCTCTTCTTGGTGTGCAGAAGAAAGGTATCACCAAAGATTTGGCCACCTGTTAGATGTGAGAAACCTTCCTTGCCTCTCCTTGAATGTATACTCTTTTTGAAGCAAGTCAGTCTCAGGAAATAGCTTTCCCTCCAGTCCCAGGTCTTTGAAGAGCATTAACAGAGAAGATTCCTTCAGAGACAGACCTGTCAGAACTACCAGTCAAACAAGACTCCTTCCTTTCCCATCATATGTTAGAGAAGAAGAAGCTTTTGTTTTGACTTACCCAACCAACATCAACTTCACCTTTCCAAACAAAGGCTATGTAAGATGCTCTGGACAGCAAAGGAGAGAAGATCTAACTACCAGGGGCCTAAACAATAAGGATGTTTATTACTTTGCATCATGTGAAGTTTGGAGGTAGGACAGTTTCAGAGTGGGTTAATTCATTCACATAGAAACATCATGGATCTAGCTTAGTTATTCTGCAGCTTTCTCCCACAGTCCCAAGATCTGCTGTAGGTCAGGCCTCATGTGCTGTAAATAATCTTCAGAAAGAGAAAAAGAATATCCCCATCTTGTGTCCATCCATCAGATGTCCCCTATGTCTCATTGGCCAGAATTTGTACAATCTACCCATGCTTCAACAATCCCTAGGCAAGGCAAGGCCACCACAATTGACCTAGACCCATGAAGATTCACCTTCTGAGGCTGAGTAGAATCCAAGTTCCTATAAAGGACACAACCCCTCAGAGAAGGACAACCAAAATTAGGATTCTGATAGCAAGGTAGAAAGAGGGAAATAGCTCCCTGATAGGCAGCCAACAATGTCTGCAACAGAAAAGATTGCCCCATTGTTGACCTCTATGGAGTGAATGAATAAAATTGTATTAGTTTTATTCTTGGGGAAACCAAACTATTTTAAGACAAGGATCTTGCTTACTCGGAGCTACAATCTGATTAAAGAGGAAAGGCCTTTCAAAAGCATTAACTCAGAACCATCTTTATCCATGTGGGCTGAAGTAATAGCAAGGCTCCACCAAAATCTTCTAGTATGCAAAATATTAAAGTAGGCTCACCAGTGCAAGAAAAAAAAAAATCTTGTAGTGCTGAGTCACCTGATTTGATGGTATGTACACACATCCTGATTCCAGATAAATGTCAAGACTGAAATGGTGATATGTGGCCCCAATCCTGTTCTCTGTTACAAAACCGACCAAGGCCTCTCTCTCGAGAATATAATAGTCTTTTCATGAGCAAGAAATACAATTTGCAACTTCACTGGAGACTCTGCTGGGGGCTTTATAAAGGTTCTTTTGGAAAAATGTTGAAATCTTTTAATCCTTATTAAAAAAAAATAGTGCTTTTTCAAAAAGAAATAGGTTAAGTGATTATGTGATCCTGAAGACATGCCTAGGTTTTCTTCCCTAAGATTTGTATTAAGCATAAAATTTGATGGTCGAGTTGCTGTTTCCTGGATCACTCATTATTCATTCACTTAATTTCAAGTTGGCCAGTCCCTCTCCTGTTCACCCTCCCTGGAATCTGGCAGGACCCCGGTGTTGACAGCCTGGGTTTCCATCTTGGTATTCTCAGAGGAGCTAAAATCAAGCAAAGGGCACAGCCTCCGGGAGCCTTCTCTGGGTTCTCTACCTCCTGCCTCCCTGGGAAGTCCTCCCCATTGCATCCTCCCCCAGCTGCTGGACCGTCCACCCATGACAAATACCAACCAACGCTCAGATTCCTCAGCAGTGAACAACCTGTACTATCCATTTATGAAATCTCTTCCTTCTCTGACTCTGCTTCTCTCCAGAGGGCTCAGTGTGTTTTAGGCTTAGGCCACAGAAGCAAATTTCCTCTGGAAGAGTTTGAAAAAGAACTGAGCCATGGAGCTGCAAAATTTAAGTGACACAGAAAACTCCCCTGAGAAAGCGGGGTGGCTGGTTAACTAAAGGGTAATCATCGCTGCTGTGCCTTGTCTGAGAGAATGAGTTGGCTAGAAGCAGAGTGACGAGGCAAGTAAAATTTCAGGAGGACTGAGTTTCAAACGTTCCTGCCAGACAGGATTATATGTCCCCAAGCAAGTGTCCTTCTCCTGTGGTCCATGGTATCAGCTGTGTGTGGCATTTTTTTTTTTTTTTCCGGGAAGAGACGTGGAAATACCAACCCACAGTTAGGAATTGAGATTAAGATGAGAGAGGAGAGAAAGTATCCTATGGCGTCTAAAAACTAAGCAGACTACCAAGGTCAAAATTCTTGCTCCACCACTTACTAACTACATGGCTTGAATTCATTAATATATCTAAGCCACCATCCACTTATCTCCAGAATGGGAATAATAGTAGCTACCTCACCAAACTGGTCAGGTGGAATTAGAACAAGACAAGGTAGTAAAACTAGCAGAATATCAGATATGTAAGGACGGGAAAAACAGCTGCGATGGCAGCAATAGTGAGGGTAGCTATTAAGAAAATGGAGAGCCCAACAGAAGAGTAAGCTCTCACAGCATTGTGAAAGCTGTAACACAAGGCTTAGCCCTGCATTTCTTTTTTTTTTTTTTTTAAGATTTTTATTTATTTATTTTGAGAGAGACAGTGAGTGAGGGAGAGAGAGCATGAGAGGAGGGGAGGGGTAGAGGGAGAAACAGGCTCCCCACTGAGCCAGGAGCCCAATGCGGAGCTCGATCCCAGGACCTCTGGATCATGACCTAAGCCAAAGGCAGATGCTTCACCAACTAAGCCACCCAGGTGCCCTAGCCCTGCATTTCTATGTGGTAGAGATGTCGGTAAGGAAGCTGGGAGCCAGGTCAGAGGTCTCTCCAGGGTGGAAGCATGTTGGGTGGAGCCAGCCCTGGACAAGACCTAGAGATGAGGGTGGGGTAGTAGACAAACAAACCCGTAGTCCTGGAGTTCCCCTCTCTTGGTTAGCTGAGCTAGGTTCATTAATAAAAGTGAGCTAATGCTTCTCCCCCAGAAGCAGTCAAATTACTTCATCTCAGAAGCGATCTTCCCCAGGAACTATTACACTTGGACTTACAACAACAAAACCACCTCAGACACACCCAGGGCAGCAGCCCAAGGCACACAGCTCTGCTGCAGTGGGAGAGCCTCCCCCTGTGAGAAGTAGGTTAAAAAGTAGGAGCCCCTCTGAGTTAGGTGAACAACCCAGAGTCACAGAGCTCTTCCAGCTAAGAGAGACTTTCCAGAAAGATGCTTGCTGGCCAGCCCAGCATCAGTGGTGTGGTTGGTGCTTTTCAGACTGAAAAGATGGACTTAATGAGGAGGTTCTACTCTAATCTTAGGGAGAAGAGTGCCAGAGAAGTCAGGGGTATTTTTCCTTCACTAACAAAATATTCACACAGGCCTTAGTGTCGATAAAAGTTAGCTATCAGTCAAGGGATGCTTATGCCAGAAAGGTTATAATGAAATAATTTACTATTAGGGAGAAGTATTTTTTAAAAAAATTTGTTAAGATTTATTTATTTTAGAGAATATGAGCGAGGGTAGGAGCAGAGGTAGAGAATCCCCAAGCTGACTCCCCACTGAGGTACAGCCCGACTCGGGGCTCGACCCCACGCCCCTACGCCCCTAAGACCATGAGCCGAGCTGAAACCAAGAGTCAGACGCCCAACCAACTGAGCCACCCAGGCACCCTGAGAAATATTCAAATTTGAACCTCATTGTAAATTGTGTATAAAAACATTTTCTAGGGGGATTAAGGATTTTAAGTTTATAAAAAGAAAGAAAAAGGAGAAGCAACAGCAGAAGCATAAACAAGCTAGAAGAAAAGGTAAGTTGCTTTCAACTTATCAGGGTAGAGTAGCAATATTAAAATATGGCCACAGATAATACGATACCTCTCCCACGAAGCCCACTTGAAACTACTTTGCTAGAGCAGTTGACATCCAAGACTATGTCAAAAGAGGCTTTATTGCTTTTACTTTGTTGGCTGGAACACTCACTTTTAGAGTCCCTGAGCTGCATGTACCCCACAGATGCATGTAGGGCAGGTCACAAGGAAGCATTCAGGGGACAGTCCCTGCTCAGCCCAGCCTTCCAGCCATCCCACAAGGCTCCCGAAATGTGAGTGATACCATCTTGAATTTTCTTAATCAGCCAGCAGATGAACACTGAATGACTTCTGTCAACATCAGGTGGAACAGAAAAATCACCAGCTGAGCCGGCCCAATTCCTAACCTACAAAAATTATGAAATGAAAGGCTTTAATTTAAGCCATTAAATTTTGCGCTCCTTAGTTATACAGCAATAGATAAATAGAACCAGTAGAGAAGAACTTTCTAAGCACAAAGCCTTGGTAGGGATCAAAATAAAAGAATAACAGACTTGAAATTGTAAAACTGCTTTATGGCAATTATCATCATATACAAATTAAAAGCCAATGATGCACTAGAAAAATATCCTTGTAATACATGTAACATGTAACAGACAAGCCATTTAGAAGAAAAGTACAATAGAAAAAGAAAAATGGCAAATAACAAAAAGCAGTTATCAGAAAAAAATTTTAAAAGGCAAAAAAGAGATGTTTAAAACTTATTAGGAATAAAATAAATGCAAATTAGATGGCAATAAGAGACCTTTTTGCCTTTAAATTTGCAAAGATTTTTGAAATGCTAATACTCACTGCCTATAAGACTTTAGCGAGGCAAGAATTTTCTAATCCTGGAGGTGGAAATAGAAATTGGTAGTCTTTCGGGAGAACAAGTTGATGATGCAAAAGTCAAGTTGCTCAGGTTTTGCCACTTCTAGGAATTAATAGGACATGTGGCCAAGCTTTCTCATCAAAGTACTATTTCTAATAGTGAGAAATGATAAACAATAAAACATTCAACAATGGGAGAAATGTTGCAAATTTTAAATAACTGAACACAATAGAGTTATCAAAAGCTTGGCTTCCAAATTATTCAATGACAAAGGAAAGGAGGGAAATAGCTATAAATATACAAAAAGAATAGCCACAGTTTTATTGATATAGATGGATGGATAGACAGATCAAAAGACTGGATGGAAACACACCAAAATATTAAGAGTTGTTTCTGAATAAAGGGTTGGGGGAGGGGATTAAGTCCTTCTTTCTCCTTGTCTGAGTTTTCTGTTTTTTCAACATGAAACTGTATTAATTTTATAATCCAAAAAAACATTCTTTTAAGTTGGTAACTAAAGAAAAAATTCCAAAGTGGTACCTCTAGCAAACTTGAATACAGGGACTTTCAAGCTGGGAGGTCCTCTCTGAAGCCAGGGGCTCTCCTTTCAGAGACCTGCCATGGTTTGTGTTTTAGAGCTGCCTGATTTCTCTGCCTTTCCTGCCTCCATGAACCCCAAGCTCCAAAGTTCTCTTTCTCTCATCCCTCCCTTTGCGCACCACATCTCACCACCATGGGTATCCATACACACACACAAGTTAACATTTCTAATCCTTCAGTTTCTTTCCTTTAAGGTAGAAATCAACAAACGGACAGCCCTGGGCCAAATACATTGTTTTTCTTTAACATCCCTTCCCAAAATGTGTTACTTTTATTTTTAACTAGGTACCAACATTAAAAAAATAGGAGAGGGGCGCCTGGGTGGCTCAGTCGTTAAGCGTCTGCCTTTGGCTCAGGTCATGATCCCAGGGTCCTGGGATTGAGCCCCACATCGGGCTCCCTCCTCGGCGGGAAGCCTGCTTCTCCCTCTCCCATTCCCCCTGTTTGTGTTCCCTCTCTCGCTGTGTCTCTCTCTGTCAAATAAATACATAAAATCTTTAAAAAAAAATTAGGAGAGATTTTCACTTCCAGAAAGCTGGAGTAGACTTACTTTGTTCTATTCCTCCCACTAAGTACAATTAAAACCTTGAACATTGTATGTAAAGCAAAAAGAAGGCTCTAAAAAGTAAAGAGGCCAGATTAAACAGGAGTCTCAGGACCTGAGAAACAATAGTGAGTTCCATGAATTTTCTTTTTGGCTCATGTATCCCAGGCTTGGAATTAAAGAAGCCTGTAATCTAGAAATGCTGGTGTTCATAACAGGTGCAGATAACAAAAGCCCCAAGAAAAGCCTGCTTTGTGAAGCCTGAATGACAGAATGATAGAAAAAGGGCAGCCCAACAAGACACAAAATATTTAGACAATAATGGCTCTACTCCAGCCAGACACTCAGAAAAAGGTCTGTGGCCCCACCCCCCTTGATTTCCACTGTTGTGAGGCTACAATGAGGTGTCCCAACCACCCCACTGGGGTAGTGTCAGAGATAGTCAAGTAGAGAGCCCGGATTTTCATCCACTATGACTGGTAGGCAGCCCTAACCTCCCCTCTTACGGGGAGCCTATCAAGCAGTAATGAGGCATAACTACCATTCCTCAAAGGGGTGCCTCCCTCTCTCCACCACTTGAGTGTCATCCCCCCTCCCCTACCCAGAGCAACAAGGAGCTTTCCTATCCCCACCACTTGAGTGTCAAAGGAGGCTAAGTGGTGAACCTGGACGAACCTGGCCTTCTACCTTTGCCTGAAAACAATAAGGTGGGAGCCCCATTTCCCCTGCCAGAATGCTATCAGCAGAGGTGAGATAAAAGAGTAGGTGTAAATAAAATCCAGAGCCTCCTAACACAATACAAAAATGTTCTCGTTCCAATCAAAGGTCACTCATCATCCCCCAAACCAGGAGGATCTCAAAGGGAATGAAAAAAGACCTTCAACAGATGCCAACACAGAGCTGGCAGAGATGTAAAACTTACTCGACAAAGATTTTAAAGCTGCCCGTGAAAAAAATGTTTCAACAAGCAACTGTGAACATGCTTGAAACAAATTTAAAAAATAGAGAGCCTCAGCAAAGAAACAGAAGATATAAAAAAGAACCAAATGGGCATTTTAGAACTGAAAACTACCGCCCTCAAAATTAAAAGCTCAGTGTATGGGCTTGCATTTATTTCTTGCTACCACTGTGGCAAATTATCACAAACTTGGTACCTTAAATCAAATTTATTATCTTATAGTTCTGGGGGTTGGAAGTCCAGAATGGGTGTCACTGGGCCAAAATCAAGGAGAGTCACAGCTATGTCACTTTATGGAGGCTCCAGTGGGAAATCTGTGTCCTGGCCTTTTCCAGCTTCTTGAGGCTGCCCTCATTTGTTGGCTTGTGGCCCATCCCTCATCTTCAAAGTCAGGAATGTCTGTGCTGGTCCTTCTCATATTGCATCACTCTGGCACTGACTCTCCTGTTCTCTTTCTCACTTACAAGGATCCTGGTGGTTACATTGGGCCCACCGAGGGAATCCAGGATAATCTCCCCATCTCAAGATCTTTAATCACATCTGTAAAGTCCCTTTTCCATGTTAGGTAATATATTCACAAGATCTGGGGATTAGGATGTGGACTTCTCTGAGGGGCAACTGTTCTGCCCTACTGCAGTCTGCCCTCTGGCTCCCGAAGATTCATGCCCATCCCATGTGCAAAATGTATTCACCCCATCCTGAGGTCCTCAAAAGTCTCAATTCATTACAGCATAAACTCAAAGTCCAAATTCTCATCAGCTCAAATTTCCAAATGCTTTCATCTAAGTCATTTAAACAGTTATGGGAAGACTTTTATTATGATCCAGCCTGGGGAAAGTCCCTCTCCCTGAAAAGGACAGGCATAAAATAGCAAATTGTTGACATTCCCACTCAAAAAGAAATATGGAAGGAAGAAAGGAGTTACCAGTCCCAACCAATTTTGAAATCCAGCCGGGCAAATTTCATTAGGTTTCAAGGCCTCTCTGGCTAAGGACTCCATTCTCTGAGCTCACAGCTCTACCTTGGAGTTGTCCTTTCCTTCTCATGAAAGGTAGACATTTGCAGCTGAATAGTGTTATCATCATGTTTTATATCTGTAGAATGCTGGGGGTCCAACAGCTCTATAACTGTTAAAGAAATGTACTTAGTAATTTTTAAAAAGTAAGAAAAATCTCCAAGCCCAAATGGTATCCCTGGAGAATTGTATCAAACCTTAAAAAATAAATAAACATTTTATACAATCTCTTTCAGAAAACAGAAGAGGAGGGGACATTTC
Organism: Leptonychotes weddellii; assembly: GCF_054177405.1. Classification (NCBI taxonomy): domain Eukaryota; kingdom Metazoa; phylum Chordata; class Mammalia; order Carnivora; family Phocidae; genus Leptonychotes; species Leptonychotes weddellii. Next base: position 87,304,205 of record NC_138374.1, read on the forward strand.
CCAATTCATTTTATGAAGCTAGTATTACCCTGACACTAAAACTAGAGAAAGAGAGTACAAAAAAAAGGAAACTACAGATACAAAATATTCATCAGCAATACAAATGCAAAAATCCCTAACAAAATATTAGCAAATAGTACTCAGCAATATATGAAAAGAATCATAAAGTATGACCAAATGGTTTTATTTCAGAGATGTAAGCCTGCTTCATTATTCAAAAAATCAGTGTAATCCACCATATTAACAAAAAATAAAAATCATATGATCCTATTAATTGATGTAAAAAAGTATTTGACAAAGTTTAACACTTACTTATGATAAAAACAACCCAAAAAATAGCAATAGGGAGGAAGTTCCTCAACTTGATCACAAACCTCTGCAAAAAACCACAACTAACATTATACTTCATGATAAATGACTGAATGCCCTTAAGATCAGGAACAAGGCGGGGGGGCGGAGCAAGATGGCGGAGGAGTAGGAGACCTGGATTTCGTCTCCTCTCAGAA
>NC_138374.1:87305210-87335822 GCF_054177405.1 Leptonychotes weddellii
GCCTCAGATTCACTTCTCCGCACGTCCTACCTTCCAGAAAGTGGTCGCTTTTCTGTTCAGAGAGTTGTTGCTATTCCTTTCTTCGATCTCCTGTTGAGTTTGTAGGTGTTCAGAATGGTTTGATCCCTATCCAGCTGAATTCCTGAGAGGAGACGAAATCCAGGTCTCCTACTCCTCCGCCATCTTGCTCCGCCCCCCCAGAAATCTTTTGCATTCCTATACACAAATAATGAAGCAGGAGAAAGAGAAATTAAGAAAAACAATCCCATTTACAATTGTACCAAAAACGATAATGTACCTAGGAATAAACTTAACCAAAGAGGTGAAAGGAAAGATCTTCACTCTGAAAACTGTAAAACACTGATGAAAGAAATTCAAGACAATGCAAAGAAATGGAAAGACATTCCATGCCCATGGATTGGAAGAAAAAATATTATTAAAATGTCTATACTACTCAAGGCAATCTACAGATTTAATGCAATCCCCATAAAAATACAAATGGCATTTTCCACAGAATTAGAACAAAGGATCCTAAAATTTGTATGGATCCACAGAGGAACTCAAATAGTCAACCAATCTTGAAAAAGAAAAACAGAACTAGAGGTATTACAAAGTGGTAGTAATTAAAACAGTATGGTACTGGCACAGAAATAGACACATAGGTCAATAGAACAGATTAGAAAACCCAGAAATAAACCCACAATTATATGGCCAATTAATTTTTGACAAAGGAGGAATGAATACACATGGGAGAAAGACAGTCCCTTCAACAAATAGTGTTGGGAAAACTGGACAGCCACGCAACACAATGAAATTTGACCACTTTCTTTCACCACACACAAAAATAAACTCAAAATGGATTAAAGACCTAAATGTGAGACCTAAAACCATAAAAATCCTTGAAGAGAGAACAGGCAGTAATTTCTCTGACATTGACCATAGCAACATTTTTCTAGATATGTCTCCTGAGGCAAGGAAACAAAAACAAAAATAAACTATTGGGACTTCATGAAAATAAAAATATTTTTTCACAGCAAAAGATTCAACTAATAAACTAAAAGGCAACCTACTTAATGGGAGAAGATGTTTGCAAATGACATATCGGATCAAGGGTTAGTATTCAAAATATACAAAGAACTGATACAACTGAAAACCAAAAAAACAAATAATCCAATTTAAAAATGGACAGAAGACATGAACAGACATTTCTCCAAAGAAGATATACAGATGGCCAACAGACACATGAAAAAATCTCCACATCACTCATCATCAGGGAAATGCAAATCAAAAGTACAGTGAACTATCACATCACACCTGTTAAAAAAAAAAAAAAAAAGAATGACTAAAATCAAAAACACAAGAAACAGGTGTTGACGAGTATGTGGAGCAAAAGGAACGCCTGGGCACTATTGGTGGGAATGCAAACTGGCGCAGCCACTCTGAAAAACAGTTTGGAGCTTCCTCAAAAAATTAAAAATAGAACTACCCTACACTCCAGGAATCACACTACTGGGTATTTACCCCTCAAAACAAAACACTAATTCAAAGGGATACATGCACCCCTTTGTATATGTATATTTACAGCAGTATTACTTATAATAGCCAAACTATGGAAGCAGCCTAAGCGTCCATCAATAGATGAATGGACAAAGAAGACGTGATATATATATATATATACACACACATATTTGTATATATATACACAAATATGTAATGGAATATTACTCAACCATAAAAAAGAAGGTAATCTTGCCATTTACAACAACATGGATAGAGCTAGAGAGTATTATGTTAAGCAAAATAAGTCAGTCAGAGAAAGATAAACACCATATGATTTCACTTATATGTGGAATTTAGGAAACAAAGCAAATGAGCAAAGGGAAAAAAAAGTGAGAGAGAGACAAACCAAGAAGCCGACTCTTAACTATAGAGAACAAACTGATGGTTACTAGAGGGGAGGGGAGTGGTGGGGGGATGGGTGAAATAGGCCATGGGGATCAAAGAGTACACTTTTCATGATGAAAAAATAATAATAATAAAATAAATTTCTTAAGAACCAAAAATAAAATAAAGTTATTATAATGGAAGAGACTTCAAATGAAAGATAAACATTCTTTCATTCAATTAATATCTGAGTTCCAAACAGGGGAATAAAAGACGCAATACCATTTACATTACCACCCTCCAAAATGAAATACTTAGGTATAAATCTAACAAAATATGTATAAGATCTGTATGAGGAAAACCACAAAACTCTGATGAAAAAAATGGAAGAAGAATGAAACAGTTGGAACCAATATTATCAAAGTATCCATTTTTCCCAACTTCGTCTGAAGATTCGATGTAATCCAAATCAAAACCCCAGCAAGTTATTTTGTAGACATTGACACTGATTCTAAGGTTTATAACAAAAACCCGTAATAGCCAACACAATGTTGAAGGAAAAGAAGGAAGTCAGAGGACTAATGCTACGTGACTTCAAGACCTACTATAGTACAATAATCAGAACAATGTGGTATTAATAAAAGAATAGAAAATAGATCAGTTAATTGAAGAGGGTCGAAATAGGCACACATAATAATAGTCAACTGATCTTTGGCAACGGAGCAAAGACAATGCAATGGAGCAAAGATAGAGTTTTTGACACCTAGTACTGGAACTGAACACTCACATGCAAAAAAGTAAATCTAGACATAGATCTTACACCCTTCACAAAAATTAACTCAAAATAGATCAGAGACCTAAATGTAAAACACAAAACTATAAAGCTCTTAGAAGATCACACAGGAAAAGACCTAGACGACCCAGGATTTGGGGATGACTTTTTAGATACAATACCAAAGGCACAATCCATGACAAGCTGAACTGCATTCAAATTAAAAATGTCTGCTCTGCAAAAGGTACTTGTCAAGGGAATGAGATGAGAAGACATAGACTGAGAGAAAATATTTGCAAAAGACACATGTGACAAATAACTGTTATCCAAAATACACAAAGAACTTTTAAAACTCAACAACAACAAGAAAAAAACCCCAAACAACCCAAATAAAACAATGGGCCAAGACCTTACCAGACACCTCACCAGAAAATAGGTCTGTGAAAATATATTCCATGCCATCTGTCATCATGGAAATACAAATTACAATAACGAGATGCCACTACATACCTATCAGAATGGCCAAATTCCAGAACACTGACAACACCAAATGCTGGTGAGGTTGTGAAACAACAGAAACTCTCATTCATTGCGGGTGGGAATACAAAGTAGTACAGCTACTGTAGAAACAGTTTGACAGTGTCTTACAAAACGAAATTTATTCTTACCACATGATCTGGCAATCGAGCTCCTTGGTATTTACCCAAAGGAACTGAAAACTTATATCCACAAAAAAAAACTGCACACAGACTTTATAGCAGCTTTATTCATAATTGTCAAAACTTGGAAGCAAACCAAGATGCCCTTCGGTAGGTGAATGGATAAATAAACAGTGGAACACCCAGACAATGGAATAGTATTCAGGGCTAAAAAGAAATGAATTATTAAGCCATGAAAAGACACACAAAAAGCTCAAATGCACATTACTAAGTGAAAGAATCCAATCTGAAAAGACCTCATACTGTGTGATTTCAATTATATGACATTCTGGAAAAGGGGGAAACTATGGAGACAGTAAAAAGATCTGTGATTGCCCAGATTTGGTGGGGGAAAGGAGGTGAGAGAAGAGATTAATAGGCACAGCACAGAGGATTTTTAGGGCAGTCAAAACACTCTGTACAATACTATAATGATGGAGACATTATATATCTATCCAAACCCACAGAATGTACAATACCCAAAGTGAACCCTAATGTAAGCTATGGACTTTGAGTGGTTATGATGTGTCAATATAGTTTCAGCAGTTGTAACAAATGTAGCACTCTGCAGGGGGATGTGCATGTGTGGGAGCAGAGAGCATACAGGAAATCTCTACATTCCTCTTACTTTTGCTATGAACCTAAAACTGCTCTAAAAATAATGTCTTCAAAAATAATGGGCATGGGGGCACCTGGGTGCCTCAGTCAGTTAAGCATCAGACTCTTGATTTTGGCTGGGATCATGATCTCATGGATCCAGTCCCACGTGGGGCTCTGTGAAGGAGTCTGCTTGAGATTCTCTCTTTCCCTCTCCCTCTGCCCCTCCTTGTCCCCCATGCTCTCTCTCTCTCTCTCCGAAATAAATAAATAATTTTTTTAAAATGGGCATGGCTATTGGAGGGCAGGGGAAAAATAACTCACAGATTAGGGGTACCACTTTTCTTCAGGGCAGTTTGAAGATGTGTATCCAGAACTTTAAAGTAAGAATGCCCTCTGACCAAGGAATTCCACTTTAGAAATTTACCTCAATAATGAAGGACATGCACAAAGATATTGTCTTAAAGATATGTATATTGAGCCACATTATCATTTATAATAGATAAAAATCAGAAGCAACTTAAGGCTTAGTGTATTAGTGAAATAAATGTGTATGAATGGTAGCCATTATAAAAATGTTGCAAATTAATATTTATCAACCTGGAAAGCTGTTCACTACACATTAGTAGAAAAAACAGGTTGGAGAAAATGTGCAAAAGATAGCATAATTAGTACACTAATAGTATACTATAGTACTTTTAGTATTATATAGTAGTAGTATTATGGAGAGTTTTATTAAGGTAATTATCTTTGGGTGGTAGAACTATGGAGGTAAACAACAATTCTTTCATAGTAGTTATATGTGCCTTTACAGAAGAGATATATATTATTTTTTATTTTCAAAATCTTTAAGATGACTTAGTAATGGGAGAAGACAGAGATTGCTAGGACTGTAGCGCATATGTGGTAAATAGGGTAAATATGAGGTTCTGAACGAGGTCTGTATGTTTGGTGGATGCTACTTTATGCAATAAATGTGTACCAATTGAGTTGCATTCTCCATTATGCTAATGGAAGAAAAATCTGCAAGAAGCATAAAGAATCATTTAATAATGTGAATAACTATTGCCTCATGTTTGTTTTAGAAGTTCACATCATTTTAGCTTTTAGATTTGCTTAAAGCAGAAACCACCCAAATCATTATTCTCTTGTTATATCCTGGTCAAATCGTTAATCTCAATCATTTTAAGAGAGCCCTAGGTGTGTGCTGTGTTTTTACTTTCCCGATTTGCAGGGCACAATCACTTTCTCAACGATTCTGGGGACAGCCTAAAAGGGCAGAATTCACAGGCTAGCAGAATTTGGTTGCCTTCTGGAATAACTGAAACTCACATACATAAGCCATCAGTGTCAGTCTACCTCTAACATACTCTGATCAGGAAAGACCGCAATCTCCAGGTAGAGAAAAACAAAGAAAGCAGGCCCATGTGGATAAAAAACGACCACTCAGAACATTCCTGGAAACACATGGAATAAAAACATCTCAAGTGCACCAGTCTCCAGGGTGCTCAAGCTGTAGGTGTGGGTCACCTTGGCCTGGCACTGTCCTCCTCTAAAGAAAGAGTAAAACTGAAGCTCAGACAGGGTAACTTGCCCTCAGTTCGTCCAAACTCAGTAGTGAGGCTCTGATTAGCATCCTTTGTCTCCCAAAAGTGCCATCAGCTCTCCTAAGTAAAGCAGACCGTGTGGTGTAATGAAAACACTACCAGACTAGGACTCAGGAAACCTGGGTTTCCAAGTTGGCTTTGTCACTTAATTGCCCATGTGTTGCTGGGCAGGCACCTACCCTTCCGGGGACTGTGCTTCTCCCCCTACAACATGAGAAGGTTCTACTAGAAAACATTTAGGGGCTCTGCAGATCGAACAGCCTATAATTTTTAAGTAGCTCATCCCTTCCCCTTCCCTGTCCCTTTGGGTTTCATCCTTGTGGGCATTCTTGCCCCTCCAACCTCCTTCCATCCACAGTTCCCTTGGGCACACCTGTCCTGGGACCTCCAAGTTTCGCAAGGTCAGAAGGATGTCCCATGAGCTATGGAACAGGTGCTAAAACATTTCTCACATTGCTGTGACTATTTTAGCTAGAGTCATGTTGGTTTTTTTTCTGCCTAAATGGGTTAACTAGGCACACATATGTCTGTAGACAGAGCACCGTTGAATACACTCTGCAGAGCAAATAGAAGTTTAATTTCCCTTAAACAGACATCAAGTGCCTGTAGATGCATGGAGCCAGGAAGAGCGATTTCCTTAGGCAGCCTGCCTCTCCCAGAGAGGAGGAAGAACTCATGGACGGGAAGAGAGGGTTCTGCCACATTCAGCTAAACCAAATGGCAACCCAAATGAAAGGAGAGACAGAGAGAACTGGGTTGTGTTATCAATCAATTTTCAACTTCAGTTAACTCTATTGGCATGACAAGGTAGACACATTGCCAAAGTCAATACAGTAGATCTGTGTGCCTAAGGCAGGCTTTGGTACTAATGGAGGTTTTAATGCCAGACATTCTGTCCTCTGAAGGTTTCCTAATGTCCTTTTTTGTCTCCAGTGGCCACATGTTGTGGCTATGATCTTGCTACTGAAGGTCATAGGATTAAGTTTTGGGCACTGAAACCAAATTTATGCTAAGGGTCTTCTTTCCTGAAACCCTTTTATACTATTGGAAAACCTTGTGAACTTATGTTTTTATTTTATTTAACATGCGGTACACAATAATAAAAATAAACAAGTATTTTCAGATAGGATATTGTTAAAATAGTTCACTTCCTAGGCAGGTTTTTAAAGTAAAAGATATCACTAAGAAAACTACCTAAAATTTCCTTATCAAAAATTCTTGCTATAATGTTTACATTTCTAGTAGACATATAATTAAGCTGTTAATATCTAGGATCTTTTTTTAAAGATTATTTATTTATTTATTTATTTATTTATTTGAGAGAAGAGAGGGAGAGCACGAGTGGGGGAGGGACAGAGGGAGAGGAAGAAGCAGACTCCCTGCTAAGCAGGGAGCCCGAATGTCTAGGATCCTTGTGCAAAGTAACCTCCATCCAGAGGAGAAATGGGGAAATGACTTTTTTTCTGGTTGGACAAGGTTTTTTTTTTTTTCATGATCTTAGTGGCACAGATATGCACTATATTATTTCCACCAGGAGCCCAGCCCAAGCTGCCAGGCCAAGAAGCACTTATAGGCAATAGATAAAATGAGATCATGAGCAGATCATGACTCTGGCTAGCAAGTATGTGATAGTGGATAAGCTTAATGTTTAAACAAATATTTGTTTTAAAGGAGGCAAAAGGTGAGTGTATAACATATGTTTCAGATATAATACAGATATGGCATTTTCAGATACAAGACAGGTATGGCATAAGCCTACAGTTTGGAGCACATGACCTATAGACAAAACATTACCTTCACCTGGTGGCAGCATGCACGAATTAGAGAGGTATTATTTCTTGTAAGCTTCCCATATTAAATAATTGACTAAATAAATACATTTGTACCTGCAAAATCTAGAATATTTAAGCTGTAAGGAACCCACTAAATCAGTTCATGTAATTCCTCTTATTTTACAAAAACTGAGATCCGGATATTTTTGTTTTCATGTTTGCTTAAGGTCAACATTTCACAACTAACATGATACTAGAATTCAGGTGTCTCAACGCTCAGAACAGTGAATATTCCATTATATAAGGATCCTATTGCATACTTGGATTCTGTATTTTGCCCTTGACATATTCATAAAAGTTAAAACTTAAGTCTATAAAGAGGCCAATGTCCACCAACAATAAATAAACCAATAAATTTTACCTATTTTCCACATCTAGCAATTTAGTTCTTCATTTGACTATTCTTCTAAGTAAAGGCATTTGTTGGTTGGTTGGGTTGGTTGGTTATAGATACCATGCAATTTAATTTAAGAACCAGGGAGTGATAAAGCCTTCTTCATTCTGTAGGTTTAATATGCATTTGTAAAGGAAGGTCATCATTATCACTAACACAATCACAATATCAGTTATATGAGAAAGAAGATATACATATATGTATGTATCATATATATGATATCTGTGTATCATATATGTGATCAAATTGGATGTATATGTTATATATATGATACATGTTGTCTATGTGTGTGTATATATACATATACCCCTTCTTATCTTCTATATGTTTAAGTAGTTCTTCAAAAATTACCTTTATCAAAGTGACTCTGCATGGCTACTGAGAGTGGGATAGTGAGACAGACTCATTAGAGAACAAATAATACAAACAACTCAACTCTGGACTTTTCTCTTCCCCCGCCTAGTCAAAGGCCTTGGGGAATTAGCAAGATCCCTGAGTCAGGATCTTAAGTATTCCTATACACTCCAAGTGTTCTTATGTTTGAGATCCTCACCAGTTTTAAAGGTATCCAAATTAAGGGACTGGGATGATGTCAAGGACTGGGATGAATCAGTTAGGATCTCCATCTCCAAAGCATTAGGAGCTATTATCCAGAAGAGTAGCACATCATGCTTTGATCAGGGAAATTAAACTATTCTCCCAAGATACTCTATTTGTAAAACATTTTCCAAATTGAATTCCAGTTGCAGAAATATTTTTGGCAAGTAAACAGCAGGGGGCTGAGAGCCTGGTCTGTGCCAACTTTGTTGACTCCGACAGCCAGGCTGGAAAGTCTGGGCTGGAGGAGAATATGCGAGTGCTGGGGAGACTGAGCCCATGCAAGGAGAGGGAATGCTCACTGGGCGGCGGTCCTTCATCATTCAGCACCTCCCGTCTGCTCTCCAGGCTCCAAGGATAAAGACAGAGACGGTGAGGGGAGGAGAAAGAGGAACAAGGAATAGAGGCCCCCAGCAAATGTGAGGGAGGAGCAGCAGGAGCGGGACCGTGGGTCTCCTCGAGCTCTGCTGGAGCCCACATCGGAGCCAGCCTAGACCACCGCTATCCCCTGGTGTTGCTACGAGCTGGCCCAGCACTCGTGGCAAGGTCTTGGCGTTCTGTTGAACAGAAAAGATTTCACAGGAGAGCAGAGCTCTCGGTGACTCTGATGAAGCAAGGTCCAAACAAGAGGGCTCTGTGATCATGTCTGAACCGACAACAACACGAGCATCGTCTCAGCCCCCCAAATGAGCCGACATCCCCTCTCCTGACTAATAGGAATGACTGCTCTTCTGTACTGATTGCATCTTTAGCCTCACTCCAGTGAGCCTCCCCATCACAGAATTATCTCTGCTTCCTGGCAGCATCCGATTCAGAGCAAGGTCTGTTGTTTAAGCCCTACCCCAAATCAGCTGAGAAGAGCAAGCCCAAATCCTTCCCAAGTCCTTTCTAGCACCTTTGACCCAAGCACCCTGCAGTTGCTCACAGAACCCGGGCTCTTTCTGTGCAACCGGCAATAAACGCAACTTGCTCTCAGCTACAGGCGTGCCCCTGCCCAGTGTCTGCTCTGTGCAGAGCAGTGTGCTGATTCTGGGCTTACGGCCCTGAACAAAACAGCTTGTCCTAACCCAAGGGAAGAGCTCACAGCCTGATGGAGGACGCAAGGAGCAGAGGGCAGAACAGCCTCAAGAGTTGTGACCAGTCAAACGAAAATCAACTGGATATCCAAGAGATAACCCTGAGGGTGGGATGATTCCGAGACTATGAAAGAATGGAGAACCCCATCAAGATCAAATGTACTTAGTATTAGCAAGAAGATAAATCTTACAAACCTCAAAATGCCATCAAGTTTGGGTTACTTGTACATATATTTAGAAATGTTAAGGCGCCAAAGACAGGCAAGATCCATTCAAGTGATCTACAAGAACAGGAGCTGCAGACCTCCTTGAGTGAACAAAGAATTAGACAAAGTGGCAGGGGACCTGGGAGAGCCACCTCTTTAGTGTGAAAGCCTCTGACTTTGTACCCATTTAAAAAGTCCCATCACGGTCCCCAGGCGGCCCATGTCCTGGCAAACACTCTGCCGGTAAGCTGTGTGACGAATGTCTTCCTTGGGTAGGATGCATGTTTCTTCACACCAGGAAGATTGAAAGTTAAATATAGAAAGATTTCAGAGAGCCAAACCATAGTCTTTATAGTTTTATGTTAATGATTATAAATTGTATCTATTTGCCGTTTGTGTCTTAATAAGTTTTAAGAGAATTGGCCCAATTAGAGAGGTAACCTTGTAATGCCAATTTAAAACACAATTGAGGGGAAATCGGAGGGGGAGATGAACCATGAGAGACTATGGACTCTGAGAAACAAACTGAGGGTTCTAGAGGGGAGGGGGGTGGGGAGATGGGTTAGCCTGGTGATGGGTGTTAAGGGGGGCACATATTGCATGGAGCACTGGGTGTTATATGAAAACAATGAATCGTGGAACACTACATCAAAAACTAATGATGTAATGTATGGTGATTAACATAACATAATAAAATAAAATTTAAAAAATAAAACACAATTGAGTAATTAATGCGGAGTTTTACAATTTTAAGTTGAATTCTGATTAAGTTTATTGGAACGTATAAGAGAACTCTAGGACCTTGTATTTAAAATGTAAGGGCTTAAATGTATGTAAGTATTGAAGTACTCCAGAAAGCTTTGTTTGTTAATTCAAATATATATGCATGTACACATGCATGTTGTATACATGTATATGCATATATGAATGTATATATAAAATGTATAATTATGGCTTAATATGTTTGGAAGTAATTAATTCTCTCTTTATGCATAGGCCCTTTAGAAGTGATTGCTAAGCTCTGCTAGACTAAGAAATAAAATAATTACCTCTGTAAGCTGGACTAAAACAAACGTTTTTCTAATTTTAGGCTTTAATAAGTGGAATATTAATTTTTAATCCAAAAAGTAAACCTTCGAATAATATTTTCTACGCACAAAAGGCACCTAGACAAAAGACAGATATCTAGAAACTGATGTGAACATAAGCAAACACCGTAGCGTGTGGTAAGTGCTGTGATGGAGAAAGATAAAATGCCGCATGGGAACAAACAGGAGGGGCCATCTCCGACCCGTAGAGGAGGACCCTTCCGGAGGAGGTATAGGTAAACCGAGAAAAAGGTGTGAACAGGGAGGGAGGGAGGGAGGGAGGGAGGGCGGAGCCACAAGATGTTCCCTCATTTACATATACCAAGCTCCTACCAGCACACAGCTAGGGGCTAGGGAGACCAGCAAAACAAAACAAGATCCCTCCCCTCCTGGAGAAGCCAGTAGGTAAGAGGGAGCTCCGGGCTCTTGGGGGAATAGAAAGAAATTCAGCGTCTAGAAGCCTACCCCTGGTGAGTTGGAGGGCGATGCCGCTCAGTCCCCGGGAAGGGTTGAGACTCCGAGCGCGCACAGGTGCGCACGAAGTGCCTAATGTGGTGCCGGAAACCAGGAGGTTCCCAGCAAGCCACTCTTTTCTTCATTTTTAAGTGCTTTTGCTTTGGGGATCAGAAGCCCATTTGTAAATCAAATAGTTTATACTTTCCTGAGGCTCAACCACTGGAATTATCAAACTACCAACCCCTTAACCCAAGGGCCCCTGAAACCTGATCAGGCTGTAAGCAAATAAGCCACTCATCTTTTGCAGAAGCCTGAGGTTCTGGGCTGCAGAAACTGGCATGATTGTTCATAAAGGACCCTGAAGACGCGCAGGGGATGGACCTTAACTCTCAGGGCTGCCAAACTTTGGCTGAATCTTCTGCAGATCGAGATCTTTTTAAAAGAGAGAAAGATCTATTTTCCAAAGACCAAATGAGGAGTGAGGAGGATGGGGGGTGGGGTGGGGACAGAAGGTCTAGGAGGGTAAAAAGCAGGGACCACAGTTGGCAAACTCTGACAAAAGAAGAATGAGGACAGAAAAGGCTGAGGATGACAGAGTTAGAGACCACTGCAACCCACCTCGGAGTTTACACCTCTACAGAGGCTGTGGCTTTACCCATAGAAAGTGTTTTATAAAGAGAATGGTGGGTCTGGAATTTACAAAACTCATTTTCAATTTCATAGGCTACAGCCTTCAAATAATTCTACCCCACCTCTCATGTCTAACGGAACAGATGTATGTCTCAGGGGGAAGGATTGAGAAGTATTCCCTCCGAAGGTCCTTGGGACACTATGAAATGGGTTTAAAGAACCATTTCCATCAGCGTGTGCAGACCTCTGTATGTGTGTGCGACTTTTGTCCGAGGTTATCAGGACATCGAAGCCTCTCGCTCCTGCGAATACCATGTGGGATTGTCTGGTGGCTATCTGAACATTATCTTCAAATCTCCATGGAAGAATTGCCCCTGTGTTTCATGTCAACAATAGTTGAGCCAAACTGCCTTTGACGTCCCTGGAGTTATCTGATCACCCAGATGACACTGAACAGAGCTAGATGACTGGGAGTCGGCAGCTCAGCCCTAACATCTGCCCAAGGCTGGCAGCAAGGGTTCCAGGAGTTATACGAGCCACCAACTCTGTCCAGTCTACCATCTGTCACTGGCTTACCACACCACCTTGGGTCACTGACTTCCCCATTCTGTGCCATCTGTGAAATGTGTATAATAGCACATCATGTCCTTCTGTCCCTCCTGTTCATGCTCTCCCTCTCTAAGTCCCTCCCTCCCTCCTTCCTTCTGTCCCTCTCTCTTTCCCTCCCTTCCTTCCTCTCCTCCTCCTCCTCTTCCTTCTTCCCTCTCTCCTTCTCCCTTCCTCCCTCTCTCTGCCCCCTCTGTCCTTCTCTCTCTCTCTTATAGAAGAAGATAATATGTCTGTAAAGTGCTTTGAGCTCCTTGGAGATAGAGGGTCTATAAATATAAGCTGTTATCGCTGTTACCATGGAAACACTCAGAACTGTGCTCCATCGTTGTGTTTGCTGGGCATAATTCTGGCCTTCTTGCCCTGCTGGCTTCTTGAGGCTGTTAGACAATCAATGATTTTACAAAGCACTGCAGCCAGGTAGGGGGTGGGGACCCAGGGCAGAACTTGTTTGCAACTCAGCTCCTCTTCACGTCAGTCTTGAAAAATTGTGCTTCTATTTGCTGAAGTAGAGGATCATACAAAACTGGCCAGAGTCAGCTGTTAATCCAGTATGCCAACGACGACAGGAATAGGTGCGCCACCCAACCAAGGACCCTAATCTATAACAGGTTTCAGGCAAGGAAGAATTCTAGTGAGCTTCAGAAATAATATTACAACCATTTCCTAAATTTGCTCTGACTCCTGACTCCTCAGCTTCAGAACCATGGCTAGCAAAATGTTGGGGTTAAGAGTCTGCACCTTTCTGCCAGTCCATGGCCTTTTGGAAAGCAGGATCTATGTCTTCTTCATTATAGCCTTTGCAAAGCCTAGTACAGGACCTGGCACATCGCAGGTGTTGGACAGAGGTTTGTGAAAAAAAGATGAGTAAGTGGCTGCCATTTTCTATTACACAGCTGAAAGTGCTGTTGAGTAAGGCATATGCCATCAAGTGTTGGCTTGGACTCAAGTCCTAGTGTTTGCTTTCTGCCCCACCCCCCACCCCCATCAGTGAGGCAGTGATGCACTTCAGTTCTGCTTTCATGGATGGTCCTGGGAAAGTTGCTTTACGGCTCAAAGCCTGATACGGGAGAGTAACGTATCCTAATTGTTAACCAAAGAACGGTGAAAGGTCCCGTGCCAAAGGTAAGGAGTGGAGGCCATGAGAAAGGTCATTAGTCGTTGGAGGTAATGCTGTGATCTCCAGGGAAGTTTTCTAGGCCTCCGATGAGCAAAGGCAAGGAAATCAGAATGGGCTTTCAAGTCAAATGAATCAAAGCATTCAGTGCATGAGCCCTGCCACCTACCAACTTCCCTGAGCCTCAAGACTCCCATCTGTAAAATTAGAAATAATAGCACTTATCTCACGGGTTTGAGGTGATGGTTAAAAGATATGAGTATGAAAACCCATAGCTCAGTGGCTGGCACCAGTCAATGATTAACACATGTTCGTTCCATTCCATTAGTTTGACAATATGCATGAAGAAAGCAGAATATTTTGAATAATGCATTGGCTAGTTAATCCAAAGGCAAGGCAGATGTTTCTGATCCCACCAAGATGGGGCACGTGGTAGCCCCGCCTTCGAGCAGGGGGCATGCGGAGCTTAAGGGCGGAGAGAAAATGCACAGGTACACACACAGAGCCAAACAGAACAGCTACATAATTTACAGGGCCCAGTGCACACTGAAAATGCAGGGCCACTTGTGTAAAAATTATTAAACATTTCAAGGGGGCAACGCAGACCATTAAACCCTGTGTGACTGCATAGGTTGCACCCCCACACAGCCAGCCCTGGAGCCAGGGGAACTAGAAGCCTCACCGTGTTACCAAATGCTGCTCTTGTCATCACTGTGGGTCTCGTGCAGGCTGAGAGGCTGAATGGTTTCCGCAACTGAATTCATCTTCTAAGCTAAACCTAAGCTGTAGTAAAGGTCATTTCAGGAGGAGGGAAAAGCTCATAAAAACAACAAAACTCCTATTGGAGCAATTAATGATTGCACACAATGTGATGGGGTTCAGATCGTTCTTGTATCCTCATTCACGGGGATGTGGAGGTGAGGTCAAATTACAAAGCAAAGCCTATGAAAGACATTCACCACGTATTCAACTGCTATTTAATAAGCCCCTGCTGTATACAAGACATGGCGCTAGGCCATATCAGGGAAACAGAGAAAGATTATCTTTATGATGTCTAAAGCCCCTTTGTTCTAACATTTGAGGATTCCTTGACAAAGACCTGGTGCCTATCTTTAAGAAACTTCAGTCTAATGCAATAGCAAAACGAAATTGAAATTGCTCTGGATTGAATGCTTTCAAATGGGGTATTTAAAATCTATCATTTACATTTATATATGTGTGTTCCTACCTGCTAGGATTTTGATATGGTCATTCACCTAAATTTTCACTGAGCCCTTCAAAGATTGGGAGTATTGTGTTTTGGGTTTTTTTGTTTGTTTGTTTGTTTTTAATCTGGTCATAAAACTAAGTCACAGGGAAGACAATGGATTCTCCCAGAGTCAAATAATAAGGTTGTGGCAGAACATACCCCCTCTAGATAAATTACTGAGTCCATCCTCGGTGGTTCCCATTCTTCTCCACTCTCTGTCCACCAATAAAGGATGTGATTAAAATGGGCCATCCTCCTTTCTTAGTTGCAAGTGTACAACTATGAATGGAAGACTCTTCTCATAAATGGGTTGAAGCCAATTCTGAGCCCAGGATTTAAAAAAAAACAGACAAATCTCACTCAGATCCTGCCTCCACCACTTGTTAGTTATCAGTGATCTGAGCAAATTACTGAATCTTCTGATGCCTCCATTTTCTCAGAGGTTGAAATATTCATTCCTCTCCAGGTTCTTTGAGGACTACAAGCATCTAGCAGGGCCTGGCACACAATGTCTGTTCATCTGCTGCTGAGCCCACTCCCACCCCTCCTTCTGTAGAGCCTGCCATGAACAGAAGGTCATGGGCTCTCATGGTCCCCTTACTTGACTGAGAAACATGGCCCATGGAAGGGTGGAAAGGCAAACCACCCCGAGGCAGAGCCAAGAAACCCAGGGTGGGTAAGACAAAAGACAGGTGTTGAGCTGATTAACTCGAACATGGACTTACTATTCAACTTTACATGTGTAAGGAGTTCCTCTGGTTACTCTCAGCTGATTATAATCGCACACTGGATGCTGCACTGTGCAATCCTGGTGTTTATTTGATCCAGGCATGTGAAGAGCAGGGTGGAAAAGTCCCCTTAAAAACAGGAGAAGAAGGAAACAAGGTTCAGAGAGGGGAGACCCAAGAGTTCTACCTATTCCTCCAGGAAACAGGAGCCCTTAGTTGGTAGACCCATCAGCCATTCTAAATGACAGATTAAAACTAAAGAAAGAAAAAAAAGGCATTTCTCTCCCCAGACTGTTACCCTGAAATGAGGATACAGAGATGCTCCTATACATACCAGGACCCCGCTTGAGTGTTATTTGCAAAGAGCGACAAAACCCCCTAATAAACCAGGGCTAATAGCCGAATGGGCCTAAAATGCCCCCATTGCTAGAGATTCACATGTAATGAGAAGGCCGTGAGCCCCAAGGAGACCCTAGTGCATGTGCACAGCCGAACAGAACTCTGAGGGAATGGACGCAAGATGTGGGAATTCTCATGGCCCAGATCCCACTGGCAAAGATGCAGAAAGAGACCGCAAGCTGCCAAAGCCTGGTTAGTACATTTCACGGTTTTGTCTGGGCACAGGGCTCTCAGGGGAGGCAAGGAAGGCCGTTCAGGACGGCTCAGAACTGTCACACGGGGCTAGTGTCAACTCATGTCACCTCATGGCCATCCTTGTGGTCACAACTGCACAACCCTCCCCAATGCTTGTGTGCAGGGCTCGCTCTGAGTCCCTCACCTGTCACATTATGTTTATTTCAACCGTCACTAAGGTCTGGGGGATTTAAGGTGCACTGTTCTAACCTGGAGCTTTTGGTAACAAAGAAGAGCTTCTCACTCAAGCTAATTTAAGAGAAGGGGGTTTTAATCTAAAGATATAGAAATCTCCTGGGAATCCAAGGACAGGGCTGCAGGAGGCACCTGGCCCCATGAGAAGCGGAACTGAGAAGCTGTGGAGAGCTCTGGCAGGGGTTGCTAACTGTCTCCCAGGCTCGCTCGTCCCTTCTTCTTCTTCTTAGAGCCCCATGTGCTGTCTGTGAGCACACGGCTGTCCCACAGCCTGCCTCGCAGCTGGGTATGACAACGCGAGTGGCTGGGTATAAATGGAAGTGAGATGTATAAATTTGGCATCATCTTCTTAAAGTCAAACCACTCGTCCTGGATTTTCTCCCTGCTGTAAGATGGAATGCAGACATGGTGTTGACTCAGCCTTCGTCAGGCAAAGGAGGACAGCCCTGTAGAGAATGCCAGAATGACACAATGGAAGAACAAAGGTCCCTAGATGACTTCACGCAACAGAACCACCTTGCCCGCCTGGACCGTTCATCCACGGGCTGTTACAGAAGAAAGAAATAACTGCTCCTTTTTTGAGCCACTTTATTTTTGGGTATCTGACAGTAGCTTCGCTTGCGTCTTTACCAACACAAGAATTGAGGGCTAGCCTGCAGCTGGAGCTTCCCGGAGTCCATGCCCACCCTGGTCCGCTCTGCCACAGCCAGGTGGAAGGGGCTCTGTCTCCATCAGCTCCGGCCACTAAATACCACAGACTGGGAGGCTTGAACAACAGCCATTTCTCTGCTCACGGTTCTGGAAGCAGGAGGTCCGAGATCAGGGCGCCAGCATGGTCCCGGAATCGAGGAGGGCCCTCTTCCTGGCTTGCGGTCTGGCTGTGTCTCCACGTGGCTGAGAGAGAGCACTCATCTAACCCTAATCGTCTCTCCCAAAGGCCCCAGCTCCTAAAACCATCACCCTGGAGGGTAGGGCTTCAACATGTGAATTTTGAGGGGGAGGGCCCAAACATGCATCCAAAGCGGGCGCCACGATCAAAACAGCACTGAGGCCAGTTAGCTGAATAAGCACGTGAACTCACAACCTGAAAGTTCTCTACCTGAAGATGAGCGGCATATACTAAAATCTCCAATGGATTACGTTTTCCAGGTACAAGTCATCCGTTCTTAGGCATCGGGTGCTCAGGTCATCGGTAGTCACAGCACAGGAGGGTGGGACACACCCCAGCGGTGAAGTCCTCAGCCTTCGGCACACATCACAATCAGCGAAGGATCTGTTCGCCCCGATTACAGGGGGGGCTCCCACCCCGGGACTTGCTGATTCAGCAGGCCTGCAGTGGGACCTGAGAATTTACACGTCTCACGAGGTCCCAGGTGATACTGATGCTGCTGGTTGGGAGATGACACTTTGAGATCCGCTCACACACCGTGTCAGCTTACTGTCCCACGTGGTCGTATAGCAAGCAACACAAATGTCACTAGCATCCGACACAGAGTCCTGAAGCCGGATGCTACTGGAAACACTAAGCACCCTACCATTTTAGTGTATCAGAAGACCAGGATGCGTTTCCACTCAGTGACGTGGTGAGTAAACAAATACATCCTTTGTTCAACAATATTATTAAGTGCTGATTTTGCGTGTCAGGCACTGGGAGCCAGCAGGGACAAAGCAGACAAAAAACCCAGCTCCTGTGGTGCTTACCCTCACGTGGGGAAAGCTATCATTTACGAAATTTCTATTACGTTCTAAGCCTTTAACAGTGATTATCTCAAATTCCCACAAAGACAGTAAAACATAGGTGTCATTATTCCCATTTTTAAGATGAGAAAGTGGAGCCTCACCAAGTTAAGGAAGCGCCAGATGGGGTGTCTCCACAGCCCACGTACTTTCCATCATAACCACAATGACATATATTTGGCTAACACACAAAGGGGCTTTTAGCAGAAATACCCCACATTTTGTCAGCAAAGGATTTCTTTTTCATTTACCATGACCTGGAAGGATCCCTGAAGGTATTGGGAACCTTCAAGAGTTCCCAAGGGCTGAGACAGGAGGACCGTGGGCCGCAGGAGGAGACAGTTTTCCTAACTCTTGACCGTGGCCCGCGGTCTGCATCATGTGGCCCGGTGTGGTACTGCTGGGCTGCAGGACACTTCTCTGGGTTTACTTTGACCCCCAACATCACATTAAAACTAGCAGGTCCCTGGTTAACACTGGAGACCCTTCCCTCCTCCAGTCATATTTTTTCTGTAAATATTTCTTGAATCCTCTGTGAGCCAGACACTGTGCAGGGAACTGTGGAGAATTCAAGGTAAGACTTTGTCCCCACTCTCTAGGACCTGGTAAAGCAAATATAGCAACTTCTTCCTAGCTGTCCTCCAGCTACGACATCGGGGTCCTCTTTGGGACAATAATTTTTGCCTTTTGTTTTATGGTTTGAACTTTTTATCTTTACTTACAATCTCAACTCATGTATCTGCTTGTGCTGGGTTTTCATTTGTTCATTTGTTTTTGTTTTTTGTTAGTGGAGATATTAATATACAGGAGTTGGCGACGTCTGGCTGGCTCAGACAGTCGAGCGTGCGACTCTTGATCTCAGGGTTGTGAGTTCAAGCCCCACGTTGGATGCAGAAATGACTTTAAAAATTTTTTAAAAATCTAAAATATATATATATTTTGTATATATATTATATTAAGTAAATATATATATATATAGGAGTTAGATATTTGGTGAGACCATAGAATGATTTATTTTTTTAAGAGAAATGACAGCGGTCATCCAAGATCTTGGGGAAATACTAAAAAAAAGGACATGGGTCCTGGGGCAATGGAAGAAAGAAAAAAATTCTTGGAAGGTAAAGAATCTATGATCTTCAAAAAAGATACGAGCCTACCCTAAAGTAGGGAGGGAGGAGAAGAGAATCTTAAAAAAGGAAGAGGAAATCTGTGAGGCAAAAAGAGCAGCTGAATGGGTAAGAAAGAGCAACAAAAACACTTAGTAGAACTCTTGCTTGAAAGGCTTTCCTGTCATCGGTGGAACTGTATATGCTTAAACCACACTGAGTGTGGAGGACTGACCAGGTGTATGGTCAACTTCAGGGCACAGTATTAGAATCCAGGTTTTTTTTTTTTTTTTTTTAAAGAAGACAAGGATTTAAGTGTATCAGCTTGCAGGTTTGGAGATCTCTAATAGGTGAATATAGGTGACTACATGATGTATTACGTTTGGGGGGCTTGAAATCAGACCCAGTTTGCACAGAGGACTCAGTTCCTGACTCAGAAAGTCAAGTCACCACTCCACCTGGGTATGGAGGGCCACCGGGAGGGAGGAACATAACAAATCACCACCAACCATCAGGTCTTTGTGCAATTTTTATAAAGTCCTCTGTGCAAAGGTGCTATTGTGAACACACATTGTTTTATTTCCACATAACCTTGACTGTGGAAGCTCAATGAACAGCTGTCTCCACAAATTTTCTGGGCTGTCAAAGAGCCAAAATTTGTCTTGTAGGTTTCTTCTCCAAATTTGAGCATACGGAGATAGGAGATAGTTCTTGAATACAACAGCCTTACGCCAGAGGCGCATTCTTGTGGCCAGCATGAAGGTCTTAATGACACCCATGCCCTGCTGTCTCCCCAAACTTCTCACACACCCTACAGTGGGGCTTCTCAAACATTACGGTGCTTAGCAATTACAGAGGAAGCTTGTTCACATGCAGATCATGTCACCATGGCCTCACCAGATAAATCTGATGCAGAGGGTTCATGGTCAACATATTGTGAAACAGGGTTAGAGACAAATGTGCTGCGGGGGCATTTCACAACTCAGCTAAATTTATTGAGTGTGTATTATGCACCTCTCACTGTGCTAGGTACAGGGGATATCGTGGCAGACAAAGTGTGTTCTCATGAAAGTATAATCTGAATAAAGAATCGCACAAATCAGTGTAAAGCCACAACTGTGGAAAGAGGCACGAAGAAGAGATACACAGGGCCATGAAAACCTGTGGCTGAGACATTTTTCCTAGTCCCAGACAACAGGGAAGTCTTCTTCTGAAGGCTCGGTAGGTTATCCGGACAAGAGGGGAGAGATGAACATTCCAGACACAGAGGAAATAGCATGTGTAAAGGCCTTGTGGCCACAGTGGGGGGGCTTGGAGAGTCTGAGGAACTGCCAGAAGCTACCCAGTGGACTCAGTATGTAGTCCAGTGTTGGCCAACCCCAATCAAACCTCCACACTCTCATGTTCCCTCCTTCTGGAAGTCTGACAAAATTGAAGAATTATTGATTTGCAAAAAAAGAGCTCTTATTTACGACTAAACGTGAGCTGCTCTAAGATCCATCGTCAGTTAAAACCGGCAGGGCAGCTGCCATGCAGGTCTGGGTAAATCACCCGCCCGGTGCCACCAGAACCCATGCTAAGATAAGGCAACAGCTGTCTAAATCCCACAAGCCCCCAGAGAGGCTGGCAGAGATTGACTCCACAGGAAGTAGAGAAAGGTGGTGGGCAGAATATCAGCAGGACCAGCCCTTGCCAACAGGGCAGAGCCACAGATGATGGCTGTGATGCTGGATGCATCTATTTTTTGCACACTCTTTTCGAGACCTCTTCCAGCTCTGCTCCCTTGCTCCTTCCAGAGCCACCTTCTCTGACCCTAGTGGCCCAGGCTTTTCTAATGGTTTACTTTTACAATGACTTGTCTTTCTTACCACAAAAGAAAGAAATCTGATGCTCTCATTGGACGATCAAATGTCAGATAAGGGGAACCCTCTCAGGATTTGTGTTTTGAAAAAGGCCTGGACAATCGTAACTCAAAAGAACAAATCAATATGTGTCGAATTTCCCTGCATCGTTACGGCAGACAGGGACGGACCCTCTAACTTTTAGCTGGGCACATGGTACCCAAAATGAAGGCTAGATTTCTCAGCTTCCCATGTAGCCAAGTGTTGCCTTCAGGCCAAGTTCTGACCAGTGGGATGAGACCAGACAGTTTCTAGAACAGATGTTTCTATAAGGGACAGTTGTCATTCAGGCCTTTCCTCTTTTTATTTTTTTCCAGCCTGGCTGGGGTGACTGATGTCCTACGCATTACCTTGGGCCGTGGGAGCAAGGGCCACATGGGAGGGATGGCAAAGAGGTGAGCTGGAGGGGGCCTGAGGACGAATGGGATAAGGCCATTGTTCCAGTCCTGGGCCCCCTTCCTCCAGACTCGTAAGTAAGAGGGAAATAAATCCTAAGGTGTTGGAGCCATTGTTAATTTTGGGTTTCTATTATAGCCAAAGCCAAGTTTAACTGATAAAACCATCATGGGGATTTTTCTTTCTTTCCTTTTTTTCTTTTTCAGTGGAGGATCACAAATTCTTCTTGGGGTCCCTCAAATGTAGGCAACAATATTCTCCATCTTCATGTGTGGCTGCTTCTTTGGTCACAAGATGGGAGATGAACATGGGTTCATGGGAACATGGCTGGGGGCCCGAGGCCTCGGTCTGAAGCCAGCCCTGCCACAAGTTGGCCAGCCAGTTTCCCTCGCTGGGCTTCTCCTTCCTCATCTGGAAAACAGCCTCCAGGCACTCCTACAAACCTGGTAGTTTCTAAGACCAGGCTCGCTCGGCTTCACTCGACCCCCGTGCCCACTCTGCCCATCAGAGGAAATTATTACTAGGATGGGGAGTTTTCATCTTACAAACAGGTTGTGTTTTGAAAGTCCACCGTGCTTGTTTGGAACTTGGCAACACATTTCTCCATGGGCTGAACACATGAAGGCTAGGTTCCTGAGCAAATTCCAAAAATATAATCAACTTGCAGTTAACTTATAGTGCTGATGGAGTTCTAGAACAATTTGTAAAAGATTGGGGTGTGTGTGGCTGGAAAGTGCTCAGTTTCCAATTGGACAGGGGACAGAAACACCTTCCCCTCCGGCCTTGGCAGAGAAAGGGACATCCTCCCTCTGCTCTGTGTTCTGATGGGGAGAATAATCCCTTCCATGAATGGCCCGTCCAGATGCCTATGAAAGCTAAAAAAAAATGAGAGTCTCAGTAGGTGGCAAATATCTGATGAGACTGTTACCTGGCTTTCTTCAGTCGAAATCTGCTTTCATTTGAAAATTTGCCCTGTAGGTAAAAGACAGGCCACTTTGTGAATCTGGCCACATTCTCTTAGGCAAACGTTATGCAGAAGCCCTGGGAGAGGTAAAGGGAAGAAGGGTGCTCTTTTTTAAGGCAATGGTACCTTGCAGTTAGGTTTGGCTTGTCTTTTTGCTGCCGTGTTGGAGATCACTGAGCAGATGTGACCACTGTGAGCTGCGCCCTGACCCTCGGCAGGGCTCTCAAGGGCTCCTTACCCCCTCCCGTCCTTGGAATGTGGGTTCCAGTTGCCTTTCCCATTCCCAGAGGCTGCCGCGAAGACACAGCCTTGAGACAGTGATGTGCTGTTGAGAACACCTGCACAGTATGTGTGACTGAACTCTAAGTGAAGGCCTCTGTAGAAACTTCTAAGATGTGGCAGGTGGGTATGGGGATCCCCCGACCTTGCTGCTGCCCAAGACAAGCCTCATCTACAAGCTCCTTTGCTTTTTTAAAACTGCCACCTACCAAGCTGGAGTGGCCGCCTTTTTCTTCCCGCTCCTACAAGCTTACGAGGGACAGTCTCAGATTACACCTGGGAGGATCCCAAGGAGCTTGCAAACCAACACACAGCAGCTTCGAGTCTGGGCATCCTAGGGAGCCAGTGGTGGGGAAGCGGCTGGCTGCAGATCTGGTTTTATCTGCCCGGGATGAACATGGGGGTGCGGGGGATGATGTCATAGCTGTCTGAGGAACTCTGATCTGCTTTAGTCGAGTTCCTCCTTCGGAAAGAGCAGGTTAGACCCCGTACCTTTCAGTTGTGTCTTTTCTCTATTAAAATGTCTTTACCACAATCAAAGGTGTTCCCTCAACCGACCCTGCCTTACGAGGGCCCACCTTTCTCTGCCTTTGCACCAGCTGTCCCACCTGCCCTCCCCTCCCCTTGCTTTCACCCTCAGGCAGGCGAACTCCTTCCCTTCAGCTGTCACCGCCTGCAGGAAGCCTTCCCCACTCTCCACAGGGGGTTAGGTCCTGCTCCGAGCTCTCTCCTAACACCCTTGGCAAATATCAGGCTGTCCCCACAGGAGAGAATAAGCTGCTTGGCCACATGGGCTCTCGGGTGACCAGCAAAGTGACCTGGTATGCAGTTAGGTCCCTGAGTGTTCAGCGAATGAGCAAACAAAGGTTCCTTCCACTCTGTTCCTTCCCGTGGTGCTATCGAAATCCTGTTCGGGGCCCGCCCCCTCCAGAAGGGCTATCTCTCCTCACTAAATTCTCACTGCATCTCTTGCTTGAGGTACCTTTTGTGAAACATAATCATTTACCAGCTTGCATTGTTGTTCACTCATTGCTGTGGCTCTTGCCTTACCAATTGTCTGTTGTCAAAGGACCGTATCTTCTCTTTTGTAATTGCCTCAGTTCCTAAGGCCATGCTATACACACAGTAGGCAGTCAATGAATGATTGATGGATAAGTACATGAATCCAAGACTGGCTTCTTTAAATTGTGACCCAATGAAGACTTGCATTTATCTCAGGGAGCTTTTAACATAGAAAACCAAGAGCCTTACATAATTGCACCCACTAGATGCCAGGAGCTCTGCTAGCACTTTCCATGTGTATGCATCTTCCTTCTAAAGAGTCAGTTAGGTCTCGTGGTTCTGAGCATGGACCCTGGAGCCAGGCTGCTTGGCCTTCCTTCTTGCTATCCTTAGGGATTTAATCTACATGATACATAGTTTCTTCACTTGTACAATGAAGACAATAATACAAGAACTGTATTACTCAGAGTTCTTCAGAGAAACAGAACCAACAGGATTAGACACATAGCAAGATAGATAGAGAAATATAGATACAGATGAGGAGATTTATTATAGAAATTATCACACTATTATGGAGACCAAGAAGTCCCATGATCTGCCAGCAGCAAGCTGGAGACCCAGGAAAGCCAGGAGTATCATTTGGTCCAAGGCCTGAGAGTTAGGAGGCTGATGGTGTACGTCATGGTCTAGTCTAAAAGCCCAAGAACGAGGAGTGCCAGTGGCCGAGGGCAGAAGATGGATGTCTCAGCTCAGGCAGAGAGAGAGAGAGAGAGAGAGGAGAGAATTTGCCCCTCGCCTGCCTTTTCGGTCTATTCAGTGGATTGTCCCTCAGTGGACTGGCTGATGCCCACGCCCATGGCCGAGAGCTCCCCTCCTGACTCAGGCTACTGACTCCAATGCTGATCTCTTCCAGAGACCTCCCTCACAGATTCTTCCAGAACCCAGTCAAACTGACACATAAAATTAACCATTACAAGGACCTGCCTCATTAAGGGTTAAAAAGGTAATATAAATGGAAAACAAACAAAAGGTAATCCATATTCGATACTTGGCATAGCATCTGTCTTAGAGAGTTTGAGAAATGCAGCTATTATGCATCAGTGTAGCTCCTAACATCGTGACAGAAGGTTCAAGTGAAGCAAGAGCTGTTGGGGAAGCCACAGCTCAGGGGCCCTGGTCTCCTTGTCATTCCACTCGTTGGGGTCCTTGGTGGTGGCACAGCAATGACTTTTAGAACGGGAGTGGTGCGGAGTGTCATTCCATGTCACTGTACAGGGGCCACCTGGTCCTCAGGATGCACTTCATAAATTTCAGTGAAGGGGCCTGCTCTCCAGGCCCCCCTGTGGGATGCAATGCCATGTAGACTGTAGATAGCAAAGACTGCTATCCCTTCATTAAAGCAAAGAAAGAATGAAAGATGCTGTTAGCTAGCTAGGATACAGATACTGCAAACAGCCAGTTGCTTACAGAAATCGCTCCTTGACAGCATAAAATCCCCTCATTGCTTGGTGGTGAGAAGAGTATAAATTAAGTTGTGATCCAGCTTAAGCTCTCTCTCCCTTCCTCCCTCCTTTCCCTCACTTCCTTCCTCCCGCCCTCCCTCCCTCCCTCCCTCCCTTCCTTTCTCTCTTTCTTTGCATCTTCCTGTCTCCCAGCTACTCTTCACGGTAAAATAAATGCAAAACAGCCCTTTTTTTTTTTTTTTTTCATTTCTTCCCTTTGGTTTGAGTGCTACAAACTAGCCACATTACCAATACACTATTTCTAGGGGACGCCTGGGTGGCTCAGTTGGTTAAGCGTCTGCCTTCAGCTCGGGTCATGATCTCAGGGTCCTGGGATCGAGCCCCGCATCGGGCTCCCTGCTCAGCGAGGACCCTGCTTCTCCCTCTCCCTCTGCCACTCCTCCTGCTTCTGCGCTAAATAAATAAATAAATAAATAAATAAATAAATAAATAAAATGCATTATTTCTAGGATGATGTGGAAAGGTACAGTGCCTCAGAAAGAAGAAAAGCTGGCAAATTTTGTAGGGTGTATAAGGTTCTTTGTCCTATGTGTTTGCTTGCCTGCCTGTCTGGGTGAGTGTCTGTCTCTTGCCAGCCAACAGCTTGACAGCCATTTTAATTGGCATGGTTCCCTCCTCCGTATCCCAGCCACACTGGAGGCAGGAACCTGGGCCAAGACGGTCAATGCTGAGGCTTCTCAACAACCCGTGACCTGTGAAAATAGGATCTGTGCTAACCTGACTCTCTCAGCCTGGATCAGGATGAAAAGCGAAGTAAGCCATTGCCCATGGGTGATGGGATGGGGGCTGAAAGACCATGAGAAATGAAGGACCACAAATGCCTCAGCTGGTTGACCTGCACGTAGGCCAAAGTTGGGCATTAGGGCAGCTGAGAAAGCTAGGGGTGGTGAGAAGGAAGAAGTGGCAGGCGGAGCACTATTGAGTGAGTCACTGCAATGGGCAAATGCTAGAAGAAAGATCTCCAGACCCAGGAGCCCAGCACCAAACCCAGCACCAGTCCCTTCAAGGCCAGTGTCCACAGCACATTGCCCTGGAGCCCAGGGACTGGTGTCCTCCTTCCCTGGTTGTTTTATGTGTATCTCTTTTCCTTGAAGTAGACTTTAGGGGGTGGGAGGTGTCTCTGGTTTTTGCAAATGCAGAGCTTTTTCTAAAACATTTATCTGGCTTCAGGGTTCAAGAGCCCTTGGTTCAAGAAAACCACGAAGGCATAGTGTTAGGAGGACCGTAATTGATAAAAATGATAGTGTCCGGATCACACACACCAATTATCTCCACTGGACTCTGCACTCCTGAGAACTAGGGCACTTGCTTTAAAAAAAGGACATCGGCAAATGGAAAAATGTCTACAGAAGAAAGGAACTAGTGCAGTGAGGGGGTTAGGAAAAAAAAATCTCATACAGGGACTGAAGAAACTGGGTTTTTTTTTAATGCTTTGAAGGGTAAAAATTAAGGAGACAGCAGAGATGTTTGCAATGTTTGTAGAGCGGACACACTGGCGATGCACCAGATCTGTGCTGTGTTCTCCCCAGGTGAGAACCAGGACTGTACAGATGTTACGAGGAGCTCAATTTTAGCTCATGGTTTCCCTACAATGGAGTGTTCTGCTGCAAGGTCGGGGTTACACGGCCCGTGTGGATATTCAACTAGAGGCTAGTCGACCTTGTCCTAGGAGATGGGAGTTTATACTGGAGGACCTCTGACATTACTGGCAGCACTGTACATGATGAGTTTATCCACAGTGACGACCTGTATCTCAGGCCCTTGACTAAGGCTGCAGAAAGAAGTTGGAAATGAAGCAGACTGTAAAACAGATACTCCTTTTCATCTCTGGAAGACTTCAAGTTGTCCAGCAAGACAGGGATCATAAAATGCCCCAGATTCTCATCTCATCTACATCTGTCCCAAGACCTCTCTGACAGGAGAATGATGTAATGGGAGCTCCCCTCACTGAGCTTAGCCTCTCAGAGGAGTGTCCAATTGTCACCTGTAAAGCCGATGGAAAATTCTGGAAAGAAATTTTATTTTAAAGCCTCGAGCAATCGCTGGTTGGTACCAGACGTTTTTCCAAGGAAAAAGCAAATTCAACCTCTTACCCCCTCCTGGGCAAGTACAAAGGCTGGTTCTGAAAGTTCTGACAAGACTTTGTGACCCTGTTGGCCTTCACGCCTACCACCCCCCAGGTTGTGAATATGCTCACAGAAACCATGCACTTCTGTGGTCTTGCTAGGACAATCAAAACAAAAATCCCTCTCTGGGAGTCCACTTCTCTCTCCTGTGGTCACCTCCATACACCTTGTAACAACTTGGTAAAGGACAGGGATAGTGGAGAGAAATCCCAGCATGTCTCACCGAGCTGTGGATGCTTTCTGGACTCATCAGATTCCTGACTTACAAGTTAGGAATGGTGTAACAGACAGCAATTTCTGGAAATCTGCCAAGCAGGGCCTGGCGGCCCAGGTGACAAACAGACGACCTGTCACTGCCACTCCTGGTAGGTACAGTCCATCTTACCAAGGAGGTCTTGCTTAAAAAAAAAAAAAATCCTTTTTCCTTATTGTCCTACTGTGCCCTCACCCAGGACAAGAATTTTATTCCAGACCCAGTGAAACAGGAAAGTGACAATGACATTAAGTGAAAAAGAGGGATACTTCTACGTGTCCCCAGTGAGGGTCTCTGGTTTTCTTAAGAAACCAGAACCCTTCCAGAGAATGATCTGTTGTTTTTAGCAAACAGCCAGGGGGCCACTGGGAAGCACAGAAGGACACCCTGTGGGGCACTCAGGCTTCCCTGACGGAGGGTTAGGGTGCTCAGCCCAGGCCCGGGGCGGTGCTCCCCTGGCCTCACCCACATCCCGCCACCCTGACGGGTCCACCGTGAGGGTCGGGCAGCATTCCCACCCCCACCCCCCGACCTCCTCTCCCCCAGCCCCCCTGCCCTCTCTCGCAGAGCGGTGCATTCCGGCTGCTTTCCGCTGCACACAGAGCCTGCCATTGAGCCATTTTCCTCAACACTGCACACACTTTCTGCTGCCAAGATGAGTCACCCTGCAACACATACCCTCAGCCCCCTCCACTCCGTACTTAAAATACTCTAGGGCTGGCCGAACAGAACCCCACGGTGTGTGAGCACGTGTGTCAGCGTGCGGATTGGTGCTCGGCCTTCCGAGGCCTCTGCAGAGCGGACTGCATTGGGTTTGGCCCCGGGGTTCTGAGAGCCAACCGCTTGGGAAGGGGTCTGTTTCTCAGATCTGGATCTCCCTCAGGCAGCCTGCCAAACTGCACTCCCTGGGTTGCAGGCAGGTGAAGCTCCATTTTAGCCTCTCTGATCTTGAGCAGAAGTAGCTGACTGCCAGGGGCTGATTTGTCCTGCTTCTACCTGGCGGTCTCGCTACAAACAGGACTGCCCTGTCCTGCATTCACCCTTGGGCTCCTGTCTCAGCTCCAGGGGAGGTTCTGCTTCAATCACAACCGCCTCTGGTTGTTTCCCGAGTTAGAACCTGTCATCCTCACTTGGACAGAGGTCCCTAACCTCCTCTACTCTCTGCCGCCATGCTTTTCTCCGCGTCCCATCTACCCACCCCAACGCCCAGCACCCACACTGGGCAGAACTAACCACATTACTCTAGAACCATTCCTCTTCCCTAGAAAAGGAGATTTAAAAATTGTTCTCTTTGCCCCAAGTCTTTCAAAGGAGCTGAAGAATTCCTTCCTCCTTCTTTCTTTCTGCAGAGAGACGTCAGGCCTCCGTAGGCATGCACTGAACAGCTTTCCTAGTTCCCTCTGCCCACACCTCCCTCCCCCCACCCCCTGCCCAGCCACACACTCCACCTGCCAGAGGCCCCTCCCCCCCGCCCCCCCAGGGAACTGCATGCTTTCAGCTTTCAACCTGCTGCTGCAGCACCCTTCACAGAAGGGCCTCAGAACAAAAGCCCAGCCCAGCACAGCCCAAAGGGACATCCTGTGCTCAAGTTATTCATTACTTGAGTTAGAGGAGGTCACTGAGGAGGAAACACACTGGAAAGCAAGGGGAAAGGTGGCACAGAGGGTAGGGGATTTGTCAAGGTGACCTTCTAAGAGAACTTGGGAGTCCTGGCAGGGGGTGGGTATCAGGATGGGAAGGTGGCAAAGTCATAGCAACAGCTCCAAGGTTAAGACAAGGTCGAATGGAAAGAGCTAATTATACTGAAGCAAGCTATTTCATAGCTTTTGCTAAGCACCAGGCACGGTGCTTAGCATTTTCCCACATCTCCCATTTAATCCTTGCAACAATGTTGTCACTCCAATTTTACTACTGAAGAAGGTACAGCCCTGGAGAGAACAAGTGACTCCCCCAAGGTCGTACAGCTAGCCAGGACTGAAGCTGCGAGTGTGAACGCCGGGTCTGTCCTGCTCTGTTGCTCTTTGTGGTGATGTGGTCAGATGGTCTGTGAGGCTGGGCAGCTGCAGTCTCGTTCTGGTTCTCACAGGGCTGAGATCACGTTCTGTAGCGGCACTACCAGGTTGGGGCGGCAACATGGAGGTTCCTGGGAAGCCTGGGAGAGGCTGGTTTAGAACGAGAGGCTGAGAGGCTACATTGGCTGTGAAGGAGCGACCCTCCGGACCTGTCAAAACCTGGGGAGTCTACATACAGGGGAGGGAGAATGAGTAAAGCTGGGGAGCTAAGATTTGAAGAGGGAGTGTCCTCCAGAGGAACACAGTAGGTCAAGGACAAGAGAGGAAGCTCATCCTTGCCAGACACAGAATCAGTCTACTTGGCATTTGCCATAGCCCTAGAAAGCTAAGGTAGGGCACCTCTCTTTAAAGAGAAAATGGGGGTTCTAATTAAAAATCTGGCACCGTGAGCCTTTCTCCACATTGTTTTACATGCTTCTACTGGAGAAGAGAGAGGAAGACATAGGGAGGGGGCAAGGGAATCCAGGAGTGGGGGATGGAAGGGTGGAGTGGGGGGGAGTATGTCTATTTCCCTTAAGCCCCTCATCCCATCCCCTGCCATCTTTCCCCTCATTCAACCCTTTTTACTGATTCTGCCCACAGGCTTTCCTCCCTCTTACTTGTAGTGAGCACTCCATAAACACATGCCCTTCCCAGTGATCTCTCCTGCTGCAAACTCCTCCACAGGTTACTTCTCCTGGGACAGGTACCAGGGGCATCCTCTCTGCAGGTGCACCTCCCCCTGAAGTTCTCCCACCAACTTGGGGCTTTTCCAACATAAACACTGCAGGGGCAAAGCAGGGGCTGGCTTCCTTTCTCAACAGACCGTTCTCAGGGTTGCCCTTGACAGAGCCCTGCATGTAGCAGTCCCTCTGGGGCTGAGGGCGGGGGGGGGGGGGGGGGGGGGGG
>NC_138374.1:87335922-87382627 GCF_054177405.1 Leptonychotes weddellii
GAAGTCTTTTCCAGGATGGGATAGGTTGCTCTCTAGGGATGGGGCTTCCCTGCAGTGACTGCAGAGACACCCCTGCTGATTTCTGCTGTGTCACCACTGCCCTGGGAGGGATGTGTGAAGCTGCTCAGGTGTTCAGAGGAGAGAGATGAAACCAAGGAGTTCGGCTTTTCAGCAACAGGGAATAAGGGATGGGAAGGGGGACTGCCCCTCAACGTCCTGCCATTTGATCTGGGTCTTCCTAAATTCTTTTGGCCTCAGGGATTTTACAGCAGAACAAAGTGGTCGGTACTCCCAAGGCGGCATAAAAAAACATGTCAGTGAGAATACTGGCCACCTACTGGGCACCGAGGAGAGTCCGCAGTGGTTGGGTCATGTGCAAATACTGTCGTCCGGGCGTAGACTGGTGTGAGCCCGCCATGAAGTGCGACTAGTCTCCCAGGGAAGACACACCGGCGGGCTAGTGGTCGGCCTCCTACTCCTTCCAACCCGGGATCCGCCCGGGGTGGGTTTGGTGACTGTCCTGCTTGAGGTGGCTCAGGCTGCCCACTAGAAGCGCGTCAGGCAGTCAGGAGCCAGGGCTGGCGGGCTGGGCTGGGCTGGAAGGAGACGGACAGGCCGAAACTGCAACCGCAGAGGCGGGGAGCGCGCAGGGGGCGGCAGGTGCAGGAGCGGAGAGGCAGGGCGGAGCTAGGCAGAGTCCCTGACTCTCAGGCGTCCCCGAGTGACCTTCCCCCACCCCTGCAGGGCCTACGAGGGGTGGACCTGCCGCGGAGGGAGACCGGGAACGTGCGGCTGAGAGCAGGCCGGCGGGAGGGACTGGATCAGGCCAGCTGGATTGGGGTCCCCGGGCGTCTGCGGGGTGCCGGGCGACGCAGGTGCGGTGCACCTCACTACGGAAGAGGAAGGCTTGCATCCAACCGCGAGCGAGGAGGGGGCTGCGCAGTGCCGCCGGCGCGCGCGTCGCCGTTCCCTCCGCCCCTCGCGCCCCCGCTCTCCAGCCCGCCCCACTCGCCGCCGCGGCTCCTTTGTGCCGGCCCCGCGCCCGCCCCTTCGGGCCCTAGTCCCCGCCCCCTCCGCGCCTGCGATTGGCCAGCCGGGCCGCTAGTGGGCGGGGCCCCGGGCCGCCCCGGCGCGGTATATAGTAAAGGTAGGGCGTGCGGTCCGCCAATTTCTCCGCTTGAGGCGGGCGCGCCGGGCTTCGTTCGCTGTCCGTTTGTCCGTCCTTCTCTCTGACTTTCTCCTTCCTCTGCCTACCTCTGCAGAGGTCACAGGAGGCGGGGGCCGAGCACGCGGCCCCAGTGGCAGCCGGAGCGGCAGCTGCTTCGCCGAGCCCCCAAACCCCTAAGGGCAAGAGGAGCGCGTGGCGGACCAAAGAGAGCCCGCGAGCGGCCGTGCGCCCACCAATAGGTGCGGGGCTCGGAGCCGCCCAGCCTGCGCGGCCCCTCCCTCCACCCTCCGCCCTCCGCCCCCGCCGCCGCCTCCCCGTCCTCCAGCTCCTGCCTCTGCCCCTCCAGCGCGCGTCTGGCACTCGGAGAGCCGCAGCGGCAGCGGCGGGTGCAACCTGCGGAGAGCCGGGCCGGGGCCGCCAACCAGCAGCCCGCGAGGGCGCGCGCCGCACTCACCCACCCTCAGCCCCCGCGGCAGCCGCTGACCCGCCACCATGGCCCGCGGAAAAGCCAAGGAGGAGGGCAGCTGGAAGAAATTCATCTGGAACTCGGAGAAAAAGGAGTTTTTGGGCAGGACCGGTGGCAGTTGGTGTAAGTAAGGGGTCCGCAGCTCCCCACACCCCACAGCGCCTTGTCTGTCCGGGGCGACGCATCCCTGCGCAGGCTCTGCGGACCGCTCCGCAAGCCTCCCGCCGCCCGGGGTGGAGCGGGGTCGGCAGCGGGCGCTGCTCGAGTCGCGCCGGCCTGGGCTGGTCATCCGGTGTGGAATGCGGAGCCCGCAGGTTGGGCGCGGGAGCTTGCCGGGCAGAGGATTATGTAGATTGCCAAGGTCTTGTCTTGGTAATTTGCAATCTGTCCGAGCATCGCTGGAGCCCTTTCCTCCCGGGAACGGGCCGGCTCCGGGAGACTAGATTTGTCTCTCCGTGTAGTCATGTCCCAAGCCCTAAAAAATGAGATTTGAGGCAATGAGAGAACCTCATGGGGGTAATCGGATCGGATGCAGGCGAGGTTGTGTGTTACAGCACCTTTCTAGTCTGAATACCTCAAAAGGCGCGGGTGGTGGGCGGGCGAGCAGAATCCGTCCACACTGCAGTATTTCTTAGCTATGCCCAGAGTTTCCCCAGTGACCTCCCCTAGAGCCATTATAACGAACATGGTAAAGTCTGGGTGTTTTCAGTGTCTACACACACAGATGCGGAATAAGTAGCTTGGGTTGATTACAGTGAAGGGTTAGTCTAAGAAATAAATGGCTTAAAGGTAGATGGAGCTCACCTTACAGGATTTGGGGCAGCCTGTTGCTTGGCTGGATGGAATTTTTTTTTTCCCTCATTGAAAATTAGATACCTTGTTTTCTGCCTCCCTTCACCGGAAGGGTGACATTTTTTTTTAAAGGTCATTTTGAAGGGCAGAGTTGTAGGCAAATCTGTAATAGAGTCGTGACTGCGGAAGAGAGGGGAGAAGGGAACTCCCCCCTCCTGCATCACTGCCCCCTCCTTCTCTAATATCATCACCATCATCCTCATCAATACCACCAGCAGCACCACTGCAACCACTGAGGGAGTCCTGGCTAGGGGCTGATGCAGTGTTCCTGATTGGGAGGATCTGTGGCCATCACAGGAGAATGAGTCAGGGAAATAGTGCTTGGCTGACATTTTGAATTGGAAGAAGCTAGAATATATGATTTTTGCAAAGAAAAAAAAATTGCAGCCTTTAGTGGGGCTCTCTTGATTGAAAAATAAAGGGTTAATTATGCATCACACTTCAAGGTTAGTCAAGGTGAAACGGCATTCCAAGGTATTACAGGGAAGCATAGGTATTCCTGAACCATGTTAAATGTGGGTCTTTCAAGTGATGGCTTTTGGCTCGTATTTTATATTTTGTTTTATTTTGGGGAGCCTGTGTTCTTCAGTGGGATTATTGGCATAATTTCGCATGCATAAAGATAGCTCTCGGTTTTCTCAACATGGAAGCGAAAACCTGAAGAACTCAGGGTGTGTGTAGGGTGAACGGCCCCTGGCCAGGGCGATCTCCTAGCAACTCCTCGTAACTTGAGTGAGTCCTGGGGGTGGGGGGTGCGCTGCGGAACGGAACGGGTCCCCTTCTCCCGGATGCACAGGGGGCTCCAACCCTGGTGGTCTGGTCCCAGCCTTGTCACGGGCCAGGGGCTGCCTGGACGCCAGACATATTGTGAAATTTGCCCTCTAGTGTTTTCCCCTCTCATAAAATAGATCTCTTTCCTCATTCTAATTTCAGAATAATATTTGCTTTAGAAGGTGAGGCAGTATAGGAAGATTTATTCCTTAAGCTGACATTTAGTGGGGCAGCCTCCATTTGTGAGAGAAAGCGCGCGCGCCTGTGTCTTAATATTGGTGTCTTGATAGCACATCCCGCAAGGTGCCAAGACACTGATTAATGATGCAGACATCAGGATTGGTGTGCTTGTCTCATCTTTGCTTCTCTTTTCCAAGGTACAGGTGCTGGGCTAAAAATTCAGGTTTTGCTTTGCGCTAATTTGTCTCCTCTTCTCTGGCAATGTAAGAAACGACAGACCTTCTCTTATCAGAGAAAGTGATAGCAATTGCTGTCTCCTACGGACGAAATGCATAGGTAGATTTTCACCAAGATGGACGCAGGAACCTTGCCTGTCACCTGCTGGAGAAATGGCAGCATGCAAATCACCTGTGGTTTCCGCCTTTTTATTAAGTTTCCACCTTTTTGTTAAGTTAATACAGGCATTGGTAGGTTTTTATTAGGTTTACTGCTGGGCCAGGATGCCAGTCTTTCCTTTTGCCTGTGACCCTTTGAAGGGTACTCATTTTTTTTTTTTCCTAACTGGAAAACCTCTATATTACTTGCATTTTTTTAAAAGGAAGAAAAATTGCTGAAGAGTAAAAAAAAAAAAAAAGCCTCTAAAATTTACCCTCCGTGCCACCCTGGCCGGTTGGTACAATTTGTCTAGCTTTTCTTTTTGAGCAGCCCCTGGTAACCTGTGTTGGTGAGTCCACTGCATAGGTCCTGGCAGATGTTCATGTTCCTCTAACCAGTTGACCTCACAGCTGTCACTGGGGAGATTTTGCTAAGTAACATCTTGGAGCAAAAGAGAAAAATCCCTCACTTCTCTTAGGGTAGGGTGTCAGGCAGAATGGAAAGGCTGTATCTTCTTCGGCCATAATCGGTGTGCTTGCAAAAGGACTGATTTTTCCATTGCTCTATTTGTATTTTCAATTGTCACCTCAATTATGTACCTACTTAAGTTGTTAGAATTCGGTATCAGGAGTCCAAGGAACGAGTGTAAAAATGCTCCAGTTGTTGGAGGAGCCAAGTGTGGTCAAGCTAAGAGCACCAAGACGGGGGGGGGGGGGGGGGACGACACACAAAAAGGGAGGTTACACCCTTATTATACCAACTCTTGCACCTCTTAGGAGCATTCACTGGAAAAATTTTCCAGATCTCTTGACGTCACAGCCTTACCATTTGCCTACTGCTACTTGGATACTGAATGCAGCCATTAACCCTTGTCCTGCTGGGAGGCAGTGATTGAGCTGGGCAGCTGTGGTTCAGGATTCTACAGTCTTTCATTTTTCCCTATCTTTGGCTCATGTCCTGGCCTTTTTCCTACTTTTTTTGGATAGGGGAGGAAAAGAACTATGATTAAGCATCTTGGTCTTATGTGCATTTGGCTTGTTTTACTGGCGCTTACAGCATGATTTCCCTGAACCGTGTATTTGCTGATTGGAAAGCTGGGCTTTTAAGTGCATGCCAAAGGCAACCCGGCTAGTTCCTGGGACAGGGCGCCCACTCTGTCCCTCCATCCCTCCACCGTGCACCAAGACACTTCCTTTCAGCGCTCTTTTGTTCTGTGCTTTGTACCCCCAGGACCCCAGCATTTACCGCATGAGATCTGGAGCTTTTTAGAAGTAACCTAAGGCTCCTTCGTACAGTCCTGTTTCAGACTTGATAACCTTACGGTTCACTTGCTCCTGTTCTTACGTTCGCAGGGAGATGTTGACTGGCATGGGGCTGCCGGGCGATGCCTAGTACAGCCTGTTACTATGCGGCTAATCGGGGAGATAATCCTCATAGACCAGTAACTGATAGCCTCGTTCCCGTCTGTGCGCTTCGTGGTGCTTAGCTTCTTGTGTTTTCTGCTTTTGCAGCCAGCTCAGCCTACGTCCTGCTTTCCTGCTAGCTGTGGGAGAAAGAAAATGCCGCTTGTCAAGCCAGTCGGTGTTCTGGGTCCAGGCAGAAGATGAAATAAAAATATGCCTGTCATTTTGACTATAAGATTTCCTTTTGTTTCCCCCTCGTTTGGTGCCCCTGAAGGAAAACACAGTGCAGTCAGTGCCTAATACATGTCAGAAGTGGGGTGACAGAAAGGAGCAGAAGAGCTTCCCAGGGTTTCTCGGCATTCATTGCTCTGGCCCAGCATAAAAACTTGCAGGCATTCGAATATTTGAAGAGGCAGCGGGGCTTGGATTGTAGGATTGAGATGTCAGGGGACAAACAGGGCAAGGAAACCTGCGTCTGTCTCTGAGGGAGTATATTGTCATATTTGCGATGTGTTGTGTAAGCACACAAACATGTCCCTAGATTTTATTGGTGATCTTCATGAAAATTTTTTTGTTTAGGCAGTACAGTTATTTCCTGTAAATAATCTTAGTTCTAGCCGAACATTCCTCTTACCCTAACCTCCCCCCAACACACACACACATTGTAATGGAGGACTGCCCGTCTCTTGTTTTTACCCCATTGTGTGGGAATATGGTTCATGCTCTGGATCAGTGTTGGAAAAGGAAGTTCTGAAGACCCGCTGGAGGGGAAGCCAGGAAGGAAGTCCCTTCGTCTCTGAGAAGATTACCCTTTCATTCTGAGTGTGTGACTACATCACAGCCTTGTCTTTCTCTGTGCTCCTTGCAGTTAAGATCCTTCTGTTCTACGTGATATTTTATGGCTGCTTGGCTGGCATCTTCATTGGGACCATCCAGGTGATGCTGCTCACCATCAGCGAATTCAAGCCCACATACCAGGACCGAGTGGCCCCACCAGG
This sequence comes from Leptonychotes weddellii, assembly GCF_054177405.1. Lineage (NCBI taxonomy): Eukaryota > Metazoa > Chordata > Mammalia > Carnivora > Phocidae > Leptonychotes > Leptonychotes weddellii. The sequence continues at coordinate 87,342,136 of NC_138374.1, forward strand.
TAACATGAATGTGAATAAGTTCAGTTCTTCGGGAGGTAAAATGGGTGTCACTTTTTCACTCAGAAAAACACTTTTCTGAGACTTGTCTGTAATGCAGTAGTAAACCGAGCCTGGTTTAATAGGAAAAATGGGAGCCGCTCACGGTTGCAGCCAGCTCTCCTGCCCGCATTGCAGACAGAGCTCCGGGGGTTGCAGATGTCTTATCTTTACAGCTCTGCAATGAGGGTGAAGAGCCCTGGTCTCCCCTGGCACCCGAGCCTGCACCCCACCAGCTTGTGACTCCCGATGAAGCATCCATCCTCACTGCCCAGTGGGTTGGTTAGTGGGGTCATTACAGGGCCTTTCCAGCTCAGGCCCGTCTTTCACTTTCTTGAGGGGGCTGTGACTCAGACAAATCCTTTTAAAAAAAAAACAAAACTCACTTCAGCTCCTGTTTTGAACGATTAAGTTATTTTTAGGGATGATGAGAAGCTCTGACATGGCCGATTACTCAACAGAGAGAAGCCATGGCTTCAGGAGTCCGTTCTCCCACCTGCTGTTGACTGAGCTTGACTTAGTTTGACCTTGAACAGCGGCGCACTCTCTTCTCACGTCTCAGTGTGTGTACCCGCTGGCTTAGTATATCGGCTTTGTAGACCCATTTTGCAGTTTCACTGACTCCTTTAGCTCTGAAAACTTGGGATGAACAAGGAGAGGTCATCACAGAAGGAAAAAACGCCGCACACGTGCCCCGCTGCTATCTGGGTGCTGTCACTGTTGAGTGACGTGCACCCTGTGTGCCTTGTGCATGTCCATTGCAGTCACTGAACCCTGGGGAAAGCCCTTGCCCTTAACGCCTGACGCTGACGGAAGGACGGGACAGCAGGGCAGCCGCAAACCTGATCGTGCTCGCTGGCTCTTCTAAACTTCATTGTCAGGAGGACCTAGAGACAGGAAATGTTGCATGAATTCCGGCTTCTTGCATTATAAATGACCTTGAGGCTGCCACTGGGGGTGGCGGTGACGTGTCCCCTCTCCACTTTCCCTGGCAACGGCTTCGTAACAGCTGTATTTAGGTGACAGTCTTGAGGCCGTCTTCATGGCACCGAGCCGCTTGGATCATGGCACCGGGCGGCCTCGCTCAAGTGTGGCTGCTTGTCCCAAACTTGTGTCTGCCTCCTCGTGCGGCTGTGAAAGGCTCAGAAGAAAATCTTCAGAATATGGAGGTGGCGAACGAACATTGCTCCCTAGCCTCAAGTCCCATGGTCTTCCACTATAAGGAAACCCTGGATAGTGCCCGATGAATTTAGATCTGGGGGATTTTGGAAGTAGGAAAAAAGCAAACATGTAAGTATATAAAACAACTTTAACCTGGTTAATAATCCGCAGTTTCCAGCAAGTATTTCCCCGAAGAGGTGGGTCTCTGGAAAGGCTGAAGCAGAAATTCTGGTAAACCTTAAATAAACAGGTCGTACACTGGCTTTTGTGACAGCGAAGTCCAGTGTGTCCTCTTCTGTTAGATTTTTATGGTAGTGTGAGTAGTCGTCATTCACATTTGTGTAGATCTTTCTATTTTTTTAGCCACTGAAAAGCTGTTCTTTAATCATGATGCCGCTTCATAATAATTCTTATCCTCAAAGCTGAAGAGTCAGGCATTTAACTTCCTCGATATAAAACTGTGCTGCTTGTCTATATAAACTGTGGGGAGTCAGCCAATAAAAGTAAAAAATTTCTTCGTGTTCTTTGCAGAAAGGGCAATTCCACTTTCAAAGAGAAAAGCCTAAGAAAAGAAAAGGCTGAAGTGCCAGACCTTTTAAGTGGGGACTTGGCCAGTGACCTTGCCTAGAAAATCTGTGGAGGTGCTCAGCCCTTCCCGCCCCCTCTTCCAGCCTCCCCCCCGCCCCGTTCCTTACAGCCCCTTCTTAAAAGACACATTCTCAGTACCTATATTTAGTGTCCTCAGCCGTTAAACTGACCTGACAAACCGTCGCTTCTCCAGAGGAATGCTGATGGCTCATCGTGGAAATATGCGTTCCTGTTCTTTGGCCCGAGTCACAGGAAAAGTGCTTTCTCAGCTCTCCCTTTTCCCTGTCCTGCTGCCTGGGTTCTTTGTCTTCGAATGTCTCTTTTTCCTCCTTTCCTCATCCACCACCTTGCCAGGAGAGTCTGGGCAGAGGACCCTTTGCTCTCACCCTCCCAAGGGACATGACTTTGATTTGAAAATGATGGTGGCCTTGGAGCAGGGAGGCCAGGTGAGCAGAGCCACGAAGTGCAGCCTGGGACTGTCCCTGGGTGCTTGGAGGGACCCTCACTGGACCCTCCTCTTGGGATCTGTCAGAGCAGATCTCAAGAATTTGTGTTTGGGGTAGGCTATTCCTTCAGTCTGCGTACTGAACACATTGTGGAAGAACACTCGTATCTCCAAGCTTCCATATTTGTGAAAGCGAAGGAGGGAAGCTTGTATGTTTCAGTCAGATGAAACTACTGAGCGTGAAAGACTCGATATGTCATTTAAAGATTGGAAGACTTAGTAATGCTATTATTAACGGAATTGGGGGCATGAGTACAGATCCGGCCTGACTGGGGTTTGACTGCGTTTTGCACTCTGGGCACACCTTGTAACTAGATCTCTTCTGAATAACAACGTGCAAAGGTGGCCAAATTAAACAGTGGCAATGGTGCTGTACATTTGGGTCTGTTTGTCTGGAATACTGGATAAGCAGATAGGCTGAACAGGAAAGTCTCCGAGAAAGGACTAAGTTACAAAAATGGAAGTGAAATTTAAGGAAAAAAAAAAAAAAGGCATCGCGTGCAGTTTCTGGGCTTGAGCCATGGTGGCGTTGCCCCCAATCCTCCTCACAGCGTCCTGTTACTCTGGGACAGTGGTGCACAGATCGCCCCCTCAGCTCGGAGGGCACAGGGCCAGCGCTTCCGCTGCGATAGAAGGTGAAACATACAAATTGTTGTGTCTGTGGGTCAGGAATGGCTGATTATTGGCCATGTGACATGGCTTAATGTAAGTATGAAAGCAGCCCCGAGTTCGTAAGCCATTGTACACCTGTCCACTGCGAAGCTGACCCGAGAAGGAAAAGCAGGAACCTTGGAGTTGGACACACTCCCCACCATTCCGTGCACTACTTGACCTCGTGATGCCTCCGTCCTCATCTGCAGAATGGGAATAATACCCCGTGAGGATGTGAAGTGACTAGTGGCAAAGCTAACGGCATCAAGCAGAGGGTAGCTGTTAGCAGCCACTTCTGTTCTTCTACTGGAAGGAGCAGTTTCTTCTCCGGGACTGAATTCAGTATTTCTAGACTGTGAGCTTTGGATGATGGAGCAGGGACGCATTGTACACTTAGCGATTTTCACGGGGTGAATAGCATCTTGGCTTTACCACAGAAAGCGTTTGGGAGAAATTGGGTTAGGAAATACGCTTTAAGATATTTTTAGGTAAATGTAAGTGACACTGGAATTGTCGTGTAGTCTGTCCCTTTAACATACCCACCCTGGCCAGGTGAGCCCTGCCACGCTTTCTCCCTGGGAGTCCCTATTCGGGAAGGCCCTTGCGGTGGCTGGCAGCAGCTCTGCTCATGCTGTTCACTGTTGGACCTGGAGGGGGACTCTGCCGTCACCATGCTGGGAGAGCCCGGGGGCATGGGACCCCGCACACCTCGCTGCCTGCCCAGCACTGTTGTGCAAGAGCGTCCTCCACCCGGGGCCTCCCTCCCCCAGCCCCCGCTCACTGAGCCACAGTGGAGTGATGTGAAGGTCCCTGCATGTCAGTTGGCGCCCAGGGGAGATTCCCAGCCACCTTGCTTCTTGCTGAGCAGGTTGCGGGTTGCTTTTACTTTTGTTTTGAAGTAAAGATGGCGCAGTGTTGGAAGAACTAATAAAAGGTTCGTGCTCTTGGGGCGCTGGGGTGGCTCAGTCGGTTGAGCGTCTGACTCTTGGTCTCCGCTCAGGGTCATGAGATCGGGCCCTATGTCCTGCTCCACGCTCAGCAGGGAGTCTGCTTGAGATTCTCTCTTCCTCTCTCTCTGTGCCCTGCACCTCCCCTGCTCGTGTGCTGTCTCTAAAATAAATTAAAAAAAAAAGGTCATACTCTTGGTGCCATGGTAACCAGATTCGAGGAGGGCGGGTGGGGGGTGCAGACCAGCAGACCACACTGGAACCACTGGACGTGTCAATTTCATCTTGACTGTAAGAGGGAAATAGCTTGTCTTCCATTAGGGTACGAGGCATTGTAGTTCAAATCTCAGTGTAATTAAGCCAAATTCTTGAGAAATCAGTACATCTGTCTCAGTTGCTTATTTCCTCAAACTATCACACTTGTATTACTCATTTAAATTTCAAAGGGAGAATTGGAAACGTTTGGCTTCCTTCTAGGTTGGGAGAATTGTTATTTCAAAGTGCCAATAGGGTGTTTTTTGTTTTTTGTTTTTGTTTTTTTCCTTTGCCATTTCCATTAGATTCCATTGATTTGTACTCTGTGAGCTGACATGCTAAACACACAGTACTCCCCAGGCCTGGCTGCCCCTCACATTCTCCCTCCTCCTCTCTTCCCACCCTTTCATGGATCCTGCCAGCTCACTCCCAGAGTTGGTGGCTCTTGATGAGCTAGGATTGGTGGCTATTGGGATTTCCAGAAGCTACTGTCCAGACCCGTAGTTTGGGGAAGGGTTTAGGGCAGCAAGCTCCACAGATTCTTACTCTCCAGAGTGCCCCAGCCCCGCTGTGTGGCGTCAGCAGCTCACCAACCCATGTTGCTATTTCTTCATTTGTAAAGACCAAGATAAAACTAATAAGTTAGCTCTTGGGTACACAGGAAGCCTAATGATTAACTTTAAAATGTTCTTGGGGCCGCAGAAAAATGAGTCCTTTGAGGTAAATGAGCAGAGCAGAGACCTCTGACACCTAGGACTGGGTAACGAATTCCATCCATGGAGGGATAATGGGGAGAAAGTGCTGAATCTGTGTGATTTCTTTTAGAGGATTTTGCTGTGCACACTCTGTTCTGGAGGATGTCGTAGAAGGAGCGACGGCCTTGTGGCCTCCATGTGCTGCGGTTATGCAGGATGGGGCTGCTCAGTGTGTTTATTGGAGCGTTCGCATGACCTGAGGGCCCATCTGACGCAGCTGGGACTATGGCAGAGTTGGGGAGATGAAGGAGAATAGGCATGTCTATTATCTAGTGGCTTCCAACCAGAAAAATACAGCTTTTCCCACATACATGCATGAATAGACATTACCCAATATGTATGATACGGCGTCTTGTTTCAGGTTATTGGTCACTTAGCAGATGTTATGTTCTGTATCTAGACAAGTCAGATCTGCTGTATATGTTTGTTCAGTTTGCCCTTGAACAGAAAAGCTTACTGTAAAATGGTAGGGTTTGGCTCTTTGAAGGGGGGAGATGTGTGTGTGTATGTGTGTGTATGTATCTGTACACATAGATGTGTATGAGTGTTTATAAAAATCATACCCCCCAATTTTTTAAGTTGCAAATTACTTTTCAACTTGGACTGGACAGGACATCCATGGTATGTGTGTACTGTGTGCACGGCTACATTGTGTTTCTTTGCCTTGGGTGCCCTTACTAGTCATCAGGGGTACCCTCCTGGAGGTTTCTATGGAAAATGATGCCTATTTAGAGTATTTGGTCTGGTGACTTAAGGGGTGTATTAAATGACCATATGAGCAGCTGTGCTTTGGGATTCACTTGAGTAACTGTTACAAGGTTACAATGGTCATGTTCTGGTTTAAATACTTAAAACTCGCAAGTAAATTGAGGCATTGTAAACTCGCTACATTATAAACCTAATTGGACACAATATACTTCCTAGTGAAAAGCCTTTCTTTTCTCTTTCCTTTCCTTTCCTTGTTTACTTACTTGCTAGTTCCCCCACCTGCTACTAAAGCCAAAACCTGAGTGTTTTCCTCATTTGTTTCTCAAGAGATGGGGGACCAAGGAAAGGCAAATGTAACTATAAAAGGCAACTGCAAAGCCAAAGAGGTGTTTTTTTGTTTTTTGTTTTTTTTTTAAACTCCAAATCCTTTGTAAAGATGCCATCCTCATTAAAAACCCAGTACTAAAATTTCACATCCCATTTATGATTTCAGTCCACTTAGGTGGCTTTATTAAATAATAAGCGAAATGTAATTTAAGGGAAATGGCCCTACCAGGGCAAAGCTGTATAGAACTCAGCATGGTGAATGTCAATTCAAGTTCAGAACACTGGCGAGGCAAAAGGTTATATCGGTTTCCTGGAATATAATTTGAGACCACAAGCCAGTGATTGGCTGTTCTGCTATCTTTGGCCTCTGGGAGTTACCACTGGAAACAAAGCTCATCCTTGTCTAAAGTTATGACTAACAACTTTAAGGAGTGGGCAATGTAGAGAGGGACTAGCTGAAAGTATCCAGTCTCATGTGAACACGACTAATGAGGATGCCGGCCAGCAAGATGGGATTTGTGTAGCCCGGGGAGAGTGTCACAGTTGCAGAAATCTGTGTGGACTCAAAATAATAAATTGCCAAGTCTGATCCCGTTCCTTTCTGTCTCTTCCCGTTAGTCTGAAAATGTAAAGTAAATGATTCAGATATCCGGTCAAGGGTCCTTCATCAGCCTCTTGTGTGTATATAATTGCTTTAGGGAAATTACTTTTGAAGAGAGGAATTTTCCTAATGGTTTGGAAAAGATCTCTCAGAGAACTCTCCTAATTAAGATGATCCAGAGCAGAATAGGTGAGGGGATTGATCTCTGAGAGTTTCCAGGAAGAGAACTTCTCAGGCCAGAAGGCTCTGGATGAAGAAAAGGGGAGGCAGAGCTGCTGGGGGATGGAGTGAGAGCTTGTCCAGACATGGGGGAAGGAGAGCAGACATGCTCACCGAGGAGGCTGTGTCCAGACTTGACTACGGGGTGGCTCCTGGGTATTTATGTATGTATGTACATGCTCCAGTAGCTGAGGGTTTAGAGAGAGGAGCTGACGGCATGACCAGAACCCAAACCATGGATGCTTCTTTTTCTGGAAGCAATCTTTAGATCATAAGTTGGGTATCTTAAAAGGATGGTCACTAAGGCTTATGGTAGTTACACCTTCAGGATCCTTCAGAGGCCCCAGAGGTAAACTTCAGCAGGCAGGAAAGCATGGCTGACTTTCCTGGGGTTGGTCTGTCATTCCTGGGCTCCCTCTCCCAAGGTTCTGTGTCACTTCAAATGGAAAGGACAGGGCAGTGGCTTTGGCTCAAGGTCTAATCCACCTCAGCAAGTCATAGTATTCTAAGACCCTGTGCTTAACTGTCTCTTTTACTCTTGGTTTCTCAGTCCCACAGTTTCTGATGCTTCTCTCTGTTGAACACAGTCACAATTCTTCAAGCATCTTCCAACTGCATTTCTCTCACATGGTAACATACAGGCTCTGTGGCGCTTAGATTGTGAGCCATACTTACTGAAGGATTTGGGCTCCTGGATGGAAATTGGCGAAAATTGATTCAATTACTTGGTTTTCATTATTTCTTCTTCACCCGATCTAGAGAGAAGCGAGGCCAACTGTATAGAGCTTTCCTGGGCCAGTGGTAACCATTGTGAGTGCAATAATAATGCCTACTATTTCCATAGATTAGATTCTTAACCATAGAGGCGCTTGCTAATGGGAATCACGTGTTTGTCTCGGTGGGCGTGAACTTAGTTTTGGCCACAGTTCTCAGGCTCTTGAAAGATGCACTCACTAGCAGTGCCCTTCTGCTAGTGAGAGCCCAGAGCCCTGACTCAGGGTGCTGATGCTTGGGGGTCCCACACGTGTCACCTGGTCAACTTTTAATAGTGGAGAACTTGGACTTGGTAGCTCAAGGGAGTGAAAAGCACTCTGCATATGCCACCTCCTCTCCCTGCTGTCCTTTTTGCTCTGGGAGAGTCTGAGAAGTACATCACCCAGTCCGGGAGATGGAAGCTTGGTCTTCGACTGGCCCCTGGAAGAGAGAATTCAGAAGGGACTGGATCGGAAGGGGCTGCCCGGACAGCTGAAGCCGGACACTCACCTTGTGGTTGAGGTCCTACCATGTTACTTTAACATGATAGATGTTATTAGTCCATTTCTGCCCCCACTCCCACCCCAGTCACACAAAGTACCTGAGATGGATTTCAGCAAACCTGCATAACCGATATTGAAGGCATTTGCCTCTGACATTTCTGTCTGCCCTGCACGGGCTCCCCGGTGGGCCTCCGGTATGAATGCCCATCAGGCTCCATTCTCTGCTGACTCCAGGATTATTCTAGGAAAACACCCCATCCTCCTAAGTTCTGTAACCCTCTGGCCTTGCGTCTGCCTCTGCCCTTCGCAGGTCCAGGCATGTCACCTTGACTTAAATGTCTAGTTTATAAGTCAAACCAGGAATGCGCCCTCCCCCCCGGCGGCCTTCCCCATTTCAATGGGGAGTCCTGTTTTCCATACTTTCTCAAGCATGAAATCCCAATGGAAAGTTCTACTCACTTTTGTTTTATTTTATTTTTGCAGGTATCTGTCATTTTTATTTTATTGTCTCCTTGTGCTATAAATGGTCACAATGCCAATTTTCTAATTTAATGTTTAGAAAAAGATTGTTCAGGGTATACTTAAATTGTGTAAGTCTCACAAACAATTTTCTAGGGTTTGTGAGCATCTAAAAAATATTTTTAATTGTAGTAACCCTTGTTTATTTTTAACAGTGATGATTTTTGTAAGAGCAAATCCCACTACTTCCCATTTGACTCCTCTCCATCATTGTTGACAGCTTTTTTCTCTTGGATTCCTCAGGTCCTACATGACCCTTTCTGAGATGATTCTTCATGTCATTTGTAAAGTCATTTGTCTAGGGCAGCCCCTCTGCCTGGTTCCAGACCCTCACGGTCTGTCTTCATCCCTGTTTTTTCCATTCTTCTAGAGAACTGCAAGCATGGAAGAACTTGCTCGTCAGGCCCCCTAAGCTGGGCCTCCCTCATTATTTAACCACTTTTGAAGCTCAAAGCCATCCTTAATCACTAGAAAGAAGAGCAGCCATTGAGCCCAGCCCCTACCGAAGCCTGTCCTCCAGCCTCACAGAGGGTGCTGCTAGATAGTCACCGTTCTCTTGTCATCACTTTAATTATGTCCTTGTCTTCATCATATCTGCATCACTGCATCGCCACTCTCGGCTTCTGACTCCCCAGAGCAGTGGTTCTTAACCCAAGAGTGCTTAGGGAACCCTTCGGGCTCGGTAGAGATTCTCGAGTCCCATCAGTAGCGGTTCTGGCTTGGCAGGTCTGGGGTGGAGCCCGTGCAGCGGCAGGTTTAACGCGCCCCTCGGTGAAGGTGGTGCTCTGAGGGGCCGCGGGGATGAGCCGCCTTCTGTGCCCAACACGAAGTCTGGAGTGGGGATTAGAATAGGGTTGTGAGATTTAGCAAATAAAATACAGGACGCCTAATTAAATTTGACCATCAGATAATTGATTTTTATATTGTGGATTGATTTTTATAGAAGTATGTCCTAATACTACACAAGACATACTTCTATAAAAATTGATTCATGGTTTATCTGCAATTTAAATTTAACCAGGCAACTTGGGTCTTACGTGGCCATCTAAGACTAGAAGGCAGTTGATCAAGTCTCCACCCATCGCCTCTGTGTATAGGGCTGTGTGGTGGTGGTCAAATATCTATCTAGAAAACCTTGTGATGGCAGAGGCTTTGGAAAATTAAAGAATCTAAAACGTTGGTTAAAGAATGAAAATTCGAGGTAGTCCTACTTGGAATTTTATACTGGCAGGCACTTGACTTGCTTTTGGAATGGAAAGCAGGAGTGGTAACTGTACATAAATCCCAGTTCATCCAGTTTGGGTTAAAGACCCAAAGAAATATCTGTCGAGTAGCCTTGAGTCTTGTAGAGTTTGGAATGGTCATCACCTCATTACAAAAAGTATAAAAGCCCTCTGTGCTCCAAGGCTTACATGCAGTTAGGGAAAGGAAAGCCACCTGCAAGAAATGCTAGCTAACTACGCGGTTTGTTTTTAATATGAGCATATGGAAGTACTGGAAAGATAACAGGCTTTGGAGTACAGCGGACATGGGTTGAAATTCTGGTTCTACCACTTCCTCTGTGACCTTGGGCCAAGCACTTAACCTTTCTGTGCAAGAAGTTTCATTCATAAAATGGAGATGATGCCTATCGTGAAGTGGTGCTGGGTAAATGAAATGATATATGATAGTAAGACACCATCATTGGTACTTACTAAATGCCAGAGAAGTGATTTCACGAGAGAGCAAGAATTTAACCCATTCTTTTTAGTAGGTGGGATTGGCGAAGCATGTTTGCACGTGGAGAACCTGCTTTGAATGATCTTGCTTGACTACCTTCCCGCTAACGATTGGCCATGTTGTTCTTTCTGTCTAGGATTAACACAGATTCCTCAGATCCAAAAGACCGAAATTTCCTTTCGCCCTAATGATCCCAAGAGCTATGAGGCCTATGTGCTCAACATAGTTAGGTTCCTGGAAAAGTACAAAGATTCTGCCCAGAAGGATGAAATGATTTTTGAAGATTGTGGCAGTAAGTAGACTCATTTTGGATGTTTGTGGTTGGTTAATTCTTATTTCCCATTTCTATCTGTTATTTAATGATTGAAAGATACTCTTCAAATAATTAAATAATTGAAGTCTGGCCATATTGAGAGGACAGTTTTTTTTGGTCTTTGTTTTTTTAAAGCAAGGAGACTTTATGGTTTAGGCTTGGAAATGTGATGGAAGAAACAAAGTAGCCTCAAGTATTATGATTATCTGCATTTGGAAAGTGTCTTGCTTAATTAATTAATTAATTTTATTTTTAATTTTTTTAAAGATTTCATTTACTCATTTGACAGAGAGAGACACAGCGAGAGAGGGAACACAAGCAGGGGGAGTGGGAGAGGGAGAGGGAGAAGCAGGCTTCCCACTGAGCAGGGAGCCTGATGCGGGGCTCGATCCCAGGACCCTGAGATCATGACCTGAGCCGAAGGCAGACGCTTAACGACTGAGCCACCCAGGCGCCCCGTCTTGCTTAATTTAAAACACTCCTGGACACGTTTGCTTTTTACCGCTCACACTCGAAGACCACAGTTACAGTTATGGTTCTCTTACATCCATTGATTTTGAGAAACACAACTGTTTATATTTCCAGATTTCTGTGGCCCCCCCCCACCCCCTTCGGAAGAGTGTACAGGACCTTTCTCTCATTAGAATGGCTCCCTGGCATAATTAGCTACACTGATACAGATAAAAGATGATTTCTGGTTGGGTAGAGACCTTCCTAGCCCCTGGTTGGGATGGATAGTGAAATTTCTCAGGCAGCTCAGCATTTCAATAAGGAATGGTAAAGGAAGGGCGGCTCTTGGATTTATTGACCGCTGACAGGAACACACATCCTCCTCCTTGCTTCCTGGAGTATGCATTATCCAGCCATGTTTTCAGACCTCCTTAGACAAGATCTCTATCTGAGTTACCAGGTGACATCAGTCCTTCTGACTCAGTTCAAGCATTTACCAACACCAGCTCTTCATGTGGCCCTGTTTGCTTCATCATAATACGGGGTGAATGGCCATTTTAAGTCATTCTGAAAGGAGTAATTTAGAAGAAACATTTTCACTAGATTTCTCTCATTAGGATTTCAATAAGGTTTTCATCTTTGCGGTAATTAAAAGGCCTGTATGAAAGGTCATTAGGGTGAATCACTTCCCTGGAGAGGGACTGAATGGAGGCCCTTTACCATTTAAAGGGAAAATAGTTATTTTGTGACCTTAGAAATATATGTAAATTATGGTATTTGCTTCAGTTTCCTGCAGGATGCTTTGAATTAACTTTGAGTTCTCTATTTCTTGTATTCTTTCTCTGGCTTTGTTACAAGGTATGAATCAAGAATACTGCAATACAATTTTTTCAGTTGAACAAATGCTTATAAGAAGTCATAGCTTCCAAAGGCAAAAATTCAAAAAAAATTTTTTTAAAACCTTGAACGGTGGCTGAAAAGGAAGAAAATAATTCTTTCTTTACTCTTTAACATGCTAATTAGTGGCAAAGACAGTGGCCTAGCAGTGGCCAGGCAATTCTGACCAAAAACCTTCCAGTTCTGAAAACTATTGGCAGTCCTTTTAATTTGCCTTCTAATCACAGTGTCCCTGTTAATGAGCTCAGCTGGTGACGACCTGTGTCGATGAAGCTGCTCGTGACAGGCGATCGGGTTTCCGCTCAGTCTCCTAAATAGCTGAGTCATCCATTATTTAAGGGAAGAGAAATATTGCCACAGACCAAACATCATGTGTGGATCATCAAGTACTAGGAAGCCGTGGTGTGGGACCATAAATAGCTATTGCTGGCGGTAAAATACCTTTTTAATGTCCGTGAGGGGACCAGAGAGGGTTTGCTGGAAATCCTTGCTTAATTCAGACCGAGCACTAAATGCAGAACACCACAGGCTTGGAATGGGTACTGTGAGAAGGAAGAACGCTCCCTTTCCTCTCTCAGGGGCGCTCAGGGAATTGTGGGTACAAAGTGAAAACGGTGTTTTCTGTTTTCAGATGTGCCCAGCGAAATCAAAGAACGAGGAGAATTTAACAACGAGCGAGGAGAGCGAAAAGTCTGCAGGTTCAAGCTTGAGTGGTTGGGAAATTGCTCCGGAATAAACGATGAGTCTTATGGCTACAAAGAGGGCAAACCATGTGTCATAATAAAGCTCAACCGAGTTCTGGGCTTCAAACCTAAGGCAAGTCCTGTTTTAAACCCTAGAATGTAGAAGAACTTTTCTCATTTGGATGAAACGGCTAATTGGTGTGAGGAGAGTCTGTCTGTAAAGAAGATTTAAAGTATACTCAGTGGCGACTTTGAACCCGGTCGGAAGTCGAAAAGTTCAAAAACTTCTGTATCCGCCTTGAGATCCTTGAAAGTTAGGTCGTTTATCTCATTTCCTAAAGTGAGAGAAATTCTGAGGGGCAGAGCCATGGCGGCTCTGTTCTTAATACTTCTGTGATGTCCTTCTACAACGTGAAGTCTTCGAAAATAAAAATAGAAGAAGGTATTTTCAAATTTAAAAACTATCTGCATGTACAGTCTCACTCAGGTTTTGGTACTCTTGGAGTCCAAGAGTACTTTTAAAAAATTGTCCGGTAATCTGAAAACACAAGTTTTTGTTTGTTTGTTTGTTTTTACTGGATGACGATTTCGTTGCAAAAGTAGAAGCTGATCGCCATTCAGGTTGAGCTTTGATAACCGTGGTGTTGGCTCTGGGCGTTCTCGCAGCCGAGTGGATGAACGTTCCTTGAGATCACCGAGCGGTGGCAGCTTGCCGTCCTTGGCCGTCGGGTGAGACGAGAGTAATCGTTTAAGAGAAGGAAACGCGTATTGGTGTTACCTCTGCTTTCGTAAAACCGGCTATTCCGTGTTCTCCCTCAGGTCATGGGAAAGAGAGCCCTCCTCTTCCCTGAAGCGAGGCTGCTGCTGCCGCAGGGCCCCCGGTCGCCCTCGGGCACAGCACTTCCGAGTCGGGTTTTCCATTCTGACAGGGATTGACCACACAGTCTCTTGAGTTACAGGAACAAACTTAACCTCCTTTCTGGAATCTGGCTCTTTTGTTCATTATTTTTCTGCCGCGTGCTCTTGACTTGTTTCCACAATGCTTGTTACCCAGGAGTCTCTTTAAAACAGGTAATTGATGTAGCGACGAAAAGTTTTAACTTAACTGGAGGAGGCCTCAGAACTCCCTTCCGGCCACCCGAGGCGAAACTGGGTGGGTGTGCAGGATGGATGGAGGCCTGGCCGGCAGACGTGGACGGCCCACCTGCAGAAATGAACGTATCCCTCTCTCCACGGAACTGTAATCTTCTTTCCACGGAAGTTAGGATAGAATGGAAGAGAGATGGTGAGAACCATTATGTCACACTTAGAGTTGATACTCGGATTGCCCAGGAGCTCTTCACCCAGACAAAGCAGCTGTTTGGCTGTGGAAGGGATCAGTGTGGTGGTCAGAAGGAAGACGAGGCCCGGTCTCTGCTCTCTGAGGCCCTCACTTGTGGTGATAGCTCTTCATAGGGACTGAGTGATATTTGTCCGTCACCCCCAGCCAAGAGGTGGTCCTGTTGTGATTCTCATCTCTACCCACATCTGTAGAGGTGCCTGCCCAGTGATGACTTCAGCTACTCTTTTCTTTTCCGTCCTTTTTTCCTTTTGTCTTTGGTCTCCACTTGGTTATCCATCACCGCAGTCTAATCCATCACCTCACCTCAAACCACGCTCCCCGCCCCCCGTTTTGTTGTGAGAATTCTTTCTGTCCGAGGTTGTGGTACTCCAGCATCTTGATATGCCTATTTCCTACTCACCCTCTGAGGATAGATTCTGGCATTTTCTCTCCATATCTTTAAAGATAAATCTGTTGCTGGTAGAACATTCTAAGAGAGTCAGATCTTGATCATTTTCTTGTATTTTAAGAGGGTCAAACATATTAGCTCCTTACTGATACAGAGAATTGCCCTTTTTCTCTGACTTTGGTTAGATGGTCTCATGTCAAGACCTACATGCTACGCTGATCTGAGTAAGCAAGCAAGTGGCTGTCTTTCCAGGGAAAGGTGTTCATCACACCTCTTGTGGGATGGATTTGAGCCAGCGCTGCAGAAGGGAACCCTCTAGATGTTTCACCACAACGATAACTTTGAGAGTGTACTCTGGGTCCCTTCCATGGAAGGGGGCTGCTGCCTTGAGGGCACTTGCTGTCTTGAGCCATTTTACGTATTGGACTTCCTTCACTGAATTGGAGATGCTCCTTACCTGGCAGAGCCTCTGCTGGAAATTCAGAGATTCAAAGAAGAAAAAAAAAAGCCTACTTGAAGAAGGCCTGCTGGAGGGAAAAGGATGGCATTATTTTTTCATGGAGGAAAGCCCAGGTTTTATAAAAATAGAAATGTCAACCAACTTTTCCATCTAATTGTTATAATCGTAGCAAACGAGGAATGTTGTGCTGGGTTGGCTTTCTGCTGGAAACGTGGAGTATTTTTCAGTGTCCTGGAGGAGAGCTCGTTAGAAGTGCCCTGTAGTGCTGAGCTGCTTCACAGCTTACTTGCGGCCTCACAGAACTTGGGCACTTATTTTTATTTCAACCAAAGTCCCAGCATGGATTGGTTAGGGGAGTCATTCGTTCTGTTACCCTGTTCTGTTATTTCAGTTGACTTTTCGTGACCAGTGTGTACTTGTTTATGTTACAAACTAGCTTCATTTTTCAGGAATATAGAAAATTACTTGCACATTTATTGACCAGTGTGGGCTCTTATTTTTAGCCTCCCAAGAATGAGTCCTTGGAGGCTTACCCCGTGATGAAGTATAGTCCCTACGTCCTGCCGGTCCAGTGCACTGGCAAGGTAAGGAGACGCTTCTTACTGAGGGTGGTGGGGAGGGAGGGCGGGGTACGGGCGAGACTTTTCAGTTCGAGGTAAAACTTGACTATGGTAGAAGAGAAACGTGGCTTCCGGGCATTAGTCGCAGTTGAGCTGTAGCTGTATGGGGTTAGAACATCTTAAGAGAAAGATGTAACAAGGCTAAAACCACATGTCCGTTTCTCTACCAGAACAAGAAACTGAATTATCTGAATTTAATTAGCGGGAATATTGGTTTATAGAACTGAGAGGTGAACTCTATCTAGCCCACACAGTGCTTCTCTGGCCCACATGGTGTGTTCAAAATTGAAGGCCAACTTTTTTTTTTGTTTTTGTGTGTGTGTGTGTGTGTGTGTGGGTTTTTTTTTGTTTTTTTGTTTTTGACAAAAATGTGGTTTTGGCTTTTCTTTAAAAAATAATGAAAAAATAAAAATAAAAAATAATGAAAGATAAGGTAATAGTATGTGTTCCCTTTAGATCTAAAAATAGGTTCCTAGTGGACTGTTCACAGAGAGGGCAGAATAAAGAAAGGGAATCTCTACTCAGTGCTGTTCTATGTGGGCACCAAGAAATGAAATGGATGCAAGAAAGTGAAAGGCAATTAGACTTTTGGAGGGGATATGCTGAAGTACCATCCACTGGGCCCCCACCAGTGAATTTGCAGGTGCCTTTCTAGGTGTGTTAGCTTTGGAGAAATGCTTGGTTCCACTGGACCACCACCAGTGGATTTCTGACTTTCAGTGGCGGGTGCCTTTCTAGTGTTGGCTTTGGAGAAATGTTGGGTTGGCCTTTGCCTTCACTTTGTACAAAGAGAACAGTTTGCGTTTATGTGCACTTGCCACGGCTGCCAGGGGTTAGACTGAGTGTGTGCTGGTTGCTCTCGTGTGAGGAACCATAGGGGGACCCTCCCGTGGTTAGCGTTCAGCTGCTTCTGGGGGGGCTTTGAGCGGGCGCGTCAGGGGCTCACTGGTCTCCCTGCAGCAGCGGTTTGCAAACTGCTCTGTGGGACCGAGAGTGTCGTTTGTCACGGCAAGTAGTGATCCAGGCTGCAAGCCGTTAACATCTCATTTCCCTCTGGCTTTCAGCGAGACGAAGATAAGGATAGAGTTGGAAACGTGGAGTACTTTGGACTGGGCGGCTACCCCGGTTTTCCTCTGCAGTATTACCCCTACTACGGCAGGCTCCTGCAGCCCAAGTACCTGCAGCCGCTGCTGGCCGTACAGTTCACCAACCTCACCATGGACACTGAAATCCGCATCGAGTGTAAGGCGTACGGTGAGAACATTGGGTACAGTGAGAAAGACCGTTTTCAGGGACGCTTTGATGTAAAAATTGAAGTTAAGAGCTGATCACAAGCACAAATCTTTCCCACTAGCCATTTAAAAAGTTAAAAAAGATACAAAAACAAAAACCTACTAGTCTTGAATAAACTGTCATACGTATGGGACCTACACTTAATCTATATGCTTTACACTAGCTTTCTGCATTTAATAGGTTAGAATGTAAATTTAAAGTGTAGCAATAGCAACAAAATATTTATTCTACTGTAAATGACAAAAGAGAAAATAAAAATTGAGCCTTGGGACGTGCCCATTTTTACTGTAAATTATGATTCCATAACTGACTTGTAGTAAGCAGTGTTTCTGGCCCCTGAGTACCGCTGCCTTGTGTATTCGGTTTAGTGTCCAGTATTGTAGGTGCACACTCTGGTCGTTTCTCAAGCCATGTTTTATCGTATCTGTTTTCTACTTTATGTGAGCAAGGTTTGCTGTCCAAGATGTAAATAGTCAATGGGAATAAAACTGGCATGGTACTTTTTATTTTTTATTTTTTTTTTGGTTTGGCTCTTTCAAAAATAATGGCCCATCAGTGAGCATTTTTAACACACTCCATAGTCTTTTCCTGTGGTGTTAGGTCTTTACTTTTTGTTTTTTTTTTTCCTGGGGCTGGGGGTGGGGGTGGGCTGTCATGGGGGAACTGCCCTTTTAATTTTAAGTGACACTACAGAAATATAATACAAAAAGGTGAGGGGTTGTGTTGTGCTTTGTATTGAATGCCGTCTCGACATCTCTTCCCTTGTCCTCCAGTACGTTCTGAAGCTGTGTATGAGATCTGGATCGCCTGTCACTTGGGCTGGTGACAGGCCTAATTCATTTGCTTTGTACATTTTCCTTTACTTTTCCTTTTTTCCTTTCTCTGGAGGCATCACATGCTGGTGCTGTGTCTTTATGAATGTTTTAACCATTTTCATGGTGGAAGAATTTTATATTTATGCAGTTGTACAATTTTATTTTTTTCTGCAAGAAAAAGTGTAATGTATGAAATAAACCAAAGTCACTTGTTTGAAAATAAATCTTTATTTTGGACTTTATAAAAAGCAATGCAGTACCCCATAGACTGGTGTTAAATGTTGTCTACAGTGCAAAATCCATGTTCTAACATGTATAATAATTGCCAGGAGTACAGTGCTCTTGTTGATCTTGTATTCAGTCAGGTTAAAACAATGGACAATAAAAGAATGAACACATTCCTCATGTGCGTGATTACTCTTGTCTAAATGCTCCAGCCTGTGACTTCTTTGCTTTCTCTGCTGCTAATTATCCAAGATCTTGAAGAAATACTGAACCTGAAAGACAAACACATGAATGAGTTCATTAGTTTACATGGAAATTCAGCCTTTTCCACTGAACAGAGGCAGGAGCTAAGCCCCAGAGCACACCCCTTCCCAAAAGAGACAACAACTAGGTTCATCGGAGATAGAGACTCAATGAGGTTTTAGTTCAAAGCTGAAGTTTAAAAGTATTTTGTGGTATTGACTTCGCTTAGTTTAGAAAATGTGAATTTTTGGTTCCTGCTAGTGCTTTACTAGGTTGTTTAAAAAAAAAAAAAGGGCTGTAGTTGTTAAAAAATGAGGTTAGGTTTGAGGTTCAGTACATTAAGGTTCATACCTTGCTTTTTGGTTCGTGGTTCGGCCTACGTTTGTATTTAGCCATATTTAAAAATCAGCCTTCATGTGAAAGAGGACAAAAAATGAGCTTTCTGAGAAACATTCTCCGGGTATAACTGAGCTGAAGGTTTAGTATCACATAACCAACGTGGGAAATACCCAAACCAAAATGCTAGCATCATGTTTCTGGAAATGGAAGCCTGTCACAAAGCCCGTGCAGCTGGAGCTCGAGCAGAGCCTTCCTGCCTTCCGGCCGGCCCCCAGAGATCCCTTCGGTGTGAAGCCGAGATGCGTCCCCGCTCCCGGAGAGACCGACGCGGAGGCCCGCGGCCATGTGTGCGACGGCAGTAGCACTTTCTCCTCCCACCTTACTGCCTCACGTTTATAATCCTGCTGATCTGCTTGTCTTGCTTATTCTTGAAAAATACTACCGGAGACTTTGCTATTTCTGGACCAGCAAAGTGTGTGATGGCAGATTAATACCGGAGGAGCAATGATTCCATTTGACAACAACAACAAAACCAGCAAAGGGAACTGTGGAAGATGGCACCACAGCTTAGCTGCAAAGGTTTAAGGAGCCGTCCTTAACAAGTGAGGAAATACTGCCGCACCTGTAAACTAACAACCTACCTAAACAAAGCTGGGTCTCTCTGAATGTCACACCCACACTTCTAGAAATAGAACGTGTCGTTCCTATAACAGAAGATGGTTTATCTTGCTGAAACAACTCATTTTCCAGGGTGTAGATCAGTCTGAAATGTGAGGTTTATAAAACAAGAAGGGGGATGGCTTTAGGTCTGGGGAAAGGAGTACACAGATTGGGGGATGGGAGGTAGTTTGCCTTTTTGAGGCTAAGGTCACAACTTTAGTCAAACAAGCCACGGCTTTCATATGTACGATCCGAGCCGCTGTGTGTGCGGCATAGTGTGTGTGAGTACGTGTGTGTGCGTGCTCTCTATCACCTCAAGATTCCGTCCAAATCTTGCCTCCCCATATCCTGTCCACACTGCACCAATCCAGTCCCCACCCGTGAACTGTAGGGTTACATCACCACTGGGAGACTGGAATGGGGGTTGCATTCTTCGACTCAATAGGTATTTGTTGACTGTCTACTGGGTGCCAAGTACTCTTCTAACAGCTGGGGGATAGATCCACGAGGGAACAAAACACACCTGTTTTCTTTCCTCGCAGCTCGCATTCTAGTATGAACTACTGCATTTTTTTGGAACTCGTGCTTCTATACATTTATCTTCTCATCAGTTTATTCCATCCCTTATTAGATGACCCATTTTTTTGAGTGTAGGGAAGGTGCCATCTACTTCCTCTGTGGTGTTCTGATCACATCCTACAGAGAGGTTTTCACACAAGTCCAAATACTTAATTCCTCACACTGAATATAAAGGAATGAGTTTTTTTAAAGGCAGTGTTTTTCAAAGGTAGGCCGAGTACCACTTGGAATCAAAAGCATTGGAACGATCACTGAGCCGAGGAAAAAGGAGTCTCTGTTTTTTTGTTTTTTTTTCCCCCCAATTCATCACATTTCCAGAAGGCGAGTTTTGGTGCCTTGCTAGCACATCTTCAGCCCAGGTTAATCTGCCTTTCAATTAAAGGGATACAGGCCTTGGGCTCAGAACCTGTGGCAAGCTATATTATCTAGCTAGAATTTAATAACTTTTGTCTTTATTGTATTTATTTTATTACCTTCAATTAAGGACAAGTAATACTACTAACAAGTACTAGTATTACTAGTACTAGTGCCGGTTAGTGCGCTTACATTTATGGCAGTAAATTCAAGTGTAACAGTGAATGGATTTCAAGCAAAATAGTAAATAAACCTTCAGGTGGTACTCACATATGGTAAAACTCATGAAAGTGAAAGCCCACAAGAATTTAGGAACATTTGGCCAAAAGTATAGCATTAACAGAAGCCAAGTTTTCCTGGTTCTCTACCTGTTTGGGCAAAATCTAATTTGAACTCCATTTTAGAATAACAGCATGCCCTGCGTGCTCAAACTTCACTTATTACCAGAGGGAACAGCTCCGGCTCCAAATTAAAAACATCAGTAATCGGAGATGAAAATCCAGTTATCAGACTCTGAAAGGCCAATGATCGCTCCAACTCCTGGCTTCTTAAAAGGATTCATGCCACTTCTCTAGAGATCAGTGTCTGTCTGGCCCATGGAGGAGAACCAAGTGAGCTTCCTTTGAAACTTCAGGGCTGAGGACCTTATGAATACAGAGGGAAATTATCCAGGGAACATTCAAGAGCAGTTTTAATTGAGTGAGTGTAGTGATCTGGGTTTCAAATGCAACGGGAGATGTACCTCTCCCGTAGCTCTTTTACGAGGGAGCCAGCGCACTAAGCGGCATGTTCCCTCCCATCCCCCCGGGAAAGCCGACTAGGAAAGAGTCTGTCAGTCTCCCCGATGCCCGGCCGCAGTCAGCACTCCCATCCCACCCAGTGTAAGACAAAGGGGGTTAGACCAAGGCAGGTATCTTGGCTCGCGTCTGAATTTTGTATTTTTCTCTCAGAGATTGTCAGCACCGGTCTGTTCTGAGAAATTAAGTATCTCACAAAGAGGTGCTGACTCTTACTTGACTACAGAATCCTGCTATTTGATTGAGGCACAAATGAATTCCACACCCCAAGAAGGAGTCCGTATTGTAATAAAACCGCGACACCGCATCTCCAGGTGACTTGTCCACAGAGCCTTTAGAGACTGGCTTTCATAACATCAGGACTCCCCCAGCCAGTCTGTCAAGGGCCGCCTTTTCCAAGGAAATGCACACCTCGCTCTAGTACCAGCCTTTCACAGACCGGGAAGGGGCCGGCACAGCATGACTACAAACCCATCTACTCAGCCGCCCACAGGGCCTGACACAGTCGCTGGGTTGGCCCTTCCGTTTAAGTGTTTCGGGATCAAATACTTCACTCCTGTGAAAGGTGGCCCCTCAGTACCCATAACTTCTCATAGGGATTTGCGGTTATTAAATTAGGAAGTAATGGAGACGCGTGGGGCAGGCCTGCAGGAATGGGAAGAGGAACCGTTCCTTTGATAAGGAGCAAGGGTTCTAAAATGACCAGTGGGGGAGGATCGGGCCTTGGGGGAGGTTCTGGTGATTCTGCACTGGAGCCCCCGCAGCAAGGGGATGGTATAAGGCTAACAGGCACTTCGGGGTTCTACCAAAGAAAAGGAAACGTGACCTGAGAACCCCGTGCCTACAGAAACCTTTGCCTAGAGCTGGCCTCTTCTTTTCTTTCATTCATTAATTTCCCCAGGGCCACTTTCCCCTGTGCCCAGCACTGACCATGACGCTGACCATGACCTCGGGGAGGGGGCATCCACACAGACAAGGTCCCTGTTCTGTAAGTTTGGTCTTCACATCTCTAAATATCTTAAATGGCCTGCCCTATTCTCTTATCCGTACCTAATTTCCTTTCCCTCCTTCTCCTGCCAGTCATCCCTGTCACTAACACACCAAGCACACCCATCTAGGGTAATGCAGTGATGCGTGAGCCCTGGTCCTCAGAAATCTCGAATCCCGGGAAGAGGAAAACCCACGCACTCAGATCAAATCACTAGCGTGTGCTAAGATGCAAGTGGAGAGAATAAACTGCCAGTAGGACACAAAACATTTCACATGGGGGTTAACACTCAACTTGAGTGTTGAGGACGAGCTTCATTTAACGTAGATGAAGGGAACGGCGAAGTTTAGCTGGTATAGGACTATTGGGCTAATGGGTCACCGCTACTTTACTAACCTGAAGCTTGGTTTTTTCTCTCTCACCACTAGAGTTAAGTAAGAACAACAGCTCACACTTATTTCTTCCTTCACAGCGTACAGTCTAATTCATACACAAGTCTCACGTCTCGCAACAGCTCTGTGAAGTTGTTCCCCTCATCTCCACACAGATCAGGATCCTGGCGCCCAGGGTCCACGACTTCCGTAGGCAGTGAGTTGGAGCCCTTGCTAAGTCAGCAGGACCGGAATCTGAATCTTTACCTACAACTCTAAGCCTCTTGGCTCTTCATCTCCTATGGAGTGGACTCTGCATTTGCCCATGACTGCATATCTACATTATCAAAAATTCTCTAACAATGGAATTCAAATAAATATAAATCTTCTGTAATTGCTTCAGTGTAGACGCAGCAAAAGCTTCCAGGGAACCATTTTTGTCCTGAGTGTAGTGTATAGCAAAAGCGGGTCTCAAGGCTAGTGATTCTAGCCCTGTCCAGCACTCCCCCCATGGGAGTGGAGGAACTTCTAGAACATGGAGCCAGCGTGAAATCCCTTTGCAAAGTTATTACGTCTGGCTTTCTACTGGAGTCTCTAGAGAAGCCCACGCTACAGATGCCCAGGCTCTTCCACAGATGACTGAGTCAGGCACTTTGGGGGGTAAGGGCAGCCACCTATTTTCCAACGGTTCTTAAAGCTGGCTGGGCGTCAAAAATACCTGTGGAGTTACTTTGTTTCCTTTTAAGTAAGGGTACAGATGTGTTTGAACATTTACAGAATCCATCTCTCCCACTGTCATGGAGTTCAGGCACCAAATCAGAATACTTGCACCGAGGCCACTAGACTAGACAGGTTTTCAGATAAAATCTAGTCAAGCTGAATTTGACTGAGGTACAAGTTTGCTAGTGTTCCAACAATACGATAGTGATTTTCAAATACACCAGCCAATTCAGTAGAAAAACAACTCTCAACTCACTTGGGACCCTTCTCGCCAGAGACGGTTTTGCAGGCGTGTGACCTGGGCCATCACACAGGGCCACGTGCTGGAAGGGCCATGCCTGGTTTCATGTTCTTTCCACTGCCTCCCTCTTGAGATGCTTAATGTTTTGTTTTTTTTTAACTTTATTTTTATTTTTAATTTTTTTTTAGATTTTATTTACTTATTTGAGAGAGAGACAGAGAGAGTGAGAGAGAGAGAGCACAAGCGAGGCGAGGGGCAATGGGAGAAACAGCCTCCCGCTGAGCAGGGGGCCGGATGCAGGGCTTGATCCCGTGACTCCAAAGGCAGATGCTTAATGACTGAGCCACCCAGGCGCCCTCTTAATAGTTTTTGAACAAGGGGCCCTACATTCCATTCTGAACCAGTTCTGTCGTAGCCCTGGGCCTCTATGCTAGGGCTACTTCTGCATGGTTTTCCTATTGGCTGAGTGGAAGCTGTGGCAGAAAGGGCTGCTTTTAAAACAAGCAGTCAACAGATCCCTGGTGAGAGCCAGTGAGTCGGGGAGGTGCAAGGGAGGTGCAGGGGAGGCAGGAGCTGGAAGGCTCGCCTGGAGAGGAAGCGAGGCCACGACTGCAGGGAAGCCTGGGGCAGGGGTGAAGAGGAGCAGAGACTACAGAGGCCACACATACAAGACCCGAACCCTTCCTGAACTGGGGCTGGGCTTCCTCCCTCTCTGTCTTTCTCTCCAAGTTACCACCTATTTCCCACTCCCCAGAAAGAGCCCTGGGAAGTGGGCCATTGTGAGGAAAGAGGTGGTAGCTAAAGGAGGGGCTCAGAGGAAAGATCCAGCCTTCAGGAGCAAGGTTGCACCCTTGCCTCCAGGAAGTCCTCGGGCTCGGATGCTCAACTCTATTTATAGGCTACGAGCAATAACACAGAACTTAGTCATCAGAGTCTCCCCTTCATATAGTTTTACCTTCTCCATAGGTTCAGAGGCCATACTTGAAACATTTTAAGACAAAATGAAAATTTCACATTAAGATGACTGTATATTTCAGGAATTCTGTAAACCTAGTGTGCTCAGAGTTCTCTTTTAAAGCCCACTTGATTTTTTTACTGCCTGCCATCCACTAATGAGAACAACTCTCTTTTTAAAGCTGGAAGGTAATTCTTCCTCAACCCAGAATAGAGTGGCACTGACCTTTCTCTTGACTGGAAATATATACTTTTTCTTTTTTTTCTAATATAACTGAAGATGCAAGAGTCCTTTCTAGAAGTTCATTCTAAAATTGGGCTTCATGACTCATTATCTGGTCTCTTCTGCCTTGAAGGTGGTTTTGGTTGTAGCAAGTCCCTCCCCAACCCCTCAAAAACTCTAAAAATATGAATAGATGTTTGTCACTTCTGTTCTCTTTTCCTCCCTATTCCCAATGATTAAAAAAAGTACACTCTGAGAGTTACCATAAGTCAGTGTGAGCTATGGATAGCTGTTCAATATTTACATTGTAAATTTCACTTTTTCTTTAAAAATGGAGTCCTTGCGACATGTTTTAACAGATTATCATGTGTAATACTTACAACTGACTTTACAAAGTAGAAATTAGTCCCCCTTTCCAGTCGATGAACCAGAGTGTCTGAATTTAGAGCTAACTTTTTGCCTGAGGGCACATAACTCTGTC
The DNA here is from genome assembly GCF_054177405.1 of Leptonychotes weddellii. Taxonomy (NCBI): domain Eukaryota; kingdom Metazoa; phylum Chordata; class Mammalia; order Carnivora; family Phocidae; genus Leptonychotes; species Leptonychotes weddellii. The sequence continues at coordinate 87,366,819 of NC_138374.1, forward strand.
TAGTGCCTTGGGTTCTGCCTGGGCTGGTTAGGGATCCCATAAGGGGTAGAGCCTGGTTGTTTAGAGTTTTACCCCTGGCCTTGCCACTTCCAGGCTAGATGACCTTGAAGAAGTCACATCACCTGTTTCTCAGATTCCTTATCTATAGTCTAATAGTACTTATTACATAGGGTTGTTTTGAAAATTAAAGAAAGCCTTACAGTGCTAGCATGTAGTAAATACTCCATAATAAATATCATTATTACTGTTTCTCCAGTATGCTCACAATGCTGTGGCCTATCCTGCTGTATGTCAATGAAGCCATGGGTTTCTGAGCAACTTCACCATTCTGCGAGAGCCAAAACTGCTCAGGCCACTCCTGCCCACCAGAGGAGAACCTACATAATTAATCAGGTCACGAATGACAAAGAAGACCTTTGCAGACAAAGACAGTAAAGACACATGAGAACCAAATGCGACATGCAATCCCTAATTGGATCCAGACCGGAAACATTTTTTCTTTTGCTGCAAAAGACATTGATGGGTGAAACTGGTGAGATTGTAATGTTTGTACACAGATAGTTATACTGTCTTAATTTCCCAGGGTCTAATCATTGTTCTCTGGTGATGCAGTATGTATCCTTGTTCTGGATTTGTAGGAGACAGACACTGAAGTATTGAGAAATAAAAGGGACTTACGTCTGTCACTTTCGGTCAAACATATATATCATGATATTAATAGGTCCACACGCGCACAAGGTGAGAGAGAGAAGAGGGGGATGATTGGTACATCGTGACATAGGAAAATGCTAACATTTGGGGAAAGTGGGTAAAGGGTGAGAGTGCTGAATCTGGACTTGGAAAGAACTGAGTTTGATTCTAGCCACTATGTCATAGTGCTTAGGCAAGTATGTTGAACTCCCTGAGCCTGTTTCTTAATCTAAAAATTGGGGATAACAACACCTACCTCATCGGGATCAATGTATATGTAAGTTTATGGGTGGATTTATAAAGTTGCAGCACACTGTACAAGTCATAAATTTTCATGAAGCAGCTCAGGCTGGGCTCTGCTGGAAGTCAGAGTGAAGCTAAGAGGTGGATCATCTCAGCCGTAAGATCAGGCAAGCAGGGGAGAACACTCAGATGAACTTGACACTTCACATTCGAAATTCATTTTTGCCAATTCCCCACAGAAGAAAGGTTTTTGACAGGGAACATATCCTATTCTTAATTTTTTTTTTAAAGGCTTTCAAATAAGCAAAGAAAATGTAAATATGATGATGCATTCTTGAGATTAGTGATTTTCATTCTGCCTGTACATCAGAATCACCCATTGGAGCTTTAAAAATAACGACACGTTTGGACCCTATCTTAGGAGAGTCTGATTCATTTGGTCTTTGGAAGATCCTGAACATTCACATTTTCAAATGGGTCCGCAGATACTTCTCATGTTCACTAGGGTTGCAAACTACTGCCCTAGACACAGTTAATGAAAGTAGGTACCCCAGAAATCAGGGCCGGAACCATGCCCATCTGATGTTGTCGGAAGAGATCTGAAGGATAGAATGAAACCTCCCAGTTACCTTGGCTTTTGCTGGTATTTGCAGTACACTTAGGCCCTCGACATGAGATATGCCATGGCGAAGGGTAATTGGCCTCACACAGCGAAATGTGGAATGTAGGCAAAATGGAGGCAGTAAACTTCAACAGGGTCATCTTGGGTGCTCACAAGAAAGAAATCAAAGCAGGCTCACTGAATGAGTTCTATAAACAATACAGTGACTCAGGAAAGGGATCGTCAAGTATGTTCTCTTGGTTCCCTAAGGACTTGGGCCTACGGGGCAATTGTTGTCTGGGAGGCCATCACTGCTGATTGACCTCATAAAGGATACTGGAAACGAAACCCAAGGAATTACGGGACCCTTTTCAAAAAAACCACAGGGTATTTGTTTCTTGGGAAGTTCTTGTTGCTATACTTCATACACATTTCCATTAGAAAAGCTCCAAGATGAAAATAACGTAATTAGAAACTAGCAACTAAAATTATTTAGAAGATAGGACACTGCTTTGATAAAGACATATGAGAAAAGTAAAAAAGGTTCTCAGATCAGATAAAAGCTGACAGAATGTATAATCAGAATTTGTTAGATAATGAGGGGAATTGTAGGAGTGGACCTTTTCACTTAAATCTGGAAAGAAATTGACAGCAAATGTTAAGGTAATTTAAGATTTAAGGGAAAAAATGACTTCCTTATATCCAAAGATTTGAAGGTTCAAAATGTTCAGAATTATCTTTGAAGGAGAAGCTGAAGGACAGGTTGAAGAAATATTCTTAAACTTTGATAGCAATGTTATAAAAGGCAATTGCCATATTTTTCTATAAACATTCTTGACTGTTACTAGCAAAAAAGTATCCTCGGCTAAATACATTTGAGTGAAATTTTAAACTTCTTATTACGTAAAGAGTCTGTTGCACAATCCCTGGGGAAAGTGAGTTGGGACAATGGCCGAGTGTAGGCGGCCAGTGCTCCTGCTAGGGAGACAGGAGCGGAAGGAAGATGAGATGAGTCGCCAGCCAACTCTAGGAAGAAAGGGAGGCTCCGGCCCATCCTGGGCTCCAAGCACCACCACTGTCACGTGGCTTCCCTGAGTACCAATTATTCCCCAGTCACAACCTTGGTGGGCTCTCTATTTCCCATGGTATGACATCCAATCTCAGCGTTGGCTTGGCTTTCATAAAGCCCAACAATACATCCACTAAAAGCAAGTTTTTGGCTGCAGTCACTCTTTGTTTCCACCACTCAAAAGCAGAAAAAGGGCTTTACCACTTGAAATAGGCTTTCCTTTACACCCATAACTCCTGCAGGGCAAGGGATGTCCCTCTTCCTTCTTCCTACACTCGTGAGTTGTTCACATACAGCAGGCCATCAACACTTGCTGAGTAAGTGCTGACCTCCTGCGGTTTCTGTTTCTCTTCTTTTTCACACCCTTCTCACCCACTCTATCCAAGCTGGTTACTCTTTACCCACTCTTTACAAAGAGGCTTCTCACGTAGTCTCCATCATTGCCTTCCGCCAATCATGCTGATATAACAACACAAATGCTGACATTCAGGAACAGAATGCAAAGGGCCCTGCTCCTAGGCCAGCCAAGACCACAGCTGATTTGCAGGGGACAGTTTAGGGCAGTAAAGAACTGGAGAGGAATTAAGGAGGCAAGAAGTGAGAGGCTGTATTCCTATTAAAAAGGGAAAGTGAATAGGGCTTTCAGAAAGAGGCAAGTATGACAGAGACATGCTTCAGACAAATGCTTTTCCTATCAAAACTTAATCTTAACTTATTAACAAGAGGAGCTTTGGCCCATAAATACTACAAAAGTTCTTTGAGTTTTTGGAATAACATAAAACAATGAGTTATCTAAATAAAGCCTTATCAGTTTAAAGATTTCATTTAGAATAGTTTGGCTTTTCGTTGATAAACTTCTGTTGAGTGGTGTACCTCTGCCGTGGCCCCATCAAAAGTCTAGGTCATTTAATTCACGTTTCATATTCTCTTAAATGACTCAAAACAGAACGGTAATGCCAAAGGCTAAGGCAGAACTCAACCAATTAAAATACTGGTGCCTCAGCTGTTGGCATACCCCTCTGGTGCTGTTTTAAAGATTCATGTAGAGGGCGCCTGGGTGGCTCAGTTGGTTAAGCGACTGCCTTCGGCTCAGGTCATGATCCTGGAGTCCCGGGATCGAGTCCCGCATCGGGCTCCCTGCTCAGCAGGGGGTCTGCTTCTCCCTCTGCCCTCTTCCCTCTCGTGCTCTCTGTCTCTCATTCTCTCTCTCTCAAATAAATAAATAAAATCTTTAAAAAAAAAAAGATTCATGTAGACATATTCAAGACTTATGGATTCTGTCTTTGGAAAATTTACAGGAGAGAAAGATGGCGTTGTTTCAAGATAATACCTATAATAACAGAAATGACAACAACACTAAAAATAATGTGGTAGAGAATGATACTCAGTCTTTCTTTCCCCTTCATAAAGGGAATTTTGATTTCATTGGGGGAAGCAAAGTGCGTAGCCTTCATTACACATGGGTGGAGGGGAGGCCTGTACCTAATTTTAGACCAATATCACGTAAGCAAAGTTGTTGGGTAGGGCTTCCTGGGAAGCTCACTAAAAGCAGGTATACTCAGCTGTAGTGTCTTTTTGCCCTTTGCCCTTTAGTTCCTTCTGCCTGGAACAAGCAGGATGCTAGAGCACAGCAGCCACCTTGGACCTAAGAGGCAATCACAGGGAAGGGCCAAGATTACTGCAATGATCTCAGGCCTGAAGTCTTGAGCTGCTGAACCAAAGCCTGTCACTAAATCTGCCGGTGCCTTGACGTTGGCCTGTCTAGTCTCCAGAACTACGAGAAATAGATTTCTGGTGGTTATAAGCCACCCAGGCGATGGTGTTGTTACAGCAGCCTGAATGAACCAAGACAGGTCTCTTCATAGTTTCCTTTTTTTTTTTTTTTTTTTTAGAGATTTTATTTATTTATTTGAGAGAGAGAGAATGAGAGAGCACATGAGAGGGGGGAGGGTCGGGAGGGTCAGAGGGAGAGGCAGACTCCCCGCCAAGCAGGGAGCCCGATGCGGGACTTGATCCCGGGACTCCAGGATCACGACCTGAGCCGAAGGCAGTCGCCCAACCGACTGAGCCACCCAGGCGCCCCATAGTTTCCTTTTCAGCAGGAAGAGTCACTCTGTTAAACCTGAGACCTCCTCACTTCTTGTTTCCCCATAAGAAAACTTCTAATTTGTGCTATTTTCGGCATTTCTGTTCCTAGCAGCCAAATTCTTCACAGATATAAATAACAGTAATAACCATGACGGTCATGGTGACAACAGCAACTGGGGTCTGAATGCTTTGCATTCATCATCACGTCTAATGCTCATGATTCTCACGGCCCTGTGATTGTACAGGGAACTGAAGTGTGGGTCCCCCAGCTAGCTAAGAAGCAGAATTAGGGTGAGTTGGGCAATCTAATTTTAACCCCACGTGCTGTGCTTCCTCCTACCCAGCTAAGTGACGGGAGTCAGCGAGGAGCTCAGCTGAGGTTCTGGGGTCATGTGTGCTGTTTTCCAAGGCTATTCTCCTTCATGCTAAACACACATTTCCAGTGTAGGCATCTCCAATAAAGATTCCTAAAACATACAAACCTAATGTTTAAAAAGAGTGAAGTCCGATCCAATAATTGCAGAAAGAAAATCTTCCCTCCGTGAGGATTCCGAACCACCTGTCCTGTTCCTGTCACACTCCTTACGCTTCATCAGCCAGAGCATTTCAGCTGGACCTCATCCTCAGTCTGTAAGCATCAGGGAGGGGACCTACGTTCACGGATTTACTCAATCCTTACCCTTTTCTATGAAATCACTACCAAGGGAGCTAATTAGTGGCAGCATCCTTGGGGTTTTCTTCCACCCTCCCCTGCCTCCCCATCCCACCCGCCTGGGACCAATGACTCCCCTAACGTGGATGGAAATGATCTACCTTCACTGGGACACACTTGGGTTGATTTTGAAAAAACAAAGCAAAACAAATGACTCTGAAGCTGCCTGTGATTTTTTGGAGGCCCTTTCCAAGCATGGAATGACCTTTCTGATCAAAGCTATGCTTTGAATCCATCATACATAATACAACAATAAATTTGAGGGAAATTTTGAAATACTGGCTATTATATAGTTAGGTCAACTGAAAACTAATTGAATGGTTTGGAAAATCAGAATCACAGAAATTAAGAACTTGAAAGACCTGAGAACATTCTGTGCGATCCCCTCAATGATATTACTTCCTCCTTGTTACGCACTCTCTGTTTCTTAAAGATGAAAAACAACAGAAAAATGCTGATGTTTAACACTTCTGTCGCAGAGATCCAGCTTAGACATGGAAAACCAGACATGCATATGACAAATCCAGCCAGAAGCAGGACACACCGGTTATCTACCGATTCCACTCTCCAACTCCCTCCAGCCTCCTCTATATCCTGCCACTGGCATTTTCTTAACATCGCTCCTGACTCAGAAAACAAAACAACCCTTCACAACCTGGACCAGGCCAACGATTCCAAGATCCAGCATAACCCCCAGTCCCTTCAGATTTTAAACTCTCACCATTCAAATTTCAAATCATTAACTGAAAGCTTCATCTTCTGTCCTGTTTCTGGGTCTGTAGACATTCAATTCCTTCTGCCCACAATGCTCTTCCTAGACCCTCTTCCTCCTATCCCCACTTTTGTACTTTGTGACCTTAGAATCTCTATTTGAAGCCACTAACTAACCAACAGAAAAATTCTTGTGGAACTTAAGAAACTGGTGGGTGGCCAGACTAACCATCTAAATCAGGGGTCTGGGCTTGGTAGGTAAAAGGTTCAACTAAGGACATATAACACCAAAAAGGACTAAGATCACTTCTACACCAAAGGCAGAAAGATAAAACTCTGTTGCTGGGACCCTCTTTCTTTTGAAAAATTTTAAAACATCTTATAGTACAAAAGGGAAAATGCTTTGCTATTTCGAGCTTCTTTCACTCTTGTAAATGACATCTGTGATGTCAACATTTAATGAGAGCTATTCGGAATTTGGCACTGTTAATTCATGTGAGAATGCCAATTCCACTGAGTAAAGGAGATATTAGAGTCATATTTAACATAAAGTGCAAATATTGCAACGAAGTGGGTTCAGGATGAAAATGTCAATTATATGTAAAAATTAAATACCACCTTTTTGAATCACTTGTCTTGGCATCATGGAAAATTTTTCAGCCTTCTCCAACAAGAGTGTCAGATCTTGGGAACAGTAATTCATAAATGGCCTGATTCCACAATGAGTCAGTGACTAAAATACTCTGGATAAATGTTTCACTCATTTATATTGTTGGGTCAAAACTCCAGTTTGTTGAATTATCTGTGTTGGTGACATCTTTCAAAGAGTTAATTTACCGCTTTGCATCCTTTCAGGATGCCCCCATGTTGTTGACACACACAATACACTAAGTAGACAGGATTTATGGGGTACTGAACGGGTACCCCAAGTCTTCAAAACCTACAAAAGGAAGTTTAGTAAAATAGGCAGCCACAGTGATTATATTCAAAAATAGAGCTTTTCTTCTTGAACGGATGGTCTGGGCACCAAGGAAAGATCCTACTGAATCTCTGACCCTGGGAATCCTAAAATAATCTCTTGCAGTAAACAGGGACATTATATTGAAACCTTAAATTATGGAAGATTATGAGAACAACACTTTTTAACAAAACCAAGCCATAAAAAAATCTAGGGTTTTAATGTAACCTCTTTTACTTCCTTTTAAAATGGAAGTCCTTCAGATCACATAGAAACTTAATCTCTGGTTTAAAATTTAGTGCTAAATATGAGCCAAAGACTTAAGGACTCTGAAACTAAGATTAAATATATACTTTTTAAAAAAAATATGCAGCTTTTCAAATTAGCCTTGATGGCTGTTACATTCATAAAATCTTGGAAAAAGAGCTAGTAATCCATGTCATTTTATACTTTTAACTCATCTGAAGTTTCTCTTATTTGTGGGTTTGTAGTTAGAGGTGGAGGGAATCTTTTGAGGCCTTCAGTGACACCGTGGGACTCTACTTTGGAAATTAATACTCAAAATAATAGATAAAAAATATTGATCTCTTCTTCTGCAATTACTCCCTATTATATTTGTCTAGACTTATTGATTTAAATGTGAAGTGACATTTTTAAGTTGGGGCAATGTGAATCTAATCTTTGAATATATTAGGGGGGAAAATGCCCCAGAGGCCAGCATGACAGTTCCTGCATGGCTAAAATATCATCTACTTGAATGAAGAAAACTAATATGTATTCACCTCAGTGGAATGTAAAAAAGCCATAAAAATCTCTAGCTGTAAAATGCTTATCATTTGATTTGCTCTCATTCCCCAGAGACTAGTGAGAATCCCTATATGTCACTTTGAAATGGAAAAAAAAAAAATCTTTGCTTCATTTCCTTTTAACTTATAACTATTATTTCTAGCTTTCTTTTAAAAATTGCATCCTTAAAAAATTTTAAAAAAAAGTAAAAACTGTATCCTTGTTTGGATGAGAGTGGAAAGGAGTGGGCTAAAAATGAAAATTTCTTAACCTAGTGTTTCATTTAAAATATTGTTGACCTGGAATTATAATGTTGGTATCAATGTCCAGTGACATTTTATGGTATAGCCATTAAGTAAGGAAGCTAATTTCTGTAATCTATTACCTGATTCCCATTATTGTGCCATTAAATACCTCTAGGGTTTTAGTACTGAGACTTTCCAGGAACTTATTCAGATGTGGTGTGTAGAGAAGTTTGGCTTATAAAGAAAATCTTTGTTTTCATTTAATTCCTAATCAGTAGATATGCTTCATTAGTCCAGAAATTGACTCACAGAATTCTTGGTGGTGCTTCTAAAGATTAAAGATTAAGATTAAACAAAGACAGAATTATTGGAATAAAGGCGGTTCTGCTGAAAGTGACCAGGTTAGAGAGGGCTTGATTTACTCTCAGGAAAATGCTAAACAAATCCATGCTGTGAAAACTTTTCACTTTTCTTGTTAAAAGTATATTCGTAATTTCTACTGTGCTTTCCATAGTTGTCAGCAACCAGATGGCACTTTTTTTTTTTAATAAATGAGATATTGGATGAGGAATGTTCCTTCCACAAAGGTTCCAAATTTTTCATAATCTTTTGCTATCTAGAGAGACCAGTTTTGTACTTACTGTGTCACTGAACAAAGAAAACTATCCACCTAAAAAGACTTTGAAACAGATAATATAAACCTGCACTGAGGTGTGCTATATGAAACAAACCATTCTGTGTGTGAAATTCCAAACTCCAAGCTTCTAAATTAAAGGGTCTCTCTCTTCTAGCGCTTTCTTACCTAAACTTATCTTCCCCACCTGTTCCCTACGACGTGTATCCTCTCACTCCGGCCATGTTTCTTTAACATGTACATCTCTTTTTCCGTGTCTTTATACAAAATACTCCTTCTTTGTAAAAACACTCACCTTTTCTTACTTTCTTTAATGTCTAGCCAAGTCTCACCTCTATATAAGACTATTCCTAAATGCTGTGGTCCCTCAACTACTTTTCTTTTTTTTTTTTTTATTATGTTATGTTAGTCGCTATACAGTACATCATTAGTTTTTGATGTGGTGTTCCATGATTCATTGTTTGCGTATAACACCCAGTGCTCCATTCAGTACGTGCCCTCCTTAATACCCATCACCGGGCTAACCCATCCCCCCACCCCCCCTCCCCTCTAAAACCCTCAGTTTGTTTCTCAGAGTCCATAGTCTCTCATGATTCGTCTCCCCCTCTGATTTCCCCCCTTCATTTTTCCCTTCCTTCTCCTAATGTCCTCCATGCTATTCCATATGTTCCTCAACGACTTTTCTATCCTGATCTCCTTTTGTATTTATACAGAAATGTATGAGAATATATTTTAAGAATTGAGAACATGATATAACTAGTATTATAAAATACTGTTTCATGTATTGTTTTGTGCTTGTCTCTTATACTGTTGGACCTCTAGCTCAGCGTGCATTTGTCAGTAATAACAACAGAAGGAATTTCAGGATGTGAATACTCAGGCCTGCGTTTGTCAAGAAGGCTTAAACAGAACATAATGTTAATCTAAACTTTTACCTTAGAAATCTAGAAAAAGAAGAACAAATTAAATCCCAATTAAATGGAAGAAAAATAATAAAAATGAGAGCAGAAATTAATTTAAAACAGGAAATCAATAGGAAAAAAAAATCAACAAACCCAAAAGCCAGTTCTTTGAAAAGATCAACAAAATCAGTAAGCATCTAGGCAGGCAAGGCAAGAAAAAAAGAACAAAAATTACTAATATCAGAAATGACAGAGGGGACACATCACTGGAGAGTCCACGTAAATTAAAAGGATGATAGAGGAATATTATGAAAAACTCTATGCCCACAAATCTGACAATGTAGATGACACAGACTAATTCCATGAAAGACACAATCTGCCAAAACTCACAGAAGAAAAAAATAGATGATCTGAATAGGCCTATATTAACAACATTGAATCAATAATGAATAACCTTCTAAAACAGAAAGCACTAGGCCCAGATTTGTGAATTCTACTAAACACTGATGAATTTTACCAAATATTTAAGAAATTATACCACTTTTCTATAGTCTCTTTCAGAAGATAGAAGCAGAGGGAGTACTTCTCGACTCATCATTCTATGAAGTCACTTTACTCTTATACCAAAACCAGAGAGAATGACAACAAGACTACATAGTAATATCTCTCATGAACATAGATCAAACACCCTCAAAATATTAGCAAAAGGAATCCAACAATAAGTAAAAAGATTTATACAGCACAATCAAGTGGTATTTATCTCAGGTATATAAAACTTGCTCAACATTTGCAAACCAATTAATGAAATCCTTACATCAACAGGTTAAAAAGAAAAATCACATGTTTATATCAATAGATGCAAAAAAAAGCATTTGATATAATCTCACACACATTCGTGATAAAAACTCCTAGCAAAGTAGGAACTAGAGGGGAACTTCCTCAACTTAATAAAGAATATCTAGGGATGCCTGGCTGGCTCAGTCAGTAGAGCATGCAACTCTTGATCTTAGTGGTCATGAGTTCAAGCCCCACTTGGGTGTAGGGTTTACTTAAAAATATATACGTATCTACAAAAAAATCCCCTAAATTTAACATCATAGTTAAGTGTGAGAAACTCCACTAAGATCAGGAAAAAGGCAAGGATATCTTCTCTCACCACTGCTTTTCAACATCATGCTGGAATTCCCAGTTAATGTGATGGACAAGAAAAGGAAATAAAAGGCATACAGATTAGGGAAGAAAAATAAAACTGGCTCTGTTTGCAAATGACATAATCCTCTATGTAGAAAGCCTGAAAGAACTGACCAAAAAATTTCTGGTGCTAATAAGAGATTATAGCAAGGTTGCAGGTTATAGTTAAGCTACAAAAGTCACTCATTTTCCCATACCAGCAATAAACAAGGTGAATTTGAAATTAAAAACACAATACATTTATACTATATCCAAAAAATGAAATACTTAGGTGTAAACCTAACAAAATATGTTAACCATCATATGAGGACATCTACAAAACTCTGACAGAAGAAATCAAAGAAGAACTAATTTCTTGAAAGAAGAATATACAGAAGGCACACACCATCTGTGAAGCTACACTAACCAACACAGTGTGGTATTGATAAAAGAACAGACAGACCAATGGAACACAATAGAGCCCAGAAAGAGATCCACATAAATATAGTCAACTGATCTTTGACAAGGGAGCAAAGGAAACACAATGGTGCAATTAGTCTTTTTAACTGGTGGTATATATCATCAAAGAAGATATGTTAGAGAAGGCATCTAAGCATATGAAGAGATGTTCCACATCATATTGTGTGGATATCAATAATCTAAAAACTGATTCTAAAGTTTATATTGAGAGGCAAAAGACCCAGAATAGCCAACACAACATCGAAGGAGAAGAACAAAGTTGGAGAACTGACACTACCTGACTTCAAGGTCTACTATAAAGCTACAGTAACCAAGACAGTGTGGTATTGATGAAAGAATAGACAAACAGATCAATGGAACAAAATATGAGCCCAGACTTAGACCTCCATAAATACAGTCAACTGTTCTTTGACAAGGAAACAGAGGCAATGCAAAGACAGGCTTTTCAACAAATGGTGCTGGAACTGGATATCCACATGCAAAAGAAAAATGAATCTAGACACAGATATTACACCCTTCACAAAAATTAACTCAAAACGGAGTGCAGACCTAAATGCAAAACACAAAACTATAAAAACCCTAGAAGATCATATAGGAGAAAGCCTAGATGACCTTGGGTATGGTAATGACTTTTTAGATACAATACCAAAGGCATGATCCATGAAATAAATCATTGTTAAGCTGGACTTCTTTTGCTCTGCGATGACATTGCCAAAAGAATGAGAAGACAAGCCACAGACTGGGAGAAAATATTTGTGAAAGACATGCGACAGAGGACTGTTATCCAAAATATACAAATAACTTTTAAAACTCAATAAAAACAACCTAATTAAAAAATGGGCCAAAGACCTTAGAAGTCTCACCAAAAAAGATATACAGATGGCAAATAAGCATATGAAAAGATGCCTCATGTTATGTGTCATCAGGGGATTGCAAATTAAAACAACTAGATGCTACTACTCCCTATTAGAAGGGTCAAAATCCAGAACACTGACAACACGAAATGCTGGCGAGACCAAAGAGCATGGGAGCTCTTATACAGTGCTGATGGGAATGCAAAATGGCACAGACACTTCAGAAGACGGAGAGTTTCTTACAAAAGTAAACATGCTCTTATCACATGATCCAGAAATCATTCTCTTTGGTATTTACCTAAGGGATTTGAAAAATTATGTCCTTACAAAAGCCTGTATGTAGATATCTGTAGCATTTTACTCATAATTTCCAAACTTGGAAGAAACCAAGATGAACTTCATTCACTAGATGAATAGGTAAACTGTGGTACAACCAGACAATGGAATACTATTCAGCACTAAAAAGAAGTGATCTATCAAGCCAGGAAAAGACAGGAAAAGGAAACTTAAATGTGTATTACTAAGTGAAAGAAGCCAATCTGAAAAGGCTACATACTGTATGATTCCAAACATGTAACATTCTGAAAAAGGCAAAACTATGGAGACAGTAAAAAAACAAAACAAAACAAAACAAAAAAAACAGTGGTTGCCAGGCGTTGGGGAGAAGGAGGGATAAATAGAGCACAGAAGATTTTTTAGGCAGTGAAACTACTCTGTACGATGTCATAATTGTGGCTACATGTCATTCATTATACATTTGTCCAAACCCAAAGAATGCACAACACCAAAGGTGAACTCTAATGTAAACTAGGTTCATTAACTATAACAAATGTACCACTCTGGTAGGGGATGTTGATAATGGGAAGGCTATGCATGTGTGGGGGCAGAGGGTCATAAGAAATCAATATACCTTCCACTCAATTTTGCTGTGAATCTAAACCCGCTCTAAGAAACAGTCTATTAAACAACAGCACAACCAACACAAAAAGCATGTCCGTAATACCTGATCATGAGCTCATTATTTAGTACGATGTGATCTATTAAATTATATACAGTCCGATTTTGCCCATTGCCATTTTATGTCTGATTGTTTCACCTTCTTAGAATATTAGCTCCATGAGATCAGAAACAGCTCCGTGAGATCAGAAACTGAACCTTCTATAGTCTTTCCCCAGTGATAGATCTCAAGCTTTTGGCAAAGAATTTTATGTACTTAAATAAAATGTGATGCAGAGAAGTAATACAATGAAGAAAGTTTTCTTTTCTTTTAAATGTAGTTAAGTAGGTATCCAAGAAATATTTTTTGAATAAATACATGAATAAAAGATGTTTTCAATTTTGTTAATCCTAAACATTTACATTTCAGTTTCTCATACTGACTCTGAAGATAAGCACCCTTCATTTTAAATGCGATTGGTTGGAAAACATAAAAAAAAAAGAGAGAATTAAATAAAAGTAGTTTAAGAGGGAAATTTATGCCACAAGCTACATGTAGGAGAAAAGCACATTATACTACCAACTGCTTGACCTTCAAAAGATAAGTCAAATGCCTCAACTAATTACTCTCTTAGGTATGTTCAGTCCATTGCAAAAGTGCTGGTATATTCTTATAAGACACTTTGATTAGATTTCCCATTCCTTGAGCAAAATTAGAGTACAATCTAAGAACCCTGAGGTGGAAAAGGGCACTTGGAAAACAGGTGTTGTTGAGTCAAAAAAACCCCAGCGAACTGTGTAATTGACCTACTATTTTATGGTTTTATTCTTCTCCTAAAATGGTAATAGGAAAAAATACACAGACATTATGTTATATTAGGGTTTCTGGGTGCCAACGGCATGTCAAAATAGAAAGAAATGAATAGGGAAAAGATAAGTGAGAGGAGAAAAATGAAATTAATGGTGGTGAGAGCATGGCATTATTGATACAAATTATTTAATAATTTGAATTATTTTAGAAAATAGTTAATTTCAAAATGATTGGAACATTTACAATTTATTTTGGGAAAGAAGATTTAGCCTGTGTCTAGACACTTAGTAAGTGTAAGCTAGCTGTTTGCATTTGAATGCTGCAAGCCCTATCATATCACATCCTATTATTTCAAGTCAGTTACTGTGTTAAATGAATCAACAATACCCAGAAATTTGCTTCATTATTTACTACCATCTTGATGGGAAGAAAAAGGGATCTTATAAATAACATCATAGATTTTCACAACATGGATGAAGATTTATATTTAATTGCATCCTTAGTACATACCCTAGGAATAGAAACAAATCAACTTCTTAAGGTTAAGAGAAGTTTACACAGCAAATTATGGGTGATACCTGTATCAAATATATGTATATACATGATACCCGTACTCCTACTACTAATATACCAACTGCAGCAAAGCCAACAATAACTATCATTTACTGGGTGTTTTCTGGATGCCATGCCCTGGCTCTATCCTCGTGGCAGATACTCAGGTCGGGTCTCTCAAGTTCCATTTCAGCCTCCTTCTATTTGGTAGCTGGAAAGCTACAAACTACATTTCCCAAACTCCCTTGCAGCTACGGCTTTTGCTACAAAGTGCGCTCCACCCATTTTGCTGTGTTCACGTGGAATTGAAGGAGAGAGGCAAGACAAAGGCCATCTTTGTGCTGCTACAAATGCTGGCAGGCAGAGAGAGAAGCATGTGCAGTGCCTGGACTCAGCCTTCCGGTGTCTTGCCACCAGGGTTGTGGCTGTGAGAGGCAGTCATGTCAGCAGCCGTGGCTGAGGGGGCCACCAGGAGCACAAGTACAGTAATGTGGGATGAAGTCAGTGGCCTTGTGGCATCCTACCCCCACCCCCACCCCCACCCCTCACTGATCTTCCCTGTATTCAACCCCTTTCTTCTTGGTTTCTGTTTCTATACTGAACTTTGGCGATATGGTCCTTTATATATATCATCTCATTTAATGCCTTCTGGGAAATGTCATTATTTCTATTCTGCAACAGAGAAAATAAGCCTGAAAAGGGTAATTTTTCCTAAGTCACAAAGTCGGTAGGTGGAGAAGTTGGGAATTTGAATTCTGATCACCTGACTCCAAAGCCTGTCCTCAGAACTGCTATATTTCCCATGGGCCTGCCTCATACTCAACACTTTAATTAAGGCTAAAGGAAGCCCATTTGGCATGGTACGGTTCAAATTCAACTTTAAACTTTGATTTACCTTTGAACTCACACTCAAATCAAGTAAAAGTTATTGAAAGCTCAGCTAATTTCTCCTTCCACTCATCACTTCCGTATGCTTACGGACTTCGGACTGACTTAGAAACAGAAATGCTGGTCTTGCAATATTTTCAGCTAAGTCAGGAAGAAATAAGAAGTCTTGCTCTCCTGGGAGTCTTTAAGCTTCAAGCTTTAGTAAAAAGATGTCTGATATCTTAGAGCAATACATTTTTACTGGTCTTTAAGCTTCAAGCTTTAGTAAAAAGATGTCTGATATCTTAGAGCAATACATTTTTACTGGTCATTGAAAAAGGATAAGATGCACTTCTGGTCATCAGTAAAGGAAAGGAAAAGAAGCACCTGCAATTCTGGTAATTATAAAAACCAACGATCTGGGGCGCCTGGGTGGCTCAGTTGGTTAAGCGACTGCCTTCGGCTCAGGTCATGATCCTGGAGTCCCGGGATCGAGTCCC
>NC_138374.1:87382727-87397597 GCF_054177405.1 Leptonychotes weddellii
GAGCAGAATGTCTCAAGCGTTGTCACCTCACGGTGCACCCAGAAGTGCAAGATCTCGTGTGGCACGCTGAGGCCACCCGGGGAGCCATCAGGATGGCAGGAACTGCCCCTGGGTCACAGAGGATCAATGTCTCAGTGCCTTTGTGGAAAGTCTGAGCTCAGAGAATGGCGAGCTCATCAGTTTGCACATGGAGAAACTAAAGCAGATTTATAATAACCCATCCATTAAAGTACATGCTATCGATGTATTTTCAGTTGTTACACTTATATATTATTTGATAACTCTTTGCTAACTTGTCCCTCTTCGGTCCATTTCTTACATGACAACCAGGGAGATCTCTTAAAAAGAACAGACCCCATCATGTCAGGGCCTGTTTCCCCGATCTTCGTGCTGCTCATAGTTGTTCTTAGAACAAAGACCCATCCTCTGAAAATGGCCCAACCTCCATTTCTCCAGGGGCATCTCATGCTAGTCTCTCCACTGTACTTTATGTCCCTTCTTTCCTGGAACACACACAGTACTCCTCTGTGTCTGGCCTTGGGAGCTCGAGGTCTCTCCTACTTCTTTCCCAGCTGACACCAATTTCTTCAGGTCTCAGTTCACCATCATTTGCTCAAGAAAACCTTCCCTGATACCCCTCCACATCAGGTTGCCTATTACATCTCATCCTATCTTTTACTCCCGGAAATGATGAGTTTGAACTTGCTCATTTCCTTTTGTGATGATCTGATTCATGTCTGCTTTCCTCAGTAGACTCTAAGCTCTGAACAGGGATGGGATCTCTTTTGGTCACCAGTGTCTCCTCAGTTGGTTTTCCACAGTGGCTCAGGCCATTTATGAATAACCGGTACCACGATCTGACACTCTTGTTGGAGAAGGCTAGAAAAACTTCCATGATTCCAAGGACAAATGACTCAAGATTTGGGTTCAGTTAAACATTTGTTCAGTGAATGTATTTATGGTTTTGTTTTGGCTATATATAGGGATTTCCCAGCAACTGTCATCTTTGAACTAACACAGTTCTGTACAGAGAATTTCTTATGATGTGAAATGTGAAGATGGTAATGCTTTAATTCCTCTAATTAATAAGCAGTACTTAAAACCTTCCAGTGCAAATATTCTGAACAATTTTTGGATCATGGAACACTTTGAGATCTAATACAAGCTTTGGATGCTTTTTCCAACAAAATGAATATATTCACAACATTTTACGAACAATCTCAGGCAGTGAGTCCATGGACTAACTCTATGAACAAATTTCAAGCTCCTGAATATGGCATAACACAATCAACTGACTTGATCCTTAGCTACCTTTCTGAGTTTATCTACCATTTTCTAATATTTTACGCTCTAATAGATGAAACTCCATGTAGTTTCCCAGCACACATACCATTTTCTCTTCATGAAATGTCATTTCTACCTTTTTGAAAAATCTATCCTCCAGTACTTGGAGCAGAGCTCATATCTTCCAGTAGCCTCACCTGACTTTGGTCCTGGGAAATGGGTACCTGGTAAGGGCTCCCATGACATCCAGTGAGGATCAGCCTCCTCACATTTACTTCATGGTGTCAAAATTATCTAGTTAGATTATAGTCTTTCCTAGAGAATATTAAATTTTTTGAGTGTAAGCACCACTTCTTAGACACCCCTCCCCCCACTGTGTAGAACAGTGAATAACACAAACAGGCCTTTAATAAATGTATGTTAACCTAAACTGTTGAAGGACCAAACTTAATGGTAGAAGAGCTACGAGAATTCATAGATAATACCCTTCAAGTGGGAAGACAAACTGGAATACCTGTAAATAAATTGAATATCTGCAATGTAGAATCATCAATAAAGGCTATTAACACAGAAAACACAGAACAAAGTTATTTTACCCTAAAAAAAAAAAAAATCCAGCCTAAAATATCAATGCCATTATGGGTATCTATTACAGACAATCATCATGTAGCCAATAGAACAATGGGTTCTTTATTAAAATAGTTCAAAGGCAATAGTCAGAAAACGTGCCGTTATGGTGTCCTTGGATAAAGGTTCATACCCTGCTGTGTCCTACCGCTGTGCCATGTTTTACAATTCTCATTGCATCAGGAACAGTAAGCAGCAGATCGTAGTTCTCAGGTGGTGACTGTACAGTAACCAAAAAGTTAATGTGTAACAAGTGAAGGGAAGAACTTTGCACAGAAAGTTACGTACACTGATATTTCAAGCAAAGAAATTATTTTTTCTGTCTTAAACCTGCAGCTGTCATTCATTTACCCAGCAGATTAAGCTATTCGTAATTCTACAGCCAATGCCAACGGCCACCGGTAGCTATCACTGGAAGGATTACCATTCATTACACAACAGACTTTAAGTATGATGCGTATTGGACTCTTAAAATGTGATTGGGAAAGATCCAATGAGATGGCCAATTTACACATTTCTGTTTCACAAACTCTGGAACTCTTCTCTCTTATGACAGATTTATTTGCTGTCATATGGCCAGTTATAGGAGGAGCACAGTGTGGGGTGCGGTGAGAGCGGGGTGGAGGCAAGGGACAGAAACTTCCAGGGAAGAACCATTTTTAACCCCTCCCCACCCCCTGTGTAGAATCGATATGCTGACTTCCGCTTGGCCTCATTCCAGTCCTGGCTCCCAGTCAAAGAGAGATACGCTGACAGAGTAGACTGTGTTCTGTATATACAATGAAAGGGGCAGTAAAAGGATTGAAAACCACTGTAAGTAAAAACACTGTTGCAAGAGTGTGCTTACAACAAACATGGAAGCCATAATTTTTGTTGATCTGACTTTAAAAACAAAAAGACCGTTGTTGGCATACAGTGCATAATATAAGTGATATGAGCTACAACGTGAAATGTGAGAGTATGGTCAAGACTGGGAGAAATATTATTGGGAGAAAAAAACCCCAAGACTGTCCATTTGTCTCAAATAACAAAAGAATCTGTGGTTTTTCAAAGAATCAGTCATGATTTTCCAATGCAGCCTTCCTAGGAGACCGAAATTTGGATGCTGCCATGATTTGGGGCTACGAGGGTATTCTGTAAAATTTAAACAAAAATGAATGTGTTTATCAATAATTACACATGGACTCACCAAGAAAACAGCCAAAGCTCTGCAGGCAATATAGTAGCCTGCTAATTGAGAGATTTTTGAGAAATAAATAATTTTATATTTCTCATGTAAAACTGAGGGGGAAAAGTTCATGATTAAAAATAGAAGTTAATAAGGATAAAATATAACTAAATATCCGACCGTACTAATTATTTCCAAGGGAGGCCAAATATTCCAGCTCAGTGCTCTGGTGTGTCTTTCCCCAAGCTTAATTTTCTGCTTTCACTCACCACTCTATCATCAACTCTAGAAAAGTAATGCTCATTATGTTTAAGATGATAACATAAAGGTGACAAGGTTAGAATGTGTAAATTCTGGATCTAGGCTGCCTGGGTTTGATCTCCATTTTGCCATGTTCCAGCTGTATGACTTTGGGAAAGTTGCTTAACTTTCTGTTCTTTAGTTCCCATCTGTAAATGGGGTGACAATATTTACTTCACGGAGAATTACATAAGTTCATGCATGGAACACACACTTAGAACAAAGCTTGGCACATAGCAAGTACCCTCTAAAGCTAGTTAATATGGCTACCATACAAATACATGAAAATACAAAATTAATAAGCAGATGACATGAAGAAGTTAATGCAAATAAATTTCATAGCATAGCTATCTTTTAAACTTAGCCACAAACATGACTGGTACTAAGACACATAGATCAATAGAACAGAATAGAAAGCCCAGAATGAAACCCACATTTATATGGTCAATTAATCTATGACAAACAAGACAAGAATATACAATAGGGGAAGACAGTCTCTTCAATAAATGAAGTTTAGAAAACTGGACAGCTACATGCAAAAGAATGAAACTGAACCACTTTCTTACATCTTACACAAAAATACACTCAAAATGGATTAATGACCTACGTGTGAAACCTGAAACCATAAAAATCCTAGAAAAGAACACAGGCAGTAATTTCTCTGACATCATCAGCTGTAGCAACAGTTTTTCTAAATATGTCTCCTCAGGCAAGGGAAACAAAAGCAAAAATAAACTATTGGGATTATATCAAAATAAAAAGCTTTTGTACAGCAAAGGAAACCATCAACAAAACAAAAAGGTAATCTACTAAATGGAAGAAGATAGTTACAATTATATAATTAATAAAGAGGTTCATACCCAAAATATATAAACAACTTTACAGCTCAACACCAAAAAAACCACAAATAATCTGATTAAACAGGCAGAGGACCTGAATAGACATTTTTCCAGGTGTTGGCGAGGATGTGGAAAAAAGGGAGCCCTCCCACAGTATTGTTGGGAATGTAAATTGGTGCAGCCCCTGTGGAAAACAGTATGGAAGTTCCTCAAAAAATTAAAAATAGAACTACCATATGATCCAGTAATTCCACTACTGGGCATTTACCTAAATGAAACAAAAACACTAATTCGAAAAGATATATGCATCTCTATGTTTACTGCAGCATTATTCACAATAGTCAAGAAGATATGGAAGCAACCCAAATGTCCACCAATAGATGAATGGATAAGGAAGTTGTGATTATATATATATATATATATAAAAACACAGTGATGGAATATTACATGGTGATAAAAAAGGATGAGATCATGCCATTTACGACAACATGGATGGACCTAGAAGGTATGATGTTAAATGAAATAAGTCAGACTGAGAAAGACAAATACCCTATGATTTCATTCATATGTGGAATCTGAAAAAACAAGTGAATAAACAAACAAATAAAAAGCAGAATCAGACCTATGAACACAGGGAACAAAGTGATGGTTGCCAGAGGGGAGGAGGTAGGGGAAATAGGCAAAATGGGTCAAAGGGAATGGGAGGCACAGGCTTCCAGTTATAGGATGAGTAAGTCATTGGAAGAAAAGGCACAGCATAGGGAATGTAGTCAGCGGTGTTGTAATAGTGATGTGTGGTGACAGACGGGAGCTACACTTGTGGTGAGCACAGCATAACATTTAGAGAAACTGAATCGCTATGTTGTACACCTAAAACTAAGGTAACACTGTGTGTCAACTGTACTCAAATAAAAATTTTTAAAAGATTGCACCACACAGAAGGGAGGGTGTGAATGCACTCAATAAACTGAAGTTAGGAATAATAGCGCACAGTAAGGATAAAAATATTTAAATACAAGGAATATGAATCACTCTTGTGGGTCAGATGGAGATTTGGAGGATGCGGCAGGAATAAAATTGTATCTTGCAAAAAACCACTAAAACCCAACCCCCCTGCCCACCCCCCAAAGCCCTGGAAATGTCTATAACTGTCTAACGGGCAAAAAACATCTGGTTTAGCAACTTTTACTCTGAAACCAAAGTGAGAGTAGCAGTAATATTTTATGAATGAAAAAGAGGATGAATTTGATGTTTTACATTCCTTTCTATGTCCTCTCTAAGGGCTTTTAAATAGTCACCTGAAAGTTACTTATTAACCCAGATCAAGCTTAGTCACTTGCTAAAAAAATGGAGCAGTGCGCAGACCAAAGACAAGAGTTCAGGGTCAAACTGCAGAGAGCAAAGGACAATGAGTGGGTGGTTATACCTTCCTCCTCACTCTTTCAGCATCAGGGAAATGAAGTGAGCAGGTAGCCTCTGTAGGTAGTAATGTGAGTGTGTTATCAGGTTCGCTAGGTGAAGGGACACAGATCTCTTAGATTCAACAGGGCAGTTTGTCTCCCTTACTTGACATCAGGATCAAAGCTATGTGCCCCCAATGTGTGCTGGACTTGGTACCTTTTTCCTTTTACAGGATGTCTCTGCAACAGATACTATACCAATGATATTCTGGAAGTTCTTTCAACTCTAGGATTATTAGAAATAAGAGTGCTGGTGAGCCTATTTATTAGTTTTAAATAACATTTAACCCAGAGAGGTTACTGTTTAGGTTACATGTTTCTTTTTTTTAAGATGTTATTTATTTATTTATGAGAGAGAGAGAGAAAACGAGCAGGGGGGAGGGGCAGAGGGAGAGAGAGAGAAGCAGAATTCCTGCTGAGCAGGAGCCTGACTTGAGGCTCCATCCCAGGACTCTGAGATCATGACCTGAGCCGAAGGCAGACGCTTAATTGACTGAGCCACCAAGGGGCCCCTAGATTACACATTTCTGTCTATTGCTAGAGGATTAGATTTGGGTTAAAATATAATCTTATCAAATCAGATTATATAGTTGTGGGATGAGTCACATCTTTTAACTTCTTTCTAGTTTGTGACTTTGGGTCCCTCCTTCATGGTTCTGAATCACCTTCATTCAATCATAAAATACTTATTTTAAGCCCACAACAAATATTTTTGGTCTGTAAGGAGACGGCTAAGAAAAAGAAATTTAAGAGCAAAAGAGCAATCCACTTGGATACTCATCACCAAAAAAGTAACATGTCACTTGGTGAAGAGGTTGCAATCTAATGAAGAAATGGTTGCTGGTATCGCTCTGGATTTCAAGGGCTCTTGTTAACCTCTTCATTTCTCCATTATGGTAAACAATCAAGAACTGACCATACTCATTTAAATTAATATGTCAGCATTACTGAAGATCATCATAGTGAAGGGCTACAAAATAGACACATGCATAATTCAGTGTAGCTAGAAGAAAGTTTTGGTTTTGTTTTTAATATTCGTCAAAGGGAAGTCTTGCTTGTCTAGACAAGACATATATGTGACCCCTTCCAATGGGTTCATCTAGCTTTTGCTTCTCAAACTTCAGCTGAAAAAGGAATCACCCATGAGTTTCATATTACTGCCAGTGACAGACACTAGAGTTTATATAATGAAATGAGGGCAGGCCAATGAAAACACAGGTTCAACCACTACAGCACTGAGGCTAGCAACTGGGCCTCTGGATTTCTTGCAAAGGAATATAATCTGATGTTCAGTCATAAAGAGCTACACAAAAAGAGGAACAGCTTCCTTTATTTTTAAAATCATATTATTTGAAACCCAGTCTGTAGGAACTTTGCATTTGGTAAAAACAGAATTAAGTGGTTTCTGACAGTGAAATTATACTTAGAGGTTTACCTTAACTGAGATACTGTTTGTGAAAGAGGGTAACAGGCCTGACACTTAACGGGTATACCATAAAGGTTAGCCTCCCCTCTGACTCTGATGTATTTATTTTCCCATGGCCAAATGAAGTAATGGTAAATATTACGATAATAATGATAAATATAATAACCAATAATATCTGTTGAACATTTCCTATTCTTAATGATTTGCATATACAGGCATACCTCACTTTATTGTGCTTTGCTTTATTGTGCTTCACAGATACTGGGTATTTTTACAAATTGAAGGCTTCCAGCACCCCTGAATCAAGCAAGTCTATCGAAGCCATTTTTCCAACAGCATTTGCTCACTTTATGCCTCTGTGTCAACATTTTGATAAATTCTCTCAATATTTCAACTTCTTCATTATTATAATATTTATTACGGTGATTTGCCATAAGTGATCTTTGATGTTACTACTGTAATTGTTTTGGGGTCCCATAAATCATGCCTGTATAAGACAGGAAACTTAATAAATGTTGTATGTTCTGCCTGCCCCATCCAACCGGCTGTTCCCCCCTCTCTCTCCCTCTCCTTGGAGCTTCCTATTCCATAAGACACAACAATACTGAATTAAGGCCAATTAATAACCCTATAGTGGGTCTCTAGGTGTTCAAGTAAATAGAAGAGTCACACCTCTTACCTTAAATCAAAAGGCAGTTAAGCTCAGTCAGGAAGGCATTTCCAAAGCTGAGACAGGCCAAAAACTAAGCCTCTTGTGCCAAACAGGTAGCCAAGTTGTGAACACAAAGGAAAAGCTCTTGAAAGAAATTAAAAGTGCTACTTTAGTGAACACATGAATGAATGATAAGAAAATGAAACAGCCTTATGGCTGGTATGAAGAAAGTTTTAGTGATCTGGACAGAAGATCAAACTAGCTACAATATTACCTTAAGACAAAGGCTAATCCAGAGCACGACCCTAACTCTCTGCAACTCTATGAAGGCTCTGAGAGGTGAGGAAGCTGTAAAAAACAAACAAACAAACAAACAACAAAAAAAGTCTGAAGTCAGCAGAGCTTGGTTCATGTGGTTCAAGGAAAAGCCATCTCCATAACGTACAAGTGTTAGGTGAAGCAGCGAGTGTTGATACAGAAACTGCAGCATGTTATCCCGAAGATCTAGCTAAGATAATTAATGAAGGTAGTTACACTAAACAACAGATTTTCAGTGTAAATGAAACAGCCTTTTTTTGGAAGATGCCATCTAGGACTTTCATAGAGAGGAGAAGTCAATAATCTGGCTTCAAAGCTTCAAAGAACACACTGACTCTCTTATTAGGGGCTAATGATGCTGGTGATTTGAAGTTGGTGCCAATGCTCATCTACTACCCCAAAATCCTAGGGCCCTTAAGAATTATGCTAAATTTACTCATCCTGGCCTCTCAAAATGGAACAACAAAGCCTACATGGCAGCACATCTGTTTACAGCATGGTTTACTAAATATTTTAAGCCCACTGTTAAGATCTACTGTTCAGAAAAAAAAAAGATTATTTTCAAAATGTTACTGCTCATTGACAATGCACCTGGTCAGCCAAGAGCTCTGATGGAGATGGACAGTAAGATTAGTGTTGTTTTCATGCCTGCTAACACAACACCCATTCTGCAGCCCATGGATAAAGGAGTCATTTCAAAGTTCAATTCTTATTAATTAAGAAATACATTGCACAAGGCTATAGCTGCCACAGATAGGGATGGATCTGGGGAAAGTAAGCTGAAAAACTTCCGGAAAGGACTCTCCATTCTAGATGCCATTAAGAACATTTGTGATTGGGGCGCCTAGGTGGCTCAGTAGGTTAAGCATCTGCCTTCGGCTCAGGTCATGATCTGAGGGTCCTGAGATCGAGCCCCACATTGGGCTATGTGCTCAGTGGGGAGCCTGCTTCTCCCTCTCCCTCTGCCTGCCTGCCTGCCGGTCTGCCTACTTGTGATCTCTTTCTCTGTCAAATAAATAAATAAAATCTTAAAAAAAACAAAAAAGAACATTTGTGATTTGTGGGAAGAGGTCAAAATAGCAACACTAACAGGAGTTTGGAAGAAATTGATCTCAACCCTCATGGATGACTTTGAGGGGTTCAAGACTGCAAGTGGAAACAGTAAGAGAAGTAGCATGAGAAGTGGAGCCTGAAGATGGGACTGAATTGCCACAATCTCAGGATCAAACTTGAACAGATGAGGAGTTGCTTCTTATGGATGAGCAAAGAAAGTGTTTCTTGAGACGGAATCTATTCCTGGTGAAGATGCTGAGAAGATTGTTGAAATGACAATAAAGGATTTAGAGTATTATCTAAACTGAGCTGATAAAGCAGCTTCAGGGTTTGAGAGGATAGACTCCAATTTTGAAAGAATTTCTACTGTGGGTAAAATGCTATCAAACAGCATCGCATGCTATAGAGAAATCATTCATGAAAAGAAGAGTCCATCAATGTGGCAAACTTTATTGCTGCCTTATTTTAAGAAGTTGCCAAATCCACCTCAATCTTCAGTAACCCTGATCAGTCAGCAGCCATCAACACGGAGGCTAGACCCTCCACCAGCAAAAAATTATGATTTGCAGAAAGATCAGATGATGGTTAGCAATTAAATATTTTAAAATTCAGGTATGTACATTTCTTTCTTTTTTTTTTTAAAGATTTTATTTATTTATTTGACAGAGAAAGACACAGCGAGAGAGGGAACACAAACGGGAAGTGGGAGAGGGAGAAGCAGACTCCCCGCCGAGCAGGGAGCCCGATGCGGGACTCGATTCCGGGACTCCAGGATCATGACCTGAGCCGAAGGCAGTCGCTTAACCAACTGAGCCACCCAGGCGCCCCAGGTATGTACATTTCTTAAACATAATGCTATTGCACACTTAATAGACTACGATATAATGTAAACGTAACTTTTATATGCACTGGAAAACCAAAATATTCATTTGACTTGCTTTATAGTGGTGGTCAAGAACCAAACCCACAGTATCTCCAATGTATGCCTGTATTGACTAATTTATTTCTTGGAACTACCCTTTGAAATAAGTACTATTATTATCCCCATCTTAAAGATGAGAGAATTGAGGCACAAGAGTTCAAGCCACTTGCTTAAATAGCTAGTACACAGCAAAACTGGAATTCAAACCCAGATTGTCTGGCTCCAGATGTACTTGCTCTACTGAAAACACTTAGCCCAGTGTCTGGCACAAAGTAAGTGCTTATTATTATTTTAATCATTACTTTTAATATTACTATATTTATTTAAGGAAAATGTACTGAGCACCTGGGCACTGGGGAATTAAGCAATGAATAAAACATGCAAGGTCACCATTCTCGCTGAGCGTAGATTAGTGGAGGAGATGGATCTCATTTCAAGAATTGTACTTTTTCTAGCAGAAATGGATTTCTTGAAGTAGAAGAACGTTTCTAAATATTTTAGGCCACTAGGTGCTTCCATTACTCCTATTGTCTGTTCACTTAAACTCTGCTGCCTAGTTAACGTTTTGGAAACTCCACTTTATTGGATCATTGCCCTATTCAGAAACCAGAGCTTACGTAGCCACTGTGCGCCACACATACCAACAAGCTCCCCTCCTCATTTATGGCAGACATTAGTATCCCATCACGGCATATTTTTGTCTATTTAGTTGTGGTCTTGGAATCTTATCAGCAAATCAAGAATTGTCACTTGAAACCTTTTTGCCATCCCTAGCCCAGTTTGCTTGATAGAAGTAGGATTTGGGACTTAGACTTAGGTTTGAATTTCAGCTCTCTGCCACTTATTTGTGGTATGATGCTGGCCAAGCCACTTCAGGAAACTATTTCAGGAAACTTAAGTGCTGCCTTAAGTGTAAAATGGGATAATAGGAGCTACCCCTTAGGGTTTGTTGATAGTGCAGTAAACCATTTAGTATAGTGCCTGATATATACCACTCAGTAAACTGCAGTTACTATTTTTATCATCATTATCCTAATGTTCAATATTGACATCAGAGAGAGGCTTCGGATGTCTTCATAATCTAGGCCTAATTTACATTTCCAAATTTATCTCCCATAGAGTACTAAAGGAACTCTCCACTTTAACTAGATTTGGGAGATTCTCCCACAACTAGCCTGCCATTTTCTGTTCCTCTCTGTATATAAAAATCTACCTTATTCTTCAAGGCCCTTTTCAAGAAATGCCACTTCATTAATGAGATTCCTCTCATCCCTTCAGTCAGCTATACTGTTCTCCACTAAACTCTCCTCACACCTGTGTGTTTCTGACACTTCATCATACACTCACTGTCTGGCTACATTCTCTTATGCTAGTATTTGATTTCATATTACAATTTGACATTATACATGCATTTATCTTGTTTTCCTAGCTAAACATTCAATTCCTCAAAGGCTGGGACTATGTAATACTTGTGTCCTCAAAACAACACCTACCAAAATGACTGCACATTCTTATCAGCAAATGAATGAAACTGAAATAAAATGTATACACACACATTTCAATAACTTAAAAATCAGTCATAGATTAAAGAGACAAAAGTAATTTTTAATTCTTCATATTATGTTGAACTGAATGTTACAGAAAAATCTCTGGCTTTCTACTTGGAATTAGAATATTCTACCTTCATTTGTCAGTTAGCCATAGTTAAATATTGAGCCTTGGTGGTACAAGTAGTAGAAGACTCTACCCTCTCCAAACAATTAGAAAAGAATTTTGTTCTCTGTATTATGAGCATGTTTTATATAATTTTATAATTTTCTTTAATATGCAAAAAATCACCTCTCAAAACTAAAGAAATCTCAGATAGTTTATATTTCTCTTTGACCCAAGAAACGTAATTGTGTTTTCCATATCAAATTCCAGTATAATTAAGAATCCAAAGACTCCATAATCACATGTAACTTAGCCTAAAGGCTTCTGCCCACGATTCCCCAGGTGATGCTGTTCAGGATGACATTTTACTACTCTCTGGCAAAATGGGAAAAATCAGGACAATAAAGCAGTGGTGAACCATGGACTAGGCAGTAGTGGTCCACCTTGGGGAGAAGGCAATATATTCTCACTGACGTTGTTTGGAACTGCCTGAGCATGGTGAAAATAGAAAGCAGACAAACTTTTAGTAGATTCTATTATTGCTTTAAAATTACCTATAAAATGCAACCATGTTTTTGCCTGTACCTATAGCAAATTGCTTCCACTATCATGTCCTTAGCATGGCATAGCAATAAAGTGAGCTTTGTGTAAAGATGAATTTATCCAATTGAAGAAACAGTCCATTATTCTATATTAAATGACACAGGCAATTAAATGTCCTTTCAAAACAAAATGATGGTGATGATGAGAAACAATTTTTTTTTAATGTCCTCATTTGGCAAATTTTTAAAAGTTGATTTTTACATGTATCCCCAATGTGGAGTTACTGTTGTTCATTGCTTGATTTGTTTTTGGAAAGGTTCCTAGTCTATGAAATCCCAAATCTGAGAACAATTAGCCAAGAGAACAAACAATTCAACTAATAGTATAAGAGTGTGCAGTGGCTTTTGGCTTAAGGCAGTGGTTCTCAAAGTGTGGTACTCTGGACCAATAGTATCAGTGTTAACTGGGAACTTGTTAGAAATGCAAATTAGATCTACTGAATCAGAAACTCTGGGGTAGAGCGAGCTGTGGGCTTGGAAAGGCCTCTAAGGGATTCTGCCACTGCTGAAGTTTGAGAACCACTACTAGGGAATAGGCAGGGAGGATGAGAAAGTGCTGAGACAAAATGCTTGGAGATTCTTAAATGTCCCTTTAAGGTTATTTTTAGTCCAATAATTGCATCTATTTATTTTATATGGATTTTACATACTTATTAATTAACCAATTTTTCCAAAATTAAATTGATATATTTCCTAGTATCTATAGTGAATGACTTTATACATGCCTATATAAGGTGGGATCAATCAGAAAAAGGAGGATCCTGGGCTTACCTCATCCCACCTACACACCAAAGTAACAGGTACATCTATGCAAGTAACTCTGAAAATGACCTGAAGCCTGGCAGAACAGACCCCCCTTGTAGAGGGGAAGCCACACTGAAAACAAGAGGAGGGGTGGACACACAGTTGGGAACCAAATCCCTAACAAGACTAACCACAGACAGGAAGGACATCACAAGCATGGAGAAGCAGAGGAGCAGACCCCTCCCCAGGCACCCCAGGGACAAAGTACTGGTATTGGGAAGATGAGTCTCTGTAACACCTGGCTTTCAAAACCAGTGGGGATTAACTTTGGGAACTTTGAAAATTATCAGGGCTTAATTCAGAATTTTAAAAATCAGTGGGCTTAATTCTGGGAGAGTTGAAGGGCAATGAGAATCTGGGGTAAGAGTCCCTACTCTTAAAGAACCTGAATGATAAATAATCCAGCTCAAGACACAACACACAACACAGAAGCAGCAGTTTGAAAAGCACTTGGGGTATGTATGAAGTTACTGACTAATCTTAGAACATGTGTCAGAGGGGCAGGGACCTTCAGATTTATCCAGGGAAAAAAGTGCTGGTGGGCACCATTTCTCTTCCGCTCCCCAGTCTAGATAGTTGGACATTTGTGGGAGCCAGCACTAACACTCTCCATCTACCCTGTTAGCACAATGTTCCTGCTTCCATGTTCCTCTGTGGATCCACCCCATCCAACCTGCCCACCTCAATAGGCATCCCTCCAAAGCAGCAACTGCCCCACCATACCCTAAAGGCAGCCCTGGCAGGGATCAGAGCCACTTAAAAGTAACTCCTGCCCTAAGGAGGGAGAGAGATAACTCCATTCACTAGTGTGCCCACAGTTCCAGCAGCCTGGCCTCTTAGCTGGCTATATAGGGAGCAGGCCCTGCCCTTTGGCACTCATGAAAATGTGGCAGAGAGGCTAACTGCAGATAGCTAGGCTGTCTACTGGCCTTATCTGCCAACTAGAGACTTCGTTGGCCGCACAGGGAGAAGTCCTGCCCTCTGGTGTGCCCACAATTGTGGCAAGAGGGTAACTGGAGATAGAGTCCACCAATGAGACCTTGTCCACCAATCAGTCCACAGCAGCCTTGTTCACCAATGACCACAGCAGCATCAGGCCTGTCAATAGCCCAGGGACCAGACCCTGCCCGATATGCCCACAGCAGACAAAGTAGGTCATTGCAGCTGGCTGGGCTGAAGGCAGTCACAGTTCAGCCACAACAGTAGGGCACATGCAGCCCACACAGGAGACACCCCTGGAGCACCTAGTTCTAGACACCAGGGTGCACTGTGCTGGAGGGCACCACAGGACCTATTTTACACTAGGACACTCGTTTCAAGACCAGGAGATGTAGCTGACCTATCTAATATATAGAAACAATGAAAGACAAAATGAGAAGACAGAGGAATCGTCCCAAAGGAAAGAACATGACATAATCCCAGTAAAAGAGCTAAATGAAATGGAGATAAGCAACATGTCTGATAAAGAATTCAAAGTGATGGTCATAAAGATACTCACTGGACTTGAGAAAGCAGTGGATGAACTCAGTGAAAACTTCAACAAAGACATGGAAAGTATAAAAAAGAACCAGTCAGAGCTGAAAAATTGAATAACTCAAAGTAAAAATAAACTAGAGGGACATCAAGACAGCATGGTACTGGCACAAAAACAGACACATAGATCAATGGAACAGAATAGAGAGCCCAGAAATGGACCCTCAACTCTATGGTCAACTCATCTTCGACAAAGCAGGAAAGAATGTCCAATGGAACAAAGACAGTC